>NW_026641326.1:1950000-2670000 GCF_028554395.1 Pezoporus wallicus
CATGCTTAATACTTTTCCACAAAGCCTGCCACAAATATCTGCCCACCAAGCCAAGTGCTGATTGATTCTTGCACTTCGTCACAGGCAGCACTGCCCTGCTCTCTCCCTTCCAAATCTCAGGTTTCCCGGAGCACTGTCCTTTTACCGCAGGCTCAAAGTTTTGTCTGATATTGGCAGTTGTTTTCCCTCACCTCCTCAAATGTAGTGTGCCTGCAGTCATGCTCACAACGGCAAAGCTACGGAAAACAACCGTCATTTCTCTTTTTACAGATTGCGCTTCCTGAGCTTGTATGATGTTATGGATATTGGCACCTGAATAAGAACTGATCTTTTCAGTCACCTTGGGTGGACGCTCGGTTATTTCTTCTGAACTTTTATTTTTGGAGGCAACAGACTGCTGGAGTCTTCCATTTCTCTGATTTCTGACTATTCACAGATTCTGGTCTTTCAGATCCCCACAAAGCACATTTTTTTCCATTTTTGAGTAAACGAACTGTGAATCCTGTCCTGGGGAAAACACTGCTCAAACTTAACTACAATACAGAGAGCAACCTCCAAATTCCAGTCGTGTTAGAATTAGCAACTGGCATGAAATGTCCCAGCAGATAATACCTTTCTGTGATTTCAGATGGGCAACTAAATAGAAAACATCCATCTCACATAAAATGTTCCAGAGGTTTTTCCCACCAATAATCCCATCAAAATATACCCTCAACGTGCCTCATTTACTTCCACACACACTTTTGCCAGTATACTGGTAGTAACTCAAATGTGGTCATCCTTACAGGAAAACAAGATCAATCATGAGCACTTTGCTAGCTGCTGAGACAACTGCTGTTGTAATTGTTGAACACAGATATTTGCCTTCCAGGGTGTGACCAGGCAATGTCCTGCGTGTGCTTCTAAGATGCAGTTAAGCAGCACTCTTTGGTACGAGACTGAGGGACAGACAGGCTTTGCTGTTATTACATTGAAGGGAAGCAGTTCTCAGAGTCAAGAACTGATGCCCTTTTTATGGCAGACACTAGTTAAATACAGGTTCTCAGATCCTAGTAAGAGCTAACTTTAGTGAACTGTAAAAACAAGATCCAACTGGGTTATGGATTTTAAGAGAGGACTAACTAAAGAGTGTGTAAGGGGCTGAGCTAATGAAGTTCTCCCCCACCAGGACCCCAGTGGCTGTATCTTTATTTTATTTTTCCAATTGCCCATTGGAGATGAATTGTGATTCACTTTAAAAAGGGATTCTTCTCGTAAATCGATCAGTGTTAGACCCATTTGACCTACTAGTGTCTCTTTAAAGATTGATGAACTGGAACGCAAAAGTGAAACTCTCACTTTAACTGTTCCCATCTGAGTTCCCTACACTGCGAGATAGATTTTTAAAGAGACTTAAGGAGTGGTTGTATCTCTGATTCAAATTCTAGGGCTATTGCACAAAGCGTTTCCATTGCCTGGCAATAGGTAACACAGCCACACGAAGGCCATTAGCAAAGACAGTCACAGGACTGGTTTAGATTAAAACCTGCTGCTATTAAAAATGTGCTGCATTCCAGGGACAATAGCAGATAGTCCTTTTTATTTTCATACTGGTCACTAATTACATGGAAAAACAGCAAGAGTAATTAAAAACAAGGGGGAAAGGGATAGGGAAAAATCACTTGCTGGATTTATATTTTCCCTCTCCAAGTGAAAGGCCTTTCTGGTAAATGACAAGCATTTTGGCCATAATTAGCAAGAGAGGCTGCAGGTGACTGACCCTTCACTCATGAGGGTACCACTGCATCCAAAAAGAAAGATAAAAGACTTTCAGTTTAGAGCTGTGCCTCGCACTAGGCAAATCCCACTTGTTTTCACATAGCTATCTACTGCAAATTTAGTCTAATACTTTGTTTCTCAACCCAGGATGAAGTGCCACCCACCCCTGTCCTCCCCTAAAATTCACAAGCAATGGTCAAAATCCCCTTCGTTGCTCACAGATACTGTGGGGTCAGCACCCAAAGAACATTTTCAAGAAAGTGCAACCACCCTTATTTTACCCTCCTGGTTCCTATTCTAGGCTGATTGCTTTGAGCAAGTAAATAAATAGTTGGGTATAAATAAATGTTTAGGTATTTATCTGTTCAGCTTCATTCAGATTGCATTTGTGAGTATGGAGTGTCTTATAGCACCTACATATCAGAAAGACAGCATAGCTGGCTTGGTAAACTGACACTACTGCGTGAAACAGAAGAAATAGCCAGTAGAGGGTGTGGATGATCGTTTTCAATTATTTCTGCATACCAGCCAAAACCAGATGGTTTCTTGAACTATGATTTTTTTCCCTTTAACTTAACTACTCAATTACATCAGAATTCCTAATTCTCTGCTTGCAATTATCACCATCCAACTTATTACCTGAGAAAAACGGTGTTGCATAAATAATCTATTGCCTTTTTAACCTGAAGGGCTCAACATCTGAAGAGTTTCTAATTTAATAGTAGAATATTCTCATGATGGTCAACCTCTTCCAGCAGAGACCCAGAAGTGTGGGGAGACATCAAGAGCAGGCTGGCTATCACACGAAGAGCCAAGATGTGCATGCTATTTGGCAGCATTCAGGCTACAAGCATGAGTATTGCACTGAAGAGATAGTAGACTGGGTTTTAGCATTGTCTCTATTGCTCAGTGCTTGGATCTATGCTAAGTCTCAGAATACAGCGCTCAACCTGGCTTATGTTACACTGCAACAGCCTGGACATAGCTGCAAGTTATCTGGGATTCCATGGAACCTTCTTCACCAGAGACTTCCAGCCCATCTGTCTTTCAAGATGCATATCCCAAAGCATGGAACCACAGCCATATCCTGCCTGTGTGTTGTACAATGTTGAGCAGAAATGTTTGAGAGTGGAAGCAAAAATGCAGAGGTTGCTCCCCTGGCACAGAGGACCAGACACAGTCTCTCTGCTGTGTGTGACTGGGTAACTTTCAGCTGAATTCACACAAGCAGCAGGATCTTTAAAAAAAGCATCTCTAAGAAAGATCTGCTGAGGACCATGTAATAAGAATAAAGACAGACCAGACTTGACAGGTTTGCAATTAATTTTCTTTGGCTCTTACTTACGTCCTTGATTCTGGCAGCCTTCCTCTTCTGAATGAGAAACAGGCTTCCTTCGTTACTCCTAACATAGCAAAATCCATAATGTGGCAGGTGTTTGCTACTCATTTCATTGACACAAATATTATGTTTAATCAAAAGCTGAAGCAAGACAAAATGAATGAAACAAGATAAACCAAAGCATGAAGCACCAGTCTACGCCCAATGCTTAGCTGTTTGGCAGGGTGTTGCTGGGTAAAATCTCAAAGAGCAAAATTTGTCTGCCCACATATCACTCTGTGTTGTCAAACCATCCCGTGTAAGCTCCCCAGAGACATCCTAACACACTTCTTGCTCATGTCCTGTCTACTAACCAATGCCTTATCCAGAGTCTATACAAAGTCTTTCTCCAGTCCCTTCCAGTTTTAAGTATGGTCTACATATAACACGCCCCTCTTTCTCATCACCCAGATGAATTACTTCAAACAGGACAGCAATGAGCCTAGCATTAGGAAAAGGCAAAATCTGAGAATCTTTGTGAGCCAGCTGTTGTCTTACCCTAGAAAGCTAATGGAGATGTCTGGAAAAGACAGGGATAACTAACCTTCAAAGCAACCACTGGACAATGTATTCACAACCGAAAGGCAGTAACCCAAGGACCTGAAGCAGAAGCTCAGCTATGCTTGTCAAATGATGTATTTGTAGCTGCACTGAGATTTGAGATTCAAGCTTGAAAACCAGCATTACTTGGGAGTCACTTAGTATTTCAGCATGAGAATTGTGAAAGTCTTATTCAAGGCATACTGCTAAACACATAATTATTCCCACCAGGGAATCCAGCAGTGGAACTTGTGTGGGTGCTTACTCTATTACGTGAGACCAAAGAAAAAAGCACCAGAAGAGTCTGTGACACAGAGCAGCCTTTTCAGCAAGCAGAAGGCTGTTTATCTCCTCCTTTAATAAGATCAACTACCATGTCTTAATAGAGCAGCTCCTCCTAACAGCTCCTCCTCTCTACTGTGTACCCTGATGAGATGTACACAATATCAAAAGCAACATTGGATGAAAGACGGAAACCCCAAGATGTCCTTTTTTCATTATGTATAATTTGTAAAGCTAGTCAAAAAATAGCAAGCAATTTAGCCTGGAATTTTGCCAGCTGTGGTATTTGTAGCACATGTGATCAAAGAGCCAGTCACTGGGAAAACAATCCTGCTTGTAACCTGACTTCCACCACAGAAGACAAAGCCTGTAAACATTACTATTGATCAGAGTGGAACTATTTTCATCAGGCTGCATAGCATTCGACATTAAACATCTGCAAAGTCAAGGCCTACGTAAGCTGAGGTTGGGGCAGATAGTTCCAACGGTTTAACATTCCCAACACGTGAGCAATTTTCAGAAGAATAAGCAACTGAAGACACTGAAATCACACTGAAAATCAAAGAAAAGGATATCATAAATGGATTTTATGTAATACTCCAGGATATTGACATATATAACAAATTAAAACAATTAATTCATCTTCCTACCTTCCACTGATAATTTTTTAATTAAGTTACTTATCTTTATCTACATATTTAAGAATGTAGATCTTTCATTATTCATCTCTTAAAGAAAATCAATGGTGTCTTGATTTGCTACAGCTCAAACAAGAGAGCAGTATTATTTAAGATAAGACAGCCTAATGGAAAAATAATTCATTAGCTTTATTAACAAGCCCTAAAAATATGCTATTGAGCACATTTTCATATTCCTAGAAGTCTGAATTATGAACCAAAAGCTTAATGGTGTTCAGTATGACTAAAATACACATAATAGATTTTTTAAAAATGCTTATAAATAGAAGAGGGAGAAAACTATTAAAAGAATTCAATGAAATGTTTTAGAAAGTTCATCCCTAATACTGAATTTATTATGAAAACCACTATCAAAAAGCTTCATAGTCTGTAATGAACTAAGAGACTGTGAGCTAATCTGTAGCACTGGTTAGGTGTGAGTGCCTAAACACCTATCAGCTATACAGCTTTGAAATATTTGCACATCAAAACAGACTCTGGTTTTGCACTTGGGATTCTAAAGCTTTGTAAAAGACGCAGTGAAAAGAGTGAACTTTGAATCTCAGTTTCTTGAGGAAGCAGAGTTTTTCTAGTCATCGTAAGTGTCCTTTTCTTCTCAGGGTGACCTTAACTTTCAGATTTGTAAAATGGTTTCCTTTTGTGTTCAATCCTACGGTGTAACAAGTTTTAAAAATGACTATTTATCTTCTGTAATATATTAGTCACATGTAGCAGGAGAAGCCTCTGTGGGAATTTTTGCTATCGAGTTTGCTCAAGCTTAAGTCAATGCTGATTTAGAAAATACAACTTACGCTTAGCAACAAACAATCATGAATATATTTATTGGAATAACATCTTTCCATTCTCCTCCAGCAGTGTTCGGTTTATCGGCTGCAATACTATATGTTGGTATATATTTACAGTGACCAAGGCAATTTGAAAGTAATGCTTTTATGTTGCCCATCTCATTACACTTTTACAAGCCTGAATCACAGGCACTGGGGAAACAAATAGATCTGATGGGTCTGAAAAAAAATAAATGAAATGCAAATTAGCCAGGCAGGTATATGTTATATTCATTCCTGGGAGGAGAATCAGTGCATCGCTCAAAAACTGCCTGTTGCAAAAGTCAGATTTAAGCAACTTTAAGTATTTTTAGATTTTGCCTTACTAATCATGACCTCAGCTGCTGGCACCATGTAATGATAATAATGAATAAACATGCTGTGCTTATGAAGAACTAGAACCTAACAAGTTGATCAATTGTTAATTCTATAAAGTGACTAAAACGTGTCTCTACTATCAATAAGTAAATCAGCATTTATTTGTGGTACTAATGCACCTTGTACATATCCTCCAGCTATCCTGCCCTTCTCTATAATAATGTAATTATCAGTTTGGTCATATTTAAGTACAACCTGAATGAGATTTGATATTGTTTTTGTCCTGAGGGTGAGAAAATAGAAGGAAAAATTGTTCGGATATTTAAAGAGACACGTTACATTTGTTTAGAGAATGCAGGTTTTCCATTTGCCCTCCAATTAGTTATACAAAATTATTCATTAGAAAACCAATTATTTCACAGTATTATTCTTAAATCTTACAGGCTATTATCAGGCAGTCATTCCAGAGAAGATGGTCTTTTTATTATTAAAACCCCTTTGCTCTAAGCCTCTATAACACAGAATTTAAACAAAAGGCAACAACACTCATTAACTGTAACAGAAAATGGTACTTCTGTAATAAAAAAATAAAACAAAACCAAAACGTTTAAAACAAGATCAGTTCGGCTTTATTCAGTCTTTATTTTTCCTCTTAGATGAGAGGTATCAAGTTTTCAACAATAATACAGTTACGTATATTCCAAATGTCTTAATTACAAATAGCTGCCAGTCTCCATTACATTTCCAAGCAAGATTTAACAGTAACAGATTCTGTCCAAGAAGAAGAATGTTGCAACACATGCAAAAAACAAGAGTTTTGCTGAAAATATCTGTTTTCCTTCTCATTCCTACTGCTGTCTGCAAAGACACGGGGTGATTGCAGTTACCCGTCCATCCACTCAGCCGCACAGCTCCTCTCAGTCCAGGGTGCAACTAGAGAGTAAGCACAACCTGAAGCATGTCGTAGGTGAATGATGTACATTGACAGAGTAATTAGTTGATTTAAAGTTGATGCACCTTTTTCAGAGTTATATACTGTAAATATTCTTAAAGGTTTAGGGCTTCTTTGTCTATTCTATTGTTAAACCAAAATATATGTCACAAAAATACATTAGAAACATCTACAGGAAGGAAATGTTCTGGAGGGAAATGCTATTAAGTATGTGGATAAGCTCAATACCAATTAATTTCTAACACTTAATGAACCAAATGAACCTATTCATTTCTCAGGTGAAAGGTTACACTAATTCTGCCAGAAATTGCCCTGCTTCACCTCAGATCCATCCCTCCATGGCAATTTGGTGTAGAAAAGGAGGGAGAACCCTTTTTACCCAGGACTCTCTTAAATTAGAAGAATCAATGCAGGCTTATAAAAATAACTTTTTCTAACAAAATTTTCTTCTTTTGATGGTCCCTGAAAAGAAACAGCTGTCATTAAACAAAAGCAGAATGAATCATTTCAGCAACACCCCAAAAAGACGGGGATAATTTAGTACTAAAATTACTATTCTGCTTTTCTGTCCTTCAGCCCCAGTTGAGCCTATATACCCTATAACTGCTAAGCATTTCCACAGTTAAGCTGTTACTCCAGTAGTATTTTTCAGCTAGACAAGCCAATGTCAAATGCTCTCTGACATTCTTCCAAATAATGGATATTAGCTCAAAGGTTCAGAGACACTGAGTAAAGTAACAGAGGAATGTGCACATATGACAATCTCTCTCTATTCCACAAAATTGCTAATCCTTTTTTTCAGACTCAATGGCCTATTTTATGTGCAAGTCCACTCACTGCTGTAGATGCGTGTTTGGGGAAAATTTTATAGCACTTGACTTCTAATTGTGGAACCTCACTGTCATTAAACTGACAGTGCTCAGCACAAATAGTCATGCAGTCAACACAAGCCCACCAGACAGTCAGGATGGGTCTTTTACAACTACCTGTATTCATGCTGGGCTAATTCCAGTGCAATTAGGAAAACACTCGTGGAATAAGGCCCAGCTGTGCAGATACAAAGAGGAAAAGCTTTAGCCTCATAACAATGCCAGCTGATCGACATTAACTTCTCCAGCTCACTGCATCCCAGTTTTCCTCTGGGAGGAAGGAGTGCTGTGGTCCCAGAGCTGCATTTCAGAGCAGACCAGCCACAACAGCCTTCTCTCTCCTCAGCTGTATATGCGTGGCTGACAAGAATTCCCTTCCCTGCGTGCTCAACAAGGCACAATCCAGGGAGCGGATCAGAGCGGTATGGGGGAAGGCTCATCCACTTCCCCTCAGGAGCTGATATATGTAGTGTGCAGGTAGCAGCTGAAATGAGTTGTGGGGCATCACAGAGATTTCCATATACTCCATCGCATTCTCTAGGAACAGAACAAACAGATACCTTGAATACAGCCCTGGTGTTGCCACAGTCCCCAGCAATGGCCAGAAGAGAGAATAACTGCAAAGGGGAAGAGATGACCCCTCCTTTCTTCTTATTAATCCTATCTGCTGAGCATTTGCCAGGAAAGTGGGAGGAAACCAGCAAGGAGGGTGGACTGCCTGAATGCCCAGCAAAGGGACCAGCACCAGCAAATACAGCTTCTCTATTTCCTTTTCAGAATTATAGGGAATAAAGAGTCTCAAAGGCTAACTTAAGCAGGGCTTGTGTCCAAAATCATACTTCCATTAAAGACCTCAGCCACATCTGTCTAATAGCTTAAACAAAACAAGAAGTTTCATTTAGGAATCTAAGTTAAATGAATTTTTCTGGGAAATCATAATACAGATGCATTGTATTCATTTCTGAAACAAGGCATTTCTCTTCCTGTCTCCAACATTATTAGCATGTTACACTGGTTTAAATTAAAAGGGATTCATTTGTTTTATCACCCTGATATCGGCTCACTGCAATATAACATTTTTGAAACAGGAAAATATCACAGCTTAGCATCATAAATTCAATGCTGCAACGAGATAAATCCTCCCTATTAATGTAAACTGTTGTACTTCACAATATATCTACATCTGCAGCACACTTCTATTTGCTGATCAGGCTATCGTAAACACACATAATTCTCATTGAATTATGGAAGCAGCAAAGAAATCTGAGAATAACTATGTTCTCTAGACTAAAACAGCCACAGTCTGGTCCTTCAAACAGATTCACTCGTGCAGGGATGTTCCTGCTTGTATATGACAACATAAAATACCATCATCCCCACAGCTGGAATCTAGATAACATAACAAAACACATCAAAGTATAGTCACTCCTTAATTACACATGCACAGAATGTATGCTGGAAGCTTTATTAACTTGCAATATATATAAATCCCAGAGACGCACATATGAAAGACTGGGCACCCTATCAATTAATAACTTCCAAATTTCTCTCTGAATACCTGAGGTGACACTGAAATGATTCAGAAAAGCAGTTCCTTGTTTAATTTTGTGGAAGGGAAAAAATCACTGACTATTCAACGCTTCCTACAACAGCTACATTTTCTCCTTTTCCCCTTTATACTGAGATTAACACTCTGAAACCCACACCAGATTGGAATTTGGCACACAGCTTAGGAAATGCAAACACACGAATTAATAACCTGAATTATGTAAATATGAACCAGAGATTTGCCATTTATTTTAAAAAGCTAGAAGAACTCATGTTAACTCATTTATCCATGCCCAGGCATTACTCACATGCTTCTGGTTTAGTGAGCAGCTTCTTGAAAAACAAGCCTATGAATGCTTTAATAGCTAAAGCATCAGAACACTCTTATTTTAAAGGGTTAGTTGCTTACAGAACCAGCAAGTCCAGCCTGGTTCCAATTAGAGAGTGTCCTTCAGATCAGAAGGATGTAATGTATGATTGAGTCATGCTTTGCATTGGCTGATTAGAGGATAGAATGGGGCAAGAGCTCTGCATCAATGACTAGGGACTGAGTTCTTTAAACCAGACTTTTACTATCGTGTAACACCAAGGCTGGGATTGCTGCCCTTTAATATATTTATCCTTGCTTGTTATATCTCACAGCACTTGCAACAAAGCTGTTGTTATAGAAGGAGGGAGAAAACTTGTACTGACGTTGTGCAGAGGGAAACAGCCTCTGAGGCCTGACCCCACCAGAGTTTTATTCCACAGATGTTCCCTGTAAAGAGTAACTGAAATTGAAACACAGCTGAAGGGACAATAAAAACAACAGGTCACCTTTTGAGTCACCAAGATCCCAATACTGCTTTCCTTCATTTGAGCTTTACTCTGGCGTAATGGTACCAAGTCTGAGAGAATCTGCTTTTCAGCTCACAGCCTTTCCAAAATAATTGCTGGAAAATATAAAATAAAGCAAAACTGATGGAACCCACAGGCCTTTGTTCCTCCTTAGAAACATCTTTAGAATAGCAAAGAGGCTTCAGTGACAGAGGCCGATAGAAATCCCCAAGACTTGCAACGAGTCGGGATGCTTTGCCACTGCAAAGCAGCTTAGATCGCCCTGCCTAACCTCAGGTGAAAGTGCGCTGCGATCTTCTGATCGGCAGGGTTGGCACTGGCTTCAAAACAACCACTTGCATGGTGGTTATCAAATTCTTCAAAGGGAATAAGGGCTGCTGAGGGAATTCTACTACTAAACCTTGAGCGGGGGCACGAAGTCCCAGGGCCTTAAACTGTGAGACAAGGAAAATCTCATCCCCTGGATGAAAAGTATATATAGGAGAGCTCTTTATTCTGAATATGCTTCTGAAACCCAGGACAAAACTGTATCCTCAAGACCTTCCTCAGGAGACTGGAATGAGGCTTAGCCCTTCTTACTCCTTATCCATACTGATAGCGAGTTCAAAAGAGCAAAACATTTGTCTTAGACCATTATTAAGGATTGATACTCCAAACAACGCAATCTTTTGCACTCACAAATTCAAGTTTAGTTCTGTATTAAGAGCTTAATTTTTCATTGGCCAACAGGTCTTGGTGGCATTGCAAGAACACAGTAATTTCATGACTGCATAATTAACTTTATTTTACATGAAGCTGAGAATTAGCTGCTTTCCATCAATTTCAATTTTCCAGCCATTTCACTGCTTGCCTCTTAAGTGTAGATATTTTTTAACACTTGAGAGGCACTGACCAAATTCTGCCCTTTTCACTCAAAGCCAGGTCCTTAACTGGGCATCTTGCTTGAGGAAAGACAGCATGGGGTAGCTTTAGATTAATAAGAGATTGGCATGGGGAGATCAGGAGCTGCTCCACACAAGTATCATCAACCAGTTGCCCATTCAGATCTAATCCAGAGCAGTCACATCTGCATGGCAGTACCAGGCAATGCCTTCACAGTGAGGTGTAGGACCAGAACTGGTGGATTTAATCCAGTTCTTAAGAATTTTTAATATAAATCTCAGTGAAGTCAATGGGAATCTTTCTAAGCATTTTAAATCATAGCCCAGAATTACCAGAGCAGGAGCAACCTTCTCGGCAGCTGTGGAAAGGGGCCATGGAATAATTGGCATGAACCCAGACTATATCTGCACCCTGACAGGACAGAAAGCTCTTCAGTACTGGACTGAAATCTATTACTGAGGCTCTTGTATCTTTTTGCCTGTGTTTTTCTTCAATAATTAGGAGCTTTTATCTATCAGAGTACATCAAACCTGTACCTTCCACAAGCACCGAAGTCACTCAGAAAAAGGATAGCAAACATCAATGTGAGACTAGACAGCAAAAAAAAAAGCAAGCTGCTACAGCATCATCTAAACATAAGCTACTAAGTAATAGCATTTAAAAAAATCTATTTCACACAGATGAAAATCATTACAGTTCCCTAGAGACCCTCTCTCTCTCTGCAGTAACCTGTGTCATTTCCTAGCTAGCAAAAATGTGCCACAGTATATCAAAAGATGGTAAAGTTCTTCTAATTTTAATATTCCTCTAATCCAATAATGGCTTGTTTACTGCTTTCTAATTTAAAGGTAATTCATTAGATGTATTCTGTCACATCTTATTGGCATTGAAGGCGTAAGAATCATATGCACCTCTGAGACACATCGTTGTACTGCTAATACTCTGTGGTTCCCTTGATGCAACTGGCTACATAAATGGCACTGGTAAGGGAAGTGCATGCATGTACACATATAGAAATTACAGCAAAAACATTAAAAGACTTCAGAGATGAACTCTGGACCCCAGAATTTACACCCACTGAGAACTCCAGCAAAGACAAAGTGTTTAAACTAACATAAGTGATTTGTGTGTAAATATTTGTGATAGTGACACAAAGGGTCGCACAGAGCCTGCAGGGAAGCCCCCAGCTGACCCATGGGAGGCTTGAATGAGTCTGCTGCAAAATGATGAAGGTAAAGGAAACATTAGAGAGGAGGGGCAGCCTGAACTCAGAACTGCACATTTGGGGAGTCAGACCGCGCTTGGCAACATCTGTTGTGATTCTGCAAAAGCTACCCAAGACAGCTGAATTTTTGAGCAACCCTACAGCAATGTAACAGGAACTGAGACCAAGGGCTTCAAACCTGCTCGACCTTGGCAGCACACAGGCACTGAGGTCCTGGGGTGAAAGCAAGAACAGACCAGGAGCCATTAGCACAGTGGGGGAATACGTGTTCCTGCCTCTCCAGCTACGCAGCATCCACCGGGCTGCACGGTTCCCTTCTCACTCCCCCGATACAGATCCTGTGCCTACCTCCACGTGAGCAGCTCCTCTCCAAGCAATAAGGCAAAGGAGGCAATTTACTACAGGTAAATCCACTGTGCGCTCAAACACATTGTTCACGCAGCTTTCCTGCCACAAGGGCTGAGAACTCTTTGGCTGTTTATATTCTGCCAGCAGCCGGCTCAGTCACATCATCTTTCCCTACACTAGCATGTCCGTTTTCACTAATCTCTTCCTAAGAAGTGAAACCTTTGATCAACCGGACTCACCACACACGTGTAGTTATTTAATGAACCATGCCTACAGGGGCATAAGACTAAGGAACACAATGGAGCCATGCTAGGAAACCACACCAGTTGCCCAAACTTCTGTTATTCCTTAGGAATACGTCAGGATCAACCCAGCAGTTTGGAAGACAGTTTGGGTCAGTACGTGTCCAAACCCATCACCTCATTGGCTGTTGGTGATGTCATGCCCGTGCATTAATCCCCGGTGACTGCAGGTTTAACATCATGTATCTCACCACATCATTAACGACATTAACATACTTAACGACAATGAACGCCACTCTTGGAGGAAATTACTGGAGCAGAGAATAAAGCAACTTGTTGAAACAGGGGAAGTCGCATCTCTTTAAGTGATTATTTCCAGCTGTTTGTTTTTTTGTCACAGTGAAGTTGCTGGGGGCAGAAAATAACACATGCCTCAGTGAAAGGAGTGGGTATTGTTAGAGCTCTGGTTTAAAGAAAGTAAATCAAGATCTCCCACTCAAAAAGGTATAAGTGCCAGTGGTGAGAAGCCAACTGCTCTGGGAAATTAAAGTATTCCAGGAGGTATAAAATTGGTGGCTGAAATTAAAAACATTTTTAAAAAGGAAAACAAAAATAGGAGTAAGAGTGACATCTACAAAACAAGCTTGTCCGTTTGCTAGTGACATCCCCGTCACTAGAATAACTACAGCAGCAAATGAATACACACACCCACTGGTACACAGCGATGTCTAACTACAACCCGAACACCTGAAGTGCTGCGCACTGACACTCCCGGTCCCACCCCGCACCCAGCGCCTGCCCAGCCCGCGGGGCTCGCTAAAGACGTGATTAAAGGCGCAAAAGCCCCTCACGCTGCCCAGTGCGGGGTTGCTCGGCGGGGTCCCCGCGCCTCCCGCCTGGGGCCGCCTGCCAGCCCCAGTGGCCACTTCGGGGACAGACGAGTCCCTGCTATCCACCGCACTCCTCCATACAAGTTACACCGCAGATTAAGCCACCCTTCTTCCAGCGGAGCTCACCCCGTTCCCCATTGCGGTCACAGCTCCAGCCTGCCCGGGACGCGCAGGGCCGAGCACTAACACCGGGTACCGCTCACCTGCCCGCCGCCTCGTCCGAGGAGCGGCTGCGCTGGAGAAACAAGGAGGCAGCAGCACGGGTGTTGGAAGGGGGGATCCTCCTCGGGCAAGCGGGCGCACACCCGGCTCTCAGGCTGCGCGGAGGATGCTCCGCAAGGACTCAATCCCGCACGCAGCGGCGCATCGCCCTAAGTGGCTCTGGCGCTCCCCTCCCGCTCCTCCTCCTCAGAGACAGGGGGAGGAAGCACAGTGTCGCGGCTTCTCTGTCTCTTCCCTTCCACGGGACTCCCTGCTCGCTCCCTTCACTGCCTCCCGCACCCGACTCCGCGGAGCTAAGGCGGCTGGGGCGCAGGGCCCGCTCCTCCCTCCGCCCCGCGCAGCCAGGGTGCTGCAGGGAAGAGCGCCCTTCCCTCCGCAGCAGAGCTGCACGCCCTGCTCAGCAGGGGCTTCTGACTGCTTGGCAGAGCCCTCACCTTATTCCAACATCCGAGCGGCCGCTGCTCAGCAGAGGGAGGAGAAAGCAGACGTTGTTTCAGCTCGTAGCCGGGCCGGAGGTCGCAGCATCTTTTGGAGACGGGCGCAAGTTGAGACGGGTGCAGAGGGTCAGGACCACAACCCCATCGCCTCTTCTCACGTGTCCAATCACTCCTGCCGTACACTACAGTCCTACGGGCTCCCAGTGAACTACCACCTTCCAAAATTCAGTTGAAATGGCAAAGCAAAAGGTGGTGTTTCACTGCTGCGGAGCCAGGGTCACATCGACAGGCAGCAACCACCAGGAAACAGTCTGTTTCTTGCTCTGCCACTGACTTTCTCTACTGCCTTTATCACCTCACTTTACACCCTCAGTTTCTCCCATAACTCTGGTGCTTGCTTAAAAGATAGAGATACCCAAACACATCCTTCAGTGAGAGTCAGGCATTTAAATATCCACAGATTAGTCTCACTCTGTGAGAGGGCAAAGTCACCTTAAGTGACTGTAGAGCTCTGTGCAACGGCAGGCTGATCTTGGTTACATTCCCTAAACACTGATGCGATACAAATCATCATCCCCCTGGACAAACATTCCTTAAACAGGAAGAAGCGCTGAAAATGAACCTTGCAGAACAGGGCAGGCTACTTCTGTCACAGGAAATCACTCATCAGCTGCTGATGTGGAGTTGCACATTGCCTTTCAAGTTGTCCATGTGCAACTTTTCTAGCGCACATGTGAAAAACGGTAGAAGTCTCAACAGCTTTCACACCACAGCTCCTTGTAAATTAATAATACAGTAACAGACACTCACACCTGGGATAAATTCACTTAGCCTGAAAGAAAGGGTCTGAACCCCCAGCCTTAGCTCTCCCTCATCTCATGTTAGCAGAACTCAGCTGTGATTTTTTAATCAACAAGAACTACAAATTAGTCAAAACAGGGAACAAGCCCACACCGGCAGATCACGTTTCTTCATCTCATTCCTTACATGTGGAGCTGCCACCTTCTTGCCTATTGCTCCTGATATTTCACATGCCTCCAGACCCCTGTGAGCCTAGAGAAGGGGATAGAGAAACGGCAGATAAGGGAAGGAGCTCCAAGCTTGCACAAAGGACTGTGAGAAGTAGATCTGGGGACAAGGGAGAGAACTGGATGTACTGGTGGGAAAGAGGAAGATTTAGAAGACAGGAGACACAAATCAACAGGGAAAAGGTCTAGTGCTGCTGCCTGGGGAACCATTTGTTGGAAGCAGGGTAGCCAGGACATCAGATAGGGATTATGTGGGATCAATACCCCCCAGTACATGTGGACGGAGCAGTTCACCTGCAATGGGTGCTCTTAAAACCAGGCTGCTGAGCCATGGGAGACAGGAGGTCACAGCTCTCCCTGACCCAGTGCTATCCTGTGCTCGCATTTCCTTCCCCAGCCACCTCTGTTTTGGTCTGCCTCTTAGACTCAGTTTTCCCATCCAGACAATGGAGACAGCCACATTTCTTGCACAGAGCTGCTGTCAAAATGAATTAAGTGATGTCCAAAGAGTACTTTGAAATGCAGATAATATGCTTGCTAGTTTTAATGCCTCCAAAGCGGTCTCCAGATATCGCTAAATCCTCAAGATATCCCTGATCAATTCCTGTTTCACAGATGAGGAAACTGAGCAGAGGGACGGCTGCTTTAGTTCATCTCTTTTATGTTGAGCTCTATGGGTCCCCCTCATCTTGCCCTGTCCTAGTCTCCCAGTCACTTGCCCACAGTGATGAGTCACATCCAAAGGCACAATTTACTGACACAGAACAAGCATCACACCTGCAGTGCCTTCCACACCCGATTACAGATCCCCTATAAAGCTATTTCCTTTGACAAGTTAATGCCTAGGTTTGAGCTGTGCTCCCTCCCATGACCTGGTGTTACACACGGGTTTCCAGGAGCCCCCAAAAGTGTCGGTACTGTGGGGCAGAACTATATCTCCCCCTGTATTTTCCTTACCTCTGCAGGTGTGCTGGGAAGGAGCAGGACGCAAGAGCTTCTAGTCCCCAGGCCTGTGATCAAATTATCTCTCCCTCTGTCACACATCCTAATCATCACAGCTGGCGGTCATGCCAACAATATTAACGCTGCTGAGTAGCTTTCAGTTTTGCAATTAGCAAGGTTTTCTGCTTCCCTCAAATAAAAAATAGGCTCATACAACTTAATGCTGCATAAACGACACAGATACATTTGAGGCCCATGTTACCATCTCATGGAGAGGAACAGACATTCTGAGTGCTGTGGATATTCTAAACCATTTGAAGATTACAATGGTTACAAAGCTCATTATTTCTAAACATATTTATCCTTCCTCTCTTTTTTGTTTGCAAAATCCGGCATTGTGCAGTTTAAATAAACAACTATTGTACTATTAAACATTGATTAAAGAAAAGGGTTCCATTTAAATTATTAAGTGGTAGGATAAAAAGCATCCTTTCTCTTTGTATGCTACTTTATTCAGAAGTCAAACTTCTGTAGTCTCACTGAATGCTAATGAGTAGCATAATAATGCACAAGGGCAAGAGGGGGCTGAGTAATTAAAAACGGAGGCCAGAAATCAAAGGGCTTGAAATATACTCACTAAAATAATTCAATTATACATTAGAAACCTGGGATAATCAAGACACATCCCACAGTTTCATTCATCATTATGCCCCAATTTAATACCTATACTGGTTTGTCGTGCACAGGAAGCAGCACTTGGGACTTTCATGTGAGATGCCTCAGCTCAAGAGACAAAGGCAACAGGCACTCAGGTCCCATCCTCATCATGCTGCACCTTGAAAATGGCTTCACTTGGCTGAGTATCTTCCAGTTACCTGATTTAGGGAGCTGTTTTTTGCCACAAGCTATTTCTGTGTTGGTTGTATATTCCTTTTCTCCACAGCTTTGCAATTAATTAATAGAAATCTCCCTGCCCACCATTTCATCTTCCCTATAAATCCATCTCCCACCTCTCTCCTTGACTTCACCTTTTCTTGTGGCTTCAGGCTTCCCTGGCTATCCACAAAAACCTCTGCCAAGCAGAGCAGTGGGTAGGTTCATTCAGCAAACCAGGTGTTTAGCTGGGATGGCATCATGAGCCTCAGAGGTTTTCACACAACACAAGCTGGGTCGAAATAGCCTGATGTAGCTTTGCAGTGTCAACACCCTTATGGGCCAAGGAGTCCCAGCACAGCTTCTAGGACAGCAAAGGAGGGGACTCTTTTGAGGAAGTTCCACTGACATGTGATAAAACAAGGGAAAAGATCCAGTCTGATTTTCTTCAGTGATTTTGGAGATCAGTGGGGGATTGATGCGATTTTGCCCTGTGCAGTCTCGATGCAGTAAGCAATAATCAAGCTTAGTCCCATTTGCACTGACAACAGCTTCATGGAGGGAACTACAAGTGATGCATCGCCAGGAATCATGTTAAAAACTGACAAAGTGAACAGAAGTTTCCAGCTGACAAAGGATAACACTGTTGTTCAGAAAGGTTACAGATGCACAAGTTGTAACCTCAATTCTGGCGCATAATTAAGGCAATGGCAGGTGAAATCTGTTGGAAACAACCAGTTTCAGCAAAAAAATCAGGAATTTCAGCAAAACCAACCCTCAGCTGCATACCAGCATCCTGAGGAATCAGAGTCTGATTGTCTTGTTAGAAATCTTAAGGATTTAAACACAGAGACTACTAGTTCTCTCTAATGAGCGAAGAAGTCAGAATCCTGCTGAGCTTCACAAGACAAGAGGAGCCTGTAGGCCAGCACAGGTCGCAATATTAAATGGTCAAGAAGAGAAACAAGAATCTCAGGTCAAGTTTCCAAAACTAGGGCTTTTAATTAAAATGAAGGTTATGACTTTAGCAGGTGGGTGCCGTTTAGTACAGTCCCAGCTATTACTGAGATTTGCTGCATCTTCAATTTAGAACAAAACAAAATGCTGCATGAGAAAGAGTGAGGGAGCTTGCTTCAGCCAGCTTACGACAGCAGCTAATATGGATGTCTCAGCTTTTCCCCAGACCTATCAGCTACATCTTCCTCAATCAGAAATAAAGCTCCTTTTGAGGTGATTCTGCTCCCCAAAAGAAGATACACATTCACTTGTGAAGAAGATCATTAAGACAAACAAACCAGCCCATGATGTGAGCTGGAGCAGTGTTTGCCAAAAGGGGAGAGGGAAATGTACAAGTAATTTAAGGTAGACAGAATTTCAACATACAGAGAACAAAATACCTATGTTCCCCCCCCCCCCCCTTTTTTTTCTAATGAGGAATTCATTTTTGAAGAGAAGACACTAACATACACATTGCCTGGCTTTGCAGAAGGTTGAGTGGAAGAAGGGTGCAGAGCCTGAGCTACACCGGAGCCCCACTGCTCGATATTTGTTTCCCAACTTTGGTGATGAAATACTCTATTAGATATCTTAGTGACATCCTTTCCTGAGAAACAGTCTGGGGCAGTAATTCTAACAGGACAAGTCAGCTGTAATGAATCTCTTTCCTTGGCACAGATGGGGCCTCACTTTACTCACATGCATAGCTTCTTCCACTTCCTAAGACTACATGAAGACAGGAGCAAGCAGCTCTGGCCTCTTATCTCACGTGCCTTAAACAATAGAGTGGCAATCAATAAATGAACATCATTTTTTTCTTTAAATATGCAATTACATGAAATAGATTATAGAAGTGACAAAACCCAGAACAACTGCACAAACACAGAGCTGGCCTCTGATTTCTATCAGCATGAGATCAAAGTAGTGTAGTTGCTCATTTACAGCTCAAAGCTGCATTATTTTCCCTAACTCAGGCTGTATTGCTTGTCAAATGAACTCTGTAAAGCAGAAATATCAAGCCATCTTGATATTCCTTTCACAGTAAATAACGATTTACAAAGGAGGGGGGAAAAAATCTCCCTTTCCCTCCCTCTTTCAATTCATTAAGTTCAACTGCGATAACCAGTGAGGCATAGAGGAAGGGGTTAGGTATCTCTGCCTCTGAATATTTAATTCAGGACTTAATGTAATGCACAGCATCTTTATACCCCTGGGAGTTCAGCAGCCAATATGCCAATGAATATATCCTGACAATAGTGATTTTTTTCTGCACTTTGGAGGCATGAGTGACATTTGCTCACCACATATGTTACATCGGATGCTGAGGTCTACACTTGTGAGAAATTAATCAGAATCCATCTGTTTCCTTCTCATCCTGGACAATTTCATTACAACTTAACCAAAGATTATAGGATTCTCATGTCTGTGTCCCCAGCCCCCAGCCCAGTCTTGGTGTTTCCATACTGAACGATTAAAGCTGCTTAGTTTAAGCAAGGTCAGAAACAATCTTCCTTCCTGTAGCAAAAGGCATAATGCTCATGAGCAGGGTCCAAAATCTGCTCTAGATTACATGTAGATAAATCCAGCATATCCCTACTGAACCAAAGGAGGTTTAGATTCATCACTGAGCAGGATCTGGACCTTGATCCTTCGATGCATGTTTCTGGCGGTTGATTTTGATTGGCATTGGGCTTGAGATGGCACAAATTCAGTTGCGGTGCAGGTCCTCTATTGCATTCCATTTACCTGTCCAGGTGGTGAGAAAAGGATTGGCTCAGCCTTTCTGCAGGACTAGGAGATAGTGTGCTACTGCTGGGAAAAGAAAGTGCTCTGTCTGAAAAAGCTCCCTGTACTTACACATGCAGCTTAGCAAATTCTTAGCTTATTTGTTATTTACTAGTACCACTTTAATTCAATGTAGTGGCAGTGAAGTATTTGACATAAAGATTGTTTGGACCCAGCTGATTTATATTACTAAATATTGCACAATGATGGATATATTTGCTGAAAAGCGGGGTTTCCTAAGAGATCTTTGGGTGAGGCACAAATAGTACAGTAAAACCCAAAAGTATAAATATCAGTGGGCATCTGGTACCCAATTGCTGGGTAACAGTTACAGCCAAGCCTGCTAACATGAGGTTTTCTGAACGACAGAGAAGCCAAAGCTATGAACCAAAAAGTGATGCTTCCATTGCAGAAACTGTTGACAGACACTGAGTGGGAGACCTGGTAGAGCCCAGTAACAAGGGAAATGAGCTCCTGTGATAAAGAGCCAAGTGGCAGCTGTAGCACTGGGGTCTACATGTCAGGGAGGCAAAACCTGGGATCCAAAGGGGTGGAAGCTGCTTCTGCACACAGGGACAGCAATAAGGGCTGTGCTGCCATCCCAGAGAGGGGGAAAGCAGGTCCTTTTTTAGGGGAGCAGCATCTCTTATACCGGTTGTCAACTCAAAGCCTTTTAGCCACTTACCATTGAGTGCTTTTGCTGCTCAGACCAAGTGAGGGAGGGTACTTGGAGACGTGAGGCATTCCACTAGTTTCAGCAGGGCCATTCACTCCTTCCAATTGTGGCTGGTCTCATGGTGACTCAAAGCCCAGACCCCAATCCTGAAGGTGGCAGCATGAAGGTGCTTATCAAACTGAGCATGGAGCTGCTCAACAGGAGCAGCAGGACCCCAACAGGCTTAGGTTAACGTGAGTGCCCTAAACAAGGCAAACATCCCCCAGCACTGCAACTTCATGGGAACCAGCCCCAAACCTGAATGTTCTGGTAGTAGAAGGAGGCAATCAAGCAAAGCTGTGCAGGACCAGGCAGAAAGAACAGCTGTAAGCAATAGGTTGCGGTAATAGGATTCATCTGCAAGCAAAGAAATTCATCCAACAGTAGGGAGATGGAAGCTGAAGGCAGCAAGAGATGGGAAACTGCATGAAGCTGCTGACCCCGCTCAGAGCCGTGCTGCCTTCCCCACTTCTCCCAGCTATTATTCCAGATGACTTGCAGATACCTGGTTGTTATTTCTGAAATGAAGGTGCATTCAGATCAGGCTGTCACAGCCTGTCTTTTCAATCAGGAGTTACTTGATCAGATGCTTTTTTTACTGTAACATAATCACATGATACCAGGGCTTTAAAGAGGACCTATATTCTAGCTCCAGTGCTGGATACTTCCTTGCCAGAAAGATAGTGACACATTGGGAGATGATAGCTATTAAAGAAAAGAAAGATCTTGCATAAATTAACTTCTGCTATTTATAGACATGGAGAGCAGCCTATCCATGGAACCATCTGCTAATCTGTGTCCCATGGTAATTAAAGTCAACATTTCACCATATCTTCTCCATTGAGGGCTGAAATTACGCACTGTACACTGACCTTACATCTGTGCTGTGGGGTGTCTGTTTCCAGCTGCCCATAGCACTTCCCATACCCAGTCTCTGAGTGTCTGCTGCAAGAGAGAAAAAACTCAAACTGTTTTGGTTACACTGAGGTCAAGGGGACAGTTTTATTTCATTGATGCTCAAGAACTTTTCTGTTTTAATAAAAAAAAAACCAGACATTATGCATTAGATTAATGAATTTATGTATCAGATACAGAGTGGATTTCCTACAGTTAAATCTCTTCACTGTTCCTTGTTACAAACATCCTGCATACATCTTCAGAAACAATGTATGGGTTTGGACGCTGTGTTTTTAAGCATGTAATGAAAGATGCTTTCCAAAATTACCAAAAGCCTGTGAGCAGACCTCTCACCATCTCATCTTCTTCAAGGAAAGCTGGAAGCCTAAAGAGTACAGCATCCAAACATTTTGCTTTAGAAAACATATAAGAGAAAACCCAACTGTATTTAATGCATAGCTTGCCCATGTAACAGATACTAGAGAACTTTCTGAAGTAACTTAAAAGCTGAAGTTCCACTGCCTGGTTCTATACCTTTTTATGCACAACCCATTTTTATTACTCTCTGTAATTTTAATAATTTATACTAGCACTGTCATTTCAGCACTTGCATTCAGTACATTTAGCAACAGGAGTTACTATAACAGCGAGGAAGAAAATACAGGAGATTCGATGAGCAGGAAGATTTGCCAGAAAAGCAGCCTCGCAGCCTGGATGAAGGGCTCCGGCTCAGGTGAAAGATATTGCTTTACAGAAATACAACTCAGGGGTACAAGTTTCATCGACACTAATACATTTAGTTAATTGAAAGAAGAAATTCAAGGCTTTCTTAGCTAATGCGTTGATCGATCACACAAACACCATCTCAAGTAATGCTCCACCTCTGCCATAGCTGATACTACAAAAAAGAGAAGGAAAAGGAAATGTTAAGCAGTGACACAACCAAATATTACCCATTCTGGCCTGAAACTCATTTCAGTCTCAAAGTGATTAGAAGTTACGTGAGCACAGAGCTCTCCACAATTAATGCCGCCTGAGCCACTTCGCATGGGCTCCTTCCCCTCCCAACCTCCCCAAAAATTCCCTCTCTCTGGTGTCCACTTTCCAACATGGGATGCAAAATCTGTGAAGATGAAGGTGCTATGGATGAGCTTTACAACCATGGCTGTCTTCCCAAAGGTCTAAACACTGATCAAAGGTTATTATGCAAAGTCCTAGAGAAGAAAAACCAGTGTAATACCTTCTCTTGGCCCCTAAAAAGATATAACAGTCCATTACTGGCTACGGATATAACATATAAAAAGTATAGCAGGGAATAGATGTATTTGTGGAGAAGGTTTAAAGCCATTGTTGTCCATTTTTGCACATTAAAACCCACAAAGAGATTTATTTAGAGCACTAAATCATTTCATTTCTCTCTGGCTAGATTTTTAACTATTAAAATATTCATCACGCACTCCAAGAACCTTGATGCCAAGTATTTATTTTATTTTTTACAACCTTTTAAATAGCTTCTTTAAAGTGTCTTCAGGTGTACATACTGCTCTCAAAAAAACACTGAAAATCAGAACTTATTATAAAGCACCAAAGAGAGAAATGAGACATCAGGCACTGCTGAAACCAGAGATCTGCCCATCAGCAACAGCCTTTGACCACAGTATAAGTAAGGGGGTGTATTCCACAATATTCGGTGTTTAGGGTAAACAGAAAGGGTATCACTTTCATAGCTGAAAGTTTTCAAAGTGATAGTTCTTGGGGTTTCACATAAATAGGTGTAACTGTCTACTGCCAAGGAGGTTGGGTGGAGAAAAAAACAACTTCTATAAAGGGGAGATTTGTGTCAAGACCTCCCTTTTAGGTTTCCCTTCAGATGGACAATATATTCTGTGAAGTGGATGGCTGGCACTGAGAAAAAGCACTGTTTTCTGGTTTAAAATCTCCCCCTTGTCCTGTTACCCTCTTTGGCTGACAGGATACCCCTGGCCCTGCAGTGATGCTCTCTCAGCTGGGAGGCAGTGTGCTGGACACGGCACCGATGCTGCTATTCTCACCCCTGCTCACCTATCTTAACACACATCCATGCCTCCAACTTCCCACAGCATGACCAAGCGGAGAGCTGCACATCCTTCCTACTCTAGGTAGCCCAGTGCTGATCAGCCCGAGCTGCATTTATCAGAGTCATTTACAGAGCTGCCTTATCCAAGGAGAATATCACATTGTGGTGATGCACAAGGTGCCATCCCTACATCCGGCCAGGCTTGTGCACTTGTCACAGAGGGCAGCAAAGGGGATCTCGTACTCACAGTGTGATGGGATAAAAGGCACAGATGCTACAGTAACCCTGACTGATGAGCATTTGGCTGGTGAGCTCATCCCAGCACTGGTCTCCTGTCCAAAAGATCAGCAGCATCATGGAAGCTCAGCCCACCTCATCCTGTAGCTTTCAGTCCTGTGGCAGATCAAGCATCTTCCGCCTGGAAAGACTCTGGATGATGGCTCTGAGAGAGGCTGAGGTCAGGGCTGGCTTGGATGCCTTCACACCTTGCTCCTCACTCTGCAGCCTCCTCAGCTGGAGACGCTGAATGTGATCAAATACAATTTGGCAGCTGTAGAGCTCAGTTACAAACTGCCTGGGAAGAGATTACCTCCCTTTTCAAGAGCACTTCTAATCTGAAGAGAAGCAAACACCTCCCCTCTCCTCCTCACGAAGCCTCTGCTTTATGCATGAAGCCAGCTTCATTCTCAAACACAGGAATCTGAGCCATTACATTCCTCTCTATATTCCCACATGTGATTTAACTTCTTCCAAGTGGCAAATAACAGTCTTCCTTCTGCTTCTTCTCACAGAGGAAGGAGTCAAAGAGTGAGGCACAAACCTGAAAAATAAAGCCGAACTTTTATAGACTGCTTTGATATCTCCTCCAAGAGCTCTTCATCCACTGTGACTCCTTGGAGGACAATGGCAGGCAGCATCTTCAGGTGATTTCATCAGAATTTGTGCCGTCGTTCCTCTCTCTGAAGGGGTTTCATCCTGCATCTATATAAATGTAGAAAGCAGAAGAGGCTGTTTACCATTTATAGTCTCCAAGGAGTAAGGGATGTGCTTGTACATAGTTATCCCACCTGTTTTGCTTTGTCTCCCAGACACTGCAGTAATGAAAAAAGGCAAGCAAGACCGCATTTGTAGACACTGACTACATTATTACTGAACACAGAACTTGACACTGAATGTCTGGGTCATTTAGAAGGTGACATGCATTTGTGAGAAAACGCATTTAGCTTATTTATGGACAGAGAGACACACTGGATCCACTGTATCGTTGGCTTTTCCAAGCTAAATGATCCAGTGAAGGTAGAGTAAGTGAAGACATCTCGCAACTGGGGAGGAAGCTTTTCTTTTTCAGCAAATTGATGGTTGCATGGCATATTAGGTATCATTAATGGCTTAAATAACTTCTACTGAAACCTGACCTGCTATTTCCACCAACAATTCTCTTACCTTTACCACATGTATTTCCTACAAACTCTTTGATTTTCATTTAATGCCTGTCTAAAAGGCTAAAGACCCAGGCACTGCACTCAACTGCATTGACATTATCTTTTAATTAGCAGAGGTCACTTAATGCTTTCAGTACGATAAACAGTTGCTTTCCTTCCATGATCAACTGACTGTAAGAGCATCACAGTTAATGCAGACTGATTAAAACTTGACAATCCTTTAGCTTAAAAGTATGGCAGAACAGCAACAGTCAAACTGTTGCATGTAGACCCCTTTCCTTGACAGTTTTGATTGCAGCACTGCCGGGTTGCAGGAAGAGCAGGTCAGGATCTGGGGGTAAACGGGCTCTTGTATTGTACTGTGGGTCTCACCAGAGAAGTGACAGAGCTGTGGGTGAAATTAACTCCCAGGGCTATCTCCAGCTGCATGAGTCTGACATCCTGTAAGTGCTTCCAAACCCTTGTCTGAAAAAGAAAACTAAGATTAGGGCTCACATGTGATTGGCAAGTGATAAATCTCACACCGGAGAGACAAACACAACTCACTACTCAGCACTGCAGCTGAATGCACAGATAAAACTGTGACTAGTCATATAATGTCTTGCAAGTATAAATCAGTCTTCTCATACACAGAGCAGCTGCGATCCTGGCCTGATTTCAGTGGATAAAGACCTATTAGGTATTTGGTGGTGAGAGAGTTGCCTGAAATGGCAGAGGTTTTTTTGGGAGTTCATGGGGACCATGTTCAATTCAAGCAAATAGCAAGTCTTCTCATCTAAAAGTCGCCTTTTAAAAGCTAGAGGCAAACAAATAGGGCTGCTGTCTCCAATACTTAATAGTGTCGTTAATCCTTATCCTTTTAACCCATACACAAAGAAAATTATTCCAGGAAACCAACGGTAAGAACGCCTTTATAATCCCTGTATTATCTCATATCTGCTACCGAGTTTGTAAAGTCAGTAAAATGAGAAGAGCTCCTACTCCGCCTGTTACAAATCAATGAAGGCTTCTCAGTCTTGGTAGCTTTTTACTGCTAGACAAGGAGCATATGTCAGAAAACGTATGGCAAACAACAGAACCAGGATAAACCAGACCAAGAAAAATAGAGGAAGCATTTCTATTTAAGAAACAATTACATAAAGCTCCCTTGGAATGGCCGTATACATCCACAAACCAACCGTTTTCATCTCCTCTGCTGTATTTGGGTAATGAAAGGATTTAGTTTCCTAAGAAAGGAATTGGAGACATAAGGAATGCAGGACAATTTTAAATTAACCAGCATGACTATGGTAACATCTGCAACAGATTGGCTGCCCTAAACACAGCACAGGAGATAAGTCGCCTTATCTACGGTTTGGTAAATAATTTCTCCTACCTCAAGGGTCATTACATCTTCAGCTCTTTCTGTCATTTGTGATTCCACTGAGGGGATGAAGAATAAAGTCTTTACAGGTGCTTATGGCGCAAGTGAGCAGCTATAAATAACATCCTTGTGTTTGGCTGTGCTGGACAAGAAACCTCATTCACATCCCGAGGCTCCTTCATTAGCCACCAACTTTCAGCCCTACAGATCTCAGTGTCTCCCGACATCGAATTTGGCAGGCAGGCACCAAGCAGCAATGCAAGCCATTAGGGAAAAGATTTTCTGCTTTCCTACATCCCCAAAGCTCCACAGTGCTCTCCTGAAAGAAATGGGGAGTTGGAGTGAGGGGAAAATCCCACCATGTGGCATGATCCTAAGCTGGTAAATCAATGCAAAAATCCTCCTCTCCAATCCTAAAGCTTGAACTACTTATTAGATGGGGATAACGGCAGCCAAGAGGGGGGTAACACTGGCACATCTTTCCCCATACTGCTGCTGGGTGTTTGCTGCAGCAAAGCAGAGTATGAGGCTCCCTCTAAGTTGCCTGCGTGGGAGCAGCACTCTGGCTCTGTTGCAGACTGACGTGTGTTAAATAACTTTTAAGTCTGAAGCTGGAGACTGTTTCTATTACCAGGGAAAGACTTCAGGCCAGGGCTGGCTTGGTAGGGAAGAGAAGGGGGAGAACCCCAGAGAGATTGACTGTACAAAGGTATTAAAACTAAAAAGGCTGAGGAGAAGGTGATGGGGCACTTATATCAGGCAGGCAAAGCTAGACACATAAGTGATGCACAGAGATCTCATGGGACAAGGTTAGGACAGAAGTGACAGCTGGTCTGAAGAAATAGCGCTTCAAGATCCAAAACCCTGTCAGGAAAACCCAACCATGCGGCCGATAGAGAAGTTCAATAAAAATGGGCAGGCAGTAAAAGGACACGAGGTACATAAATACATGCTTATTCAATAAAGCAAGAAATGGAACAGCAAAATTGAGCAAACAAGGCTGCCTGGTGATGGGAGAGAGCCTGATTTATTTGCTTTCCTGAAACACCGTAGCATGGAAAACACAGTGGGGAAACTGTGTTGCCTCGGTAGGAATTATTCAGCAAAGGAGGGTTAGGTCATGGCCGGAGCACCAGGAAGAGCCTCTGGAAGCCAAGTTTCTGAAGGAAGAAAAATCACAGAGGCGATGCAGATGCACCAGGAGTGTTGTAGTTGCGGGGACACAGAGGGAAATTGTGTTTTAAAGAAATCAACAAGTAGTTAATAATAAAGCAGAAATGACTTCTAATTACCTGGATACAGCTGATCACTGCCCGTGCCACGGTGACAAGCTGTTTCTTAGCAACTCGGAGGTGACTTTTGGAAGAGCTCCCTCCAGGGAGAGATGCTCTCATCTCCCGGGGCGCAAAGTTTAGCAGTAAACTCTGCCTGCACCATTAGGTTTTAGGGGCTGTGGTTCACTGTAGGCATGTTATTTACCTCCTATGGGAAGAGATCACACTTTATAAGACTTGGGAACGTGGACAGGAATCAGACAGTCCTATCAGTGAGGATGTTCAAATGGTGGATTTGGCATTGGGGGGGCCCGAATGCAGCATCGCCCCAGCCAGCAGCACAGAGGAAAGTGTAGGTCATCAGCGGTAGGTGGGTTCACCCAGAAGCTCTGCAAGCAGAAACTGAACCACTAGCACAGGAATCCCTTCTCATTAACCTCAGGTGTCCCCTGTTTTGAAGAAATGCTCAAGACAAATCAATTTCCCAGATGTAATATAGTTTTCTTTGCATAAAGACGTTGATTAATTTGGAAGCCATTAAAAGTGCACACACACGCAGAGGTGAACAATGTATTTCTTAGAGGAAAACTGCACCTTTCCACAAGGTAATCTGCAAAATAAGAAGAGAAACTCACATATAAATCATATGACCTTTGAAAACACCTTGGACAAAGGCACTGACAAGGGTCTGTGGATGAGCTGAAGTGCCCAGGAGAGAGGGAACATTGCAGTGTCTCAATGACTGGTTAAGAGACAGGCATAACCAGTTAAGCTTTAAGAGGATCAAAGACCTGCATAACCGTTGATGTTTAATAAACTAATGAGCCAGAAAAGCACACAAAGAATAAATGTCAAATACTAAAGAGAAGCTAGAAAAACTCCAGGGGTTCAAGAAACCTACATGAACACATACAGAAAAATAAATGCACTCAGAGCAGGAGGCAGCCCCGCGCCTTGGTAGTCATGAGACCTTTTCATTCACTGGAAACTGCTTCCAATAATAATGAATAGTGAAAAAGAGCAAAATGAAATGGAGCTGCCTACAGCAGCCCTGCCACAACGTTTTCTCTGTGAAGTGCTGGCTGGGAGTGTGGCTGCAGGAGAAGTGTCACTGTGTAAAACAGCATCAGCATCACTTCTGTTGCCATCTCAGCACCAATTAAGGAGGGATGAGGTGGGTATTTCAGTGTGGTCAGAGCAACCACCAAAGAGAAGCAGTCCAGGTCTGTTTAACTCCAAGAGCAGATGAAGAAGAATAACAGAATATACTGGAGGTAAACTGACATCTGCCCCCAGGGAGAGAAACTTGGGCATCGCTTCTTAGTCAAGAGGAAAAAAAAAAAAAGAAAGGAAAAAATACTTTAAAAAGGAAGAATTTGGATGACATGAATTTAAAAAGTGAAGGAAAGAGGCAGGAAGACAAACAAGCTGCAAGGATCGTGCTGTGCTTCCTTCACAGCAGGTCCATGTCCAGCAAGATTTTACCCACAGCGGGATTTGCACAAGCATCTACACAGGATCCACAGTTGCATTCCTTTTTATCCTCCTTCATTTAGATGTCCCAAACCCAATATTTGATAAGTCTGTATTGCTGCATTCAGGAGGAAACTTTCTCACATGGCAGTGCTCAACGCAGCAGTGCAAGGCACCTATTCTCATGAAAGATGCTTTAATAAACTGCTCTGTTAAAATAACCTACCAACAGAAGGATATCGACTGTAAATACGATATGGAGAGTTGTTGGCAAATACGAGAACAAGTAAACACAGTTCTATCAGAGAGGGAGAAAACCCAGGAAGCCTTAGAAATGAGCAAAATTGTTTAGTATTTGTAAAACATAAAGCAAAGATTCGTAGCTGAGTGGTGAGGCCAAGTCCTTTCTACAGAGACAGAGCTTCTGCCATGTAGATGGGGTTTGTCTCTAGAGTGACGGCAGCATCCTCGGTTGATGTCATTGCACAAATCTAATATTAAATGCTTTCAAATCTGATCAATAAAATACAATTTACATTAAATGACCAGAAAGCTGTCAATTTTGGGTTTTTAATCCTAGACTTTCTCCTGAGTTCCTGACTCAAAAGGAAAACATCATGGTTATTAAGTAAGTAAAGATTGATTTATTACGTAGCATTTGGAAGTGTTTTCTTTGAAGCATGCATTAAAAGGTCAAATATTCCCAACTTTTTCTTTGGGTGGAATGTTAAAAATACTGAATAGATAATTTCCAGGGCAGTTTTGCAACCAAGGGCATTAGAAGTTTTGGAGTATCTGTTCCTCTTAATTTACTTAACCTTTTTTATCTACTTTTAAAAAATGAAATGCATTTTAATATTGTTCATTGAATTACATGCATTGTTTTCTTCTGTTATGGAAAACCAGTGCTATGAACATGATGTTTTCTGGGCACACTGTTCCCGGATGCAGACCCACCTTGCAAACATTACACACAGGAACTGTGGGGCAGGAGGGAATTGCACATTTGGCCGCAATTCAAGCACTATACCCAGGGAGCAAATAGATTGCTCACAAGAATTAAAATCAAAGCATCACTCAGACTTCAATATGTACAGATGAAGTTTTCAGCTGCAATTGTTCCTGTCGACAGGATCCAACTTTGTAATTAATGAAAAGACAGGGAGTACTTTGCACTCCAAGTATACCTCCATCAAAGGAATCCCCTGCTTTTCGCCAACACTAACTCAGCCACCACTGCAGGATGGGATGCAGTGGGACTCCGGGTCCCCACAGGAGCAGGGCTCCCCTGCTGTTTGGGTGCCAAGAGCTGTGATGCCCTCTTCCCCCTAAAGTGCCACTTTCCCACTCAAGTGGTCCCACACACATCCAAGCCTCATTTCAGCACGCTCTGGAGCGCTTCTTTGGAGCTGTAGCAATTGAGCTCAGGCTGGGCATTCCCTCTGCTGTAAAGCCCTTCGCTCCTCACCCAGTGGGACAGCCAGTATGGGTGCAGAAGGCGAGCGCAGAGGGAGCAGAGCATCCCACCCTGCCCCTTGCTGCTGACACCAATGCACAAATAACTGGTAACATCAAACTGCTGGGAGGAGGGCGTTTTGTACAGCAGAATGCAGACTGCCTAAATAATGAATTAAGAAGCATCAAAGAATGAGTATGTAAAAGGATAGAGAGGGAAGGTCTGATATTTTAGACTATGCTAGACCGCAATGAATAAATTATAAGAAAGGATGAATACTTTACTAAGCATAAGGATGTCTAGCAAAGAAAAGTTCCTATACTTCTCATCCCTCACTGGGTCCCAAATGAAGACAGAGCTGATGGCTTAGCCAGTCCCATGAGGCTTTTTTTCCACCTAGGTTTTCATCCAGACTGAGGCATCTTCGTTTAACAGCATCCATTCTGTCTTTGAGCCTTTTACACCAGAGACAAGCCTGCTTATTTCTCTGATGCCGCTGAAGTTCTCCCAGTCGTAACAAACTAAGAACACCCAGTCAGTTTGACAGAGATGAAGTGATAGGTAGGAGGCACATTTCATTACGCTATCAAGGCTTTGGTGCAGTAATTGGTGAAGAAACAATTCAGAGCTGTCAGCTCGATACACATGCCTTTCCACTGACTGATGTGTTGAGTCCTTCATCGGTAATGAATGACAGCCAACGGCGGATACCGCCACAATCTCACCCTCGTACCCAGTATCCTTGTGACCATCCCTCCCCGCCACCTCCTGCACATCCCAAGGGCCGGGCACGTTCCTGTACCTGATATGTGACTGTGATGAGGATTTTAGTTATCTGTCTGATGAATTAAAACCAAATCCTGGACAGGGATAAGCCCCGCTGCAGTCTCTGCACGCTCAGGACCTCTCCACGTTCCTCACCCGACACAAACCCATGGACGATAATGGAGAAATGCCAAGAAGTTGTTGACCTTCACATCCACTGCAGCCTTCCTCTTTCCACAGGCTGTGTCCCACCCCATGCCACTGAAAGGAAAATGATAGTTTCCAGGTTTCATCACATACACCCACAGAGGGGATCCAGAGCTCTAGCTCAAACACCACAGCTAATGATGGATGCATTGCTCTTGTGCCACTGGAATGGAGAGTGTCTGCCTTCTTTCAATACTTTCATCATATTACAGTACTCACCTGCTTTCCATCCTTCTTGCACGGTAACCCAATTACTACCCTGTATTAACTTTTAAAGCTTTTATTTTGCTCAGCTGTTTAAAGCTGCATCTTAGGCAGCAGAGAAATCAGCTCCACGTCTCTAACCAACACTCAGGCACAGCACCCCTCTCTGGGCAGCCACTGGTTAACTGTGGGATACATCTGGAAAAGGGGTAATCTGCACAGCTCAAGTATTTGTCTTTGATAACAAATACCCTCAAGGTAATTGTTGGGGTTTTTAAACAGAAAAACTCCACTATTTTCCAGTATTTTTGTACTATTTCCTGAGTGTCAGTAGTCCACATTTTCAACAACTTCAGATGCACACAAACACACACCCAGTGAAATAAATGGCACAAGCAGGTAGGTAGTGAAATGTGCAGGATAAATTGCAAGACTGCGTAATGTATTGTTTAAGTGAAAACCCAGACGTTGCAGCAGAACAGGAATTGCATTAACTGCTAAAAAGAGACAGTTTAGTAGGGCATTTTTGTACAAGAAAATGAGAAAGAGCATTTGGTACCAAAGATTAACTGAAAATTATTTTCCAACACCAACTAAGCAAGTTGCTTAAAGAAAAGCTGAAGAAAATGATTCTGATATTATAGAATCTGAGTAATCTCACGCTAAAGCCTAAAATCTCCCTGGATTAATCTTTTTTCCAGGCATTCCCTTCTACAAACAAGAAGGAGGAAAACCGAAATCATCATCTGCAAGAGCAGTTGCTTTATTGCGCTCCTAGTGAACATCTTGCATTTGAAATGAGACTCCATTTGAGCAGCCAAGAGAACATTGGAAAGGGCTCTAGTGCCATCTGCTGCACTCCCATCAATCAGATGTTTAAGTGCTGCTCTGCCTTACCTGGAAATTGGATGTCCACCACAATGTAAGAGACAATTCCAGTCAAGGGATATCCAGGACAAGCAGCTGACACAGAAACAAACACGAGATCCTAGAGCACCATGCTGGATGCGAGTGGGCTCTGGTGAAGAGCTGAGGAGACCAATGAGACTTACTCACATAGAATTACAGAATGGTTTAGGTTGGAAGGGACCTTCAAAGGCCATCTAGTCCAGCCCCCTGCAGTGAGCAGGGACAGCCTAAACTAACTCAGGTTGCCTAAAGAAACCCAAACTATGACCGATGGGGTAGCTGAGCTCCATACAACTAATTCTCACCCTCTACTCAAAACCTTTCCACATTTTGTGTACTATATTGTTTCAAACACTCTTCTAAGGGCCAAAGCCAAATCTGATTTTAAGCAGATACAAGTCAAAAACCAAAGCCATTTCTGAAGTGATACATGTTTGAAGTAAATTCAGGTGCTTCTCTTCTCATTAATAGTGTCATTTTTCTTTTTTGCTCTCCTCATTTTTCATTTGCCATGGAGAGATAGGAAAGAGAAGGAAAACCAAGAAAACATAAAGGAAAGTAAGAGATACAGTCTGCTCTTTATTTTTGTGCTTTATTCCCCACTCCAAAAGGCAATAGTAAAACACAAAAAGTTGTATTTTATATATTATTCGTTATATTTATACACATTTTTATGTTTTATCTATATTTTTATGCTATAAAAATATTTCATCTTTCTAAGAAAAAAGAGCACCCTACTAAAAAAAATACATTTGAGCAGCATGCACCACCAGCCTTGGCCCTTCTGAAAAGCCCACCCTGGCTGGGGACACTGCCCCCCTCCTTGCCTGGCTGGGACTCTGGCAACGTGGGTCCTTCCCTTTCTCCCTCCTGCACCTCACAATGTAACATTTTCAATACCCTCCTTTTTGGCTCTGTCCCAGTGGGGTTTCCACACACTTTGCTGCAGTTATAATTGCGTTCATGAGGTCTTCTGAGCCTCAGCCTTGGGAATGACACTGCCCATTTTACCCCTCCGCAGCCTTTACACGTACTCATTTCTCCTTTCTCCTCTTCACCCCTCTTCATTCCCTCTGCACATCTCCCTCCCTACCTCCACAAAGCGCTTTGGTCACCTGCACTGAGATACCCCCACCATAAAGTGCTCATCACCACCAACACAGAAGGGGCTTAGACCTCACCAAGACTGGCACAGTCATTTTTTCTAACTCTTGTTTAATGCAAACATGACCCCAGCCACCAAGACCTGTCTGTCTGCCTGCTCCCAGGTATTGCACACCTGTCTGCCTGCTCCCAGCTACTGCACACCAGAGGAGCAGCTCAGACAACCATCCCTCACATAACAGATGAGATAAGTCTGTGGCCAACAGTCTGAAGTGCAGGCTTCTGCTAAGGCAGCTGACTTTGGCCAAAGCGAGTTGGAGAGCCCTTGCATCAGCTTATCCATGCAGTCCTGATGGAGCAACACCCATTCAGACTAGGAGGTTGTTACTTCAGTAGCTGCAGGCTTTGCATCCCTCATGCCCACACTGACAGGTGAGGAACTACAATGTGAGAGGGGTGATGAGAGTTGATAAATGTTAAAGGAAGAGCCAACCTCCCCTGGATTATCAGGGCCAAAGCCAGAAGAGTATTTAGTAGTATATACTAAAAAATATGAGAAACCCATGTTCAAAGGGGTGGAAGTAAGAGCTCAACTTCAAGGCAAACACTGCAAATTGAAACAATTATTCAGTGCTGAAATCAAAGAAAATTATCCCGTCGCATTTTACCCTTCTGAGCAGATGAAAAGCTCTCAAGGAGAACATTCCCTTCAGTTTCTGTCCTTAAAAAAATAAAGTAAAATATTAAGAGACATTCTAAACCCTGAGTTATCTCTGTAATGGTACAAGTGGTAAGATTAACAGCAAGAATTAAACCACTTCATTATTATTTAATTGCTTTTAAAAATATATTGCCTTAATATTTATAGTTGTACCGTTCAGATTAATAACCCTGATTTTCCACCTCCCCACCACAAACCATTTCTCACACTCACCCAACTTCCACAGAACTTCACAAAGCGAAAACTGAAAATACATCTCGAAGACTTCTGATGTAAAAAGGAACGACACTGTGTGCTTCCATAAATTTAGGTTTATTTCAAATTCAGCTCTCAGGTTACACTGTACATGAAACACAGGCAATCCTGTAAGCATTCGGGATTGGCAACGTTCATTAAGCCACACTAAATTCCTCACGATGATGACAATGTGCCAGTTAAACATGGACTCTAAACTTAAGTGAACTGGAGAGACAAAGAAAAAACAACACAAAACAAAAGTAGCAAGGAAGAAGATGCCTATGGTCTGTTAGGAAAATGCAATCCAGAGCTATACCCTGCCTAAAGAACAAGTGGCCCAAAAGTCTCCTGGATCCTTCAAATTCCAATTTCCAGGCTCAGACCCTCTTTACGAAAGTCACAAGCCAGATCTTTGCTGTTACCCAAACCGTCCCTCAGGATTTATTGGCAAAATCCCACTAATCCAACCAAACCTCCTGCTGCTGCCAAGATAATTTTGTGACTATTTGTAAAGCTAATCAACCAAAATAGTATTTTCATCCCAATAATGTTAAGCCATAAAGGCTGGAGTATGTTGGCCATCAACTGTTGACGCTGCACTCAAATTTGCTGAAAGTGTTGAATGTTGGCAGAATATTTCACCCTTGGATTAAGTCCCCACAGCCTCTCCTTAGCACCTTCAGGCATATGTTTGACCAGTTGCTCTAGTGAGTCCTAACACCACTTGAAAGAGAATCTCTTCATTAGCTGCTTCTGTACAGATCCAAGCACATGCCTGCATCCACACACTGGCTTCAGCAGCATCATCTGCAGCACAGGAAGTTGAATGTACACAAAGGTTTTCACAACCCAGTCTTAAAATGCCTGAAAACAAAGCCGGCAAAGCAGTGCAAGATGAAAGAGTTATCTCTGAGAGACTACCAGGTAAATAAACCTGAGTATCAGTTTGGACCTCAGAACACCAGCCTGTCACAGCAGGGAAAAGCATACACATAACTCTATGCAATAACAGTGTTTCAAATGTTTGCCTCTAAAACCTGACAAAGTTTTACACTTGTTTCTTAAATAAAGGCTTTTTATTTTAAAAAGTTATCAAATATCTGTGCACAGTTCATAGTCAAATGTCTTTATTTTGAATTGGTTTCATTCAAACTCAGACATTTCACTAATTTCAGTTTTATACATTTTTTCTTTCAAAATCCCACAAGGTAAAAAAAGCAACCCCAAACACACACACACAAATACAGGAAACTGTATTTCAAGGGCTGTCTTTTTTTCCCATGTCAAGAAGTGCAATTTTGCTTCTATGGTTCTTTAAACAGTTTTATTCATCAGTAAAACAATGCACTACACTAAGAATTGCACCAGATACCTTAGAATATCTTGTGTATCAGCTATACCTAACTTCTCCTATGCACTGCTTAGGGTTGTGAGAAATCTGTATGAATTACACTTATAGTAACACGAGCTTTACCAGTATAGGCAGGTCAGCAAATGTACATACACTCTGTGAAACTGCCTAGGACTGCTGGAGAATGGAAGTCAATTATATCTACAATTACACCAGTGAAATGTTTACATTTACAGTAACTATCTTGCTTTTGCATACAAAGGTATGCTCTGCTTCAAGCCACTGAGACTGTATCATTATATTGCAAGCCTATCACAGGAATACATTCCCAAAAAAAATCCATAACACAGAACTCTGTTTAGTCTCACTGAACGTGATTCCACACATCCTTCTGGCCCCACTTAAAACAACTGCACTAGTCCCTTTTTTTCTGCCCCCTCCAGCAGAAGCATGTTAACTCTGGGGGAATTTCACAAAGAACTTGGCTTTGGCTTAGTATTTCCTTCACTCTAAACTATGAACCATGTGAACTATGCTACTGGCTTTGGAAGCGTTTTCAAAAGTTTTCTAGATTGACTCTTCACCATTCTGAGAAAACAAGAATATTGACAGATCAGGCTTTTAATGACTCTAGGAACAAGGTTCCTCATGACTTCATTTCCTTCCATCTGCAGCTGAAAGACACCCTCTACATCTTATCATTTGTCATGAAAAAACAGAAGTTGATTCCCTTTAGGATCAGAGAAAAGACTCACGTTTTACTCCAATTTGCTCAGGTTTTCCATTGCAGAGTGCTGTTTTATGCGATGAAGTAGGAAACACCTGAAGTTTTAAGTATTCACTTTGGAAAAGACGTACCTGCTTTGAGACAGGAGACTGACTAAACCTACTGAGGAGGCCTCTTATATTTTAGCATTTAAAACTACAGGGAGAAGAGTCAAAGTTTATACTTAAATGCACAAACATAGGACTGCTTTCTAAGCTGAAACTGTTTCAAAACTTGAAATAAAATTCTTCAGTGTCTGTTGAATCAAACAACAAAAGTTAAAGCTTACTTAACCACTTCATTCTTACAACCACTATTTTACAAAGGAAGATCTTCAAACCTAGAAACAACACAGGGGCAAGCACAGCAAGGACATGGATGGTGATAGAAAGGAACTAACAAACCAGCCTGGAACAACTACGTCATGTAACTCAGTTGCAAATGACACACTGGGAAGTGTAATTCCTATTCTGATTTTTACTTACAGGTACAGACCTACAGTATAAAAACATCTAGCTTCTTAAAAAAGATGACCTGAGGAGCCTGACAGGACTATTTCATGCCCACAGAGACTACACTGAGACACCAGAATAAAAACTGCAACAAAGTTATAGCTTGGTCTTTCAGTTTAGTCCCTCCATCTCTATGTAACTATCCATCCTCTAGCATTTTGTCACATAATGGTAGGCATAAATCATTACAACATCAGTATCTACCCCAGAAAACCTTATATGAAATGGATGGACAAATCTTTATACAAAGACAAGTATTTTAGAATTTGGAATGAAAAAATACAGAGCAAAAAAACCCCAAAAAAGAGTTCTGAAAAATAGTTTACATAGAAAAACCTCCCCGAAGTAAAGAGAGGGATTATAAAGATAAGCTATGGTGCTAAGAAGTGGTTGGACTAATAACAGGCTATTTCCCTCGCAGAGGTTTACACGTTTCACACCAGCATTTTGCTTTATGTTGTTACAATAGCTTTATGGAGCATTATTTAAAAATAGTATTTCAGTCAGAAACCTAATTCAGAGTTCATCATGTTTTACCCTAAACGGCCACTTGGAATGCTGTGAAACATGATTTGCAGCCAGAAGCACCAAGTACATAAATTCTTCCACATCAAAGGAGTAGTTCGTAAATTTTGGATGCTCTCCCAGTGTTGGGTGGTGTCCCTGGAAAATGAAATAAGGCCTTTTAGATAGGAAAAAACATCTTCCATTAAAAAAGCAAGAAAAATACTTGAGCATCTGCCATTTTAATTTATTATTTCTTATCTGCTGAGGCAAAAGAGTCAGCAAAGTAACTGCGTAAGAGATGCTGTGGATGGCTTGAATTAATGGCCAATTCATTTCATTTCTCTTCTTCCCTCAGCCATTAATATAAATGATCTCTTAATCACAACAGGGAAGTTAATTTGGTGTAAAGAATGAAAACCATATTTCAAATATTGTAACGTAGATAGGTGAAGGAAGCTAAATGTTAAATGCTTCAAGTTACAGCATGCCACCCTTCAGCAGTGGCCATCATTACCTGATCTTGAGGAAATACTTTATTCCTTTTTCGCCAAGTGATGTAGTGAATGCCTCTCAGCCTTGCCAAATCCAGGTAACAACGTTCATCTTCACAGTTGTATCTAGGGACAGGCATAAAAAAAATCATATTTATCTACAGAGATTGTGCTGAAGTTTACCAGGGTGGAACAGGAAAAAAACCTGCAAGCCAAAATATTTGTTGTCCAGTTCTAAGGCACTGAAGCCATGGACAGTTTCTGCTCTGCTGAAAACAAGGGGCTTCAAGCAGAATTTCCCAGGACAGATAATTCAGTGCTCTTATGACAAATATCCTATATTTTTGTTTCGTTCTATAGAACTGGAATGCCTGTTAACATCCACAATTTATAACAAAGTACATTTAAAAATGAAGCTACTAGAGAAGTTTAGGTAAAAGAGAATGACACACAGCTGAGCTTGGCCAGCAAGCTGGTGCTCATGTCCTGAGCACAGAAAGGAGTATATAAATAACCCTCAGTGGGATCTGTAATGCCTTGGGCATGTACTTCATGCAATCAGTTTTACCTGGGTCACCAAAATACTATTATATTTCAGACTCACTGGGCAGGATCTGACCACTGAGGCTTTCTTGCTTTTTGCCATTTAACCTCCATGATTGTTGACCAGGCTGCACTGTATTTATACCACAGCATCTTAAGAAATCACAGACTAAACCTGTATGATATAGTTACACTATACTTTGTAATCAAAGCTTCCTCACTTTCAATCCCCAGAAGAGGAGGCTGCCAAAAATGAAGTCTGGGTGAGCACCTAAGGCAAGCATTGATAGTCAAATACAGGCAAGGAAGAGTGCTTCATTAACACGTAAGAACAGACATAAGCAGTTGTGTAATAGGGGGGAAAGAGAGAAACAAACTTACAGTTCAAAAACAACAGCCCAGTCTGGTAGAAACAGCAAATGGGTAAGTCCAGCTCCATGCATCCCAATGAATATATCAGAGTTGTGGGTAATCCTCAACTGCTCTGAAAATTCAAGTTCCCTGCAGACAACACAACAAAGATGGTGACCTGGCATGCCTGCCCATCTCAGCAAGAGTCAGTGACATGCAGAAAGAAGAAAATTAACTTAAGGGAATGCTGAAAGATAGAATTGATTTTTCAAGGAACAACACCAAGAATCATAAATGCTGCATCCAGACAAAAACTCAGCACAGAATTAAAACAAATGCAGGCATGTTTCAAAACTTCACAAGAGTTTTCCAAAAATTTGAGGGTTTTCTTTAAAGTTTTTTCAAGATTGGGGATTTTTACTTTTTTTTTTTTTTAAAAAAGAGCCATCACCTCCTATAAACCCCCCCCAACAACTCAACATAAAAGACCTAAACTTTTTTAATGTAATGTAGAGGTACACAATTCATAATCGTATCACAGGATTCTGCCTAAAGATGTAGATATCCAACCTTAACTTATGCACAGTGCATCAAGAAGAAATAAGGAGACCAGGCTTTTTTCAGCTCCTGGAACTGTCACTCTCTCTCATCATTTGCCTGTAAACTCCAAATAAAGCATTCTCTTTATATGACCAGGTGTTCCCTGAGTGCACAAGGAAATGGACTAAAGACACTTGATTGTTAAGAGAGACTGACAACAGCAAAGGGAAATTACAACATGCTTCATTTGGGTATGAACAGTTCATACATTGAAAAGGTAGAGAATAATGTCCCCTGACTATTTGGAAGACAGTAGAAAGAAACTGGCTTAAACAACACGGCTCTTAGCTACTTAAACTGCTACAAGGGCAGACATCAGGGAAACCCTCCTAACCATGACAGTGATGCCACAGGAGAGCTGTGGAAATCTGCAATACCGAAGGGTACTACACACAGTTTGACAAGCATGGGAGTTGTGGAAGTACTACTTGGCCAAGCTTTCAAGTAGGATGGCCTAGATGGCTTCTCAGTGGTGTCCACCCCTTTTCTTATTATAGTGCTCAAGTGCCTTCATTGACAGGGGAATTGGAGGCAACTCTTGACTCCCTCACATTGTCACTGCTTTGGTCAAAACACCCATCTCTCAGTGCAGCTTTAGTTTCTCATGCCTCCTGCATGACCCATGACAGCATCATTGAGTGTATGGGAGCTGCTGTCATTTGGCACAGGCATACATCACTTGGAAACTTTTTCTTCAAGCCATTTCTTGCTGACACAGTGCCTACTGCACTGAGCATCACAAACTGACCTCAAGTGGTGTTTTCAGGGGCTACTACAGCAGCAAATAAGCTCAGTTATTATTCATTACCAAACTAACAGTCATATAATATAAAACACTACTTTCATACAAGAGAAATCCCTGTTGGACCCATAGTTACTGCAGGGCATTAGCAAATTCAGAGTGATGGAAACACAGCTGGTTTGGGGAGAGGGGAGGAAACAAGAAGAAAAGTGATTTCAAACTTGTTCATCACATAGTAGCTTTAACCTGAGCCTATGAACCCTAGAGACTCATTCCTAAGCAGTGCATCACAGGATGGGAGTGTTTAACTAGTTCACCCACCACTCCCTGAATGACATTCTTCCTTTCTTTCCAGTTCTTGGATTTTTAACAGGTTAGACACTGGGGCACATACAGCTTTGCCTGCAAACAGCTTTCCTCAGCAATAGGCAGCATGAGATCACACTAGGTTGTTCTGTCAACTTACGTACTTGTATTTGTAGTCTACCACTTTGACCTCCAGCGTTGATACTGTTTTCAAAGCATTCACAAGCTAAGGAAGAGAATAAAAAGACAATGATTTGGTGATCTTCAATGAACTCCTCCCCTGCACTCCTGACTATCTTACACACTCCTCCTGCCCAGCAGGGAATGAAAAGGAGCGAGACAGAACATACTGTCACTGCCACATAAAGTAGAAGTTCCCCTCCTCTTGTGCCTTCCCACCTAAGATACACAAGTTATTCTTGACAGAGCAACCCCTGGAGAGCAGATGCAGATATCCTGCACTCTCACAGAGAGCTTCTGTTGAGCTTTACATGCTCCAAGACCCAATCCTAAACCACTCAGACTAGGAGGAGCAGTGGGAAGATGTGCTTGGATTTCCAAAATATATTCCAATACCTAAAGAAGCAAATTGGTAGCTAAGAAGGATTTTCAAAAATACCTTACTAGGTCAGACTCGTACACATGAGAAGTGAAACCAGGTTAGAGCCAGGCTTTCCAACCTAAAATGGCTTTCTGTAAATCACCAATCCATAGCCAGCAGTAGAGAGAGAAAGAGTCAAGTATTCTTTCTCTTACAAAAGTGTAGTAAAGGTAGGACTAACGTCTCCCTTTCTGTCATGTGCTTATCACCAGAAAACACAATACATGTAGCTCTGTGGACAGTCAAGCAGATAAGGCACACATCTAGCCATTTGCAAGCTGCCTGTTCTACCACTAAGCTATTGCATCAAACAGGCCTCAATTTCTCCCCCCATACAGTGGGGAATGATAATCCCAATTCGTTTTTGTCAGGCACTAACAGCTAAGAATGAAGACAGGTATGAAAACATTAGATTTTATCATTTTACCATAAGAGAAGCTACACCACAAGCCCACTAAGTTGTATGATTCAAAAACATGAATCAATATGAAATTTCATTAAGTTTTGAATGCACATACTCAGATACAATAGCTTCTGCATTTTAATCTGCAAGCATAACAAAGGTTTTTGTTAGAGTCGTCAGTACTGGGGATGCTATAAATACACGAGATAGTCTGAAAGTGAAATAATTTAATTTTATCAGCAGCTCTGCAGTGCCTGTTTGTTAAAGGGAAATGCTTTTAGTATTACATCTGTAGCCTTCTATTGGATACTTAAAAAAGGGCAGCAAGGTTCTGTGTCTTGTATACAGAAACAGAGACTTGCTAGAAGACATAGTAGAAGAAATTAATATTAGCAATGAACATATTTGCCTAAGATTTGTCAGCAGACAGATGTCTTGGCTACACCCCTAGAAAAAAGAAAAAAAATCAATTCAATGAGCAAAATACAACTTCTGATAAATGTTTTAAAAATAAAAGGGACCCCACCTCATCCTGGTTTAAGATTTTCCGGTAATCTGTGCTGCGTGCAAGTATTGTGACTCGGATTTTCCCATCCTAAAAAGAAAGGAGCTTCAGTGTACTGCTATGAGGCAGACTCCAAACACTTCCATATTTACTTCTGGTAGTTATTTGAGCAACATAACATGTCCCTTCTCCATGTAACAGATGATGTAACCACCTTAAAATTCACATCGTATTTTCCAACAGATGTCAAGTGTCAAAAACTTTGCAAAAGTCTGACTATTAACAAAGAATAAAACATCTTCTGAAAGATTTGTTTTATTCAGTACAAAAGAGCCTTTGTATTACTCATTATACAGAAGTTTTTTAAAGTAGGGAAGCAGCTTTTAAGATGGCTTGTGCACACAATCTTTGGGAAAAAATATTTTACTTCTGTAACAGTTCCTCCTTTTTCCTCTTTAAATTAATTGGACTCATAGGGGTAAGTGTTCCAAGTGAAATAAAGAGATTTAACGGCATGACTCCCATTAGCATCAGCAGGAGAAGCATAACTAAATGCCTGTGTAGTGCTTTGAATGTGTGCCCCTCAGCGATAATACATAGGCTACTCTCTAGCAAACACTTCTAGAAGCTCAGAACTGCTGTATCTACCAATGCAGCCATTGCAACAATTTGCCGAGACTAACAGTGGGTGCAAGAGAGATGGACAGAGAGATGGTACTGGACAAGGGTCAGGACTAGATTCAACCACTGCCTTCTCTGATCCAAGCTCAGCAGTACCTACAAGGATTGGTGAGACACTGGAATGGGTTGCCCAGGGAGGTTGTGAATGCTCCATCCCTGACAGTGTTCAAGGCCAGGCTGGACGAGGCCTTGCGTGGCATGGTTTAGTGTGAGGTGTCCCTGCCCATGGCAGAGGGGCTGGACCTAGATGATCTTAAGGTCCTTTCCAACCCTAACTATTCTATGATTCTATGAGGAACAAGCTCACTGCATTGCTCAGTGGGATCCCCTCTTGCTGGACTGCAAGGACAGCACCTTGTCAGTCTGCTCCAGAAGAGACCATGTGCCACACATCTTGCATAACTAGGAAGGACACAAAGGCCTTGGGACCAGAGAATAGAGACTGGGAAGAGATCCCAGGGTTGGAAGGAGGATGTTCTAAAGTCTGTCCTATGTAAATAAGACACGAAGGCAACTTTCACAAACATACACAAGTGTTTGCCTTCACAGAACAGATTGATAGACTGGAAAAAAAAAATCACAAGCATCACGGGAAAGGACAAGAAGTTCACAATATGCTCTTATTTCCCCACTGGGTCCAGCTGGCTAATGCTATTTCTCTGGTAAAAGCCATCAGCTCCATGTTACAACTTTATTATTCAGTTACCATACCTTGGGTCCTTCTTGTGTGATATTTAATCTGTGTAACACATGCTGAGAAAATGCTCTAAACAGCCCCGTACCATGACAGCCAGAGATCTGAAATTTAAAAAAAGCAATTGTTAATGCAAAAATTTATTTTGCTCAGAAAAACCTCTTTGTGACCAGTCTTTCGCCATTCTTGTGAAACAAAAACCCAGTATCATGCACTGTGCTAAACATGGCAGTATTCATTGTAACGCAAGTGAGACTTCCATTTAGGAAGAAGCACAACTCTCTCTACAGTGTTAGAGCCTGAATGCATAAGCTAATACCCTCAGGAAAGTCTGTCACTGTGCAAGCTCTTGTGCTCTGCAAAAATACCAGTAAGTTCACAGTGCCCACCCATTAAAGAGGAATAATAACACATCTCATGAGCTGTGACACAGGACATTGCATACAAGCAGTTACTATCAACCAGCTAACATAACTTCAAAATTCTAATCTTTAGGGAAGAGCATCTCATTTGGAGCTGCACAGACCTTCAATGCAGTACATGGCATAGTAACTCAGCTAGATACTTGAGGGATTCATTAGCTCAGATTTTATACTGTCACACATGCACCTAGTTAACACAGTGGAGAGATAAAAAAGACTCACCAGTGGTGTGTTATAAAACAAGCCATATCGCATTCGAGGCAGTAATGAGAAGACTGCTTCTTTAAAGCATACCTGCGAAGGAAGATCACAAGAAGTTACACTGCACTGCTACCTTCCGCTGGCACATTCCAGGCTCATTCAGTGGGATCACTGCTTATAATGAGATAGCAATTACATGCTTCTGTCAAGAGCACCTTCACTTCCTTGATTGTGCAAATGAATAGAACAAAGACAACCCTGATCCCAAAAGAGCCCTCACTTAGGATATAAGTGTGGGAAGAGGTGAAAAAAAACACCCCAAGATAGAACAAACATGAATGAAATAAAGAAAACCAGTTAGAGAGTAAAGAGTTTAAGGCAGGCTTTAGGAGACTAAAATGAGCTCTGAATGAACGGTTACTTTAATGAAAGGTATTAAATGAAAGGTATTAATGCTTTTTTCTGAAACACCCATATCCACAAGCAGCTTGAGAAGCTGTCCTATTTGCTACCTAATGACTGAATGAAAACAGAATATAAAATTCCATACCCTTTTAGAGTCAAAGGTTTTCAAGTGTATTATTTCATAGTTGGTAAATGCCTTCCAAGTCTCACTGAACAGGTCACCATAGCCATATGAGCTCTAGGAAAAAAAGGGAAAAAACATAAGGGCATAATTAATATATAAATGCACATGAAAACTCTCTTCATGATTTACAAGTTCTGTATACAAGTTTTAATACACAGTTATTATACCTAGTCACCACCACGGGACCAGAGACAGCTTAGCACAGAACAGACATTACAGAACACCAAAGCCTGCATTTACAATGGTAGTTAACTCTAATTACCTGTCAGGTAGTTAATTCTTAATAAAATGCTTTTATAAATTAGCAATCTAGACAAGTTTTCAAGCAGTGGATTAGAATTTGAGTTGGGAACAAGAAGTACCTGCTACTTTCCTCAGACACAACAGAACACAAGTTAAATTTCAATTAACAGCCACATAGGGATGGTAAAAGGCATGAACCTCAACTCCCGAGACTGAAAAAAACACCTGGGAATTCAAGTGCTGCAGTAATGTTTGAAGTCAAAAGTCACAATGAGCCTATTTCACCTTTGCCTCTGTTTTGGGACTGTCACTTGCATATTGTATATGGATCACAAATTGAAGGAAATTAACTGATTTGATGTAAGAAATGGCCAGGAAACTATGTTTTGCATTACTCTGACAAGCTACTGAGAAGTTTCTCTACAGGGCAGTATAAAAATTCCCCCCTCTGCAGCAAAGGTCTTTTAAGAACCATCTACTTCCTACAACACTGGCCCAGCAGTAGGGGCTCTTGCCTTCAAGTTTGTAACACTTCCTACACACCCAAGGGCCAAGAGTCACCATATCTTGTTCTTTGAATGCAACTAAGTATCACCTTGGTAGTCCTGGTGCAGATTCTCACTTAAAGCTTCCTTTTGACTCTGGAGCTGGTTCAGGCTACTTGGAAAGTTATGTGGAAAGTTGGGTGGAAACACACATTTGAAATTAAGACTACAAATGACCACAGATGATCTTCCAGATTAGAAGTAGAGACCTAATCTTTGTTTAGCCAGAGTTAAACAAAGCAGAAAATGAGTAGGAAATCCACTGGGTGTTGGCTTGCAGGCTGCCTCTGCAAGAGCAGGAGAGCAATGCTTGTAAAAGCATTTTTAAAGAGAGCAGGTAAGGTTGGAAAGTAATACTTTCAGCTTTGAAAATCAAGTCTCTACTTGTAATTTGGAAGATCACCTGCGATCATTCATAGTCTTAATTTCAAATGTGTACGGCCAAATCTAATTACATAAAGAAAAAGAGGGAATGACTAATAAGCTCAAGACCATCTTTCAATCAGCATGGACAGTTCAGCAGCAGTTAGCTGGTGCCATCATCTGGTTGTACATGGTAATGAACTCAAGCAGTCTGATGAGTTAGAAGACTCTTAAAATGATAGAGCATTGTGACATATACTTTGAATGCTACATTTGAAAGAGCTATTTGATTCAACAGTGTGCTACAAGACCAAAAGTTGCTTCACAATGCATTTGACATCTGACTTTTTCAGAAAGGTATCAGAGCCAGATTAACAGGTCCCTGCATAACATCTAGAGAGCCTGCTTTTCTGGCAAGTGCATTTATTTTAGCTTTCAAAATGTAAGACAATTAGAAAAGGGGGTCACTTCTGGGTTTCTCATTAAATAGTGAGCAGGGGATATCTGCAGTTTTCTGCTGAATATTAGTTGTCCTACCAGTAAATACTCAGAAAGAAAACTTAGGATTTTATGAGAACAAGACAGGTGGGGGACAATACCATAGTCTGGAACTGTGCTATTTCTGGTCCCTATTACACATGTTATGTGGCATATTTCAAGTTGCCTAGTTTGTTATTTAGTTTAACCCCAGTTTGTTATTTAGTTTAACACCTTAAATACTGGCCAGTAAAACTAGTATTAAACAGTCATGGTTTCAAATCAGCAGTACAGCAGAAATAGCCCTACTTAAAAACTTCTTTTATATGTCATCGTGACATCTTAAGAGGCGATTGAGAGAAACAACTGCAAGAAGGCTATTTAAAGGAATTAAGTATTATACTCTGTTTTAATATATATATACAAGGATTTAATTTGGTTGTTTTCTCCATTACAGGTTGCATATTACTGATTCAGAAAGATGGCAGGCAGCTTTTCTTTTTAAATACAGAAGAAAGTTTTGAGTAAAGCTACTTCAAAACTCTCAGAGAAAAGAAGCGTACAGAAAACAGCATGAAATGTTCAAAAGCCACGTACTGGGAATACAGGTCATGTTATGTTTGAGATCACACCAAAAAAAGGCATAATTATGTACTAGCAAAAGATGAGCTACGAAGTAGTGTTCAAACAGCACATGATTTATTGTGGAAAGTCTGTTCCCCAAGTATTGTTTATGCACCTGTATTAACAGGATCCAAAAACTTACCAGTTCCACATGGCTAAGCCCACAAGAAAGCTAAGGACTGGCTACTAAAATCTTCAGTCTCTATAAAGCAGAAATACAATCCATTGCAAACACATTAGAACCACAGATGACTTACGGTGTCCCACATGACTATGTTGACATCAGTACTGAAGGAATTATTGATATGCTGTGTGATATAAAGATTGACGAAATCACAGAAGTGATGATACATATTAACACCTGGAAAAGAAAGAATTGTTAGCAAAATACACATTACTCCCTCCACTTTTAACTAGTTCATGCATTTGTTCCTTATTAGTGTCCTGCATTTTATATTACTTTTCCCTTGCTTCTGACTGAATGCTTTTTATACACCCTAAAGAGGGAAACTTCCAAAGGGAAGGAATTGAGGTAAGAAACCTTTTTAAACCTGTTTTTAAAAAGTACAGGGAAATAGAAGAGTGGCAAAAAACAGCATAAGAAAAATAGTTTCACAAGCTATTTCTCATTACAGTCTGCAGCTGCTTGCTGAAGTATAAGAAAGCAACTTCTCCTTTAACAATAGCTAGTTAGACATACAGGAAACACTAAAAACAGCCCCTCGGCACTGATCTTAGTGTTGCTTTACTAGGCTTAAGGGAAGCTCTGTCTGCAGGACTACAAGATAGAACTTGTACTTACACATGAGCCAAAGCCCAAGTAATTCCTCAGTTTTTCTTCTCAGAGCATTCTCATTCATTCTTGGTTTCTTAAGCTAATACCTTAAGACCATGGAGCATAAAAACTACCATGAAACAGAGGAGCTAACATAGTCCAGTTTTCTTGGTAGTGAAGACCAGATCTCAGGTTTGGAACCATGTGTACACAGTCCCTGTTTCTAAGCTTCTGACCAAAAAGAGCTGCTATGACAGGAATCAGCTGCCTTTACTGCTCACACTGCAATGTCCCCTGCCTCCCCTAAAACAACGGAGCTGAGCACAATCGCCTCCCAAGTCACACCTAGACCAGCCTGCTCAAAGGTACAAACTGACAGCCCAGCAACGCTTCCCCAGTAACTGCTCAGAGGCCTGCAGCAACTTTGCTTAAAATATAAGACACTGGCTTGCAGGGAAAGGGGGGGTAATGCAGTTCACAGCTGCAGTGTATCACAGGCAGCTATCCAGTTTAACCACAGTTTACCTACAGCAGCTTGTTTGTATGTCTAAATGCTGAACATCCTCTTTCATTAACATATATCTGCAGAATATGCTGCATGAACAAAAAGGCTGGCTCCTAAAGATGCTTAGGTGCTGCCCCTCTCTGAATATCACTTCCTCTTCCATAACACTCAATACACAGAGAATCCTCAATTCCTGAACACTTACAACAAAACACATATACCCATGCTTATGTTCCATGGTATAAAACCTAACTGCCTAAATCAAAGGCTATGCTAAAGAATCTTCTGTACATCAAGTAAAAGAATGCCAAAACAAAGCCAGGAGAATGTGTGAGACAAGTGGCACGAACTTTTTCTCTTTTGTTTAATTTTATTTTATTCATTTGTGGGGAAATGTAAAAATTCTAAATTTCAGCTTTCAAGTTCATCAATGGAACTACAGGAAAAAAAAAGGGAATTAAAAAAATCACATCATTTTTCAAACATAAAAATATATTACAAATGAACTTAAAGGCATAATGTAGATGGGCAAGATGGATATGGGCTATTTTTACTGCATGAAGATACCAATTACCTGCATCTAATTTCATGAAGTATGTTGGCTTTTCAATAACAACGTCACACTTCCCATCTTCTAGAGGCCTGAAGTTTAATGCAGTAAATGTCTGGAGTTCTGCAAACCTACAAAGATTTAATCACATAGAACATGCTTTGTCATTAACATACTTAAACAAATGTACTTCATCTAAGTACATCTAAGATTTAGTAACTGTTCATCCAGTCCATTTGATTTAACAGGGCTGCTGAAAACTGATAGAGTCTGACAATTAAAATGATTTGAAACTGTAATGGAAGGTTCTTCAGGTTATAAGCTTCAAGAGGTTAAACACCACCCTTGATCTCAGGAGTGAACAGCGTTTTTGATCTACAAATCAAGGCAGTAGAGATATAACAAAGAGCCGTAGAGCCAAGATCTGTGGGTATAAGCAACTTGATCTGCATTGCCAAAGACACTTCAGCAAGATCTTCATGCTTTGGTCAGAATAATGAACGTAGATGCAGTATTTATTATTCCTGGATCTAAACAAGGATGAGCAGTTGAGATGACAATAGCAGGTAAAAGAAAAGTCTTTTCCTCCAGTGCCGCTATTCTTAACTGAAACTGACCAACAATGCAAAAAGAGCGGGAAAAAAATGAGCAACATGAGAAAAGAATAAAAATGAATTCTTATATAGACCTTAATGGCTTCAACTCCTCCAAGTGTCATCAATTAACTGGCAATGCAGCTTTGAAGTGCTAACATGCAACTTGTGATACTTCATCACCTACTACAAAGGACCCTCTGCACTTCCTACTCAGCCTGTTGACTGTTGCCCATTTCACACTTCAAACACAGGCTCCTTAGGAGCACCACGTGAATGTATATCCAGACCAGGCACTGCTGTGGCCCCAGTGTCATCAAAGACCGTGTGAACTAGGACACAAGTGCAAACTTCAAGACATTTCACAACAAAACAATTGCCTCCTCCTATAAGCAGATCAGGCATAGGACCAGCATCTTGTCCAGAAAACACCTGAAGGTTTGAATTTCAAATTAAAAGACATTTTCAGATCATTTGCTGCTGTCAATTAGGCAAGACACAATTACACATAGCATATTTCAGAACATTTTGCATAAATGTAATTACCCAAGGTATCAAATATGAATACTCAAACTGACCTTAGAAAGGAACAACTGTTTCCTCAGCATGAAATCCCTTACACATAGCTGCTAACACCAATGAAAAAGAATAAAGAATTACTAAGAGAACTTGGAAGCAGCCTTGACAAGTGATTCTTACCAAGACTGCAGAGGGCTCTTGCGTTGACCTTCAGCCAAAAATGCCTTAACGTCAAGGGTGCAGTGACCTCCAATTTCTCCCTTCTGTAAAAAGTCTTCTTTGAATCTAATGCCAATTAATAAAAGTCTATTAGCTTTTGTGCAACAGTGCTACAAGTACTCTGTGATCTCAACCACATACTCCATTCAGCTAAGCGCTTCATACACATTTAAAACCTCAGTATTTTCTTTAGCATATATCCCACAATTCCCAAATAAAGACAGTGGTGTCCTTTGAGTTATACACATCAATTTAGAAACCAGCACTAATCTATCCAGAATGTTATTAGGAATCATTTTTACATACAAAAATGAGTAACTTAATTAGGTATTTCTACATGATTACTTACAGGAGCATCATTAGTTGTTTGAGGGGAGGGGGGTTGTTTGTTCTTAACAACAATTCCTCACTGAAATTCACCTCAGATTTCACAACCCATGTCTTCACAACATAAGAGTGAAGTGCAAGACCAGGTTTCATGAAAACAAACTGCCAACTACAAGCGCTGTCAAGATCAAGAAAGGATGTGACTGAGGACATAGAAAAGTTTCTTCCATCAGAGGAGAGGATTTCAATCACCCATCATCATTCCATAAAACTGGGAGCTTAGTTTTTTAAATAACCTGCACTGCTGATAGCAGCGGCAGATAGCAATCATGAGGTGTAGATCTCAACAGGAGCTCAGCAACAAGTCTCTGATCAGCAGTAAAGCCCATGGCAACAAGCACACTACTTTGCTAAACAAATTCTGAAGTCCCTTCCCCTGCCATCCCCTGGTTTTACTATAACAAAAGCAAATCAGAGACCTGTCGTGGTTCCTCTTTACAGTTCGTAAGTCAATGTACAAGTTTGTGGCTCTGCAATGCTGAAGGTACTGAGAACAGGTCAGAGATGAATCTCCCTGTTAAGAAAAGCAGCAGGAGGATTTAGTCAGTGACAGAAATTACATGTAAAATCAAGTGAAAAGTATCACATCTATTAGAAATACCTACTGTTGCTGCAGGCTTACAATGGGTTTTCATTTCATTGAGCCTCTCTCGAATGTAACCAAAGTCAGCTTGTTTCCAGAATATCTGTTGGGCTGTCTCAATGTCACTTGCCCTGATATATGAAGGAGAGAGGGAAAAAAAAAACAAAAACCAAGGTCCATTGCTCAGTTCTAGTAATAATTTTAACAAATAACATTTTTCCTGCTGAAAGTGAAACAGAAGAACCAGCCAGTTGCTTTATTGACATGTAAAATGCAAAACAGGAAGCAATTCGCCAGCTGTCTGTTAAGTGAAAACATCAATGACAATTTAAAGCTACTCTCCCGTAAAAGGGTATAAAATGTTTTTTAACATTTTTCCCTCTGCTTTTAAAGCTAAGAAAGGAAATACACAGTTATTTTCAGAATCTGAATTCAAGGCTAAATCAGAATAATGAAAACATTGTGGCAAGAAGCATTTCAAATGGTATTTTCTTCCTTAGAAAGTTAAATCTTTCGTGCCATGTTGAAAGACATCTGTTATGTATAAACACACATGTATGTACACACACATATCCACAAAGAATCATCCTTTAAACTCTAAACATCACAGTAACGCTCATTTCACAGCTAATCTGAATGTGGGTGCTACACTGGGTTTTTTATACCTTGAAAATGAAACTTACCATCCAGTTTCAACATAATCACACACTGGGTAACTGAACCTGTGATCTGACTTACAAGATTTCTCATAACCCCAGCAGGATTTTAGCTTCTTCAAGTTTTTCTGTAACACAGAATGAGTGAATCAGGTTACACAACAGTAAAATGGAAAATGACTTAAATTGGTTGTCAGCTTATAAACTACCTCTCGCTAATAAATCTTGCATAAAAGGCTTCCAGTTTGGTCTGTTCTCAGTTTCAGAAAGAACACTCAGATTCTTTATGCACAGCCATGCTCCAAAGAGGACACATGCGAACAGCAAAATTATCCTTGTCTTTAACGTGTCTATCCCAGGACAAACACCTTTCCTGACCCAGTAGGTAGGAGTCCACATCACTGACAGATACAGATAACAAAGTTAAGCTTACACAAAGTACAGTGCTCCAAGCTCCAGTTTGTGTGTACCATTGCTCCCTAAGCAAATCTGTAGACATGGTCTTCTGCAGTGCTGTAGGAAGCCAGAGAAGGGGAGCACAGCTCCGACCCTTAACTCTGCAAAGCAGCTCCAGTCTGAGAGACACAAGAAGTGCTCCCAGGCCACACGTAGTCCAGATCCTCAGGTTCACTGTCCCTGCTTCAGGTAAATGAATTACATGCAACCACAGAGTAAGACTGAATCAGTGTTTCACTGATTTGCCTATACTCTTGGCTCTTCTGCAAAAGCACTACAGCATGCTGAAAATCACAGGCCCAGAAATTACTAACAGTTCTTAGTTCAAACACCTTTCACATGCACAAGAGTTACTCAGATGAAGATCATCATTCCAGCTCTGTGACAACTGAAAGAAGGGGGATACAAATCTTGCAAACCAGTAGACAGAAAATCCAGTTTTATGACAGCATGAGATGCAGGAAGACCTCTGTACCAAAAGCCCAATTCCAGTTCCCAGTGGAACTGACTAATTGGCAAGGAAACCAATTCATCCCCATTTTTAACTGCTGTGACTCCAAGAAAAGAACACCCCAATATTACATTTGATTAAGCAGAAAAAGCAAACCTACTTTATATGGGCAATGAGAGTCCTGCTGACAGATGCCAGCAATATGCTGGTTATTGTGCAGAAAGTAGGGAATGTGCTCATCTGGCAGGTTGATAGCACTGTAGCTATATAATGGCTCTTCTGGAGTGTTTTTGAACTCAGTAAGGTTTTCAGCCAGAATTCCTTGCAGTAGCAATCCAAACACAAGCAGCATGAACATGGCAACCTGTGAGCTCCGTACTTATTAAACAAATAAACATAAAAGACACTTAATGTTTCTGCATCATGGCACATTTCAAGCATACAAGACAATATTCAACCATATAGTCAAAGAATTCATACTTGTATTTCTGGGGCGATTTCTTTTTCCTAGCAAAAGTAAAACCTCCACTAAGAGACTAGATTGTACAACCTCAGGATTATCTTTGAGTCATTAGTCATTGAGGGCTATTAGCAACCGGCAGTCAGACTAAAATGGGTGTGTTTACTTTAGCTGAATCCCACAGGATCCTGAGAGTTCAAATGTGGAAACTAAGTATAGACCATATAATATCGAGCCAGCAGGAAGAAAATGTAGAAGTCCTGGGGGGAGGGGTGAGAAGAGGAAGAACTTTAGTTTAAAAATAAGTATAAAAAGAACACATTCTCCACTTTGGAAGAAACTAATAATAAGCTGCAGGAAAACTATGCGGTCACAAATAAATGGTCAAAATTAAGTCTCTTTCAGGGTGCTCATTTTTAGTAGTTTACATCATGTTAAAGAAACTTTGAATACTAAGTTACTAAATTAACTATAGTTAATTTTACATATACATATCTATATACTGTAAACCAGACTAGGTACCTTTCTGGTAATGCAACCTTCTCATCAAACACCCCTCCTTTGAACCATCAAACTTCCTGAGAAAACAAAACGATGGCCTATACCTAAAAAAAAACCTTTTCTGGCATTATAATTTGTCAAAATTTGCATGCTTGCTTGCAACTGAAGCCTTTAGCAATATTCCTACAACATAAGTAGTTTTACCTGTTTGGTTCCAGGAGAACTGCTTCAGATTTCCCAAGTACGGAAACCTGGTGGGGGGTGAGGAAAGCCGAGTTAAATACGTCCTGCTTCTTGAGAAACGCTCATAGCAAGGAGAGCAACTCTCTAACAGCCGGGCAGCCTTTCTGACCGCTCTCGGTACTCGGATCCCTGCAAGAACGCACTCTGCTCCCCTTTCTTTCCCCGTGGCAGGCACCGCGGGCAGGGCGCGGATCTCGTGGGGGTCCCACCGCACTCCATCCCCAGCTCAAACCCAGCGCTGCGGTGCCCGGCTCCCCAGCGCGGCGCCCTGGCTGGGGATGGGTCACTTGGGGCAGGCACCAACACTCAGAGCCAGACGCAGCCTCTGGCCCACTCTGGACCCGGTGCTGGTCCCACGATACTAAGACCCGTCTGGGACCCCAGCCCGCGACAGACCCTGTGCTGGGCCCATAGCGAGCCCCATCCCGCCCCGCCCTGAGCCCACGGCGGGCACCTCAGCTCACCTCCTCTCAGCCCCGCTGGCCCCAGGGAGCCCCGCGGCCCATTGGACCGGCCGCTCCTCCCGTTACCCGCTGGCCGACGGCCTTAATCCTCATGCCGCCGCGGCTGCTGTCAGGGGGGGAGCAGGAACGGCCCGGCCCGGCCCCGCGGTGAAAAGCGCCCGCCGTGAGAGGGCTGCTCCCGCCCCTCCTTCACACCCGCGGGCAGCGGAGCGGGGCCGGGCGGGCGGCGCCGCCACACCCCGTCCCGTCCCCCTGTCCCGTCCCCCTCAGCAAGGCGCAACCGCGCCCGGAGCGCTGCTGCCGGATCCCGCCCCACCTGGAGGCGGTGGGAACGCTGAGGGAGGAGCCCGGCCAGGGCCTGCGGCACCTGCCCGGAGCCTTGGCCCTGAAGCGGGAGCGGCGCTGCCTTCCTCCCGCTGCCGGAAATCAAGCGCAGCAGCCGCGGGAGCGGCGTTCTCAGGCTGCGGAGGAAAAGGCCTTTTCCTGCCGCCTCTCAGCAGGAAGCGCAGCCTCCTGGCACCCCATTGTGTGAGGCGGCTCCCCGGAGACCCCGGCCTCCCCTTCCCGCCGCCTTCGGAAGCGGGTTTATGGATCCCCGCTCGGCCGCGCACAGGGATCCGCTCCCGCGCTGCCAGCACGCAGCAGTTCGCTCACGGTTCTACTCGTTCGCTTCTTTGACAAGCTCCGCAGGGGCCACAGGCACCAACACGGGGGTGCTGGGATCAGTCCGCCACCGGACAGACCGCTTCTCACCTCGTTTACAGGTGGGGAACGGGGGACAAGAGCCCAGCCGCGGGAGGAGGACAAAGGGTGACCCCCTGCACCGATACTGCCGGCTCCGACGGCGGTCTGCTTGAATACAGGAAATCGGCCTAAATGTGACAGTGTCTTTAATCCCATTACTGCAGTGCGCTTATAAATAAACCAGCCCCTCACACCTCAACACCCGTAACAGCGTAAGAGTTGCACTGTCATTTGTAATTCTGAATTCAAATTGCATGTATCTTCTAACTTGAGCAGTATTCTTTTATAGCACCAGGTTCATGCACATCCACCCCTCACAAAACTGTTTTTTTTTTTTTTCTCAAAGAGAACCAGAGCACACTCTTAGCACAAAGTTTTATTTCACCCTGCCCCATGCTTTTTACAGTTCTATACACATTTTACAACTAGAAACCCAGGGGTCCAATTTAACCGTGAGACAACCCATTTCATTCCATACTCAGGATCATTATAGCCCTTCATAAAACATACGTACATGAATCGCAACAAACTTAGAGCAGGACAAAAAAATAAAGAACAAACCTTCTCTCTTACGTATGAACATGTAGGATATTGAACATCATCTCCTGCATCTATCGAGGATGAAGCAGTGCCCCAAGAAGCGAGTACCAGCGCATTCTACACCTCATCCAAACCCACTGACACCACCTTCCATTACCTCCCACAGACTGAGAAATAAGCCCTCTCTACAGAGTATACATTGAATAAACCGTTAAATAGCATTACTTCACACTTGCAATGCAGTGAAATTGAGGTATAACTTAATTGCTTTCAGAAGGAATATTCTAAACCAATACATTTAAACAGCACCAGACCCAACTCCTTTCATTTTGCAATCTCAGTAGTAGCAATGACCTTAAGGTGGCCAAACAGACATTAATGTTTCTTCAAAACAAGCATCCAGGATTTATACCAAAGATGACTCAAACAGATTACAAGTCTATGTTAGCACTTTGTTCTCTAAGGCTTTGATGATGAAGACACCATAGGCCATCTGATTCTCATGTGATAGTAAAGGTTGCATTGAATGAGAGTAAGAATCAATAAATAGTCAATGTAACTATTGACATCTACTTTTGTAAATTTAAAAATCTAGAACTCTGACAAACGCTTTTGTACTATACCAGTTAATGCTGACTGCATGTTAAAAGCTCCTATTTACCTAAGCTCTTCTAGAAAACCCAAGATAACCACAACTGCACTGGTGTCAGACCTGAAGCTACTCACACCTTACATGGGAAATGTTACCTTTAAAAGCACTGGCAGCAATAGATCAAATTCCTTAAGTGCTCTATTTGTCTATCAAGACTGTAACAAAATGGTCAGAATCAGCATTTTATTGATTCACTGCAGTAGATTAAAGCTGAATAGGATTTCTAACCTTTGAGCATCATACCAGGTTGGTTTTGGTTTTTAAGAAAAGGCTGAACATCTCACATTTGCACATAATTCCAGCAACCAGCAAATCAGTAAGTTCCAACAAGTGATTTTATATGTAGTGGGGTTTGGGGTTTTTCTGTGGAGAAGTGGGAGTTGAAACTTGAAGTGATCAGCCATGCTTCAAATAGGAAGGCAAAGTGTTAAATTCTGAGCTTTTAGAAGAAAAATGGTTTCCACAACTGAAATGAAGGCGGTAAAAGGGCAGCTCCTTCCTATCTCCCCATGAAAAGAAGAGAAAAAGGGTTTCTATGAGAAATAGGGAGTTAAGACAAATTTCAGTGTTCTTGCTCCCTGGCTTTATGGAAATCTTCAGAATGGATGCCTGAACCTCAAACTGAATGAAGCTTTTCCATGAACATACCCTTGCCTGTGTAACTTCAGTAACTGATGGTTCTCACAGTGAGGAATAAATCCCCAGCACTTATAGAAACATCGTATTACTGAGCAGCTCTTTCTCCAGAAGCAATTTCTCATCATTCACATCCTTTGTCTCTCTCTCAGGCCACTGAACACATAAGCAGGAACAGACTTCTCTAACACAAATTAGAAATTGCACAGATGTGAAAAAACACCTCTCCCAGTAGAGCCAATGGTATGATAAGCAAAGAATTTTGACTGCTGAGTAGTTCCCCCGAGTACCCATCACGGCTACAAGTCTGAGATGCAGTTAAGTATTTGATGTCTGGAATGCAGAGAGGAAGACACACGCTTCTTTCCCCCAATTCTCAACATTCTCAAGGGTCCAATTCAAACGTTTCCTCAGACATTACTGAAAATGTAGCGAAGCTTCAAGCCATGTGGATGCTATTTGACCAATACCTTGCTCAAGGAATGGCATGAGAAATATGTTACAGCCACTGGAGACTTATATGAAAACTATATTAAGTCACAGTACAATTTGCAGTAACTTTAAACCTTGCCACTTACATACAAGGAACCATGAGAGCAGCAGCAAGTAACAGAAAGAAAAAATAACCCTCATTTTCTGCATTCTTCTGATCTTAACTACTGCTAAACATCAGCATCCAAATCTAGAATAAATACTGAATAGTTTAGCTTTCTGATGTTAAAATTAAACACATGTGAGTTACAAGGAAAGCTGCTGCCTCTAGACAGCTCATGAGACAACACAAGTAATATGCAAGATGAAGATGTAATTTATAGTCTCATCTGAGCCTCAGGCTCCGCTTCAGAGGACTTAGTGTAAAACAGGCTAATCTGATTTGGCTAAATGCAGAGAATTATCATCCTAAGGTTCAGATGTTGCAAGTATGAGTTTTCCTGACATAAAAATATCCATCAGTTCTGCTTCAGACAGCAAGCCACTGCTATTTTGTTATTAAAAATTAACTGATGAGGTTTTAGAAAAACTCCTATTAAGAACACTTAAGAAAACCTCCTAATGTCATTTTCATAGATACAGAGTTTATGAATCAAGGGCTGCTTTAGTAAAACTCCTGCCTTCCAGTGCTGTCTCATGAGGTAACAATCATCATTGCTGCTACTGTTTACAAGTAAAATGATCCACCCATAAGCAGAAACTTAAATAAAGGGATGACTGAAAAAAAACATTAAATATTGTACAAATAATTTAACTGCAGACAGTACAAGACACTTGCAGCATTGATTTTTGTCAGGATATGAACTCTATTATATAGTCACATTTTCTATAATACAGTTGGGTTTTTTACAAGACATTTAAATTCAGCATTTACATAAACAATTATCTTTACAGTCTGTTATCATAAAATGTTAAAGAGTTCCAGCAGGACTTAAATTTGTCTCTGTTTTAAAAGTTCATCTATCTGAGTCTTGTACATGTTTTTCACATCTTCGAGGTCTAGCCGAAGTTCTTCAGCTTCCTCTGCTTTCTCTCCATACATCTGAAGAATTGTGTTGTATCTTTGATCCAAATCCTGCAAGGACATGTTGTTTGTTATCTGACTGTTTTTCACCTTTAAGAAGTTGCTGCTATGATAATGCTTTACACTACTACGGAAAACAAGTATAGTGTTATGTTATCAAAGTATAAATACTTTAGAGTGAAGCATAGAGTAAACTCCTCAAAAAAACCTTTATGTTTCGACTCTCTGAACATGGCTAGATTTATACTCCAGATGTAAGAGGAAGACATTCCAATAACAAAGATCCTTGATGACAAAGAATTAGTGTGGATACAGAGAACATACTGAAGCACCTTGAAGTTCAACTACTGTAAGCATTAAAACAGTAAGTAAATAGCCAACAGTTTTACTACAGGAATAACCACATTTAGTGAAGTGTTTCACTGGGAAATTTAATATTCTGTATTTATAAAACAACTATAATTTCCAAAATTATTCCAAAACTATTTCCAGTATTTAAGTTCTTACACTCTTACACATTCAGAGGATTAAAATATCTGTCCTATTACCAGTATTACTACTGCACAATCATTCATCTTCTGCATCAATCTCTAATAAATCCATGCTATTTATCAAAACAGCCCCTTTACTAAAAGACCACTTCCAGACTTCAGTGAGATAAACAAAAAAACAAAGTTCTCTCCCTGATAGAACACGCAATCTTATGCACAACACACATTTCTAACAACTGCATTTTGAAGTGACTACTTAGTCATGGAGGAGGCATTTTCACATTCTACTATTTAAAACCCCCCACCAGGCTCTTCAAGTCATTCATGACTAGGGACAGATTTGAATACAATCCTAAATCGACAGAGGTATTACTAAGAAAACACCACAACTACAAATATGTCAATTTTACATCAGATTTCCAATAGAGATACATTTACCTTTAACTGGGCACGTAATTTTGGTATTTCCTTCACTTTTTCTTCAAGTTCATCGTTCTGATTTGTTAATTTAACCAGTTCTTCTGCCATTATTGATCGAGTTTTCTCAAGATTTCCAATTTCCAGCTAAGATAAACACTTTAACAATTAGGAGGAGGAAAGAATTTATCATATTTATAAAACACTACATCAAAGTATTTTGAGATGGTAATGAAGGCATTTTCTTAAGCCAGCACCTTGGGAGTGCTCAAATCTGACCAGTGGTTTGGGATTTGCTCTTTTGCAGGCAGACAAATTAAGTTTTCTGACAGGTCCTTGCCAAAACAAAAAACAAAGCAAGAAATTCTTTTCTTGGTCATCCCTACACGTACCTCCAGTGGCTGTTCTGGACATGACAATAACAGAATTGTCATGAAAGGGAAAGAGTGAATGCACTCTGCTGTGGGGAGAGGAACTGAGCTTCTTGCATGTAAAACCAGCAATATTATACTGACTGCATTAGTGTTAACACTTAAAATGTATGTGTTTGGTTATGTATGAATAACTACAGTACCTGTAGATGTGAAATCTCTCCTTCTCTTAGTTTTAGCTGGGATTGAAGGTTTTCAATTATACTTGAACCTGCTCCCATCCTTATAGCATCATAAAGATTGCTCCCACTAGTAGCTACTGGCCCAAAGGAGTGATCATGAGGATCATCCTACAAACAGAAGGTTAGAGAAGCTTAAAATCACACAAAAATGTGCACACTTTGGAATCTTCCTTGTCCTGAAGTACTGTATCATTTAAGTTTTAAAATTATACTGTTAGTAGGCAAACATTTCAATGCTTGAAGTTTGGTTTTAAAACAAAAGCTTAAGGTGAATAGGTACAATCTGAGATAGATCCTTAGTGGCAGGTTCTCGTGTCACCTATACAACTGCCATTTGATGTGGACATCAGTAACTATCCACAGGAAAGCAGCAGAAGCAACAGACTTCACAGAGACCGCAGCAGTCTGTGATACCACCTCAGAGCAGGGTTGTGCCCTAAGCCAGGATTGCTACTAAAAATAAACCAATTGATTTGACTCCTACTAGTGTTAGTCAGTTCTTCTATACGTGAGCTCAGCACCAACACACATATAATATGTTACCCCACAATAAAAGCTGTAGTTTCACACTGTCTTTCACAGATGTTTTACAATAACAGACATAAGCAGGTTTTAGATGTTTCTGCATAGGAATTACCTTGTCTAAGGTCAATATACATTTTTTACATTAATAAAACTTCCTAATGAAAAAAGAAAGCAATCTTTCAAAAAAAAAAGCCAGTATAATTGATAGATGATACCTGAGAGAGGAAAGATGTCTGAAGTCCCGCCATGTCAACTCCACTTATGGAACTAGAGCGTGACATAGTTGGGGTACTTGAAACTGTTTCAACTGTAAATGACTTTCGATCCTTCAAAAACACCCACAAAACATCACCAGTGAGATAAAAAACAATAGTTACAAGATGGTGAAAGACAGACTCTGTGAAGGACAAAGTTCCCTTTTCCACCACCATCACACAGAACGCAATGTGACAGGTAACATTTCCCCTTCCCCCATCCCTAAAACATGAAAGTTTAACAATGAAGAATTTCTTTGCTACAAACACTTAAAGCCTATGACCAGTTTTTCTCAGAAAACGAAGAAAAGTTGTAAACCACACCAAAGGAATCTCTTTAAAGTAGCCAGGGGAGATTCAGAGGCAGTTCTGTATAACCAAAGTTATCACAGGAATGTCCTAAACCCAGAAGTGTGATTCCTTTTAGAATTTTTTTTTTCTTCTACGAATTAAATTCCAAGATTTCTCACATACTAATACTTTACTGATACACTTCCAAATAGACTAACCTCCTTGTACTGGCAGTATCTGAAAGTATGGTAGCCTCTGAAGGATAAAGCACTTAGATTTTAGAACATGAGATGGTAAAAAACAGTAACAGAAAGTTTTACTTAAGTATCAAGTGCTAACTAGCAGTAACAAGTTACTGACTATTGAGGACTGTTCTGTGACACGTGACTTAGCTGGAGAGCAGGTAGTACATTATACAGTCATGTGAAACACAAAGCAGGAATCCAGCCAAGTCCTTAAAGCCCAGGCTGAGAGCACACACTGTACTCCTCTGAAGTGCACTTTGCTGCTTGTGACAGTTTCAGGTTCCATATATCTACTAAAATAATGACAGTACCAGTAAGATTGAACTGAAATGTTAGGTTTTGGTACCTTCTCCTTTGCTGCTTCTTGCACGTAAAGTGCCTTCTTTCTTTCCTGCTCAACTTTCATCTTCTCCATTTCTAACTGAGTAGCCAGCAGCGTCTACAAGAATAAATATAGTCTGTTAAACCTCCTCTACCTAAGATTTCAACAATAACATAGATTAAAGGTGAAGCAGGCAATACCTTTTCTTTCTTTGCATCTTCCAAGGTTTTTGCATACTCATCTTTGAGCCCTTCTAGTTCAACCTCATACCTACATTGAGGAGAGAAAAGAGGCAGAGAAAGTCATTAAGCATTCTGTGTTTACTTTAGATTCACATGCTTTTAAAACAAACATAGCTTCACGACTTTAAAACAGTGTAAAAGTAACATGCTTCAATCTTTAGCATGTAACAAAATACCCTTAGCAAGTTGGGCAACTCTACCAACAGAGGTCAACGTTTTGCATAGTCATATCAGCACTCAAAAGAATCAAGCCTTCCAACTTCCAAGGAGATCTGATGCAGACAGTTACACAAAACAAGGCTTACTGCATTTCACTATAATTTGTTAACCAAAAATGCAACTCACCTACTGTTTTCATTTTCCATTTTCTTCAATCTATTTCTCTCCACTTCCAGCTGAGCCTGAAGGCGTGTATTTTCTTGCCTTAGACGACTATTCTGAGATTCAGTAGAAGACATCTGAATTTTATTAGAAAGAAGTTCTTCTGTAGCAGCCCGTTCTCTCTCAGCAGCTGCTGCTAGAAGAGTTTGAGACTCACCTAATATTAAGTCAAGAAAAACATGAAATTTAACTTTTTTGATCAAACATCTATAGTAATGTCCAAGAATCTTGACAAAATACCCCCCACACCATCTCCTTACAGGAAAGCATTTAGTGCTCATCTCCCTTGATCCGCTATCTGCACTTTGGACAAGTGTTAAGCCCTTTTCAGTTACCTTCAGCTATCTCGCATCTCCAAGAGCCTCACAGTTCAGTAAAAGCTAAAAACATCTTACCAAGTCTGTCAGAAAGGTTCTTTTCAAGCTTTTCCCATGCAGAGGTCTGTGCTCCCAGCGTGGCTTGCAGATTTTCTATCTGCCGGAGAAGTGGCCGTGTAGCTGATGTAACACTTTGACTTAGTTCTTGGTTCCGGCTCTCTGCTTCTTGGAGTCTCTGAAATCACAGATTAATTATATTTAAGCTTTAAAATCATATGATGGATTCAAAGATTAATACAGAATTCAGCTAAACACAGAGCAGTTGCTTTCCATTCCAAAATTACTGCTTTACAATTGCTTTACGCTTTAATATCCATTTGTTCAAATTGTAATAAAGTATGAAATTCCATGACAGAAGCTTAAGATTTTAAGACATGTGATGGAGCAACAGTCCTGAAATATGCAGTCCTCTGGACATCTCCTGAAACATTTTGGCAACAATCTATATTCTGACCATTAAGAACAGTAAAAATATTCCTGAGAAGCAGCTAAAGAGTCTTTCAAAACATATTTGCTAGCAATTTTAGAGGTGTTTCACAAACGTAATAGCTTATACTAGAAGGACAGCATTCCACTTATGAGGCACCATAAAAAAATATGATTTTCTTTTCACTATGTGATTTAAAAAATATTTTTAACATTTTCATTGTTATTCTACAAAGGACAAATACCACAGGTAACAGGAAGACAAAGCCTCTCTTTCAGGCTATTAATGTCACCACAGCGTTTTATTTTCAGTTTTTAGAAGCCCTCCTTGCAAATACAACTTGGATCACCTATTTGCTATAGTACCTGTTGTAATTCATCAATTTCCTGACGTAAATAGTCTTCTTTCCTTGCTGCCTGCTGTTCTGCACGTTGCAGCGCCAGCCTCAGGTCTGCCACCTAAATAAACAAGACATTGTCACCAATTTCTTCCAGAAGTTATAGTACCACCTTTTCATTGCTAGAGTCCAGTACCAAGTTTAACCACTGCCAGAGAGGTTATGTCTCTTCACAAGGTAAAGGCTTAAGTTTTGCATGCATATAAATAGTTACACAGATTTATCTGCTATTGAAAATTTTGTCTAGTTAAATGTCTTGAACTTTGCATCATGGTAAGAGCACTACAAACTCAACATAGAGCCCCTCCAAGTACATTCATTTAGACAAATTAAATGTATTTTTAAATAAAATTAATACTTTGAAGCTTAGTACAACTACCACTAGGCTGAACAAGTTAATAGGAAAGATACCCACTGGGTATTTGCTAAGTACACAAACACGAGTTCCCCCTTATACTGCATCTGGTTCATTATGTCAGGTGCACACACGGGGAGAACATTCATTTCTTCAATGACGAAGTTTTATTCACTGCATTTCAGACCCACCTGAATTGCCAAAGCTTCTTGTTGCTGCCGAGCCTCCTCTTGGGCCTTCTCCAGAGCTAGCCCAAGCTCTTCCTTTGCCTTCATTTCCCGACTTAGGGCTGCTTCTTGTGCCTCACTGTCCTTTGTAGCATTAGCTTTATGAAGATCTGCAAGTTCCCTAGGGAGGAAAGAAACAAGCCAAAACAAAACAATGCATTTACAGTTTACACAATGCCCACAGTGACTTTGCAAATAGCTTTAATATATATTTACATTTCACAAAAGCTGAATGTATGGTTGAAGAAGGGCACGCAAATATTTGCTTACTTATATGCACTGTCAAGTGCTGCCTGGACACTTCTGTTGCGTTCCTCAAGGTCTCCCACTTCTGCCTGAAGTTTACCAAGATCCTTTTCTTGTCGCTCCACAACACTGTTTAGTTGTTTAATGCTGTCCCGGTGTTGCTTCTCAAGCTCTTCCTTGCCATCAAGCACCTATTAAGAGTGCAAACTAGAAGCATGAGACTAATCCCAGTAGAAAGGGTACACAATGCCAACCAAGGACAATGCAAACTGTGGCAGCTGTCAGACTGGGTCTGCTGCTTGTAAAGTCTTTATTCAATCACTGAACAAGCAAAGAAACCCTACCCAAATTTTGCTGGTATAGGTTTTCCAACTAAAATTTCATGTACTGAATCTGGTCAGCCCACCTGAGAACCAGCAGTACAAGTGCAAACAAGCAGCTGGAAAGACATACATGACCTTAGTTTTAAACTGCTCTGAAAACATATACAGAGATCACACCCCAGTGTTCCAATAATATGAAACAGAGAAGTCTCCAAGAAAACAAAACAGTATCAGTCAAGAACCTCCCCCAAAGGGCTACTCTGCAGATCACAGAAAAAGCTGAAAAAAAAACCAACAAGCCCAGAAGAAACAAACATCTCACCTGTTTTAAATGCTGCAACTCCTCTTCCATCTCCTTAATCTTTTTGGTCTGTTTTGTGTTAATATTTTCTCTCTCTTTCTCTTTGGCTCTTAATTTCTTAATAACGGTGGAATTGTGCAGCTGCTGTTTGGAAAGCTTTTCTCCTGTGAAAAAAGTTAACATGAAGCTAGCGCACATTATTCTTATTCTATGAACTCTTTTTACTCACACCTCCCCCTGCTCTTCAATCCCATGAAAATAATTATCAAATGTGTATGGAAACACTTCTACATTTTTCCATGCAAGTTCTTACGTTTTAAATCTACTTTATCCCAAGATGACCTTGCTACACTAAGCTACAGTGAGAGAGGATGGGCAATTAAAGGTTTTGAAAGTAAAGCAAATGAGCTCACCACTATCAGGAAAAAAATCCCAAACCAAAATGGCCTGTTCATTTAGTGACTGCACTTTGCTTCCAAACCTAAAAAGCATTAAGGGAGACATTGCAGAAATGCCCTGAGCAATTCCCTAGTCAGATTTCTGATGAATGGAACACTGCGTGTTGCGCTGCACGCTAGTTTTATCTCACAGCACCTTTTCGTGCACACTGCAGGAAGTACCCCCTAAACATGGGTGTTTGACTGACCCCTCCTGTTGTTCTTTGCTATTAACTAAGTGGTTCAAATGTTCAGAAACATCTAACATGCTTCATAGGTTCTGTTTTTCCGCACATAAAGGACACTCATAGGTGAAGGCAGCACGTTTCAAAATATTCCACAAAGTTTTACTATTGAAATACTTTAATTCTCACCTTCCTCCATTAATCCTTTGATTTGTTCTTCTTTTTCTTTTAGCAATTCAGCAGTTTCATTGGTATTAAGTCTAGTTGCCAATTCTTCTTTAACAGTCTTCATTTCCTAAATAATAGGATAAAATACTTAGGATCATTTATTAAAATATATTTAGGGAGGAACACACAGTAAGTTACTGATCACCTTTTCCTTCTCCACTTCCTCTCAAAAGGCTTTTCTCTGAAAACAATTTAGGTTGGAAGGGAACTCTGGAGATTATCTGATCAAACCAGATTGCTCAGAGCCTGATTCCATCAAGTTTTAAAGCCTCCAAGGATTGAGATTCCATAAAGTCTCTGTATAATTTGTTCCAACTCGTCCTTTCATTTCTGTTTCTGTACTTTAAACTTCACAATACAGTAAAAACAAACTTCTATTCACACAGACGTATCAGATCATTTTTCTATTTCAATGTACTACTGTGCAAATATAATGACAGAAACAGTGACCAAACAACTGTTAAAAATGTGGGCTTTTTTTCCAGTTGCAGACTGGAGTTTGCTTTTTGCAGACTAGCAATAAGATCAAGAAATGTAATACTGTCATACCAAGTCAAGAACATTTAAACTCTATAAACTTTGCTGCTGCAGACTTCTTTGCTCATTCCAAACCAATCTGTTATCAGTCTTTAATTTTCCTCCCAGTTAATCCTCTAAAGAAGCCAATTTCTTTCTTCTCCACCTCTCCACATCCCCAGGCCATTCTTCTCCCTCACCCCAATGCAAATGTCTTACAGGTACAAGGTAAATGAGAGAAAACGTTAAACCACCTTCTTCCCAAACCAGACTTTGACTTCACTGTGTTCATTAACTTGATTCACAACATGGCTGCAGGAATTTATGTGTCAACACAAGGAAACAACAAGCAGCCTGGAAGGCCAGAATCAGCTTACAGCAGTTATTAATACCATGAGACAGCACCTGTTGCAGTCACATGCTTTTCCCTAGCTTAATTTTTTATTAATTTACCTCAAGAAATGTGTGTCCTAAAATAAAAAAATTAATCTCACTATTAAGCCAAATTACCTTTTTAGCAGCATCTCGTTCTTTGCAGGCCAGCTGGAGCTTCTTCTCAGCATCAGCAATCCGCTGAGCAAACTCCTCTTTGAGAGATGAAAGGCTACTGCTCTCTTCTTTCATTCTAAACATTTCACTGCATTTAAAATTCACATTTCAGAACAGTTGCATGGTTACAGGACATTCCAAGAAGCTTGCAATGTCTAAGTTTGCAATTATCCTAAATGCATTTATAAATGTGTTTTGTTTTGTTTGCTTTTATTTTACATGTTAACCAGAAGTCAAAAAAAACCACATCCATATTAGAAGTACTAATCAAAGACCTTCATTAATTCAGTGATTTACCCATGAAAATAATTAAATGTTTTATTTACCTTAAATGTTTTGCCCCTTAATCAAGTTCTTTCTGATTAACCATACTCTGGATCATATACAAGGCAAACGATTAAATTTTTAAGAGCAATTTAGTCATTAATACCTTCACATATTATCTGTACATTTCTAAACTTTGTATTTGATCAGTAAACTGGTAAACCCAACTTTTATTTTATTTTCCCTTTTAATTTTAACAGAATAATCAATTCAGGCTTTTCCCTACAATCAGCCACACTTCCACTGCTTATACTTTAGTTGGCAAATTACTTAGTAAATCTGGTTCATCCATCTGTATCAGAAAAGTCAGTCTCCCTTAATAGCTGAATCTAGTCTTAAAACAAAGACCTTTATTAAAAACCAAGCCTGGCTCTACACATCTGTTTGTCATTCCAATTCTTACTTACTGAAAAACCTTTCACTAGCCTCATCCCAAAAGGGATTTTGGCCCCAAGAAATAACGTGTCTTCAAAAAAAAAAACAATCCCATCACAGCACATGCAATCATTATTCCCACCTTTCCCAAACAGTGCACATCCCCTGCAACCTTTGTTCTAGTTATACAGCTACTTGTTTTACAATATTGTCTAGCAATTGCATTACAGTAAAATTACAGTTACACCCTCTACTGTGTGTATTTTCATACTTACTCTTTTAGGTTATCATAAGCCTCTTCCAGGCACGCCTTTTCTTTACTAGTACTTAATAACTGTATTTCCCTCTTCTCCAGTTTCTCAGTTAATGAATCAATCATCTGGACAATGTTTTTAAAGATAAAGATCAGATGAATGGGACAATTAAAACACAAGAGGGACAGGCTTCCCCTTTCCCCACACCACTCCCTCCCAAGACTATTTAAAGCTGAACTTGTCAATGTTTTTAGGAATTAAAGGTAAAAGTCACTGAAGATTACCATGTTTCTGCCACATTAATTTAGAACTAAGCAATATCTAAACACAAGACAGCCTATATAACTAGAGGTAACATTAACCATTAAGACTCCCAGTGCTCTTTACCCCACTCTTTACAGAATCACAGAATAATTGACATTGGAGGGTCTCTTATATGAAATGTTAGTGCACATCAGCAAAACAGCATCAGATGAGGGAAGAAAACTTTCAGGGTCAAGAGCTCTTAGATCACACCATCAATATAATTTCTTATTACTAGATTTTGTAAAGCTAATTACAGAGAAATAACATACAAACATATGTAAATATGATATAAACAAATGAAACATATTCTCTAAGTGTAGCTTAACATGGCCACTGAAAGACAGAATTTACACTGGTCCATTATTACTACTGCGCACAAGGTATAACCATTTACATTAGGAAAACTTAGAGATAACTGTTCATAGAGCTCCTTAAGGAATTTACACTGACATTCTGTATAATTTACACACACAAAAAAATGCCTTTCTTAAAACACAGATTGCATTGGGGTTTTATGAACTCCCATAAGCAATTGCTTTTTCGTTATTACTACCAGAAGCAGCATCAGTACTGCAAACATGCCTACACTGTAAGGCCATCCATGCCACGCATCAGGCACACAGACTATGAGCAAAGCAACATGTGGAGGAACAGAGCAAAACGTAGGTCAAAGGAGCTCAAATTAAAAACAGGAATAGAGGGACAGGAAGGTGACAAAGGAAATGGAAGAAAGATAGTGCACACAATACATTGGCAGAACTGGACAAAAAACACTGCTTCAGAGCTCTAGTTTTAGCCTTCTATACACTTGAGTATCCCACTTCGCCACATTTGTAGTTGTCTATCTAAACTAGCCATACAAATTTCTTTTAATCTACTCACCATCCATAACTATGCTTATCTTCTTCATTAATAAGCCTAGGGCATCTTTAAAAGTAAAGATTATTTCTGCTAAAAGCAAATATTAATTTACCAGTAAAAAGGTTTTATTTACACTAACCACTGATATCCTCAAAGAACATGCATAATGTCCTGCAACGTAATCAGATTTTGACAGTTTAAGTCTGGTGGGACTACAAAATATCATCTTGATTATTGCTGAAATCCTCAAGGCTTGTAGTTTCATGATTGAAATCTAAATACCTAAAGGAATCTCTTCCACCTTTCACACCAAAGAATTAAAATAACACATTTGATCTATCAAGGCTTCCTACTTGCTAGTGTTACTCACGATCTACAGCAATGACAACTAGATGGATAAGGCGAAACCTGAAACGATCTGACCAGAAAATTCACCAGTATTATTCCACTCCAGACTACCAAGGACAGTTTTCTATGAGGTAAGGTAGCTCAGCATCAATTACTTCATTCAAATAAGGCGCAGCTAATACCTGTGTAGGGCAGGAGTTTCATTTGTAATTAAAGAGTGTGATTGCAAAACATATTTTGCAGTTACCTTTTTGAGCTCTTGCTTTTCAGTGTCCTCTTTTGACGCTTCAGCAGCAGCATCCAGCTGCAGCTCTGTCTCCTCTTTCACAACTTGTTCTTCAGCAGTTTGCACAGCAGCAACCAAAACATCTGGCTGCTCAGAGTTAACAGGGGTCTCACTTCTCCCACTCTCTTCCATCTCAGCTTCCTCAGCATGTAAAACAGGAGCATCATCCAAGTTTTCAGATGTATTTTTCAGGGCATCAGCCGTTTCTGTCTTTGGCGCAGAAGGGCTGACAGCGACAGATGCTGAAGCAGAAGCCCTGCCTGATAACTCATCATCTGAATTTATTTCACTTACACTTCTACTATCTAAAGACTGTACACTAAAGGAATCAATTCTTTCAAAAGCATCAGAGGAGCAGCAGCTCTCGGTCATTTTTTGAAAGTCATCTAAACGATTATAATCTGCACAGGCAGACGTAGATAAAAGCTGAAATGATGTTTGCATTAAATGGAGACTGGATTTTGAATCTGCAGCTTCTTGTCTCGAACTTACTGAGCTCTCACTTATTACACTTTCATGGTCCAGAACTTCAATATCACTAGTTGTGGATGTCCCCGAGGAGAAAGTGCTAACAGGAGGTGAGGGTGTATTGCTTTGCCTGTCCTCAGTCTTTCGCTCCCGGGTTTCCAAACCCGTGTCTTTTGTACCTGCATTAAGAGGCTGCAAAGTGCTACCTGGTGCACCTCCTGTTCCATCCCCTTCTACACTGGATTTTTCATTTATAGGTTCTTCAGGTACTTCTAAATTTAGAGCAGACACCTTTTTTTCAGTAACTTCATTTGTGCTTTCTTCATGCTTAACATTAGATTCAAGCACAGAATTCTCTTCTAATTCCTCCTTGGGAATATCAAGGTTTTTCAAGTCTTCTAGGCCAGCTACAGAGGAGTCCTTCACTTCTGTCTCTGTCGTCACTGGTACTTCCACCTGACTGGGGTGCTGAGGCTCCTTTAAAGTGCTTTTCACCTCCTCTTTGGGTCGCTGTGATTTGGCTGGAGGTTTGGACACCACTGGATTTTTCTGTATGCTCTGAACATCTGTTGAAGAGAGAAAGGCACTGAAGAAGTTTTCAGATTCGTCTACTACCGTCCTCCTCACTGGCTTAGTGATTGCTGTTGGTGATGCTGGCTGATTCTGTGCTTCTGCATTTGAACTTAAGCCCCAGGAAGATGTATCCCATCCTCCACTTACGAGAGAATTTGTTCCTAGAACAGTAAAAAGAGATAGGCAAAGAACACTTAAAATGTATTATTTTTCAGTATTTGTCACTTTAGATGCAACAGTTCAGAAAATAAAAATGGTTTTGATAACGTTTAACTTCAAATGAATATTATATATCATCACAATTAGCACAATTTTCCTTACTAATTCCTTAAAAAGGTCGGAACTGATTTTTAAATAAAGCAAAAGAAGCTTAAGGGAGACACAAAGTAATTCTAAAATTTCAGGTGGACAAAGACACCTCTAGAAAGTAAGACCTAAAGGAACCAATTTGCTCCTTCCCTCTTAAACAGTAACTTAAGCAAAGGCAGAAAGAAACCATACACAAATTACACTATACACAATTACAGTAAATTCCAAGAGTGAGGATTTCAGAAAGAAGATGGAGAGAAGTGTCTGGGAAGGTGAAACAAGCAACACAGCATTCCTAAAGCCAGTCTGAAGCCTATTTGGGCACAGAAAGCAAGAATTTCCTTTGCAAAGGGAACAAGAGAAAAGGAATGTGGCCTCCTGCTCCCTGCAGTGAGAGGAGGCTGGGCAAAACAGTCTGTAAAACTGGAGTTTGAAAGTAAAGAATTGTACAGATTACAAAGGGATGAAACAACTACTGGGTCTTAGAAGTTATCTGCCAGTAGCAGGTAACAAAGACAAACACTTTGCACACCATTACAGAAAACACGGGGAGAAAAAAAAGCTTCAACTATCTGTAGAATTTACACTATAAGAAGCCTTCTTGCCCTTTCAGTTTGTGACAGGCTTCATGTTTTTCCTCACACACCAAGCAAGAGCACAAAGCTGATAACACACACTGTCAGCAGCCCAGCTAAGATGATAATTTTGTTCTCCTGTGGAGAAGTACCAAACTGGTTAGTTCTGAAGCTGCCCAAGCCAGCATCAACAGTTTCTATTATTGTATTTCTTGCAGGTTTTCCAGGACTTGTCAACAGAAAGGGCAATAAGAATTTCAGCATCAAATTTCAGCAGCATCCCAAGTAAGAAAGATAAATCAAAAATAATATCCAATTTGACTCTGTATCTACAAACATACTCTGGATAACACACTACAGGCTACTTCAAAATAAGCTTACTTTATACAGCAGCATCTATTAACACCCACCAAGTTATAATACTTAAAGCAGACTACCACTGTCAGAAACTGTTGATAGCTGTTGGCCTCAAGATCCCAAATTCAGATAATTACCGCTCTCACTGCCAAAAATACTACAAATATCTGATTTATTACTACCTTGTCCATGCACCAATAGCTTCAAAAAAAGCTCTGAGCTAACTGTAACACTGATTACATTTTGACCTCTTTTAAAAACAAATGTTTTCCCTTAAGAACAGATGCAGACTGATCTTTGCTGCTTTCCTTATGAAGTACAGAACTACTATGTATACTAAGGTATAAGTGAAATTGAGAACTGGCTTAGACAAGTCTAAAGTTTTAAGAAACTAAACACAACACAGTCTTTTATAAACAATTCCTGTCATTTAAGACGACTCTGGACTACTGAAGCGACTGACAACTCCCTGCTCCTGCAAAGGGACAAAGACATAAAACCAGCCCGGAAACACTTTCGGTTGTTACAGCTTTCAATTTTCAGAAATCTAATTCTGCTGTGCGTATACCTGGAAATAGCCTCCTCCTACAAATGCATACATTTCTTCTAGATATGGCTGCAATAAAGGAGTTGGTTCCAGATGACCTGGTTTCCCATCCTTTTCTTTATTCATTCTTATCTTTAAAGTAGAAGTAAGTTTCCAAGGAGAGGGCCCTTTCTTGCCCTTTCACTTCCAAACAGCAGCTCAGGACTGGTCACTTTTTTCAGGTCCTACATCAGCACACGTACAAAGGAGACACTTCCTCATAACCAAGCCATGACGATTCTTCCACCAACACATTCCTTTCTACAGATGTTAGAGGATTATGAACTTAACACCACTAAAAGTGGAAACTTCATTTAGTTTAGAAGGACTAGACTTTCAGCTTTTACTGTCACAATGAATAACCCCATGCATGCCTCAGAAAAAAAGCGTAATTTTCCCTTTTTTTATTAACTAAGCGGGTTCTAACACCTATTAGTCCCTCAGCAAAGAAAAATACCGCCTTGAGAAATACAGGAATGAAGCCTAGTGCTGCCTATGCAACAAGAGCATGACACACTGGCCGCGATAGCCAAGTATGGCCTGTGCTACCGCTTCCTCCGCTTGCTGTCAGCGCTATACCCCCCTCGCCTGGGAGGGACGCCCCACAGCCGCTGCGGGAGGGCCGGTCAAATCCGCACCACTGCAACCCCCAGCCGGGCTGAGGGGGGAAAGCGGGGAAGGAAAGAGCCGGCGCCGCCCCACTGCGGGGGCAAGACTTTCTAGGGGTCTAGGGCACGGCTTGGGCCACCCACCGCCCCACACTTACCGTCTCCATAATCGGGGATGACGGCGTCGGGCCAGGGGCTCTCCTCAGCCTGGATGTCCAGCACCCGGTCGATGGACTTCTGGGCCTGCGACAGTGCCTGCTTGGCGAAGCTGGACAGCTGCGACGCGTTGAACCAGCTCATCCTCCGCGCCGCCCGGCCCCGCGCGGAGGCGGCGGCACCGGGCCACAAGCAGAAAGGCGGCGGGGCCCGCGGCCTCGGGCTCGGGGCAGGCAGCGGAGGCTGCCCCCGCCGCCAGGCTCCACGTCGCAAACAAGGCCGCACGCAGCCGCGCTCCGGCCTCCCCGCGTCAGGAGGGGCGGGCCCAGGCTGCTGGCATGGCGGCGGGGCCTGCTCGTCGCTTCACGGTCAGCGGCTGAAATCGCAGCTTCGGTGCCCGGTTCTTCACCTGCTCGACGCAAATAACGAAGAAGGACGCTCTCTTTTAGACCTCAGCTCACTGCTTTAAGCCCCACAGCTTACGTGGGGTCTTTTCACCCTTACAAACATGCGGCTGCTAGCAATTAACCTGTTAAATATCAGTGTCCCCGAGTTCAAGCACAAGGCTGGAATATGGGAAGTTTAAGTTTAAACACAGTTTATAGTTTAAAAGATGGAAAGTTTAAACGCAGCTGACATGCATCAAGTAAACTCAGGGACTTCAGGTATTCAGCACTGCTTACTGGAAGGTCTCTGAGGGAAGCAGCCAAACACCCTAGGTGTTTTAACCAATGTCAAACTCGAATGTCCACAGGTAAGCCACAACTAAGGTCTTTATGATTTTTTATTAATAAATACCTTAACAGCACCAATGATACTTGAACAATCCTGCAATGCTGTGCACAGCAGCTGCTTGGAGACTGCAAGATGTGTCCGTGTATCCAGGTATGGTTTTGTCCTTTCACGTTTGCTTGTAAACGAAGTAATATCTTCCAAACTTGACACCTTTCATAGAATTGATCAAATCAATACCAAATAAGAGGAAAATGCTCATTTTAATCTACTAGCCTCTTCTGGTTTCAAGGTAATTCACAAAGTGTACCGGAGTGCTACGATTTAAAACCACATTGTTGTGCTGCCTTTTAAAGGGTCATCTCTTCGCATATACATATGCACACGTGTTGAAAATAAGAGGTTTGGCCACCTTAAAGTTTCCATGTATCTGAAAGTATACTAACACTAAGATTTTGACAACGAAAACTGGAAAAAACTGTATTCCTATACATCAGAATTCTGTACATTAATAAGCATTTATACAAATATAACCCACCAAATATTGGCTTCTGCATACAATTCTGAAACATGGTGATTCATCTGCATTCCAACAATGCTAGTACTAACAGGAACAATTCAGGCTGCTTTAGCACCCACAGGGCACGTTTATTTTACACGGTGGGTGCAGACTTCTCTCACTGTATATGCAGTTTACTTATGAATAAATTAAGTGGTAAAGTGAAGCTTGAACAACATAGTCTGTGGTGTAGTAACATCAGCAACTGCAAGTTCCTGGCCATCCACAAGCCCCAATTCTGAAACAGAAAAAAAGAAGTTTAAGTACAGGAAACCCATGTGACTTGTCTTTCTTTTAAATTAAAATAAAGTTATGAATGCCATTCCCATAAACTGTGAGTATGATGAACTGAAGCTGCAAACACTTCACTAGCTAAACCAATACCCACCTAATTCAACCAGGAAACCAACAGACCTTGTCAAGAAATAATAAAACACTGCTGAAGCGTGTTTCATTTACATCAGTTCAACTTTGTCGCAATGTTTTTCTCTGTATCTGCCCATGTTTCACATTTAAGCAATTCAAAGCTCAGCCATGAGCAAACTGAGAAAAGGGTATTGTACATACAAGGATAATGAAGCACGTTCTAGTGTATAGTGCAAAAGAAAGTTAAACATGTCATAGTATAGTGCAAAATAAAAGTTAAACATGCCATAGTGAGGGATAAAACTGACTTTCTGTTTAGAGCAGTATCATGAAAATCTGCACATGACAAGTGTAAGATACCTTTTAGTGTCTTGGAAAGATTTGGCCTTGTACGTTCTTCAATTGAAGCTACCGTCTGAAGAAAAACAGGTAAAGACAAGTCAAAACATTTCCTTTCAAATTCAGGAAAGTAAATTTAATTAAATGAAGATTATTAAAGATAATTACATATATTCAGGTTACCTGTAAGTAAAGTGTTTTATTTCCCCCATACATAGTTGCTGTGATTGCAGGAGATTTCATTTGCCTATATATAAAACATTTCAAAGAAAAAACAGACAATCAGGTAAAAATACATTTAGAAAGTGCCTTCTTGAAACACTGAACTACAAAAAAATTATCAAATAAATCATAATAGCTGCACACTTACAATGAAGCATTATTTGTCAAGTAATCCAAGATCTCCTGCAGTTTAGCTGATGGGGAAATCTCTATGTTTTGGGGAAGTTGGCTGCAAGCTGGACAGTTCTCCTGCACAGGAATGCATGTTACATTAGTGTTTAAAAAATGCTGCCAGTAAGGTCTCAAAACTATTTGTGTGTTTGTGGGGTTTTATCTCTAGAAATATTAATACTGCTGCAAGTATTAGTGACAAAACCCAGCTCCTCACGAGGTCTGTCACTGTTTAACTGGCTCCCAACAGCAACAAAGTATTTATGAACTGTAAATTTCACCTGACATAAAATTTAATACTACAAACTTACAAATCAATTGCTGTCACAACCTCTTTTGGGGAAGATTTGCTTATGAGTCTTCTTAAGATTGTGTATCTTATTTTGTAAACCATATTTCCCATATGACAGGGGAAGTCTTCAGGATTCACTTTCAGTAAAGTCAAGTATTGTTTCTTCTGCAGGTAATACAGCAGGTAGCACAGCAGAAACAGCTGATACGCCCATGTTGCACCAGCAGACACCAGAAACAGCTGTCTGAAGAACCTCCCTATACCAGAAGCTACTTTTCCAAATATTAAGAAACTTTGGCTAAACATGCAAAAGTTAAATATTTATTTATTACATAAAATATGTAATAGTTTTTGGTAAACTGATGGGTAGAAGAAAAGGTTTCATTATCAGGATATCAAATAAAACATCTGTTCATCTGCAGGTAAACAGCCCTGCTACTCTGCATGGACAGACCACCACTGTCATTACTCTTAGACCCCAGAACCACAGAAAATTTAACAGAACAGAAATTCCTACAAACTAAAAACAACGCTCTGGAGAAGTAGCAGACAAGTAACATTGTAGTTTCTACTTTCAAAACTTCAGAAATACAATTATTCAGTGCTGGGGGTGAAGAGGTTCAATATCGGGTTTCAGAAATATACACAAACTGTCTAAATTCAATAAAGATCAAAGTCAAGGAAACAACCCTGCAAGACTTGAACAGCACTAACCTTCCTCTCAGCTTCAAATGTGTGTGTGTATAATCCATCCACATCATTAAACACCAAGTAGTTGTTAAGAGGAACGTATGCACTGTAATGACAAATGTTTGTGTTAGTATGTGCCATTATGTTAGATATCATGTAAGTTATTAATAAGAAATGAAATACCTTGTGGCTATTTTAAAAACTTCAGTGGTGCAAACAGCTGCAATGAGGAAAAAAACAAGTTTCTTCATTCTAGCTCGGAACATACAGAGACATCAGTGCACAGAGATGTGCCAAAAATGACAAGAAGTAAATCAAGTACAATTTGTAAAGAGAAAAATAAACATCTGAAGTTAGCTGGTAGTTCTATGCATTAATACCACAGATTCAGCATTAAGCTGATATACTGTGGGTTTTTTCCCCATTCTTAAATGCTTTTGATCACTCCCAGAGTCACAGACAAGTTTAAAATTTATAGTCACATACTCTGTGGAAAACAGAAACGAGACCGTAAGAATAAATTAAACTCATTAAAAAAGTTCTCAATTCCAAACTGTTCCCTTACAAAACTCTGAAGTGTGTAAAGCAGAAGTGAAATGAGTTCTTGTAGCATACCTGCAATTACTGCATTTGTAGAAGCTACTGCTGGAATAATTCGTTTAACCACCCCTGTAAAAACAAAACATAGAGCTTTGTCTTTTCCAAGGAGGGAGAGACAACTGAGATACGGCTTTTTATCCAGAATAATTATAGAAGGGTGTACCCAAAAGTACTTTAAGCATTCCAGGAGCTTCTGTAACAATAAGGTATGATGGCATGTTGCTCAAGTGTTTGGGCGCTTCTTTATTTTAGGAATGGATCAAACACGTTGAGAAAAATAAGGTATTGCATAAAGAGAACTAGTAAACTAATTCTAAAACCAAGTATTCTGTATTTACCACGGAAAACTAATTTCAAACCCAGTTCTAGTCTTGCTTAACTGGAAAAATACAGGAAGGAAAGATATTTGAGTTTAAAATTCCTTCTGCACGAACAGGCTTGCCAAACTGTACTGGCATCTGTAGCCAACTCTTCTTCCATCCAGCTAAACAGCCATACACCAATATGAAGCAAGATTTCTTATGCATACAAGTTTGTACACCAGGAACAAGGTTTACTCTTTCTCAGGCCTGCCAAAACACAGCAAATTCCTAAGTAAGCAAGTTCCTCTGGCTTCTCATTATTGACTTGTCCCCTCCATACCTGAGAAAACATGCATAAAGCTTTTATCTTTGCCATCTTTCTTCTATGTACTTTATAATTAAGCCACCTTCAAACGCTGAAAACCATGCTGCCGTGTGCATGCACATTACGTTTAATAACTGGAGTTCACATTTATCTGTACCAAAAAATACTACTAGAGAAGCCAGTATAAACTGCTGCAAAGACAATGACTATCTGCAATACACTAGGGGGAATCTGAGGAAGATATACAACAATCAGTTTGCCCTTTCTTGATAGAAAGGCACACACTGAGGTTCAAGTGTGGCATTTCAAGCTCAGCATTTCAAATGTATTCTCAGTACTACAAGCCAACAATCAGAAGTTATTACAAATTCTGGAGATGCTGTATGAGACTCTCCACTTCTTTTCTATTTGGTTAATGTTTAAAATGCTCAATGAGTGGCAGCATTCTGCATCTGCACCTGAATAGAGGCACGCACAGCAGTGAAGAATAGATGCTACAGTCTTAACCAGCCTAAATTGGCATAAAATGTTGTTCTTGCTAAAAGCAATCTCATTCTACTCTTTGACCCAGCAAAAGTGGTCACAGTGTAATGTAAACCATGGAGCTGCTCCAGGCTAAAAATGGCAAAAAGAATGTTCAGTTTTGTCCCAGTTAAGTTCCTCTGATTCATCACAAACATCTGATTCATCATAAAAATATTTGTGCTGGTATAGGAAACAAGCTGCTTGTTTCTGTTTTAAGGTATTAAGGGAGAAAAGAACTATTTCTTTCTCAGCAGAGCTGCCAACTTAGTCATAACAAACACAAAGAATGCTAATCCAGGCTAATTCCAAATGCCATAAGCTCAGTGAAATGCCATACCCCCCTTACCTTGGGTGAGTCTGTATGTGACACCTTTAATTTTAAATTGTGATGCTCTTTCTAATGACTTCTGGTAAATCCACTGGATATGTTCAGGGTCATCTCCATCCAACGCAACACCTTCTACAGCAGAGTTAAGAATTTACAAGTAAGTTAGTCACAAGACTTCTTCAGAAATGTTTTGTCGAAAAAAATACCTTTCATTAAGGTTAAAATGAATACCCCATTAAGCTATTAAAACTTGATACTTTAAACAAATACCGTTTCTAGGAACATTGTAAATTCTAACACATTCTATACACAAACTATCTTAACTTTGCAGATTTATAGAGCGGTTAGAAGTTATATTTTGAATCAGGAAAGTCATTGTGCAGTATGACAGAGGTAAACACATGATCAAATGTGAAACCTGAAAGCGAGTCCGAGCAGAGAAAATCCATCACCAGCTCAGAGGAGCCTCAGACTGACTACAACGAGCTACCTAAGATTAAAAGGTAGGATTGTTCTATTAAAAATAGCTGTGTATACCTAACTCAAAACAAATCAGTTAAAAAGAGAACTGACAGTTTAGCACCAGTGCAATATACTCATTACCTCCAAAAGGTTGCTCCTTGGGCCACTGCAATATCCTGACATACTCAATACAGTGCTCTGGTAGCCTGGGCATAGACGCAATTGTACACATGGGAAAATTGACCTGGTGTGGGCAGGGGAGGAAAACCAGAATAAAGTGTGTAATACATTATGTACAGTGCTAGGAAAAGAAATAAGCTAATCAGAGGAATATAAAGAAAGGAAGTATCACTGGTTGCAATTACCTGCGGTGGGTAAAGCTCAAGCGTGCATTCAACACAGGCTGTCATACCAGGAATAATCACACGAACATTTCCTTTAAAACCTTCTGTCCCTCCATCGATTAAAGGTATGATGGAACTTGGATCCAGTACACCATCTTCATAGTGTAAAAATGACATCTAATGAATAAATGGGGGGAAGAAGGGGGATTGTTGGATTTTGATTTTCCAAACAAGTTGCAGGGAGGAAAACAAAAAACCCCTAAAAATTTTATTCTTAATAGTACATCACAAGGCTGAATGCTTAATATACAGTTTATTTTAAGAGCACATAGTGTGTAAGACACTACTTATCAGTGCACAGAACTTGATCAACCACCTTTACCCTCCTCCCAATACCTTACCCCCCAATGAATGCTGTTTTGCCCTTATACTATACCAAAACAAATGACTAATTGGTTTGAAGGATTTGGGGGTTAATTCTTGGTTTGTTGTTTTGTTAGGTTTTTTTTGTTGTTTTGTTTTGTAGATACTGGTAAATACTCAAGCCTTCTACTACTGTGTAGCACCAGGGCTCTAAAAGATGACATTTACAAGATGCAGCACGGTAAGTACTGTTTGGCTAATAAGAAAAACCCAAACGTTCACAATGAGAGCATCCAGAGAAGCTGTGGAACTTCCCTTCTTATGCTTTTCAAAAGCTGACTGCACAAGGCCACACAAATGTGATCTAAATTTGAAACTACCCCTGCAGGGCACTGCACAAATGTTATCTAATGCTCCTCAAGAAAAAGGCAGCTAAGAAAACACACATTTTATCCTGTTCACAAAGACAAAAGAAAACAGATACAGAAAGCTGAAGTTTCAACAGCCCTCATTTCATTTTAATAACATATTCTACACAAATCTGTTCAATTCTAGTTAGCAATAACCAGGCTTTAAAAAAGACTGAAGAAAAAAGACTTTAAAAAGACTGAAGACTTTACCAGCATGCCATTTATCCATCTTCTGGCAATTATAGAGTCCAGCCCACAAACAATAATATGAAATTCTAGAGGGAAAAAGAATCTATTATTTAAAGTCCACACTAAATCATACTTCTTAAGCAAAATATTCTGTTCATAACAGTCCAGAGAAACTGACTGCAGTTTAACTATCTCCCTTAGATCCCCTATATTACAGATGCATTTGTCTATTTCATAGAATCATAGTATAGTTAGGGTTGGAAAGGACCTTAAGATCATCAAGTTCCAACCTCCCTGCCATGGGCAGGGACATCTCACATTAGACTATGTCACCCAAGGCTTCGTCCAACCTGGCCTTGACCACCAGGGATGGAGCATTCACAACTTCCCTGGACAACCCATTCCAGTGTCTCACCACCCTTACAGTAAAGAATTTCCTTCTTATATCCAACCTAAACTTCCCCTGTTTAAGTTTTAACCCGTTACCCCTTATCCTATCACTACAGTCCCTAATGAAGAGTCCCTCTCCAGCATCCCTATAGGCCCCCTTCAGATACTGGAAGGCTGCTCTGAGGTCTCCACACAGCCTTCTCTTCTCCAGGATTAACAGCCCCAACTTCCTCAGCCTGTCTTCGTACAGGAGGTGCTCCAGTCCCTGATCATCCTCGTGGCCCTTCTCTGGACTTGTTCCAACAGTTCCATGTCCTTTTTATGTTGAGGACACCAGAACTGCACACAATTCTCCAAGTGAGGTCTCACAAGAGCAGAGTAGAGGGGCAGGATCACCTCCTTTGACCTGCTGGTCATGCTCCTTTTGATGCAGCCCAGGATACAGTTGGCTTTCTGGGCTGCAGGCGCTCACTGCCAGCTCATGTTAAGTTTCTCATCGACCAACACCCCCAAGTCTTTCTCCTCAGGGCTGCTTTGAATCTTTTCTCCGCCCAACCTGTAGCTGTGCCTGGGATTGCTCTGACCAATGTGTAGAACCTTGCACTTGGTATGGTTAAACTTCGTAATGCTGGCATCAGCCCACCTCACAAGTGTGTCAAGGTCCCTCTGGATGGCATTCCTTCCCTCCAGCGTATCAATCAAACCAATACTTCATACTTCCAGTACAGTATACTGTAGAAGACTAAAGTAGTTAGCTGTCTAACCACCAGGAAAAGTAGGTGGTTAGACTGCAGCAACAACTGCCAGGTTTCCCTAAAGGACCAGTGTTTGGCAGGGAAACAAATACCACTTACGTCGATAGAAGCTTTCATCCATGTCTTGAATCTTTTTAAAATATCTGAATGTAAGCCCAGTAAAGGAATATATTTATAAAGTAGATGAGTTTACTGTTTTCTATTTGCTACCCTAAAGCAAAAACATTGTCTAATTTGTTACTATTTGTTATAAAAAGTAGCATATAAAATTAAGATTGAAAATTCCCACAGTTGAATCTGTGGCATCTGAAAAGAAAAAAACAACCAAAAGTAAGGGACACAACATAATAGTTCACAGAGGAGAAAGCTCAGCAGGCAAACTAGGAAGCTCTAAACATGTGCTCTTGCAAAGTCCTGTGTCAGTAAGTGCTGCTCCATGTTTATAAACTAATGTCTGCTACCAGTACATACTCAAAAGACTGATGAACAAACCTGATATTTAATATTTTAGTGAAAAATTGAATACTGTATGTGAATAAAAAGACTCAATAGAAGGAAACATACAAAAGAGTTTCTTAAAGCTTAGTCTTCTTTCCCCAATGCGTACTTCCTGCATGCCAATGTCACTCAGAAAGAATTCCTAATCACCAGCTGAATGAATCTGTTCTTTATTGTATGAAAAAGAGAGGATGGCAGCAAATTACTTTAGATAGTCTTACCACCTACAGAGTTTTCTAGGTTTTTTGAAGCTTTCAGGGCTACTACTTCCCTACAAAAGGATACGCTACAACAGCACAGTTGGGAATGCGGTTGTTTAGGAATTCTGCTGCAACTTCTGCTTTTGGTCGCCCAACATCCTTCGGACTGGGAAGAAACCAAGCAATTTCAAACACATTTTTTAGTAGATTCAATCTTTCCAGACTCTATGCACTGCAATACTGAATTAAATGACTAATTGTTACTGGAGGACAATTTATTGATATGGATAGTATCACATAGAATAGAATAGTTTGGGTTGGAAGGGACTTTCAAGAGACATCTAGTCCAACCCCCTGCAATAAGCAGGGACATCTTCAACTAAATCAAGTTGTCCTAATCAAGGCATCCCTGTAAAGCATCAGATATAAGAACCTGTTATTTAAATATGTCTATGTACCTATAGTTATCAGAACCAAAACCATACAATTTGTCACTTAGCTTGGAAGAAAAGGGCACCAGAAAGATTGGTATGTCAATCTCTGTGCATTATTCTTTGGTGTCACTTTTTCATTAGTCATTAGCTGTATCTGAATAGTAAGGAACCTATGTTAATTTTCTTCACATCACAGATCCCTGAACAAGAAGGAATCATACACATTTAGTTAATTATGAATATTATTGTGATATGAAAGTTCAGTAACATTTAATGACATCTTGTTCAACCAAAATAATAATCATATTCACATATTTTAAGTACATTTAAAAAACCAAAAGTTGAATAGTGAAAATACCACTTACCGAAATAGAAACTGTCGGTTCAGATTAGAAACATCTATAGTATCCATGTCAATTACATGGATGTGTCTGAAGCCAGACAGTGCCTGTGAAAAGAGAGTGTAAACTTCATTTAACAGGAAATGAAATGCTTACAGTGCTCCAGAATTCATTCCACGTGCCAAAGAAACAACCTTTGGAGGTACAAACCTATTTGCTCTTCATTCCCTGCGCAGACAGGTATATTGTTGCTCTTTGTTAAAAGAATATCCTTTGTTGGGTTTGTAATGCCGATGTTTACACACATGGAATTAGCCACGTTTCAGTGATCAAAGACAAATGTTCTATTGAACAAAATATTGCCTTATGCTAGTCATAATACAGGGAAGTCAACAGTAGGCTGATCCATAAGAGGAATTTGCAGTATTCCCTCACAACTGGAGTAAATCAAAAGCCCTTATTATGGGGAAAAAAAAAGTGTAGAATTTGAAGAAATACCATTGTTTGGCAGGAAGAGAAAACCAAAGTTTAATTCCTCTAAAATGTTAAAGTTTTGAACATTCACTATTTTCACAGTTGGCATAAATGAGTCTGGCATATCCACCTTCAAATCACAGTTCAAAATAAGCCAATGCAAACACATAAAGCTCCCTCCCTATCAAAGGATGCGCTGAACCTCTGGCAGAGGTTCTGCCTGATCTCCATTTGTATGCAGTCCATCACCAGACTGGGCAAATAACTTTGAAGTAAAACTGTCTTAAAACTGGATTGCAGGTCTGATCTGATAAAATAATGTCTGTCAGACACAAAGAAACTATGTGAATTGTAGCTGAAGTGAAATAAATGATATAAAACACTGGGTTTAGAGATAGGAAATGTGCTATGATGTTCTGAAGTGACTTAAAAAAATTCAAGTCCTGTACCTTACGCGTTTTCCTTTAAGACCCAATCTTGTTATATAATAAAGACTTTCAGAACTTTACATTTTACATTTTCTGAATAAACAGAGCTACCCCATGCATAATACACATTGAAAATGCTGTATTGGGAAACTGATTAAACAGGTGAACAACAGGACTGAAGTACTCCAGAATAGAAACTGATTCTATTAGAAAAGCAACAAGACTCTCTCTCTGTTATACTGGATACCCTTGATGCAGAGCATTCATTCTGTTTCCTTGATAGATGTTCACCTTTTGTTCAATATTATCAAAGCAGACTTGGAGAGCCTGTTAAAAAGAAGAGTGAGCCTGGGGCATCAGAACATACAGTCTTTATAAAGCTTAGATTCATTGTCCCAGAGACATGAATACATGTGAACAGAATCTAGATTTGCTTACTGTTCTGAAAATCATAAAAATAAATCACGATAACTTAAAACTGTACTGATGGGAATTATACACACACAGCAGACTCATGAAGTTCCTTATTACGTACAAATCCTCCATCTCAACATGCTGTCAACAGATGGAATTTGTTATGTCTCAATGAACACATAAAACAGGAGCTCTGTGCAGAGGTTAAATTCACCAGGACTAAATTCCTAAAGAAAGAAAACTGTCTTGGAGCTGTCATAGTCTCTTCAAGTAAAATCTTGCTCAAGCATTGCAGTAGCAAACCAGCAACCAGAATAAGAGCACATGTAAGTGCTGGAACTGTAAAACCCCTAAGTTAATGGATCTGGGATGCCTGGCTTTAAATGAGGCTATTGATTTATCAACGTTCTCAAGCTTGGAGGAAGCCTGTGCAAATACTGAACTAGCAGTACAGAAATTCTATAGTAAAGTGGACTAAGGCACAGCTGTTAGCGTAAACTAAGGAATTTATTTTATGATAAGTTATTGTATCAATCCACACATTTTCCATGGAATTCATAAGGACAGAAATTCTTATTATTATATACAACCACAGAAATGTACAATATTAGTCTAAACTATCAAACTCAAACAGTGTGGTAACAGTAACACACTGATAAATATGAGTGCCTGTGAGGATAAAAACATTTATAAAATAATTAAATTCATACACATTTATTGGGTAAATATCTGATTGCACACGATCCCATAAGTGCATTTTATATGCTTAAAAACTGCTTTTTGAAACACATAGTGAATCCATCATGAACTAACACCATAGTAAGAAAACTACCAAATACCTTCTGGTAATCCATACACCAAGTACTGTAATATTCCTTCTCTCTTCTTACACTATATCTATTCCTCCTTAGACATTTCCAACAGGATATTGCATCTTGGTCTGGCTCAATAAAGTTGGCATTATACAGGCTGAATTCAGACATACATATGTCCCTCTGAGGCATAAGGTTCTGCATACAACCTCCAATTTACTGATCCTGAGGAACTGGAAAACCTGAGAGCCAGTGCTCAGGAAAGCCAAATGGATTCCAGAGTTGTGAAGGTCACCATAGACACAGTCAGCCTGGCTCTACCCATCTCACTATGAAAAAACATAAATAATTCCAGCAACTGGAACCTCACGTTGAATCCAAAGATGAAAAATAAATTGGAATTAAGTTCAACTATGACTGTTAATACTAAACGTTGTGCCGGCTACTTATGGCAATTGAAAGCATCACTTTTCATCTGAAAAGAAACATTTTAGCTAGTACCAGGCTACTTCGAAGAAACATAACTGTTACTGCTGAAACCAGGACACCATTGTATTCCAAATACCACCTCGTTGTATCATTACGAGCTGATTTGTTCTTAGTTTCTCATCTTCCTAGATCCAGTAATTAGGGAAAATTGCCAACACTGGACCATATCTAAGGCTGCAAGTGAACTTTGTCTACACTTCACAAAGATCAACGTGTTGTCCTCCACGACAAGGTTTAAGATAGCCAAGTAACATTTAGTATATTAGACTACCACTTCTAAGCTTTCTGTCAAGATGCATTCTTCAAGTTTATTGTCTGTGTCAGCACGTATTTTATGTATTTTGATTAGAACTTAAAGATTCAGTACCTGACAAATTAACAAAGTAGAAAATATAATTTACTCAAGGAAAAAAGACTGTAAGACACAAAGGGTGAAAACTGAGTAATTACCAGGTTTTTCAGGAGTTCGCATCCTAATCCTCCTGCTCCAATAACCAGCACTTTACATGTGTTCAACAAAAAATCAAGAGCCTGTGGAAAATATAAAACAAAATATTAATACAGTAAATATGAAAAAGCACAATTTGTCCTTTACTTCACGACCCTTATAAATGAGTTACTGCACATTTTCAGTGCCTAATAAAAGTTTCACATAAAACAACGTCTATCAATGAAACAGTTTGTGCTTGCAGGGCTAATCACGTATCAGACTTTTAACGTGTTGTTGAGTTCACACAACTTCTATACCCCAACTTACAGAAAAGCAAGACCTTTGATGTATCATTATTCTCTTCATATTAATTTGAAAAAAGCAAGTTCCACCTTTATTATTCCATTTAAGGAGATGATATTCTCTTCCTCCAAACATTTTACTGAAATAAAATATCCCTCTGCCTCTGGGAGTTCCCCAGCATAAAGAAGACACTGCAGCCCATGACAGGGAGATGGACGATATCACGCTGGGCCCTGACAACAAGGTGGTGATGGCAGGATGGGACTTCCAGTGCTGTGTGTGGCAGCAGGACCATCTGGTGATGGGGCTGTGCTGGAACGAGAACCTGTCCGGCATCCCTGACAAGTCTTACCGCTACCAGGCCTGCTGGTATGGGGGAGTGGAGGACAATGCTGGGCCACTGCCGCTCTAAACTGTTCAGGTGCCCCACAAGCAGGAGCGCTGCCCCCACCCTGCTACCTGACCAAGTGGGGTGGGAAGAGCTTCCTGCCACTGCTCACCCGGCCCTATGGCACTGAGGTCATCTGCCTCTGCATAAGTGACTCGGGTACCTTCCTGGGACCAGGCACAGTGACAGGCTCTGTTGCCATCCACGTCACCTTCTCACCACAGAGGCTGTACTATGCGAAGGAGGCCCATTGCATTGTGGTGACAGACACGGTTTTTGTCCCTGAGAGCCAGCACGGATGGGAGATGCTAGCAGGGAATGAGGGTGCCCTACTCAGCATGGCTGTTGACAGCCGCTGCAAGTGGCACCTTCTGCCCAGCCGACACTCCCTGTCTGGGTGCTGCTGCTGCTGTGTGCCGCGCTCATCGTAGCTGCCATCCTGCTGCTGCAACTCGCCTTCCTGGGCTTCCTGTAGACCCCCAGCCCGGGATGGGACCCTGGGGATGGGCAGACTCTGCCGGGCTGGGCCCACCCCCTGCAGGCTGTGAAGAGGATGAGGAACTGGGGTATGAACAGGGGAGCACAGGATGGTGCTGGCAGCCATGTGGGGCAGACACCAGCAAAGAGGGGTCCCCCTGCCCCACTGCTGCTATGAAAACTGGAGAAAAAAAAATGTATTTTGGGGGGGCTTTTTTTCTTTTTGTGTCCATGGCAGGGGGATTGGAACTTGATAATCTTAAGGTCCTTCCCAACCCTAACTATTCTATTCTATGATTATCTATAACACAAAATAAATATAAACAGACAAACAACATTGCTGGCTCAAAGAATTGATTTTTTAACTGTATAACTGCTTTCAGTGGATTGTTCTACTAGACCCCAGTGTCAAACTAGTCAATAATGGAACAGTATATTAAAAAGGCTAATAGTAAAATACATTCAACTGTAAGCTCTGAATCAAAATGCACCAAGAAAAGAAAGCAGAAGAAATATATTAAACAGCCCAGATTTTGCTTTTCCCTACTAAACATCTTTCCCAATTCTTTAAGTATTCATATTAACCTTAATTCCTCCTTTAAGTACAAGAAATTCCTTACTGTATCTAATTACTTAAAAACAGAGAGAGAAATGCTGCTATTTCTCATGTGAAACTTAAAAGACAGAGCATAATTCATATGCTGTTATACATTTTTATATACGATGACAGCAAGCTTGCAGTTGACAGTGTACAACTCAGAAACACAAGCTTATGAGAAGAATACAAGTTCTTCTAGAACCATAATGTTCAACTGATTAAACACAAGCTTTTCATGCACTTTTAGTATTCATACACTGCTGGTGATCAATTAATGAAACTTTACATCAGCCTGCAACACACACTACAGATTTATTTAAAGTAAGTGTTTCTCACTTGAGTGCCTGGCTCGAAATCAGGATGTGTGAATGGTCCAGATCGCTCGAGAAACTTCCTTACATGGTTCCAGCGACCTTCCCAGTCTCCAGTGTCCCCACACCCACCATCAACAGCCATTCTGCACAGAACACAGTAAATTCAGCTGCAAAAATCATAGAGAAAAAGCCACGCCTCCAAAACGTTTTATTTCTTTATATAGCTTACAAATACCTACATTATTGACCATTCATACAAATGCATCTGCATATTCTTTAAGCACATAAGTTATGCACATGAACATTTGCATGAGTGGGTTTTATTTGTAGAACTAGAAAGCAACAATACAAATCTGCATAGAGGGGAAAACCACAGGCATTTCAATAAACCCCACTGATTCTGCTTTTACTAGTGAAAGTTGACCTGAAGTGAAAAAAGGGTCTAGCCATTTTCCTTTAATTTCCCTTGTATTTAAAGAGGACACAGAAAAAGAGGTTTTGTCCCTTTAGATTTCAAGGGTATCAAGTCCTGTTTCCTTTTTCTGACAGATTTTTGAAGTTCATAAATCATATTTAGAATTATCAGTGTGTAACTAGAAATGTGAGGCATTGAATAATAACAGTAAAATGCTCCAACACTGGCCTCTGAGTCTTCACAGTTAATTTAAATGAGTGTTACCAAAGTAAGAATCTACCCTTTTTTCTGCTTTTGCAGGTCACTTTTAGCAGTACATAAATTTAAACTCTTCAGAGACTTACTGGAATAGTTCAACATCAGCTCTCATAAGCAACTTTCCAACACAGGATCAGCACCTACACAGAACAAGCCCTTTCTTAAAGGAGCACACTTCCCATTTTAAATAGGAGCACCACTCAATGTGTATGTACAATTACGTTCTATGTTAATAAAAAACTAAGCTTGTTACAAAAGAGCTTATGAAGTATGAAAGGTTGTGTCATCACTGATAAGGTGCATTATTTGCTTCCTCCTCTGAAGTAACAGGAAGAACACTCAGATCAATAACTGTTGAGTAATGTTTAGAATTTATTCCTGGTGACTTATTTCAGAAGGAAAATGTAGTAAAAACATGTAGACAATGAGTGCCTTTATCCTCACAGAATTCAGAAGATGGACAACACAATATGTCCAGAGTAACTTTAATTTACAGGCAGTTTGTTTTGCAAGAATTTCAGTAACAGGGAAAACTTCACTAAACTGCAGGAATAAATACATCATAATTTGCTTGTGTTTTGACTGCAGACTGAACTCATTCCTCGTTAACTGCTGGCTTCAGGTAAGCTACTGAATTAACAGTTGAAGATCTAAAACATTTATTTCAGTTCATAAAGGTCTTTTGACCTCTGACTTACACTTCTGAATCTTCCCCAGTTTCCACAATAATGTGAAAATACACATATTTCACATCATGGGAGAGAATGTGAATAAATACAGCACTCCCTCTGCTGAACCCTGGGCTCATCTGTTTGCAGGATACATTAAGCACTGTCTTATACAAATAAAATGGGCCAATACACATCACAATTACTTCTATGGATTATATTATAATTCTTAACTTTTCTGGAAACAAGTGCAGAAGCAGTGCTTGGTGACATTAACTTTTTTTTTATATAGTCCATATAAACACCTATTAAGCAGTAGTACTCCCTTTAGATGTGCTTTTCCTTTATAAGTGATAAAACGGTAAGCTCTAGCTTCATTTTTGTGATTATACTACAGTTTGCTTTTTTACAAGGTTGGACATTGTGGAGATCCGAAAAACATCAGTAAGTCCACCTGAGATTTTATGTTTAACTTCAGAGACGGGTTTCTAAAACATTTATGTTGGTGTTGTTACAGCGTTAGCAGGTATCTGTTATGAGAGCGTAACAAAATTCCTGTTTATTTCATGGAATTACTTTAATTTGACAATTTGTTTAATATATCAGAGCAGCACAGTGCTTATGTTGCTTTAGGCCCAGACTTTCCCTTCTCATCTTCAAAGCTCCACATGTATGAGGGACTTGGCATGCACCCCTCCCCATCCAACATGCACAGGGATTTTTGTGACCCTCACCCCAACACACACATGCACTGCCTGTGAGTCCACCGCTCAGACAGGCAAGTCTGCTTGGTGATCTCTGGGAAGAGGGACACAAGCAGATGGAAGGGAACAGTTAAGGGATGGAAGCAGATGAGGTTAAAGACTACTGAGCATTAGTTTTCAAGGCTGTTAAGACAGATGCACAAAATTTAGGGTTTTAATAAGCAGAGGCAACAGTTCCATAGCCTGAACTTTTAATTTTCAGCCAAAATTTAGTCACCTGCTTCTAGCCTAGAGGTCCTCCCCAGGTCCCTGACAGGCAATGCAGCTCTTCCCACTCCTGTCACAAAGCTCTCCAGCACACCAGCCTTTACTCATGCCAAGCTCCAAGCCCGCGATTCCCATCCCCACTCCGGGTGAGCCCCTTGGTCCTCTCCCCAGGTAGATTACTCTTCCCCAGTCCTTGCTATTCAAGCGCCCTTTCGCGTCCCCCTTCCTCATTTTGGCCCCTCTAACACCTCTTCTCCAGCTCCCTTCACCGCGGGGCCCCGGGCCGCTCACGCACGGTCACCGCAGGCAGCGCCTCTCCATCGGGCTCCACAACTAACCCGCAGCCTCCTCCCAGCCCATACCTCTCCTGCGGGGCTGCGGCTCACCCTGACCTACCAGCCACCCCTCAGCAAGCGCTGCCTGCCCCTGCCCCGGGCCGGGAGCCCGCTCACCCGCAGCCCCGCACTAACCCATCCGCCAGCAGCTCCTCTAGCCTCCTTCTTTTCTTCTCCCTAAAAGAGAGAGAATAAAAGAAGGGTCAGTATCGCGCTACAGAGACCGGGGAGGAGAGAGAGGGGACCCCGGAGCCCACCCGTCCCCGGGAAGCGGGGAAAGGGCCGGCCAAGCACACACATACAGGGCACTTACGGTTCTTCGCTATCCGCCATATTTCCCTCTGCTTCCCACCTTGCTCCGCGGCGCCCCAATGGGCGGTGCTTCCCCAGCGCGCCGCCGCGGTTGCAGGCCTAGAGAGTCGGAGAGGGGGACAGAGCGCCCTGAGCGCCATGGCAACCAGGCGGGGTACCGCTGGGCCCGGAGGTACAGACCGGGCAGCAGAAGCCACACCTGCCTCACGCCGCCACTTCCCTCCCTCTCTCTCTCCGGCCCCAAGCGCCTGGCCCCGGGTCCCCAAGGCTCTCCCGACGCCCATATCCCCGATGCTTCCCAGGAGCTCTGGACGGCTTCCCAAGGGACAAAGCGTGTGTGGTGGTCGCTGTGCTTTAAGCCCACGGGAAGACCGGAGACCGAACATGGCCTCTGCCTGGCCGGGTGACTCCTGCACCCGAGCTGCATTATCAAATAGCTTTCTCCTCACAGCTCTCCCCAGGCAGAGTCCGGTCCATGGGCTGCATCAACCAGAGCCTGCACGCAGAAGCCTGTGGTCCCACAGCTAACCCAAGTAGTGGCCTCCAAGCGCTGGGTAGGAGGCAGATGGGCCAGTGGAGTTTGAAAGCTCAAGGAACAACTTTTCTACATGGACTGATGGGGTTCAAGCCACTGTGGCTGCTGGCAATGACCCTCCCCTTCAAAGCCAGAAGGTTTAGGGCCCAATCATCCCATCGCAGGACCACCTTGTGATGGCTTGACATCCCCCCAGTGCCTCCTTGGCTGGGTCAGACATTCCATGGCCCCCTCCTCCATGCTCGGCCCACAACAGAGGATGTGAACTGTATCTGTCACTGAATGTTAAATGTATGTCATATTTTTCTGAGGAAATGGTGTTGGGGTGAGTCTGGAGGTGGTCATGGAGGTGCTTTGAGGGCTGAAGCACCTCTGCTATGGTGAGAGAGCACAGGCTAAGAGAGCTGGGCTTCAGCTGTTCAGCCGGAGAAGAGAATGCTCTGGGGAGGCCTTAGAGCAGCTTCCAGTGCCTAAAGGGGCTGACAAGAAAGCTGGAGAGGGGCTTTTGACAAGGGCATGTAGAGAGGGACAAGTAGGAATGGCCTGAAACTGACAGGAGATTTAGATTGTACATTAGAAAAACAAAATCTTCCCTGTGAGGGTGCTGAGGCCCTGGTACAGGGTGCTCGGAGGAGCTGTGGCTGCCCCATTCCTGGCAGTGTTCAAGGCCAGGTGGGACACAGAGGCTTGGAGCAACCTGCTCTGGTGGAAGGTGGGTGGAAACTGGATGAGCTTTGAGGTCCCTCCCAACGCAAACCCTGCCGCGATCCCATGACCACACAGCGGCCGCTGCCGGCAGCAGCTGCCTCTCTTGGGCACGCAGCGCTACACACGCCTCTCGCTTGCGCTGCTGCTCGCTCCTGCGCGGTTTCCGCGGCGTTCACTCCCCGCGGCGGGCGAAGGAAGGGCCGGGGCCGCCCCGGGGTGGTGCCGCTGTGCTCTCAGGCCTGCGCGGCGGGGCGTGCCGGCAGCCATGGAGGTGCAGGTGGCGCCGCTGCGGGCCTGGGACGACTTCTTCCCCGGCTCGGACCGCTTCGCCCGGCCCGACTTCAAGGACATCTCGAAATGGAACAACCGGGTGGTCAGCAACCTGCTCTACTACCAGACCAACTACCTGATGGTGGCCGCCGCTGTCGTCTCCATCGTGGGGTCAGTGCGTGAGCTCGGATCTCCCTCCGGCAGCGGCGGGCGGGGAGGGGCCGGGCCGGGCAGGCCCCGTTCCCTGGGGGGACGCCTCATTCCCCGGGCGGGTGGCGCTGCGTCTCGGCCCGGTGACATGGGAAAGGGGTAGGCCCTGCGCGCTGCGCTGCCGGGTGGGATGCTGGGGTGTAGGGAGCTGCCTTTCGCTGCCGCTCCTTAAGCCTCTGATTTACCTTGTGTCGCTTAAAATATTAAGGCCTTGGTTACAGCCTCTCTTGTGGAAATGGGGCGTGTTGAGTTAGAAGGAGGGTGTAGGACTTACTTACTGGTGGGTCGGAGGACTCCCTTTTTTTTCCCTCTTCCACGGACTGCTCATCATTCTCTTTGCCCACGGGAACGGGCTCCAGGCACCCCCAGCTTGTCGCTGGCAGAAAGTAGCAATGGGTTTGCGTGCGAATGCTGCTGCTGTCTGCAAAACTGAGCTGCATCCTGCGCAGTGATCTGTGCTTCCTCACTAAATCCGTCCAGTGTGGCCGCTTAAGCTGAGAGCAATATATCCCCAACAAAATTAAGAAGAAAGCCCATGCCACTATGCAGACCTCCACTACTGTATGAATCAAGAAGAAAAAGCAGCGTTCTCAGCCTGTCCTTTCATGGATCACAGGCCAAAGCTCCCTGCAACCCAGAGAATCTTCATCAACTTAGATACTGGGTCAGCAGCTTCAGGAGCCCTATCAAGATGCTGACTGCTTAGCAAAAACAAAAAGAATGGATTTAGGGGAAGAATTTTAAGCCTCTGCAGGATAAGATGCGATGCACTACAGCCAAAAACATTCTGGCCTAATGGCTGGGCAACTCTCCAATTTAAGCATTTGCATTTGTGCATTGTTTGTTGTTAAGAGTGAAGTATTCCAGTTGCCATATTAAAAGCTTAATCATCAGCTTCTGCTGTATGTGTGCTTAAGAGCTTTCTCACCAAAGACCCTAAAGCAATACTTGAAGAAAAGTCACATAGGCTTTGACTCAAAGGATGATTATAAGGTTATTTCCCTATTCTCTGCAGGAAACCTGAGCCTGACAGAACAAGCTAGTAAAAATGAGATTTCCGCAGTCTTACTGCTCTTATAACACCTTGGTCCAAAATACTGTGTTCATCTACAATTGTTTAGCAGCACGATGCTGCAGCCAGCTCTAAATGAGTAGATAAATCACAGTGGGCTTGCAAAGTAGGGGGACAGCTCTTCTCCCCAAGATGGGGGAAAGAATGTAAACAGTTTTGATACCTCTGCTTGGAAAACAGTGATGGCAGCAGCTTTTATTCAGTCTCCTAAATTCCTCCTTATAAACTCCAATCTCTTCAGATCAAGGGTAATACATCTTCAGATTATTTCCCCCTATTTTCCTGGATTGGGAGATGGAGGAGGAAGAGAGCCACAGGAGATGAAGAATAATATCAGAACTGCAATTCTAATATCTTAACATTGAGAGGTAGCCCTCTGAACTGAAAACTTGCAGATGAGGAAAACCTGCAATGAGATTTTTGTCTTAGAGCCTTTTTTATGTGATGAATTCAATTCTTACAACACTGAAGTAAAAAAGCGTGGGAGAAGAACTCTAAAGGAAACAGGATAACAGAAACTATCCTGTTTTGAATTAGATTTTTCACTTGCTTTTGAGAGAAAGGTAAAGTAAGTTTTCCCAATATATTTAAATTGATGACTAAGTTGCTGTCTTGCACTTCATTCTGCAATAGGCAGGAATCCCTGAGTGATCAGTGGTGAATCATGGCTTTTTAGGAACTCCGGGGTTGTACATAGGCCTAACAGCAGGATTATTGAAACTGCTGATGGAGTGGTCTTCCTGTGATCAGAACTAAACTTACCTGTGACCAACTGTACCTGTTTTTAAACCATCTAATTATATACACAGACTTGTAACACAGAAATGGTATTTTCAGCTATTGTAATACTTGGTAGCTGTGGTGGTGCTAGCTGACGTGGAAATCATAGCCTAGAGTGTTCTTAATACTGGAAGTACAGTGTTTATTGCCACAGCTTCAGTTTACTGCCTCTATTATAACAAAGTTCACCTCTCCAGCTTTTTACTGTCTCTCTACATGGTATGGAATAACCTTACTACGAGTGAGTGGAATTGTAATGGTCTCTGCTGTATCGTTTGCCTGCCTTTCTCCTTCCATCCACCTTCTCTGATAGCTCCTGTTACATGTAAATGATGTTCTGTGCTTTGCAATAATGTAGATTTTACTTTCAGCCTACAGGACTAGGTAAAAAATAAATCAGTGAACAAGAAACTTAGTTAGTGCTAACACAGGCTGGTGGTAGCAGCCTTGTCTCTTCCACCCACCCTCCAAATTCCTTAAGGAATGAATCTTAACTAGCATGCTATTCCCTCTTCCTCTTCCCCTTCCCCAATTCTTTTGCAATAGACTGCTGATACAACCCAAGATCTTTACTAAGTCAAATTGTGCCCTTTCTCCCAGCTGCACAGGACCTGGTTTGCCTGTTCTTACTCTGAGCCAGGGCCCTGCCATTGTGTGCTGTACAGATACTTATTAAAATGAGTGCCTCCCACAGCAGTTTGCAGCTCCCCTCGAACAATCACTTTGGTTAATAAGTGGAATTTGTCCATGCTTTCACCTACTCCAACAAGGCAGCTCTGTCTTGCAGTTCAAACTTAACTACTTAAATTGATGGCATTTCTTCTAGGCTTTTGTTGCCATGTAGTTGCTAAAAATTAGTTTCTAAATCTGACAGTATTAAAAGGTGGACGTCAGAGTGCTGCATCTAAGAAACTCTTCATTCTCTTCTGGCATGTCTTCTGCACAGCCTGAGGTTTGATGGCTCTTACCTCTGCCACTTCTCTAAAACACCTTCAGTCCATCTCCGCAAACCCGTATCAATGAGTGTGTGTCTCTTCTCCTTCCCCAGACCACTACCTGAGCTGACGTGCTGGTAGCAATTCCCTTGCCAAAACAAAGACACCAGAGCAGCAAATACACCAGAGCAGTTTCTCAAATGCATGATGAAAGATTAAGAATGAGTGAGCAAAACACATTGCTTTAAAACATACATTGTCTAATGATATTAGTACATAACTTCATGAAGATCTAGGAATTCTACAGGAAGGAATCTGGCTCCTCAAAGCAATGCAAGTGAGCAACAGTAAGTACAGAAGCATTACTTTATCTGTGGATGCTGAGGGCCATCACCTGGGACAATATGCCATATATAGTTTTAGTGCTACCTCCAGTTACAGTTATATAACTGCAGTGAAGCTAAAGTTTGAAGAGAGAGGAGGCAGAACATTATCTTTAAAGCTATTTAAATGAATACAAATGAGGAAGGAAGCATTTAAGTGCTCCAGCCTGCCCTCTGCTCAGAACATGATGGAGAAAAAGGTCTTCTAAAAGTGAATTTTAATGCTTGTTTGGTATAATGGCCTAACGGAGCTGCTCTGTGTAAAAAGATGATGTTCTCAAAGACTGCAAGTCTTCTGTTCAGGGCTTTTGTTCAGACTTGCCTGGTCACATGCAAGAGAAACAGATGTGGCAGCAGCTGCTGAATAGTTACCCAGAGACAGTCATCCCAAATGGAGATGATTTAAGGATGAAGCTAACTTGCTTTTGCTTTTTATGTGGTCTGTCCTATTTCTGGGCTCATGCTGTAGGAAGCTTCGTGTCTTGCATGAAGGCTGTGTCTTTCCCAGCTCTTTTTTCCCCCCTGTGCTATAGCCATATATTCTTCAAATAACTTGCCACCTTTTCTGCTTTTCTGCTCTAAGGCTGTGCACAGGTGTGCAGACATGAAATTACCTGACAAAAAGAAGCGATGTGACAAGTCACTGAAAGCAGGGCTTCTGTGGGCTTTCCTGCAACTACCAAATTTAACCTATCTGATGATACATGTAAGGACAGAATACAGAAACATGAATCCAGTAAAAAAAGGTATCTCATCTTAATCTGTTTTACTGGCCAGAGGTAGCTGTCAGTACTTTCCACCCAACTGCACCCCTAGGTGCTAGCATCTCTGCCATCTTCTGCTCCTACTTCCCAAACACAGTATCCTATGTTCCTACTTGGCGCAGGACAAGGCCTGTGTTCCTGCAGCCAGGCAGGATGTTTCTTTTATTTATTTTCCCCATCTCTTTACTTTGTATCGAAGCAGATTTCGGAAGGGATCTCTGAAGGGCAGCAGGAGTGCAATTGCAAGTTGCCCTGCAGCATTGCTGGAACTGAACCTAGGTGACAGCTTTTTCCTTGTCAGTTTGTCTCAGCTGTACTGGAGGTCACAGCATCCTACCAGGGTTGTAACCTGTCTTATACAGAAGGCAGTGAAGGAGATCATCCAGCTAAGATGCTCTGGGCTGTTAGCACCCCAAATACTACTTAGTCCTGTCATACTGAGTCCTTTCAGAGTCATGAAAGCTAGTGGTTTTCTTCTTCAACCCCAAAAGAGTTTTTCTACCCCTAAGTCATCTGAGCAATGTAAACTCAAGTTACCACACCATTGCCATGCTAATAGTGCCGTGCATTGCATTTTTAGGGTTTTGAGAGGTCTGAAATCCCTCCTAAGGGGAATTATATTTAGAAAGTATCTTGTAACATATGTAATGGCTGGTCACTTACCTTGGCTCTGCAGCTTTGAAAGCCTTCCAGTCTTCTTGCCTGAGCATAAATTTGGCATATTGTATTCTGATCTCTACATAAGTAAGGCTAATAGCAGTTTGGTGGTTCAACTATAAGGTGACTCCTGGGCTGCTGTACAGCTCTTTTTCCCCAGACACTGGCATTCTAAAACATGTTCATGTTTTTTCCTTGTTTGTCCTCAGCTGTTGTGTTATTGAGAGCAGTGTGCCAACAGAGATGAGCAAAACTGGGTAATGGAAGTCTGCCTTCCCAAAAAATGCCATTGCTGGAGAAGTTTCTGTATATGAATTTCTATGAGAATCTTAGTGCTGCAAGTTATGCTGTGGGCGAGTCAAGCAGTAAAAGGGAGCCTGGTATATGACACCCTATCCAGTACCATCATCAACAGTACTGAAGTCTGTGGACACATGGCTGATAACTTGAATACCAGTTTTTAGTGGCAACTGCTATCCCCATCTGCTTTCATGTGGCTCTGAATAACTTCATTTGATACTTATGTTCACTGTTTCCTTGTACCCGTTGGAATGCAGCCCACTTCAGAAAACATGTAATTCAAATAACTTTCCCCAGGAAAGTGTGAACTTTCAAATGTGTGCTGGGTTTTTGGTTGATTGTTGGATTGTTTTTCTTCATATCCCAGTCAGTTATACAGAACCTGTGTAGTGCCAGAAAGAAGCATAGAACAGAGAAGTCTTTGGTTTCTTCCTTAAAAATACAGAGGAATTACTCTTCACCACCAGTTTCTGAAGTTGTAATGAGAGTAGGGAAAATAAAGCTTTGAGAGTATTTAACAGACACAGGAAAATTGTAGAGGGGAGTTTTGTTTATTCCTTTGTTGCTTCCAGGGTTATCTTTTGCACAGATTTTTGGGAACAAAGAATTGGTTGTGAGTTGCCTGGGCAAGTTTGGCCATTTCTGCTCCAAGATAGCAGTGATGTGGAGGTGAGCTCTGCCTTAAGAATCTCATAGGTCCTGTACTGCGTATATAGGCCAGGCGCTAGTGTGGTCCAGTCATGAGTCACCCTCCTTCTCCTGCTGCAGAGGAGCACAGATGAAACCGACTTCCTTCCAGAGCAATGCTGTTCACTTTTTCCAGCCTGGAAAATTTAGATTGACAATTCAGAGCTAAATATAATCTGGCTGGCTACAGGGAGTGACTCAGATGCAACAAGCAAGTCTGCCCTGTCACCACTTCCAAAAAGCCCTGTTGGCTTTTCAGCATGAGTAGCAGAAGCAGGTGGGGAACTAGTCTGAATTTTAATCTCTTTCTATGCAGTTGTCCTATCTCCTGTTGGCACAACTGACGTAAAGAATCAAGAGCCAGTCTGTCCTCTGAAACAGTGCTTTGGGATTCTTCCTTCTCTAGGAGAATGTTCTCTGGTGCAGCAGATAGGGTGTTGGCATACCAGTCTAGCAGCAGATTTCTTTTGCTGATGCCGGATATGAAGCACAGACCACAAACCAAAGCATCCTCCTCAGCAGTGGGATGGAGTGGTGAGTCATTGTGCCTGTTAGCTTTGGAACAGTAAAGTCTACAAGAGGAGATCTTGACTACATCTGGCTTCAGCAGGGCAGTGTTATGCTACTGTCGTAGTTGTAGCAACTCAGAGCCCTCAGCTGCTGTGTAACTAAATCTGTGCACGTATAAGCAAATAAATCAGAATGCACATGAAATCACATCACTTATTACAGTATAAATAAATACAATGGAGCCTGGACTTTATGTGAGTACCGCTAAGCAAAGTCGTTGCTGAAAGCTTGACTCTCAACGAGCTCTTAATACTTGTGAAGTGGTTTGAGCAGGTGATGTTCTTGCCCTGGCCCAAAAATGGGACTTGCTGTTTATAGTCCAGAGCTGATCCACTTGGTAGCTTGGTTTGCTTGGTAACTATAATAGAACACAAACCTCAGCAATGACTCTCTTGCCAGGCCTGGCTCCACTTTTGACCCGTACTCCAGTTCCTTCTGACTCTTAGGCATGCTTGCTTGGGACAGGGCTACATTTCTTGTGCTGACAGTGGTAAGCTCCTTCTGCAGGTTCGCAAAATCATTTGTTTGGGTGTAAAGCAAAAAGGCTTATTCAGAAATAAGAAATGGTAAAGTAACTTTTTTTTTTTACTCAATGTTCCCCTACTTTTCCTATTGTGCAAACCCAGATGAGATAATCTGAAAAGCTAGTTCATCTGAAGGTCTGGGCTGAGCCTGATTTTGGTCATGTGTAGGCAGAGCAATCCCTTGGGAAGCTGATTGTTGGCTCCATCTGCTCTTGGGATTTGCTGGGTCTGATATCAAATGAATGTAGTGATTGCACAGGTAGGAGGGGTCCTGGTAGTGATTGCTGCTATCAATGAGGTGCTGCAGAAACTGTCATTATCCTCAGCTATGCTCAGGATGAGAACATAAAGACAAAATATTATCTAAACTTCTAAATTCACTGCTAAGGGTTGCTTGATCAGTTGCACTTGTTGCTTTATTTGGCTTCTGCCTAAAAAGTAGATGCTGATAAAGGTCTTGACAGCAACAACTGAATTCCTAATGCCCTACCTCCCTAGTAACAGGTTACCAGTGAACTAGATGTTTGCTATATGAACACAGGTCATGAAGGCTCCGAAATGAGACACTTACTTCTGTTTTCTTATTTCTCCTCTCCAGATTTCTGAGTCCCCTGAATATGCTCATTGGTGGTACTGTGGTGGTGCTGGTATTCATGGGGTTTGTGTGGGTATCGCACAATAAGGATATCCTCCGCAAGCTGAAGAAGCAGTACCCAACTTCATTTGTAGTGGTCATTATGCTGTCTAGCTACTTCTTGATCTCCTACCTGGGAGATGTCATGGTGTTCATGTTTGGGATCACGCTTCCTCTCCTCTGTAAGTGTTCTTCTGCTCTGGGGGCCTAAGGGGATGTGACTTGGGCTTTCTCAGTTAAGTCTGCAGAGTTTAAATTGGCTGTTGCCTTCACTACCTCTGTTTAAATGACCTCAAAACAAAGCTGGGCAGGGAGGGAGGCAAAACAGCACAAGCCATCTTTAATGTCATTATTAAGTGGGTACCTGCAATTATTTAAGTGGTCACTGAGACTTCCTCTTCTTCCAGTGCCATCATGGTGCTGGAGTGCTGCAGTGCTGCAAGAACTATGCATTCCTTGGGCATTAATTATTAATAATTGTTTCTGTCATGCAGTGATGTTTGTCCATGCTTCTCTGAGGCTTCGGAACATAAAGAACAAGCTGGAGAACAAGATGGAAGGAATAGGCTTGAAGAAGACCCCGATGGGCATCATACTGGATGCTCTAGAACAGCAAGAGGATAGCATCAACAAACTGGCTGACTACATATCTAAAGCAAAGGAGTAAGCAGCTGCAACGTAGCATTTTTACCTGTTGCAGGAGTGTAGTTGCTATTTACTATTGTTCAAGCTTGCTTTCAGTTTGTGTACAAAACAGGAAATGCACGTGGTACAGATTAATAATTGCAGGATACAGGTGTTCCGATGTCTTCAGGGCTCCTCTAAGAACATAAAAGCAGCAGTCTTTTTCTATTGTATAGCAAAATGTTCTGGTGTTTACACAAATACATACTAACTTAAAAGCATTTGCTTGTCTCTTCTTCTGGAGGGTAGAAGAAGAAGAGACAGAAACCTATGGAATGCAGTCTCTCCAACTGTCTTGTAGCAAATTTGTCTATTAAAAGTACACCCTTTTCACCTCAGATCTGCAAGTTGGCAGTTTAGGCAGTTTTTGCTGGGTAACACCTTCAAGCTGGCAATGCTTAAAGTGAGCTGGAGTGTCTCAAGTAGGTCTCTTGCATCCTCCATATCCCTCACTTGAGTGGTCTGTATTGAGACTACATTGCTAGTGAACTGGTGGTAAAACCATGAAGTACTTGTAACGAGAATGGATTCCTGCCCTCAGCTCACATTCCTCCTTTAGCAGCTGGGAAACAACCTAAATAGATCTAAGCATGAAGAATATTCATGGCACTGTGCCTCTGTCAGTTCCAGTAAAACACATCTCTTGTCTCTCCGAAATCTGGATCTATAGAAGCTGCTCCTCTCTGCAGGAGAGCCAAACCACCTGACATACCAGCTAAACTATGGCCAGGCATGGGAGAGGAAAAAAGGCTTCAGATTTGTTGGATGAGCTGGGTTTCTACCCTACTGACGTTTTGAAATACTGCTACTTTAGGACTTACCTTGTTCTGCTTTAGTCTGTATAGGCTATTCTGTAGATGGAGGTGTATGTGTGTTCTCGAGTGTGGGTCTTTTTCTTTCTTCTTAACCAGAATGCAAAGATACAAGTAAAACATATATCTCGCTGACTCTGTACTTCTGACACTCTTCAAAGGAATAAACTGGATTTCAGGTTTACAAGTAAAAGCAATAAATGTCAAGATATGGTTTTTGAAAACCCATTCCAAATTCATGAATATATTTGCCTGCAACAACTACTGAAAATGGTGGGGGGGGATTCTTTTATATATTTTAACTTAACTGCCAGCTCTGGAAATTATCTTGATAACAGGAGCTTACCAACAATGGGGAGGGAAAGTTGTCCAGGTGACACTTCATTTCAAATGATCTTGCATTTCTCTTTTCTATCAATCAGAGTCATTAATTTAACAAAGAAAACCAGGATCCTTAAAGTTGAAGCTTTTCTGTAACTTTACCATGCTGTTTTCATAGTGAACTGTGTAGAAATCTGAACGTGTCATTCCATTTAAGTGTTAAAGTGATCAGTATTTATTGAACATGTCTGTATATTCCAGCTGAAGAGTCAATGGCCTGTTCCTCACTTGTAGCGCATGGTCTTTGTTAATTGCAAACTGTTTCCACACTTCAAGAACATAGTAGCCTGACTTCTTCATTACTGTAGAATTTTCAAAACTACACAGTTATGAAGAAAAATAAATTCTAATGGTGATTACTGAGTGTGTTTATTTCAGGTTGGGAAAAATGGGTGGAAGCTTGAGCTTGGATCTGTTGCTGTGATTGGTGGAACTCCACTGAGTGGTTGTGCTGTCACCCTGCAGCTTGTGCTTCAAGCCTGTGCTTGTGGTTAAAGCTGCTGGTTTTGAGTGACCTGTATATTAACTTCGTTGAGGCACAAGGCATCTCTGAGCTGCAGGAGTGTTACGGCCTTGCTCTTGCATCCTTATGCAGGCTGCTCGACAGAGGTGGAGTACTTCAGACATTTGTTCTTGCTGTTTCAGTCTCTTACACAACTCTACCTTAATTAACTGGGATTTTATATTGCTTTTAATTACCTGAGAGGGATTTCTGCTTCTAGGATTACTGGGAGCTGTGCCACAAGCAGTATGAGGAGCCCTGTTCTGCTGCAGTCAGACTTAGCAGTGTGATCTCTGTATCTGGCTGCCTCCCTCCTCCTGTGATCACTCTAGAAGCTGCTCGGTGGGAGAACATGGATCAGAGCAGGACTTCCTGTCTGTACCCTGGTAATATGTGTCAGCTTCTGCAGCATGGCTGCTCCTGGGTGTAGCAGTCATCTGGACCTGGCAGCTTGAGTTGAAGACTGTGAAGCACTGTTATATTTTCCCTTGTACTTCCGTGTCCCGGCTGCTGGAGTCTCAGCCTGCCCTTGAAGCCTGTATGGAGAGCTGCACGCTCAAAGTGCTTTCTGGCAGAGCTGTTTTTGCACTTGTCATTTGCTGCTGTGCTCCGGGGTTAGAAGTAACAAGTTCCTTCCCTTTCCTACTTTTATGCTTTACAACAAGAGATGGCTGGATGAAATGGGCCCAGTGAAAATGCTACTTCTTTTTTTAAGTCTCTGCCATGCAGAAATAGCTTTCCCCATCCCCCTTTTAAAACCACCAGCTATGTCTTAGGCAATACATTAACCAGGTTTCCCAAGTCTGGGGCATTACAGTTGCAGACAGAAACAGCTCGGAAGGAGCTTTACAAACTGGGAAGAGGGAGAGTTGCAAGACACCAGGTGATAGATGCAGAAAGGACAAGGATAAATGAAAACCTGAACTACCTTGGGTTCAAAGAGATCCTGGATATTGCTGGTATGACAGGACTAGTACAATAAATTGGGAAGGGGAAGCAGGGTGGGACTGGGATTGCTGAGAGTTACAGGCAGGAGCCAGGAGAAACTCCCCTGAAGGAAATCCTGCAAAGCTGTACCTTTTAGCAAGTGTTTCAGCCACAGGAATGCAGGGGAGCTGCATGTTAGCAAAGGGAAAGGCTTTGTTCTTTCCCTGTGCCTTTTAGCTTTAGAAAAACAAACAAAAACTCCCAAAGCATCTGGTCTCTTGTGGATGTGTGACTTGACTTACCTGTAGCTGCTTTACAAACAAGGCTTGCAGCAAAAAAAAAAGCGATTAAAAAAGGGGAGAAAAATCACAAAAAACATTAAGGAAGAAACCAAGTTGTGCACATGAAGGTTTAACCCCCAACTCATCCAGCCCTGCTAGGGGTGAGACATGCTATTCACACTCTGTACTAAGAGGAATGAGGAATTTCTTGCATCCCTGGCAAAGAGAGGTGAGGCTCATCCTCGTGCCACAAGAGCAGTGTGGAGAGAGACCTGAAGTGGGATTTCAGTGTGCTCCAAGGCAGCTGTAATTAAAGAATACATCACAGCCAAAGATGAATCGTGGGGAGTGAAGATTACCGCTCTCAAAGCGGAGCACAGCATCACCTTTTACATGCTGATCAGGTACAATGCCAACTAGGCTATGTTCTGAAATAGAGGTAGCTTGAGGAGTTTGATGTACGAGAGCAGTTGTTCTGTTCTGTGAGTGCCTTGTTAGCCATGGAAGTGCTGCACACATCTTACAGAGAGCTTTATTTCATTCCTGTTTCCTTAACTAAAAAATGGAGCTGTATACATGGAAACCAAATAACATTTCTCACGGACAAGAGAATAATAAAGGAGCAAGTCTGTGAAAAGAAAGATAAGATGAAGCACACAGCATATTCCTGCAGAATCTGGCAGCAGGACAACGTGGAAGCAAAACAGTTTGCTGACAATCTAGAAAGACAAGGTTATTGATGCCTCTGAGAAAATACTCCCACAACAAACTGGAGCCTCAAATCCACTTGACAGACAGATGGCACTGGGATTGTTTGATACCTGATGGAAATGCTTAGCACTGACTTTTCCCATGCCAGCCATTTTCACCACACTTAGAAAGTTATGTATCACAAGCTTTGTTCCCAAAGAGTCATATATACCACCTGGGTTCTGCAGAAAACATCTGCTGAAACAGTTGTAAGCAAAACTTGAATAGTCTTTATTCCAGTTTGTTTTCTTCAGGGCAATCTGGTCTCTCACTCCAGCTGCTTTGGCAGAGGCACCTGGACAATGACAGTAAATATTAGGAGGAGGAAATTTAACAGTCTTATTTCCCAAGCCAGATTAGTTTAATAGAAACCTCCAGAAACTGTAAAAAGATCAAAATAGAACAGCTGAGAGCTCCAAGGAGCTCTGGTTGGGAATTTCTGTTTGTAATTCCCCACTTGCTATTTGCAATGCTTGATGCCTGGTAAATCAATTTGCAAGTGATGTGTCCCACCACAGAGCAACCAAACACCCAGCTCTGCTCAACCACTAAAATCCCTTTATAGAGATGATGAGGAGGATATTAAGGCAAATAAGGAGTTACCAAGATCATGCAGGCAGGTGAGAATAACACCCTAATGCCCCAAATCCAAGCCATGTGGCACAATAACAGGGGACCAGAAAGAAAACCACCCCCACAAATGACCAATCAAAACCCAACCCCAAACATGTGTCCCTCGCTTTGTATTTCCATTTGCCCTGATAGCAGTTGTTCTCTGGCCCTTCTGGGATTCAGCATCAGTTGATCCTTCTGTCCCAAACCCCACAGCCCTCATTCATAAAAACCTCCTGAGGATTTTGGGGGGCATAGCTGGGGTTCACTATTGCTCCCTTGTACATTTCAGCATGAGGGTTTCTTAATCATTGCTGTGTAAAGTGAGGGCTGTGCCCAGCAGAGCATCAGCACCATCATCTTCCATCTTCCTGAGGGAACGAACAGCAGCAGATCTTGTGGCCATGAAGAACCAGCCTCCCATCACACACCATTTTGGCACACACCAATAAATCATAGAATGGTTTGGGTTGGAAAAGACCTTAAGATCATCCAGTTCCAATCCCGTGCCATGGTCAGGGATGCCTCGCACTAGACCATGTTGCCCAAGGCTCTGTCCAGCCTGGCCTTGAACACTGCCAGGGATGGAGCATTTAGCACTTCTTTGGGCAAGCTGCTCCAGTGCCTCACCACTCTCACAGTACAGAACTTCTACCTTATATCTAACCTGAACTTCCACTGTTTAAGTTTAAACCCATCACCCCTTGTCCTATCGCTACAGTCCCTGATGAAACCATGACCTTCACAAGAGCAGGTCTTGTTGGCTTAGACATGGGGCTGAAATGCAAAATCTAGATTGGCCTGGAAAGCCCAGAAGTGCCCTGAGGAGAGGCCCTGGCTGCAGGACTGGCCAGCAAAACTACAACCCCAAAACTTGGCTTGGCAGCAGAATGGTCACATTAAACCTGGACCAGCATCAGAGGTCACTGCAGGACCTGCCCCTGCTGAAATTTCAGGATAATCTACTCTCTCTGGAATCACTGAGGGGATAATTGTTTCTGTGTAGGTATAGATGAAAGCAGAATGTGACTCACTGTATTAAAATGTTCATATTAAACAGAATATGAATTACAATAGACTACTGACCACTTTTAATTGCAAAGGATTTTCTGTCCTCTTCCTCTAGCCTTAGCAACACAAACAGATGCATCAACATCACTAGCTACAAATACATCACTCGGCTTTCAGTATTACTTGAATAAAGGTAAAAGGCAAAGAAATACAACATTTAAGAAAAGCAAAAGGTTAAATCTGGTGGCCAGCATTTGGAGAAGTGGCCCATGAATTTGGTACTCAAGCAGGAGCATCACCAAGGGGCAGTTATCACAGTTACGGACTTGGATTCTCAAAGCCACGAGCTCACATTTGCTCTTGAGTTATGACTACTGAGCGCTTTGAGTGGCAAAGATTTACTTGAAACACAAAAGCCCTGTGGTACTTTCTTCTTACAACCTTGCTGCATCTTCACTGCTAATGGATCTAACTTTTTTTTCTTATTAGCATTAGAATTGTGCAGTTGATTTAAATAGAGGGCCACTAAAATAACACACTCCTTGATACCAGGTGAGGCAGGTGGGAGCAAGTCCCCAAGCTATGTGGCTAAGCCAGATTTCAGACCCTTTCCGGATACAATTGGTACCTTTTGCCAGCAAGCTGTATTTTAGAGGATCAACTATTTTACCAGAAATGGTTTTAGGCAACTGTAAAAATGTGTTACATGTTCAGGCAGCAGAGAAAAAGCATCTTTAACTTACACTTGTTAAAACTCAAAAAGGCTCAAACATGAAGAAAATTTGTTGTAGCAAGGGTTTGTGCATTATCACTGTTATAGAAAGCAGCTCTAGAGAATGAAAATAACTTTAAAAATATGTATTAAATCCCTCCTCACACAAAAGGCTTTAATTTCATTTAAACCAAATCAAATGAAGGCAGTCACAGACCACAACTGTAACACAGACCCTTCCCACAGCCTTGGCCTGGTTTGTGACAGCACCAAAGGAGCGTGATCCCTGGTAAATTACATTGCTGCCAGTGTTTCTGTTCACCCTTCATTAAATGGGACAAATGATGGTGCTACTGAAAAGAGAAACATGGGGTTTATGGGGGACAATCATACCGGATGCTCTCCTGAAACAAACATCTTACAATAGCATTTGCCTGTCATAACTAATAGGCTAACAGTGAGTTTCTGTGGTTTTATTTACCTCCTGAGTGAATCTCCTTTCTTTTACCTTCATGGATGCGGACATGGATGTGCAAGGCTGGAGCCTTGGCTCTTGCTCTCATTTCTCTGTGCAAGCCATACCTTTGTGCTACCAAAGGGAAAAAACACCCTGCACCCAGGACTGGCAGCCTCATGCAGAAGGATGACGACACACAGTGCACAGGTAAGCTTGCACACCCCACTGAATGGCCAACATGTCAAACAGCAGCTCTGGAGCGTGCTGGGCGATCGCAACTCCCTCCATCACCACCATCACCAAGCGCTTACCGGTTTAAGATAAGCGACGTTGCTCTGACGAATGTCATTTAGCAGCTGATCTCTTGGGGTTATTTCCACCAGGGGAGGTGGCCTTCTCCTGGGGACTGGTTTAAGTGTTTTGATGACGTCTTTGAGGTTGGTTTTCTCGGTGGGTTCCACATAGTCCGGCACAGCAGGCTTGCGCTGAATCTTCTTCAGCTTGACCACTCTGAATTCAACAGGCTTCTCCCTGCGTGGCTGCTCGGGGGCTGGCTGCCTCGTGCTCTCCTGCCTTTTGTTCAGAGACATAGCCATGGGGTCGGATGGTTTCGGGGCTTGTGGGGGTTCTTGCATCCTCAGCTGCGGCAGTGGTCCCCCCAGCATCTCCCACATTCCCGGAGGCAACCCAAGTCCATTTTCCAGCATCGCTATCAACTCTCTCTGCTCTTTCATTTGCTGCTGCCTTTGCTCTTCTTGCCTCTTTTGCCTCTGCTTGTCCAGGTTTCTGCTGAGCAGGTTGGTCACCACCATCCTGGGCCCCGGCAGCTCGAAGTGATACCCCATTTTGAGGAGGGTGGCGTTGGCTTTCAGCAGCCTGGCGATCTCCATTTCTGCCTGGTGGCCCAGCATGCTCCTCTGGTTGTGAAAGCGGAGCTCCGTCAGCGTCTCGTTGTACTGCAGGCACCTCATGATGGCAACGATCCCTTTGCCAGAGATGAAGTTGGAATCGATGTTCAGCGTGGTGATGCTCCTGTTCTCCCGCAGCATGTTGGCCAGTGCGAAAGCCACGTTGTCGTCAGCCCCCACGTTGGCCAAGCTGAATGTTTTTATGTTCTTATTCTTTTTCATGGCATTGACAAAGTCTATCAGCATTTCTTTGGGGATGTTTTCTATGTTGTTCAGGTTGAGCTCTTTCATGTCTGGGTTGTTTTTTCGGACTTTCTCCAGACTATCTTCTAAATTGGTTTGGTTTCCTGAAGGCCTGGCACTTATCTTCATGAAGCTGGTATCCAGAGCTAACTTTTGGGGGATGTTTAATTTTGATATCTTCTTTTCACTTGGCTTTTCTGTGCCTTCTCCTGATTCTGTGCCTGGTTTCTTACTTATCTGGTTACTGTGACTGTTCTCACTGGTGTGAGTTTCCTTTGTTTCCAATTCGGTCTCATCTTCCTCTTCATCCTCTTCCTCCTCCTCCTCTTCATCATCATCTTCCTCCTCTTCTTCATCCTCTTCCTCCTTCTCTCTCTCCACATCACTCCCATCCCTCTTTGTCTCCCAAGATTGTGTTCCCGAGTTGGACAAGTGCTCATTTTTGTAATGTCTCTCTTGTCCCTCTGCTCCTGGCACCCTCCTGCTGCTGCCTCCATCCTCTCCTTCCACCTCTTCTGCAGCGCTTCTCTAGGAAGACAAAACCTCGCAGCTTAAACAGTCAAACGCAGCTTTGTTACGTTACCTTTCTGCTCAAGCAAACATGTAGTGGCTGGATTTAGACGCCTCTATGCCCATACGTTATAGAATAATCCTTAAAAGTGCCATTGCCTGTAAGTCAGGGCTGTCTGGCTTGCTTGGGAACACAAGAATGATTGCTGTTAAAGTGGCCACAAACCAGTTTCTCGTCTTTGCCTATAAAATTAAATCCTGACAATTAAATCCTATATGTATTTAATGGTATATTAAGGTGGTCCTTGAGCCCTTCTGGGGGTTAGGAGTCTTTCATCTAAAGTATCTTTCTGGATTTTGTGTAATTTTTATGTTTGCCTTGATAAAGTTTATTTCAAATGCCACAAACCACTGGAAATCAGTGTTAACCGCTGACTGTTTGCCCAGCCCCAGGAGGAGCCAAGAGGGCACATTGTAAATGACAGTGGAGTCTCCCAGCACGTGAGACAACAAAGCCGCCCGCTCTAGTACCTGCCAGAGCATCACAACTAAGGAAGCATGTCACTGCAGATAAAGCAAAATATTAGCTCAGAGATGGGAAACTGGACTCTGCACACAGCTGCTGCAAGGCAATGGGGCTTACAGCATCAAAATAACATCAATTGCAAACATCTCCACAGACCCTCCTGGCCGAGATTTCTTTTTAAGCATCTTTTCGCATGTGGTTCCTCTATCACTGAGAAATGCCAATAAAGCACTGATATAGATCAAGATATTTCTGTAAGAGATTTGCACTACTTCAGGCAGGGCAGTGTCACAGCTTGCACTTCACCAAGTCAGACAAAACAGTCACAAGCCACTCCTGCCCTCAGGGCTGCGGTTCCTGCTTGCTGCAGCAGTGGAGGGGTTTAGTATGGGGATTGCTTGACCAGTTGCAGCTCTACACTCGAATTCCAGATTTAACCCCAAAAGTGTTAGAAAAGTATTGTCTGAGGGTAACTGAGTTTTACCCTCTTTGAGGGCAAAAGACTGTTGCAGGAGGGAAAAACCCTCAGATTTCCCACCTGGTCCAAAGACAGCCCATGAAACCTGCCCTGGGAAGTCTGTGATGTGCTGTTGTGCAATAGCAAAGCTACTAGAGTTTAAAAACAAAATAAATATTAAGATCAGTTACCCCAGATTCACTTGGGTTTAGGGATGGCTACGTTTCATCTGGCCAAGCTTCCATCCTATAAACCTATTTTTAAGTGAGGCCCTCATCCTGAAAAACATCTAAGTGTGACCTTAGAACTTTATTTCAAAGTCATAGGGATAGTAGAATAAGTCTAAGTACTGTGTCGAAAAGGGTTGGGCTGACTCAAGGAGTTAAAACACACAGTCCTGGAGTTTTGTCCACTATGACATTAAATCCTGTTAATTAATTAAATACATATAATTAATTTAGTCTTCTATGGAAAAGCAGTATGGTGCTGCTCCATACACACAGTTACATCCTCCAAACTTGATTTTATGACAATTTCACAGTGATTTGCTTTACTGCAACAGAATTAGGATTTCCTTATACTAAAAAGCTTAAGTAAGTATTCATGAAAAGCAATTAAAAAATTACTAATCCTGATGTCAGCCCAAGCTGGATGCTGACATCACTGAGGCTTTTAGGATTAATTTCAATTTGTACCGTACTTTACATAAGGGATGGAAGCAGAGGCAGGTTAAGGTATTAAAACTATAAACCAGATCCCACAGCAGATGCATAATAAGTATTAGTGATTTTTGTTTGTTACCTCAGAGGGCAAGAGGGTGACAGGAACTCTCTCATCCTCAAGCATGCGTCTGGATGCCTTCTGCCAGTACAGGTAGTCAACCAGGGACCTGTGGTCAAAGCTTCCCGTTGGCGGTTTCTCCGTCTGATCCCTCTGTATCATCCCAGTTGGGACTTCGGGGTCTGGGGCCATAACTTCCATCTCACACTGCAGCTCCTTTAGCTCCTCAGGGGACAGGTTTGCCAGGATTTCATCTTCATCAATGTCCTCAGTACACACTTGTTCATCATCAGAGTTTTGCCTGAGTGTAGACATGTTATTCTTCTCTCCTTCCTCTATTACTTGTCAAACCTGAAGAGAAAGATCGATTTTAAAGGAATATTTTCTTTTCCCCCCTCACTAGCAGTAGTTCATTTGGTTAAATCAACAACTTCATGCTTTGGTCATGAGCGGTGGCAGCTCTCAGTCTCTGTGTGGGAGACAGACCGTGCAGCTAAGTCTATATTAAGCTGCACTTGGCTGGATGAAGGGAATTTATGGCGATGCTCCATTTTCAGCAACCTGTCAGCTGTGCAAACCCTTCTGACATTTCAGTGCAGCTGGTGAGTCCCCCATTGAGTAAGGCAGGGGATGGCCATTTTCTAGAGGATTCCTGGGGCACTAAGCCTTTGAGTGCCTCATCCGCACTTGGATTGCAAAGGGAGGGTGGAATGACATTAATGGTACCTATGAGGTGTGCAGCTGAAATCCTGAACTGTGGGAAGAATGAGCACAAGGTCTTTGTGTCCATGATGTCTTGGATATCTTAAAAAGGAATGCAGGCTCTTCACTGCCTTTAGCGAGGTCTTAGATTTAGATTGGATATAAGGAAGAAGTTCTTCACTGTAAGGGTGGTGAGGCACTGGAATGGGTTGCCCAGGGAAGTTGTGAATGCTCCATCCCTGGTGGTGTTCAAGGCCAGGTTGGACGAGGCCTTGGGTGAGATGATTTAGTGTGAGGTGTCCCTGCCCATGGCAGGGGGGTTGTAACTGGATGATCTTCAGGTCTTTTCCAACCCTAACTATTCTATGATTCTAATGTTGCAGATGGTTTTGGTGTGATGCAGCCAACACCAGGTAAAATCCTCCAAGGTGGAAAAAGGGTGAACAGTCAGTAAAACACACACCTTGTGCTTGGGACAGGAGTCCATGTGGGGATGGGAACCAGCCCTTTGAACCAACCTGAGCGGTCCCCTAGGCAGCATTTCCCCATGGGATTTCCCATAGCACATCTCTGGTCTGCTCCCATACACTCTGCCCAGAGGCAATGCCAGTACCCTGTTTCTTGAGTGGTCTGCCTCTGTCATGGATGTTATTTTCACTGTCAAGAGATCTTGGCTGACAGTTCAGCTCAGGTTCATCCTTTTCCCACTTTCTACCATTGTGTTACAGAATAAGCAACTACAAAGATTTACTAATATTCTTAGAACTGCTGCAACTACAGATTACCTGAAGGCCATTTCTTCATTAAGTATCCATTACACCTAAGAAGTACCTCCTTCTTTGTTCAGAATATTTCATTGGCTTCTAAATCTATGTATCAATGCAGAAAGCCAAATCTCCACTGTGCTCATGACTGCTTTGTAAAAGCACAGTAGCAGGACAGGTAATTTTTCCACCATGGTGCAGTTTCAGTACACCACAGCTTGGGCTGCTCATTGCATCAGGAAAATTTCCTCTTATAATTTCAAGTATTCTTGCAGTGGGTATCAAATCAAAGGCATCTTTCACAGGAAAAAAAAACAAACCACAGAGGAGAGGCTGTGAAACCAAGCCCCACCAATTTTTAAGCCATATTTCTCATTACAGCTTCAACCATGTTCCGCTGGAGTCTGCCAGCAGCAAAATAGTCTCTGCATGAGGATGGATTCTCTATGCTGTGTTTTGTAACAAGAAGTATGGTGTTCAAAGCCCTGTTCAACTCTATTAAAAAGCCATTATCCAAAGGCCCTCGTTTAATTAATGCTATCACACATCAGGGAAGAGAGCAAGACTCTTGGAAGGAAATACGTGGCGAAGGAAAATATAACAAAAAGCCAAGCCAATAATGTACTGGCTCCATTTGCCCCTTTGGTATTTCAAGGGACATCCTTATTTTATATTAAGCAGTAGCAAGCACAACAGCAGACCCACACATCAATCTAGCTGGTCTAGCAGATTTAACCCCAGTGATTGCAGTCCATGATAGAGTCCATAAATGGTTTCCTGATGTTATCAAATAAATCAGTGCTCTTCAGTAGCTGCTATGTTATTCTCCCAAGTGATGCTGTTTGGATCACAGAAGCTGGCTATTCAGCGGTTACTTATCACTTGCTAATTTCTTGACTGTAAATAAAGCCTCTGGCCACCTTCTTGTGTTTCCATGATCTTCAGCCAGGCCATCTTGGGCCTTGGTCTTGTCAGATCTGCTAAGTTAAGTAGGGCTAAGCCCATGAAAGTTCACTTGGGAAGGAAAACACAGATACTGAGAACATCATCAGGTATTTGAAAAGCAGGTTTTCTTCTAACTAGAAATATATCACTTGTCAATACCATGATGAGGAAATACTACACTGCTGGAGCAATGCCTACTCCGTCAGATGCAAAGCTGAAGGATTGCCTGGTGGCACCTCTCCTGGTGACAAAGGTGCTAATCCCACAGATTTCCAAGGTGGGTATCACATTCTGCCTACTTTAGGTTTCTCTTCCATAAATTAACCTCAGGTTCAGGATTCACTTCCTTTTCTAACATGCTGTGTAGTGTTTTGGCACACTGGAAATGGAACATTACAGCAACAAACAACACCATCAGGCTTGGGACACACGGCTCAATGTAGAAGTCTTCTCCAAGGCAAAACTCGCATGTTCTTCCCAGTAACTTTTGCGGGTGCTCCCCTTGGAGCTTTCCAAAACAATCACTCACTCCTCAGCCTTCACTAGAACAGGAAAGCCACTTCCATCAGTAGCACTTGCTTTTTCACACCAATTAGACACTTGCTCAGGAATATCCAGACTAATAAGCTACTGCATGAGGTTCTCTGTTACCAAACAGCAGAGAGCCATGCCAGCAGCCACACTCAAACCACAAGCAGAAGACAAGAGGTACTTGAACAGCGATCACAAAGAGATTCCTATGGGTAGCAGCTGGAAAACCATGCTAAATGGGTACCTAACAAGTGTTAAATAAAAGCACTTTAGGAGCAAACTGGTAGAAGGAAAGGTCTGCCCTTGGGAATGAACAATTCAAACTCGCGGCTTACTGTTTCTAAAGCAGGTACAGATGAACTCTAGCATGAAACCCAGCAGGCTCTCATGCAGGATTGTCTCACCTCATTGATTTCTCTCATTTATGCATTTTCTTCAAAACTTCACCTGTTTCTCTCAAAAGCAAAAGGGTTGTCAACGTTTTAACTCAAATATCAAGAGAGGCAGACCGCAGTGTCATCAGTTGACACAAAGCAGGACAGCAAGCCATGCTTTCAGTGCCTAAACCATGTTGTATATTTAAGCTAACACATGGGACACATGCTGATGCCAAATGCTTGAGAACAATTTCTATAATGTCAGCTTTATTTTTTCTGCTTATAAAACCCATATATTTATTCTCCTTTACTACCAATGCATAGCATTTCCAAGTGCCAAGGTATTAACTGGAAGGAGCCTGTGTAACATAACCTTGCATTGCTTTTGAGAAACTCATAGGTTTGATGGGGCAGTCTAAAATTGGCAAAGACTAGCATACACCAAGCATGTCCAGCAATGCACTGTAATGCAATATGGGGATTATAAAGGGTCAGATGATGGAATCTTAACAATAACAACCACTAGGTAACGAAAGCAATCATAGAGAGACACCCTGTGGGAAAAACACCAAGGATCATGTTGGGAAAATAACCCACCTGCCCCACCTCCAAATTGCTAGAGATATAAATACATCAGATTAAGTCTGGTGCTTAAATAGAGTAAGGACATCTGACTTCCGAGGTACTTGCCCAAGTCTCTTGACAGGGAGCTACAAAGCCAAGCCCTATGTGAAGCAGCAGGCACAGGGGACGGGATGGAGCAGCAGGGATGGGAGCATGAGCCCCTCAGCCCTGTGCTCACTGAATCACTGCATCCCACTGCAGCAAGGTCTCTGAGAGGGGCAAGCAGAGCTTTCAGTGGCACCTGGATGCCTCCAATTTGGTCCCCAAAAAAGAACACAGTTATTATTTTTTAGTTTCCAATTTCAGAGAAGTCTGATTGCAACTACACTGGGTCCTCCCCACACAGTAAAACACCTCTGTCATCATCCACATTCCCTATTACAGAGAAAAGAAAACATTAAAATGTGTAAGGAGACAGGGGAGCATGGAGGGGACTTTGGTCATTAAGAAGAAATTAAGGACAAATTAAGGACAGAACATTTTAGCTTGGGGCAGAGTACTGACCCCCCCTCACTAGTGTGCCCAAAGTGATCCTGCAGGGAAAAGCACAGGTGAATCCAATGTATACACCTCGATTGGCACAAGGCAGCATGGGCAGACACAGTGCTGACCACAGGTTACCCATAGGCATTACGCAGGACATTTACCCAAATATTACTAACCAAGGGCTTATTATTCCAAATCTGTGCCCAAGACAGGCCCAGGCCCAGGCCCAGGCCCAGGCTTGGAGATTCAATACTTCACATCAGAAATGAGAATTCGGACCCTCAGAGAAGACATTAATTCTCCACATAGTCTGCATAAAAACCTTCTTGTGACTTATCTATATGCTGGGTTAGCACAGCAGGGCCTCAGGAGAGACAAAAGCCTCACAGTAAGACCAGCAGCTAGAATTAAACTTTAAAAGGCTCCCTCCCTTTTCAGCCAAATCTATAGTTTCCCCCCAGATGCTGCAAGGCAGCACTATGAAATCAGAACTGCAATAAATCAATGCCAGGGACTCTTCAAGGTGTGACAGCCACCATCGTAACCTTTTGAACAAGCAGTCACCTCCATCTTTATATGAAGCACTGAATTCAGCACAAGCCAGATCAGATAAGAAACTGAGTCATTCTAGGAAACAACGTCACCCTTCACACTAAACACAGGGTGCATCTTTCTTTTATACATCCAGACCTATCGCAACCTCACACCTCATACCATCCTGTCACAAAAACACGCCTGTGGGCAATGATGCCGGCAAGACTACGTGGGGATTGCGTTGTGTATGCATGGGGTATGTCCTTCCCTAACCTCAGCCTGGAACAGGTGGAAGGGTTTCTTCTAGAGTTACTCCATGAGCCCTGGTTGGCTGCAAACTCTTCTCCATCTGCAGCTCTTTGATGGCATTCTAAACATTAAATATGAGACTGTCGCCTGCTGTGCTTAACACAGGCAGGAGATGCCCAGGGAGGCACAGCACATCCCTTTGCAGTCAAGGACTTGCTGAAGGACTTATGGTGATTCCCTTCATGAAGGACAGACACGGATAACAAAGTTGAGTGGATGGCAAGGAGCTTCTTCCTGGTTAAAGGTCTTGCTCCTCTTTCATGAAGGGCCCAACATCTGTGTCCTCCTGGGCATGTCTGACTCCATCCCTTCTTCCAAGGGGGAAACATCACATCAGGTTTGACTTGCTGCGTCAAAGCATGGGGTAATTGTCTTTGATGATAAATCCTGTCCTGCCAGGTGATCCATATGGTCCTGAATCTGTGTTTAACAGCTGCGAGGGGAAGGTCCTGCCAGACAAGGCAAGAGGCTGTGCATCAGACAGGGTAGCATGGGCATCACAGTGATGCTGGGAATAGGAGGAAGCATCTTTGGGAAGCTCAGCCAGGCACTGCAGATACACTGCCCTGGCACAAAAGGGTGCTTGAACAATTTGTGACAGGGTGGGGCAGGAGGGAGCCAAACAGGAGGGAAAGAGGGTGGATGACAATACAGCAAAGGCACAATTGCCTCTTGTTCCTCTGTCGAGGCCTACAGTGGGGATCAACCTCAGGTCCCACCCATAGGTCCCAGTGCTGGAGTCAGACTTGGAGAGCAATCAGAGTTTCCAGTCCCAGTCATGCATCGGTGGAGGAAAGACCATTGCTGGAACCACCGGCCACAAACCCATCTTACACAGTTTATACCTGAAAACACAAACTGACAGGATGCAGGTCCATTTGCTCACTACTTGGTGAAACAGCAAACACCCGTATGTGCAGAGTCACCCGAATTGCATAAATCCAAATGCTGAGTCTAACGAAGGCTGTGTTGGGTGGGAAAACATGGGCTGCTGCCAGATTTAAACTGTATGACCCTTCCCCTGCTCTACACAAACACCACATTCATTGTTTCGCTTGACTGGAAAGCCAAATTATCCCCAGCTGATCCAAGGAACAACACTGGGCTCTGCATGCTGTGGTGCCAGAAGCCTGGTGCCTTCAGCTAGAGAACAAGGAGGGGATGCGGCAGTGAGAGACACGATGCCCACCGCAGTGCAATGAGAAAACGCACACAAAGCTGTTTATGTCTTCACATAAAATACCTTCCACTGTATTTATCTCAAACAGCTGCAAAAAGTGAGACCTAATCTATAAATCGGTCCAGGAAGCTTTTGTAACCAACAAGACAAAACATTCCTAAGGACATGGATTTTTTCTCCTAGCACAAGATCCCTGGGTAAAGAAAAATCCATGGAAAACAGATAGTTGGGCTTAAACTAATAACCGTTAAATGAGATAAACACGAGGTTTGTTCCTATTTGCTATTTGTGTGAGGTCCTGCTATAGCCGGAGCTCTGAGCTTTCTGCCTTAGAAACCTATTAAACACGATAGGAAAGCACACAGGAGACCGCAGAACAGTGCAGGAAGCAGAAATCTTCCTCCGGGGGGCCTGAACTCACCCAGGAAGCGCCGAGCAAGTGCAGGGACAGGGACAGGGACAGGCTCAGGGCCGCGCTCCTGCATGAACCGCAAAGCCCAGGAGAGGGAGCAAACCTGCATCCCTCACAGGGTTTACTGCAGGCGTTTCGGGGCCGGCGGGAAGGCCTCTAACGCACCGGGAGCTGGGGAGCCCGGTGCAGAGCCCTGCTGCAAGGCTGCTCTGTTTGAGCTGAACAAGTTCAAACCTGCAGGAGTCACTTCATGCATTGAGCCACCCTGGCCGACAAGTTTCACCTGAGTGCACTCAGGTTTGTGATCTTCAAACAGCTGCTGTGCTCGGGGAAGGGGCCCTGGACCGAGCTCCATAGAATAATAGAATCGTTAGGGTTGGACAGGACCTTAAGATCATCAAGTTCCAACCCCCTGCCGTGGGCAGGAACACCTCACACTAAACCATGTCACCCAAGGCTCTGTCCAACCTGGCTTTGAACACCACCAGAGATGGAGCATTCACAACCTCCCTGGGCAACCCATTCCAGTGCCTCACCACCCTAACAGGAAAGAATTTCCTCCTCAGTTCTGACCTTCACCCCTCTCCAGTCCCTGCACCGGAGGAATGTCAGGCCTCAGCGTCCTGTAGGGCTTATGGCAGCTCCCATGGGAGTTTGTGCTCCCGTATCTCCAGGTATTTCTGTTCAAAACAGCAGAGAAGCAGGAGGCAGCAATTAAAACCATCAGGCACAGTGCCCTAGTGCCTTAAGAATTCCTGGCAAGGACTGTTTTTAGTTCTTCATCCGTCAACTAAAGAGCACTCAGAAATGCTCCATTACATTCCATTTTATGTGGGTTTTTATTTCCCCTCATCTCATCGCTGGCATGTTCTACCTTCTAAAGAGAAACATTTGTAAAACCGAGCACTGTGGGTCTGTGGGTGTTTTACATTGTGGGTTTTTCCACCTCTTGGCTTTGCTCTGGATCGTCCTAAATACGAATTCAAAGCATTTCTTCAAACTGGAAAGCCCCGGAAGGATTTCAGGAGTGCTCCTCTCGTCAATGGTGCTGGTCAGTCACTAGAGGTCCTCAGTGACCCTGGTGAGGACGCGCTGCGGTTGAGCTGCAGAGCACACGGATGAGACAGGAAGCCAAACAAAGCACCGATAATTTGTATTTCAGCTGTGAACAAATATGATAATCGTTACAAGCACGTCTTTATTACCTCTTCAGCGTCGTTATACAGACCTGGTCTCTGGGAATAGCGGTACACACACATCAGAACACTGCTCCAGAGATGCAATACAGTAAGCTGGAAGTCTGCAAAAGGTAGAGACAAGGGTCCTGGGGAACAACTGGCAATGATCAGGTGCTGCAGAAGCTGTGCAGCATCACCAGCTCCATTGGTGGTGATGGGCTGGAGGTCCCATTGGGAGGCTGTGACCTCCCTCTCCTTCCTTGTGACACCCAAAGGCTGACCCCAGCCCTTTACTACCCAATCCAGAAGCTGAATCTTTTTATTCTCTCCTGTTCTGAGCCTCCTTCTTCACTCCATGTTTCATCACAGTCTCCAAGAGCAGAGCTCTTGCAGGGCCAGGCATGCACAGGAGGACAAGTGGATTTACAAGTGCTGTACCTGCCCCTGTACCACCCTTCATTTCCAGCTCCTCTGCAGCTCTGCCACCGGAAGCTTCAACCAGGCTCTAAACTGGTTTCATGCTACTATTCCCAAATATAGCAAACCACCCTCAACCCAAACCCACCTCTAATTCCCATCTTCTCAACATCATCATCCAAAATTGTCCTGGCCCTGTCTGAGCAAGCCAGGAGGCCAGGCCAAGTGCCAGTGCTGTGCCAACACGGATGTGTTAGGGCTGAGCTAAATCCTGAACACTAACAGAAAAGCCAATACAAAACTCAATGGCTACAGCACTAAGGAATTCAAACAATGCTCTTAACAGGGCACAGACCTTATTGCACACCTCATTTCCTTTTTTAAATGAAAAGCTTTGAGAGTGATGATAAATAACCACCAGCCTGAACCAATACCGTGAGTTCTGGATAAGGTACTGGACTTTGTACCACTCAAACTCCTGCTCACAACACTGATGTTTTATAACAGCAGCAAGCATGATTCAATGAACAAAGAATCTGAGAACAGATAAACATGGAGAAATGGAGAAGTATGACAACATGGGGGTATTTTCAATGGGCAAGTTCTTGTTAACAGCTATTTTCACCCTCAACTTGGGCATAAGCATAAAATTCAGTGGGGGTGAAGCTCACTGATGGCACAAAAAGTAGGAAGCGATGAATAACTGAGAAGATGAATAACTGAGGAGACTGAATAACCCCAGCTGCTGGTGACAAGGGTGCAAAGGCAGTTGTACATCTAGAAAGAACTATGTCCAGAGGCCACCTTTGTCTGTGTATCACTGCCTGGCTAAGGCTGGGCAGCAGGATCTAGGTATACTGACCTTCCCACAGTGATGCTGAATGATCCCAGATCCCTCAGGACAGGTGTGCAGAGAGGACCCTGCAAAGGCACCAATCCCCATTCCTCCCTCCCCTTTACCATCAGATTCACTTACAGACATGTTTTGGGAGGGTCTGACCTTCCCTGGGCCAAGCTTCCAGCAGCCAAAGCCACTGACCCTCTGAACCCAGCCTAAAGTCCACAGGCCAAAATAAATCAGACCACAGTAATTTACCCTCTCTTAAAGCCCTGAAATAACACACACTGCACTTTCCCAAGTGCTCGAGTAGAAACAGGAGGAATGCTGAAGTGGTTTTGGTAGCACACTTTTCAGTTTATTGACCTATACAAAATAATAGGTCTAAAAAGTTCAGAAGTAGTAAAAGAATAAGCAAAAAGAGCTCTCGCGTTTCTAGAAGGCTATACAAATATGCAAAACCAAGGAAATAAGTTATTTTTTTGTTTGTTTTTTTTTTTGTTCCTTGAATTCCAAATGTCAACTCTAATAATACAAACGACTAAGTACCAGCTTAACAAGTGTATCCTTTCTGTATATATTACATGCTCTGGAATATTGGTAAAAAACGTCAAAAAAGTTTTATCAGAAACGTCTCTATTCACAATATGCACAAGGAGTAACTAACCCTTTGTATAAAAGAAAAGAGCACCATTTATGGAATCCTGAAGCACAGTACAGCTGAGAAATGAGAGAGAAGTCATCCTATGCAAACGAGCCGCTGGAAATCAAGGAAGATAACCCATGCCAATTTGTTCCTACAGATGAGGTAGGTTTATCCCTCTTAGATCAAGACTGCAGCCGCACTTTTTCTTCCTACACAAATGGCTTTGTGGGAATGCTGTTCTGTCACTTAGTGACTCTGCAACGCACCTGGCAGTTCAGATGACTCACGGTACAATCCTAATGCCCCTCATTTTAAGGCACCCACTTGGCTGGTTTGTGTTTGCATCCACCTTAAAATACTGGCCATACAATCAAACTGTTCATGTGAATGCTGCGGATCCCCCATTCACTTGTGACAGCAAAACGCTATTGTCACCTGATGAACAGGGGATCACTGTGCAGCCACTGTGAGAATTTGCCTATGCCTTACACAGTGAAGTTGTACCATGTCAATAGATGGGAGGTTATTACTTACAACCTTAGCATGGAAAAGAGAGTTCAAAGTTTACTGCTTCCGTTGCCAAAATCCACAACCGCCTACAGTTTTACATGACATATTGTGTCAGCAAATCCTCTTCTTCCCAGAACTTGCCTGTGGTGCTAACAAACACTCTTAACAACACCCCAAAAACGGATACACTCATTCAAACCTCCATAACAATTATAAACAAAAAAGAACCCAGCCTTCCTTCAAGTAATGTTCCAATACTGATTAAGTCACCCTTTGCGTCACTCACACACACAGCATCTATCCTTCATAAGCTTATGAAAGTCCTTCCAGGTCATCATAAGCCATGGCAGAATACACTTCTTCCTCTTCTTTCAGACATCACAACTGTGCTCATAGAATTCCTGTTTTTTCCATAAAAGTCTCCTTTTCACATTTGTTTGTGGTTTTATTTTTTTATTTCTGAGGTTTGCCTTCAACAGTCTTTCCAAAAAGTGCTTGCTAAGTAGAAATACTTCAACCAAGTGCTGCATCTAGTCAAAGATCAAACTGTGGCTTGCCTTTGCTCATGTAGGCTACCTGGATTCAGAAAGAAACGTCAATCATGATAAGACACTGTCATTTTCTGTAAGTCCCTTTTAGTGCTGAATTTTTTTTTTCAAAGTAAGCAGCCTGCCCCCTTTTGGAAGTCCCATCCAAGATATTTCTCAGTGTCACAGTATGTTGTGCAAGGCACACAAGGGTACGAATGCGGGGCTGCAGGCGGGCTACACAAGCGTCCCGGGCTTTGAATCCTCATGCCAGAATAACCTCTGCTCGTTGCTGTGCAAGTCTTCTTCCAACTGGCTCCCCTCACCATCACCCAGTTGGCTCATCCCTGCATACACTCTGGAAGAGACACAGTACCAAAGATCAATGAGAGCTGAGGGTCTTCCCTACACCCCTAAGTGCTGCACAACTCCCTTGGGGTTAAAGTAGTGCTGGTTCCTGCAAACCCACCCCCAGTGTAATCTGGATCCAAACACAAACCCGGTTTTTGTGCTGTAATTAGTAAAATTGTGTGCAACAGGCTCTCAGCTGCTCAGAATTGTCAAGATTGTAGGGTGCATTAATTGCTCGTTTGCCATAATCACATTATAACAGAGAATAAAACAGATGAATGATCAGATAAGTGATTCAGAATATGGAAAATTAATACCTAATAAACCCCATTTAGATAAAGCTGCCAAAAGAAGCAGTTTTCAAAGCCCAATTTTAGGAAATTAAGAAATTAGTAGAAACTGTATTTTTAAACCCTGTTGGTGTAGATCTTTTAAATCACTGCAATAAAAAAGCCCCTGGCATTTAGCTTAGATCCAGCAGAAGCTTTTCCATCTTTTACTTACACTTTCATTTATTTTAAAACAACCAAAATCAGAATTTCAGTACTTTCACACAAAGCCTGGCAGCAAGCACAAACTGCAGACCCCAAAGCAGGAGGCAAACAAGGGGGGTACTTACTATGGCTGGGTACATTAGCCTAAGTTTACTTAATGCAATGGCATTTATGGGGGCAGAGCCATTCCCGTGGGAAGGAGGTCTCTGTCCTCACTGGTAATAATCAGTGTATGACAGTGGGGGTGAAGACACCAAAAACCACTAAGTAGAAGCAGCAAGAGAACTGCAGGAATCTGTGAGGACAGAGCAGACCCTGGGCTTCCTGATGTCCTCAGGAGAGCCCACATGAACAGGGTGGCTCTGAAAGCAGCAGTGCATCCTGCCCGGTTTCTGGGTTAAGCTCTGCCAAGGGAGATGCGGCAGTGCCTTTGAACACCAGCACTCAGACATGAGGTTGAAAGAGGTCTTTCCTTTCCTTGTTTTAACAAAGGTTTATCAGCACAGGCACTACGACAGCACTGTGTCCTGCCGCACTGGTGATGAGGTGTGCAGGAGAGACCTCCTGTCACATAGGACAAGAGGGACTGGGGTCAATGGGTGCTCTGCATCTAACACTGCTCTGAACATCACAGCTACCCGAGAATGCAGGATCTTCAATGATCCAGCATCAGCCGAAGGAAAGACTGTGCAACAAATGAGTTTATCCTTCACTAGGGCTGCCTCCCTGGTGGTACAGCTGCAAGTCTTCTCTGTGCGGAGTGATTTACTCCACATAGAGCAGAGTTGCTCTCACGAAGTCTATTTTGTATTTACTCTTATCCTGGCCCTTTGAAATCAAGCTGATTTTCTCAGAAGTCTTAACAGCCTGTGAAACGCAGCAGGAAAGGCAGAAAATACTGACAGACTCCACTCACCTGCTCTGCAAAGGAAAGTTGCCATAGACATTCCCATAACAGCTGGCATAAGAGGAATGAGACAGCGTATCGTAGTCCGAAAGTCCCAATGCAAGTGGGTTTCGCCAGTTCCCAGCAGCACTTGCAGAAGATCCTGGAATTAAAAAAGCCCAAACAATTGCAGCAAATCAGATCTTTCTTCAGCAACAATTCTCATGAGCGATCTCTATGGGTCTCTGCAGGACACACAAGCTGACAATGCAAACAAGAAAATAGGCTTTTGTGGCAGGGGGATGGAACCGAATGATTTTTAAGGTCCCTTCCTACCCAAACCATCCTGTGATTCTGATTTACAAGCCATACAGGGAGACAAGCGCTATGCCGCCAAGTGCTGTTTTGGAGCTAGGGAATCTCTTTTAAAAGACTTTCTGACCAACTCAGTGATGCCCATGGTACTGTATTTCAGAAGCCGTCATGGCAACTGCATTTACATGGCATGAAGTTTTGCATATTGTTTTTAGTTGGTAAACAAGCTTGTTTGAAACACATATGGCTCTTTGTGCATCTTTGGACTACTGCCTTTATAAAGAGTCAAAGGCAGTTTTACCAACCAGCAAAGTCTTTCTTCTCAAGCATAGAAGAAGAACCTATTCAGTTCCTCATCTACCTTTCAGGACAGAGCTCTAGCCTTGTTTCTATTCTGACTTCATCATGGCAGCAGAGGGGGACAGAATCTGATGCACAACAGGGACTTAGAAAAACACTCAGCACAGAAGAAACCAGATATTACCTGAAGAGAAAGATGACACCCGACTGCTAGGAGAGCATGGAACCTGCAGACCAGCAAAGCCCAAACTCCTCTGGGATCCTCTGTCAGACTCAAAGCCTGCCTGCAGGCTATGACCCTGCTCCTTTTGACTGGAGGCACGTTGGTACCAACCACGGAGATGCTCTGCTACTAAGGCCTTGTGAATGTTTTTGGTTATATGCTCCGTTTTAGCAACTTGCTTCTTTGGAAGCCTCAGGGTTGCATATGGGTTGTGCGGTACTCTGTCCACTTCATCCTCATGGTAGGACCTGAATTCCCTGTAACGGTCATATCCGTAATGTGCCGATGAGCGATAGGGAGGATTGACACTGTATTGTCCCTCCGTGTCACTCTCATAAACATATCCTCCATTGTAATAAATGTCAGATTCAGTGTATGGGGAGTATCCAGAAATATAGTAACTTGAGGAAGGCTGCTCCTGGCTTTTGTGGTAGACACCATTGCGGACCTCCTTATGGGCAAGATTTGGCATACTTCCTGAATTCGCAGCAGAAATGTTCTGTTTCTTTGACCGTCTTCGACCCCTGGTCCTGTTATCGAGTGTCTGAGTAGTGTAATACGGTTTGGGAGTAGGTGTCACGCAGTAATACTCTGTGCTTGACTGGCTAGTGTAGGATGAGCCATCATCGAGGATCTCTGTGCTGCTGCTTCGCTGGGACTTTGAGAGGGTGAAGGCTGCCTTTTCAGCAGGAGTCTCAGACAGCAGGTAGGTCTGGGATTCTAAACTTCCGCTGCGCTGCCGGCAGTGGCGTGGGGAAACATCTGGCCTGAAACAACAGATGTCTGTTGGTTAAAGGTAACCACACACACACACACAGTTTCCGAGAGCACGCAAGTCAGGCACGCTGCCCCCCAGTCACAGCACAATACAAACCCAGTCTTATCTTTCTACATAGAAAATCTGCACTGCAAGAAATTCAGCTTGGCTGAATTGTATATTTACTACAACAGTAGGAGATCTCGCGTATGAAAGTCTCTCGTGGTGAGCAAGGTTAATCTGTGACAGCGATACAGCAAAGCTCACAAACTCACTTTGCAGTGATTTACAGGAGGGCCCTCTCAGTTTGTAAGTAGGTAAAGTTTACACAAGTAACTGAGCTAGAAGCAGAACATTGGAAGATGGGCTTCCTGTGGCTCTGTCTCTCACGGCTGCACTATGCCAGCCAAACAAACTGAGAGCTCTTGATAACATTCTAAGATTTATAGCATCCCTCCTTCCCCATTAGACAGCATGGATTCTCAGCTGTCTAATAATACAGGTGAGATCACATTGGGGCTCTCTTCTCATAGTAAGGGCACTAATCGGGATCTCTCTGCTTCATCTGGCCACTTTTTTAAGAGGCTTGTAGGAATGTAATTCACAGCAGACATCTGTCAGCTCATGAATAAGTTTTTGTGGGGAGACCACTAGCTGACAGCACAAATTTATAAGCCTCACTGGCTTAGAAAATGAGGTTACAGTGGAAATGTAAAATAAATTCTGGCTATCTTACAAGTGTTTTACAGAAACCTTTTGAACAAGCATCACTTATTAAAACTCCCCATGGCTGCCTATTTATAAGGAAGTGACCCTTCTGCTATAGTCTTTCATGATCAGATAGGCAGTATTTGTGAACCAGCATCCATCTCGCTCCTAATTTTGCAGACATCCATTTGTATATGCTATTTGCCCAGGCAGGGTTTGTGCTCACATAAACACATCATAAAGCTGGTACAGGACCGTGCCAGAAGATGCTGGCTGATATTAAACTTGTGCCTCCAATATCCAGAAAAGACATTCTGAGAGCCTGACCCTGCAGCAGGGAAAGCTGTATGGCAAAGGACCCTTTGCCTTCTTAACACTATTTGCTTTTATTCTTCTGCTGCCTAAGATGGACATCACACTTAGAACAAAGCCCCCTTACTGTAAGTGGCTGCTACTGTAGGCATTGCGTGTGAGCACGGGGGTTGTAGGCATGCTTCTCCCTCCATGAGGCTGGGGTGGCCGGTCCAGAGTTCGGTAAGGGCTGCTGTGAGTCGAAAGCAGGTCCCTGTAATGAAGAGAACAATCCCAGTTAGGTTAAACAGCATGCAAGTCACAGCACACAGACTACGTGCACCCTAAGTCTTGAAAAAACAAAGTGAAGGGCAGAAAAATGAGGGAAAGGCATAGCTGCACATGCTGCTCCATAAAACCCCGGAATTGTTAAACAGGAAGAAAAACTCAACCCCTTCTTGTGCTTCAAGGGAGATCTCAGTATGACCGGTAGGACAAGCTGCTGCCAAAGGATAGAAGTATGGAATAGAACAGGCAGAGCAGCTAGAGAAGCAAAGGAACTGAGTTCTAAAATGAAGCACGTCACAGCTAAATGGTTACATATGGCTATAATTCAACTTGTGAACTTCACATGGAAGTATGCTCTGCTTATTTTGAGGGACAGACATGAAAAGTGCAAGGACATAACACTGCCCAAAACTTCAACACGTTTTTAAAGCATACCTTCAACAGCCTGTCATGCAAGAGACAGTCTGAGAAATAGGAAGATCAGTGGGAATCCTTAGACTGAAAACAACTAGCACGGGTATGGTTTGGTGTTACGTGAAGCCATTAAGCTCAGTCATCAGGAAAACTACAAGTCATTTAATACTGAAAATGAACCACAGAAATGGAGACAAAGGGTGACAGTACTGGTGGGCACAAGCAATTCCTTAAGTACAGAACTTGCTATTGAATTTCTCACCTCAAATCTCTTCACGAAGATTATGCTACCCTACCGTTTCAGAGACCATGACAACTACTTATAAACACTTTAGTTACTAAACAGGAAATGTAGCTTCCATCATCAAATCCTGTACTCACAAAGGAGTGTGGAAGCTCCACTGAGTGCCCACAGTACCAGGAGTGTGACAGGGGTAAGACAGAGCTGATGCCAGCAAGGCAGAGAGCACAGCAGCCCTGAGACGTGCCCTACCTGGAGTGTCTGGTTTCCAAGAGCTGCTCGTTTATGGATGACTTTCTGAGATGAATTCTCTCCACCCCAAGGGACTTCGGTGGAGGAAGCCTTGGAGAAAGCTGTGCCGAGCTGGGTCTCTGTGCTGCCGCAGGAAGCGATTCATTGACTGTTGGAAAGGAATATGTATTCTATTAGCAAAATCCTTGATATTTTGCCCTATATGCAAACCCGTGGCCTCTGAGCAGAAACACTGCACTAGAGAGGCAAGAGAAGTAGTGACTTTAGAAAGGCTCTCCTCTCCTGCCTGCAACTGCACTCTCTTCCACATGGACAGGACACTGTGGAGGCTCATACAAATCTCAGCACTACCGACTCCTATGGAGATTACACCCAGCTTGGAGCTGTACCAGATCACATATGGAACTTCCTTGGGAAAACACCTGTTTGGAATCTTGAAATCCTTCCCAGAGCTGAGCAGGCAAACTCAGCCTCTGCAAAGGCCAGTTCCTCTCCCTCACCTTCCAGCTCTTTAGGTGAAAATGACATTTGAAGAATTAGTTTTGAAATACAACCTGAAAGGGACTAAGTTCAAAAGCAACTGAATAAGCAAAGAACTGACAGACACATTTGGCTGAAGGCAATTGGGAAGATGCTAGTCTGATCCTTGTTCTCACTTTGCTTATGGCATAATCCAAGTCCCATCAGAGCCAACAGGAAACTCCAACTAATACATATAAATGCAGGACGAGCATCACAGAGAACACTGCAAGGGTAGGACCAGAGCCCCGGCTCTACTTCTACTCGTACAAGCAGGAATCAGCTGTAACTCCATTTTTAAATCACCAGAGGGGTTGTACAAGTCTAAAACTGGGACAAACTGAGATCAGAATCAGGCCCTAACTGAAAAGTGAGTAATAATTTAGATAATGCTTGTCCCCAAATGATCATTATCCAGTTTAAGGGAGAGGCAAGCCAAGTCCTTTCCACCTTGTGGAACAGGGCGTGAATGTGTGTGTCTCTGGGTGTGTGTGTGAAATGAGTAAGCTGAGCAAACACTATACCCATGCAAGATGCAAGCTCACCAGGTAACGAACGTAAACAGATTGTTAATATCAGTGACTGCTCTGCTTTTTGTTAAGTTTTATAGTAGCTGTGAGAACAGAAGGGCTGAGCAAATCCTCCCCGCTGCTCATCCACCTCTGGCTAGGTCCTAGGGATGAAGTGTTTGACGCACGCAGTGGCCTCAGCTTGCAAGTTGGTCACATTAAAAAGCAACTGCCTTCTCTAGAGATGACTCATATCAGCTCACAGAGCAGAAACTTTCAATAACTAACCCATTATGAGGAAAGACTTTCCTGGTTAAGCTCTCTCTTCCTTTGCTATGAAGTATTTTGTCATTGAAAGCCACCAAAACAGCATACTAAAGGACATGAAGTCAAAGGAATGTCTCTGAACATAGGCAGAAAAGGATAAGCATCATACCATCATCACAGGTGGTGGTATCGGACAGGGAGCTGCTCTCAGATGGAATTATATCATCTATGAATGAAAACAAGCACTTTAAGCATAGGAGACCGGACATCAATTTCCAAGTACCCCATACAGTTCATTTACTACAGCTTCAGAGCCAGATGCTATTTATAATGCTGCAATCTCTATGCTTTAGCTCTTACCAGCCTGAAGACGGTCCCTGCTTTGGAGTATATCACGACTCAGTTGTGTTCACTGCAGCTCAGCAAGCTGCCTATGTAATTATCAAAGGAGAGCTTTCTTTTTCAGCTGCAGCAGAAATCGGGCCAAGATTGCAAAGGTGCTTTCCACCCAACTTCCAACAGATCTCACAGGGTGTTTCTGTGCTTCATTAGCAGTCAGGAGCCTACACAGACATGTAGATATCTTGGCTGCTAGCACCTAACCTCCTCTAGGTACACCTGAAATCCCACCAGGTAGGTATGAAATGCCTTCTGAAATCTGGCATTCACTTCCGAATGTTTCATCAGCATACAAAGTCTGTTTCAATTGAATTAAATACCAAACCAGAATAATCCACTGATTTCTATCAAGTTATTGCAAATTGCAGCAACACAGAGTGCAGTAACTGTTTTACGGACATTACACATTTCTCCTGTTTCTTTTAGACTCATTTATTCATAAAGCTTTACTGCACCAGCCTGGACTCTCACCTTCATACAACACACTACCACTTGCTCAGAAACAGCCTGTCCTTGCTCAGGTTTAGAACAGAGCAGCAGACAAATTAGGCTGGTGATAAAAAGCAGCACTAGAGATAATAAACCCAGAAGAAAAAAACCTGTTCCTAGGCTGTTTCTGACAAGACAGCACTGGGGGGTAAAAAGTCTACATGGACCTCCATGCATGAGGGATAGAAAGCAAGAAGACAGTAGCAGCCAGTTTGTGTATGACACTTGCTTCCTCCATCAGAGCACATGCAATGTATTTTACTCTCCTGCCGTCACGCTTTGCTGAGAGGAAAGGTCTGGTTACAAGAATTTAGTAAATAAAGCAGCTTTTCAACAGCAGCAAAACATCAGGGCTGGCCCCTGCCCTGAGGGGGCTTGTCAGACCACCGAGGATGGGCTGCAGCTCTGCCTGCAATCTGACACTGGGAAAAAACCTTCAGGGGAGTTTATTCACATGAATTTGACCATGTGGTGATGAATGGAAGCGGGCCCACTGCAAGGAGGTTAAAAAAGTCCAACAGCCTAAATCTACACTGGTGGATTCATGTGGGGTCTGCAGTGCTGACATATGGGGCAGGTCTGAATTCAAATCCCAAATCTGCCCACAAAAGGGCAATTTTACACCCCTGCATTACAGAGGAGGTAAAAGAGAGTGGAACATGGGAAGCAGGAGACAGTCCAGGATGTCCTTCACTTCCCATCGCTTGGGGGCTGGGATGAGAATGGCTATGGTTTGATTCAATAAATCAATGTTACTAAGTTGTTATTTCCAAGGAGTCACTCCCCAGATTTACAGATGCAAGTGACTCATCACTGCTCAGCTTTCTGAAACTGAGTACGGCCAGCAATGGTGAAAACTTTCCACCTATAATCAATTATTAAAGCAGAGTTCTGCTTCAGGTAAACAAATACATACTTCAGTGCAAGAGTGAGGAACTGGAACGGAATGCTGCTAACTTAGCTAGCATAAGTATTTGCTGTCTTGCAGTCCCTAGGTGCAGGGAGACCTTCCAAGACAGGGAGTCTATTCCTTTCTGTCTGTGTCTCCCTTCTCGGACAGCAAAGAAGGTTGTCATGTTCCAAATGTTGCAAAATGATGGGCTAAATGTATAAAGACCAACTCCCAAGTTTCTTGTTTGCACAACAGGACAAAAAACTGTCTGCAACAAACAAGTGACTGAATGGATGCTGCCTTCAATAGCTTCCTGGTTTTTACTACACATCACATGTCCCAGGTAATACAGGATCTCCCACAGTTAGTATCCAGATTGGTGAGCAAGAGACTCTAAAAACCAGATGTTTTCCCTCATCTCTGTCAATCAAGAACTAGCTGGGCCACATTAAATAGCAATCATTAACCTTTCAGAATAAGCACTTTGTGATGACAGATAGCCAGCCCAGTGCTGCCGTGGTTTTTGCTGGGTAAGAATCCAAACCAAGCTCTCAGTGGGAATAGGACACAGCAAAGGTTTCTCCAACATAAACCTGGCAGTGTACAGGAGAAGAGTCTCCTCCAGGGAAAATACAAGTTGGCAAGAGGTCTCATCTCAAGGGCCAGTAAGAGGGTATTCAATATAAATAGCAGAAAAATCTGGCATTTTCTTTCCTACTTAGTAATTCTCAAAAAAAACCCCACTAACCTCACAAAACAGCACTTCCTCTGGGACAAATGCAGGAGGGGGGGGAGGAGAAATCAATTAAACATTAACAATTACCCATATACATTCTCCACAGAGAGAGTAAAACGTGTCTTAAACCTGTTAATCCCTACAGAAACTAGATGAGCCTGCAATACCTATGAGCTTTTACCACTCCCAAACTCCTTCAGTTTGAGATGCTAGCAAGTTTTCCATGCTTTTATCCTGTGAAGTAGCAAGAATCTCACCTCCCTTAGGGAAATCACACTTTCAGAATGAAGGGGCCAAAGGTATCTGCTTTCACTGTGCTCATCATTGGCAAATACATTTAGTCAAAAATCTGTTTGCCACTACTTGCATTCATAAACTCTTGAACTTAATTTATCTCTTCCTGGAAATCAGTGATTTTTAATAGAGAAACAAAGTCTTTTGATCTTTATTTCCACAACCCTATAGAAAAAACGCACCTGGTCTATTTTTGCTAGAAGTGAAGCACTGCAGAAGAGAAAGGACAGAGATCTTGCATGTGGCAGCTTAGACATACAACTGCACTCAACACACTGAGTTCAGACACCACATCAGTTTCAGCTGAGATGCTGTTGCCAGAACCTTCTATGTACAGCACCTTCAGCCCATACCAGTACTGGAACGTGTCTGCACTTGTTCCTAGAACTGCAGCTTATCCTGCCCTTAGCCTATAAGCAATGCACTTAGCATATCAGATGCAGTAATTGCTTCTCTTTTTTTCTTATTTAACTGCTTTGCAGAAGATAAAAGCCATATAGAGAAGATGTAAAAAGAACTTGTAAATGAGCCAACTACTGTTTTTTTAATCCTGTTTTCATTAGAACATGGGGAATTCTCTTGTTTACCTGGTAGAGTAAGAGTTGATTTCTGGGTTGGTTTTTTGCCACACTTGATTCTGTATTCATTTATGGAATTTTCTATCTCTTGCAGCTTTTTTACAGCATCAGCGTACTCCTGCTTTCTTTTCTTCTTCACATTCTTGCAGAGGTCTGGCTCACTGGCAAGTTTCTTTGCAGCTTCCACGAGCTTTTGCTGTATGATGAAATTGCTCTCCAAGTCCTGTAAAGCAGGGTCCTGCAAATTCATGAGATGAGTTACTTGCTTGTACTCTGGGCAGAAACTATCAACAAAGTTTACTGAACAGAAGATCTGCTTCTGTGGTAATGAAGTGAACTCTTGAGCACAAAGCACAACAATACCAGTTTATACGCAAGACAATCTCAGCATGCCAAATATTTAGACCTTTAGTGTAAGATTATGAGATCTCTTGAGAAAAGTCCAATGTTTCTCAAGCCTGGGTGACATAAACACCTAAATTCAGGTTTCAACAGCAAAACCTCCTGCTTTGAGTCCAAGCCTAAAAATGTCTGGTCAAAATCCCGCTCTGCTGGAAAAAAGGGAATTGGTATCACCATACCTATGTAACAGGGAGTTGGAGGCTTAGTTGTTTGTAAACAACTTTGAGAAGCTCAAATGAAAGGCACTGTAAAAGTTCTAAGCAATACGTCATTAAATCTGGTCAGGAAGATTTTGCTTCAATAGCATTTAAGCAGTTTACATAAAATCCGTTTGCTGTGAGCCAGGGCAGTGAGTTTTTGGTGAAATACAGATGCAAAGTGCACAACAGCTACATACTACTTGGATGATACAGCTTGTTAACAAATCTCACAAGGAATAAGGGGTAATGGTATGTGTCTAGAAACTGCAGATATCTGAATTACTGTATCTCTTGAGTCAGTCTCTGCCAGCAAAGTTCGTATGAGCTTCTTGAGCAATATAGCGAGCTTTTATTTAGGTGGAACTTGCATTAAGCCAGAGATAAATCTCCTCCTCCTGTCACCTGTCACACAACTATGCTCAGAAGAGATGATTTTGCAAGGGGAAAGTGCACACCCCTGCCACATTCTGGGTTCGAGCGCAATCTCAACACAACACCAATCAATGCTCAAGAGCAGCTCATAGCTATAGGCTGCCGAATGGTGTTACACACCTGCTCTTGTCTAATTACCAGCAAAATGGCTATTAGAATTCAAGCAGTGTAGCCAAATCAAGGGTTCTGGTCAGGGGATTTTAAGGCCTTTTAAAACAGCCAATTTCCTGGTCAATTCAAAGGCAGTATAGCTGAAATAAGGGTAGCACCCATCTACATTTCCTAGCCTATGCAAGCAGCTGCCTCCTCTTTAACAATCAGGGAAGAGCTGGATTATTTACAAGTGGCTTTAGCCACCGGTCTGGCCACCCCACCTCTGCTGAGAAAACAAACTGCAGTGCTCACCTCTTCACTCGGGAGCAGGTTGTCATCCAGCTTGAATGCTGTGCCAACACGTCTCCTGACCTGGGGAGTTTCCTCTCCAGCGCTCAGAGGATACTCCTTGGGCATCTTGCCTGTCAGTTCCTAGGAATAGGAAAGACTCCACATGAAGATCTGAGGGAGAGAAGGGCTCTCACCCACCCTGGACCCAGCATAAGGTACAGTTCTCACCGCCTCTCGCAGGCAGATTTTCTTGAGCTCCTCAACCTTCTGAAGCAGTTCTTCCTGAAGGAGTTTCTCTTTCTTCTTTAGTTCTGTGATTTTCTCCTTCTTTTGTTCCTCACTGACCTCTGAATCCTGAGAGCCTGAAAAATACATGCTCTGTATCACAGGATTGGCAGGTAAAAGCCATTTTTTTTCTGATCAAGTAAGCCGAGATCTCCCCAAAGCAGCCCAGCAAAACAACACATTATTCAAAGCACAATGTCCAGCTCCTGTGTGATCCAGCAAGCAGGCTTTTAGGACATCTGCACTTTTCCAAACCCCCAATATATAAACTTGCATGGGAAGTCCCAAGTATACACCCCAAACCCACCACCCAAAATACAAATCATTGCATTAGTGGTATCTGCAATATACTTGGTATTTTGGCTTTGACTTTGCTATCAAGATAGATGCTTGGGCTTCACATGGAGGCATCTACATGCAGCAGCCAGGTTTCTACCTCCCCTCTTTTCCTCTCCTCCACAGTCAGGGGACAGATCTAAAGTCCATTCCAGAGCTGGGCTTTATTTGGAAACATTTGTCTTCTCTGCTCATTTGTGAGGAAGCTCAGGGCAAATTTCTCCTCAGACTTTGATCAGTCATTCAAGGACTGACTGACTGGTAAATGGTATCAAATTATTCATGGACCAAGAGTATATGGGTGTTATCCAGCCAGCATAGCTTTATTTCCTTTTATTTAGTTACAGGGGAGAAATGGCAGATTATAACACTGATGCCACTCTTCCAGATAGATAACTAATACATGCCTTCGCATATGTCACTGTATTTATGGTCAGCTAGCCTCATTTTCCCTTTTAACATACCCAGTCCCCACTGTACTTCACTACCCATGAAGTATTTACCTGATGAGATCAAACTGCCATTGCTGGCCATAATAAGCTGGTTCTTTGCCTCCAAAGTCGCTAGCTTTGAAACTTTTGGTGTTCCCATGTCTGTCAGATCCATGGCAATGTCATCCAAACTTCTGGCTGAAGGAATTTTTGCCTGCAGGAGTTCGGGAACAAAAAAAATCCAGCCTCATCAAGTTACCTCTAATGACCCTCAGAACATGAAGATGATGTTTCACACCTCATCTGCCACAAAATGAAGGGCTAAAGCAATGCAGGGAGGTGGTGGGGCACAGGGCTGCACTGGCATTCCTGTCCCCCTCTGACCCCACAGCCTGAACCATCTCCCAGCTCAAAATCTCTTTGCTGTTTGCACTGTGTTCAAAATGAACTCCAGACGGAGACAAAAGAAAAAGCAGATTAAACACTGAGATGTGGGAATTCCCTCTTCTGTGATTACACTTCCATAGCCCTTAATTGCAGGCAGGCTAAAATGGATCAAACAACAATAGTGTCTCTAATAGACTGCTCAAAAAGCCGACAAAAAAAGTGTAGTTTTTCTCTGGAAAGTAGTTCATCCATGGAAAAACACACACCAGAGGATATACAGAAAAGGTGTTGAAACTTATGCCACAGCAAAATACCTTACAACTTACTTTGCTTTGCTTTCTGTCCAAGTAAAACTGGTGTTGACTGATTGCCATCACCCAGATGGATTTGATCAGGGACGTGTTCGCATACCAGGTCTGCACCACCAGTTCGCTCTGACTTAAGGTCTTTCTTGACAGTGAAATTCTGAGAGGGTGAAAGGAAATGCAATTTCAAGATAGGTCTTAAAGTCCCAAGTGTCTCTGTTATAACCAGGCAAGGCTCAGCCTTTATTTTAGAGGTTTGAAAACTCAGATTTCCTTCTCAACCACCACCCAGTGCTGCTGCAAAGGCTCTTTCTTCTTGGGAAGGACCTTGTGGGGAAGACACAGGAAAGCACCCTGTGGGTGAGCTCCCACTCTAACCAGCAGTGCTCCTGTGGGGCTCTGAAAGCTCACACTCAGAGGAAGCAGTGCTGCCGAAGTGGAGAGGAGAAGGGGAGCACGAAAGTCATGTCTGGGTCCTGTGCGCTGTGTCCCCAGGTCTCCTGCTGCACAGGCACATTACAGCAGCCTCTCAGGGAAGGGTGTTGCAGTTAAGTGAGCAATGACAAATAGCCCTCCCTCTGCTCCTACAAATCCCTCAGTGGACATCACAGGCAAGCTGAGTGAACACCCAGAGCTGTAACACATCAACAGTCACTCCAGGTTGCACACTATGACCGTGACCTTCCATGCAAGCACTAAGCACTACCTGTCCATCACCACAGCCCAGATCTGACCCCAGTCTGCCCTGCCAGGCGCAGGATCAGGCTCAGTGTTCCAAAGTCCAGAGTAAACTCAGGTCTGTGTTGGATTTCAGAGGCACCTCCCAGCCCATCCGCTAACATGAGATGACAAATCCCCAGTTTGGGTAAAGACTCATCCCACTGCTCCCTCTGCTTCCTCCAGCCTTACCTGTGGGGATCGTGTACTTCCACACCAAATTTCTTGTTACGGAAATAGATGTGTTCCAGCTGTTTCCATTGAAAAAGCTAGGAGAATTGGGAGAGAGATGCAGAATTCTGTCACTACAAGAATCACCAATCTTCTCCCCACAGGAATATGCAATTTCAGCCATTACAATTCCCACACATCTTCATCTATGGCATGGACTCGGCAACAACAACATGCCAAACATCCATTAAAATAAGCACATACACATAAATATATAGGATGTCCCTTCAGTAATTTCACACTTTTACAGACAATGCACTGCAGACTGAGTATTTTGCCCATGACATCTGCTTCCATCAATAGCACACTTAACTTCACTGCTACGAGCTCACAGAGATCTTGGGAGGGCACCTAAAGTCCTTTTCTCTCCAACCGAATGCAAAAATCTCTGTACAAAGTAATTGCATACACACCTATCTCTTCCCTCGGTCACAACATCCCCAGGGAACAGCAACAACTCAGGGATAACCAAAACCTTTCTCTTGTGAAGACACTGGGTGAGAAATTTAGCGTGACACTTTGGAGTAGGGGTACAACACATGCAGAGACAGAGCAGCTATGGGAGGCAGCCACCCCCAACACGTACTTCTGGCAGGAAACCACAGATTTCCTGCAAAGTGCCAGCTGGGAGAAGAGCTCAAAGTCAACCAGGGCTTGGCAGCTGCACCTGTGGGATCAGGATTGCATAGGAATCTGCTCCCTCTGTGCACCAGCATTAGCCACCCTCTGGGGATGATCCATCAGGGGCTGCACATTCCCAGCATGGCTTTGGCGGAGCTGCTCCCAGCCCCTTGGCGCAGGTTGCTGCAGCAGCAGCAGCATCTTCTATCCCCTTTCCAGCAGTAACAGGGTACATGGGTGCACACCGAGACCTGTCCGGGTGTCCCCAGGGATGTCACCTGAAGATGACGGGGTGCACAAGTGCAGCAGCACACGCTGCAGTTCACAGCTGGCTGCTCTCCAGAGCTGCAGCCCACACGTTGGTACCTGAGGTACTTCCACCCAGGCTGGGCAGGCAGGGCCAGCGTGAAGTGGGAGAGCTCGGCTTGCAACATCACTGATGCATCAAGGCACCCGGGCCATCACAGCAACAGCCTTCAGGGGTGCAGCCACCACACCACAAATCCCAGGACACACGACATTCCCTCCACCAAAATCAAACACGTCCTGCTCTGATTATGGAAGAGCTTCAAGTTGTGTAAAACATTACCTATGAAAGTGTGCTGCATATGAAATAATTAATACAGGTTGTAAATTAAACATAACCCAGTGTGTGTGTTTGCGGGGAAGCCTGGCTCTTCCAGTGACCTTTTCCCTGTGTTTAGTTAAAGCTTTCCTTTTTAGTACTACCATTTATCTTTAGATCCTGCTAAATGAGAAATGCAGCAATGGGAAATGACATTTACTTCAACTAATAAGTCATCTTCTAGAAGATCATGGACTCTGCTGCTTAAGTACGTTTACTTTTGTATCGAAGGCACCCTGCCCAGTCACACTGCTTTCAGAAGCAGAACTCTTTGCAGTTTGGCATTAAACTTTTCAATAAATACTTTAAATAAAAAATAAAAACTTCAATTTTTTTTTTAAATAAATCACAAAGCAAGCAGCTCACTGTCTGTCAGGACACTGAGCAATAATAGCACCCATGGGTGCTCCAGCACACAGGGACCCCCGACACGACCCCATGAGCTCATCCTCCCCGCACTCACCTCCCCACATCACCAGCTCCTTCGGGAAGCATCAAGGCCGACATGAGCAGAGCAGAGCAGTGCAGGAGGCGGCTGCCGAAGCCATCCCTCCCGGCCGGCGGACACGGCCGTGCCGGTGCCGCTCCGGCTTCACCTCCCACTGCTGACACACGCCTGACATCACCGCCTCTCCCGGCAGCGGCGCCTCCCGACCCGCCCTTTCCCCGGGATAAAGGGAAAACCCAACGGAGGGGAGAACACGGGGGCTGTACCGAGGAGCTGCGCCCCTTCAGCACACCTTGAGGACTTGCGGGGTGCTGAGGTGGGAGCCGGCATGGCGAGGGGGCTGCAGAGGGTGGTTAGCCCCCGAGTCCTCACCCTGCCTGCGTTGACTCATGCCGAGAGGCAACAGGTTCGACCAGAAGCATCGTGCGTGTTCCCGCTCCCACGCTCGTAAAAGCGATGGGCGTGCTTCAAACATGACCTCTGGAAAAGGAACTGCCTCGCTGCCTCTTATCGGGTTGTGGGTGATGACTCCCCCCCATCCCCTGTATCACTTCCTCTGGGTTTTTCCCCTCCGGACGCGCTTGGCATTCCCGAGGGCCTCGGGAGAAGGGGTCACCTGTCTTAAGGGCAGTGGGGTGAAGAGGGTCACATCTGGCATGGAATAAAACACTGCTTCCCCCCACCTTAAGCAGCCTTCTGTCCAGGCTGAGGGATACACCAGCACTCCTGCCATGAGGAGCTGCCTGTGCAAACCAAACACCAGCCCCCGGTGAGACGCATCCCTGATCATCCCTTGTGCTGAGAAGGAAAAACTAATCCCTTTGCATTTGTAAGAAAAACCTGCATGGAATTGCCTCAGGATGTGGGTAGAGCTTTGCCCCATTTCCTCCCCACCCTGTGAGATCCATCCCAGGCCAAGAAGGAGCTGACAGGCGCCCCAAGCATTTGCAACCAGGTACGTTCAACACAAAGACATGTAGGACAGCGAAAACTCCAGCTCCACACGCCCCCCCCCCCGCTGCTCTGAGGCAGGAGGGATGGGGAAGTGGTGGTTGAAATTCTATACAGAGGGCACATTCTGTTCTTACGGACTTAAAAGTGCCCCATCCTTAAGCTATCCCACTTCAGAACAATTCCTTAGCAATCATCTCCTCTAACAAACCCTCCTGCAGTCGGGTCCTTAAAACAAAAGGCCAATGGACTAGTAATATTTATGTAACTGCACTTCAAAATAATCATGAATTAAGGTATTAATGAGTTTCGACCTAACGTGTCTGTGGATTCATGGAGACAAAAGAAAAAGAAGGCCTCAATACAAACACGGCTAAAAGAAAGAGAGTAATAAAGAATAAAGCAGAATAAGCCAAATGAAATTCTATAAACTCCCTCCAATAAAATTATCCTAAATTGCGGTCAAAAGGCAATCCTCATACTGTCACTGCACTAGTTTTCCTCCTCCCTTCAAATACTCCTTAAGACATATTTCTAAATCATTCCTAATTTCAATCTTATCTAAACTATATGCATATTAAAAAGACAATAGAGTTGTAAAACAAAGTCTGAAGCTGGTTTTTGAGGCTGGAAGAACAATTAGGAATAATTGCAATGTTTTTGTGGAAGTTTGGCAATGTACATACTCTTTAACCAGATGATTAGGTCCACCCGAGCTAATGAATGTTTTCTTAATAGCCTTCCCATCCATTTAGATTGCCGGATCTTTAAAGGCTCCTGAAGACTCCTAGTGAGAATAGCTAGGGCTGCAAGTCCGACTGACTCTACAGGCAGAGTTTGGCCTCGCCAAGGTTTGATTTCTGTGTCATTCTGGACAAGGCAGAGGAGGTACAAAACTCTGATCGCACCTCATGGAGTTTTAAGCTTCTTCTATTTCAACTGTGATCCTCCCCAAGATACTACAGAACGCTGAGAAAAAAGGTATCGCCCTCCTAACCCTCTTTCCCATACAAAAAGAGCCGTAATTGCAGTCTAACAAGACGCAAACCAGACACAGACAGCTTAAGCAGTGAGACACCTTAATAAAAGAAGCAGCTGGGTTTTTACCTGGCTGATCTCGCATCCAGTTTTGAATAAAAGGCAAGTTTGTCTGGGCCTGACAGCAGGAAAACGGCCCCATCAGTACTGAAGGCAGGAGCTGGCAGAGCCCCTCCCTTGAGAGGCATGTAAGAGGGCTGCTCAGGGGCCCTCTGCTTAATATTCCTATCAGCATGGTGCATCTTGTTTGAAAAACATGTATTTTCTTTTCAAATGGGTAAAAATCCCCTTAAAAGCTGGCTGCAGGGGCTGTGTGTCCAAGCACTGCTGTAGTACCAGCCTCGGGCACCACACGTGCCAGGGTTGTACCTAGGATGTTTCCAAGGTTGATGGCAAACTCTGACCCACGAGCTAAATTACCCAGATCTCTGCATTTCCACCCACTGGGTAAGACTGGTGTGGAAGCACAAACCATGCTGCAGCATTCACAGCCTTTCCCTCGGGAAGCAAATTCAAAGCACCTCGTGGTACGTGCGGTGCCTGTAAGGAGGTTTGCCAACCAGCACTCCAGGAGCAGGCTGGGAACAGCAATCTCCAGACAAATCTGGCAATTCAGACCAAGGAAACATAAAAGATTCCTGCCCACAGGAATGCACCCCACCCCGATGAAGGAAATTACCACCCTGGCGGCAACACTGGCAGAAGGGCTGTGTTTCAGCCCCTCCGTCTGCAGTCTGGCATACTACCTTCAACTGAAATACTATTCTATTATTAGCATTATTAGTATTAATTTTTATTATTTTTCTTGGGCTTTTTAACTGCTATGCCTGCCCATGGAGGGAAGCACTGGAGATGGCAGAAGAGCCAAACTGCCCCACCTGCAGCAACTTCTAAGAGAAGGAGGCAGACAGCTCCCACCTGTGCCAGCATTAATTGGCAGAGCTTACCCAGAGGCATCCTTCATCTCTTGCATATTAAGACAGTCCTCTAAAGAAAACTCTTCAATCACATTTTTTCCTAATTGATTATGCCTGATTCTCACTAGCATTGGCATTAATGAGAGACCTTTCAGCACCAAACTGCCTCAAAACATGCATGTTTTGGGGCAGGTGACACTCAACTTTCCACATATCTGGAAGGAACTGAATTTTAGAGCAGTCTTGTAACAGCTCCGTGTTTATTTTAAGTAATTATGCAAGCTTAGTATCTTACATCTAAATCAATGCCTTCCACTTGGTGAGAAATAAACACTGTAAAAGAAATCTCTGCCTAATGAGATCCACCTGCTGAGAAGCCTATACAAATACTGTTGTGTTCTGAACCATTCAGCAAAGCAGGACAGCAAATTTACATTAAGCAAAGATTCTCCAAGGGAAAACTTTCAGCATCAGCTCTTAGTATACGTAGAATTCAAAGGAAAATGTCATAATACCTCCTGCAAGCTTAGGAGTGTTGTATCCCAACAAAGAGGAAGTCAAGCAAAAATACTAGGAGGTTTGTGTGGATGAACAAGGAGGGCCTGGACAAACTCAAACACAAAAAGGAAGCCTACCAAGGGTGGAAACATGGATGCATTGCCTGGGAAGAATACACAGAAATTGTCTGAGCAGCCAGGGATCAGGTTAGGAAAGCTAAAGCCCTGATGGAATTAAATCTGGCCGAGGACATCAAGGGCAACAGGAAAAGCTGCTGTATGTACCTTGCTGATAAAAGAAAGACTAGAGAAAATGTAGGCTATCTCCACAAGGAAATGGGAGACCTGTTTACCTGGGGTATGGAACCTGAAGATGTATGGGATGAGATGCACCCACAGTTCCAAGGAACTAGTGGAAGAAGTGGATAAGCCACATATCCATCATATTTGAGAAGTCACGGCAGGCCAGTGAAGTTCCCACTGACAGGAAAAGGGGAAACACAACCCTCATTTTTAAAAAGGGAAAATAAATGAGACTCAGCAAACTACAGACCGGTCAGTCCCACATTGCTGCCTGGCAAGAGCATGGAGAAGATTCTCCCTGAAACTATACTAAGGTACACTGAAAACAACGTGACTGATGACAGCCAACAGGGCTTCACTAAGGGCAAACTGTGCCTGACAAATATAGTGGCCTTTTACAATGGGGTTACAGTGTTGGTGGGTAAGGGAAAAGCATCTGATGCCATCTGCCTGGACTAATGCAAAGCATAAGATGCTGTCCTGCATGATATCCTTGTCTCTGTACTGGAGAGACATCAATTTAATAGATGAGCCACTTGGTGGATAAGGAACAACCTGGATGGTTGCTCTCCTCAGAGCCCTCTTTTGTCCAGGAAGCACCTGGAGGTGTTCCTCTCCTATGAAGACAGACTGAGAGACCTGGGTTTGTTCAGCTTGTTCAGAGAAGGCTCTGGGGAGACCTTAGAGCAGCTTTGCAGTACCTAAAGTAGCCAGCAAGAAAGCTTTTACAAAGGCAGGTAGGAATAGGCAAGGAGGAATGACTTTAAACTGAAAGAGGTAGATTTAGATAAGATATTAGGAAGCAGCTCTTCCCCATGAGGGTAGTAGGACACTGGCACAGGGTGCCCAGAGAAGCTGTGGCTGCCCCATCCCTGGCAGTGCTCAGGGCCAGGTTGGACACAGGGGCTTGGAGCTACCTGCTCTAGTGGAAGGTGTCCCTGCCCATGGCAGGGGGATGGAAATAGATGACCTTTAAGGTCTGTTCCAACCCAAAACATTCTATGAGAAATGTTACCCATTTCAAAACTAGTGTACTCTAACAAAAGCACTTCTGAGAACATAATGTATTCAAGACAACCAGCAGCAGAATTGAACTCTTTGTAAATCTGAAACAATACCATTGCAAGATAAGTCCTTCTCTTCAGATATTATAGCTCATTTATTACCAGGGAGTTGCCCACAGAAACACAATGAAGTGGGAGAACAAGTCCAAAAGCGAGCAAGCTGCCTTCTCAAATTCCCATCCCTCAGAGGATCACCACATGTTGGCTGGATGCAGAATAAACTCAATTCATTCCCTAATACACGCTCCATAAACAAAATGACGCATTGTTTATCTCAACCACGAGAAGGATAGGGACAGAGATACAAGGGAGATCCACTCTGTTTTGAAATTACAAATGAAGTCCTGGGACCTGTTTTATGCTTTTCCTAATTGATTCAGAGGAGACTGGGGACAGGATCTTGGCATACCACCCCACAGCAAGCAGGAGGCATTTCTCCAAGCAGAAGGCATCTCATGGTGTTAACTGCACCTGAAGGGAGAATGTTTGCAAAGCAGCAGGACTGCAGGGTTAATCCCAGCTGAAATCTGAACATGGCTTGCCAAACCCAGTCTTTCTTATGCCCTATGAGGGTTATAATCAGCTATGCTCAGTGTAACCTCCACCCAGTCCACAGTCACTGCTTTTATCTACATAGAAAAAGACAATTTTCATAAATGACACAAAAAAAATAATTCTTCATTTTCAGTCTATTCCAGAGGTGGAGCACAATGCTTCCCTTGGTGCCTATCAGCTCAAAGTCTCACGTGAGGAGTACACCAACGGGCTTGCTTTGCTACAAACCACTTCCAAAGCAATACAAGCTTTCAGGAGTGACTTACTCCTCCAAACCATCTTGGGTCAACCAGCAAAATATTAATAGCCAGACTCAGACCTCCCCAGCCAGCTTTGCATGGACAGACAGCCATGGCAGGTTCTCCTGGTCCAGCCCCGAGTTAACACACTGTCCTCTCCGACAACACACATTCCCCTCATGCATGACTGACAGTACACGTGCAAGCATTGGCAAGGCTGGGCGATACCGATCTGGAGATTGCTTCATCCAGGTCTGTCCTACAAGTTGTTTCCTGTGAAGAGTTCTCAGCCTTGGACTTCACACAACACTGTTGATCCAATAACAAAATCTTGGGATAACCACTGCGCTCCAAGGCTCGTATTTAGGTCTCTTTGCCTAAAGACCTACTTGGATAAAGCGGAAAGATTTCACTTTTTGTGGAGGATGGTTTTATTTGTTGGGATTTAGCTGACACTGCATTAATGAGTGCAGTTAATTTTTCATATATTTTTTATTATTATTATTTTTTAAATCCTATTCTGAATATGGACTTGGCTCTTACCAAATGCCTGTGATGAACACATTAAGCAAATGTAGCCATTAGCACTACAGAAAATACACGAGGAGCAGAATAAACCCCCCTGGTGTGAACTCAGCTGAAGTACAGGCACCAATTCCTGTTCAAAGCCTCCCACCTGAACCTCAGCAGCTTTCACACTGTTGCCAGTATCAGAAAGGTCTGCACACACAGAGATCAGCTGTATCTTTAAAATTAGGAAAGACCAGCTTAGCCTCCCTTAGACTTGGACTCAGCCTTTCCCTTTCACTGTGTTAATCAGCTGCTTGTATATTTAAACATCACTAACTGAAAAAGTGCACAATAAGGATGCTCTTTCCCAGATGGCTAGGGATAAACATAACAGCACTTTTGATCCACAGTATAAACACCAAGATAACACCAGCACATGGCAGTTATGAGTTTGGCTTCATCCTGCAAAGCAAAGCAAGAAAATTCTGCTAAATCCAGCAGAAGTGGCATCTCTTCTCCAAGAGACAGGCATAGTTTATATGCCTACTCCTCTCTTGCCTGCTGCTTTGGAAAAGGACTGTGCTTGCTAAACTCCTCAAGAGATTCAGGCAAGCTATACAGACTCTCTTCTCTCTCTGAAATGTGTTCTGATACAAAACAACAATACGAGTTAAAGGAAACTTCTGTGTGCTGCATCAGTGAAATAAAGAGCAGCATCCAACATTTTAACTCCAAAACCAAGTCTGGATGTGGGTGTCTCTCTACACCCAGCATCTGCTTTTCCTCTGAAGGTGATCTGATGCCCATGATTTCCATGAATCATGTCAGAAGTGCATTTTGTATTTCAAACCCTGAAACACATCTTTTGTATAAAGAAACTGTATGTAATGTATGGCATATTTAGCCATACATTAAAAGTTGTCATGACTCAGGACAACCTGTGGGCTTAAGTAATTTCTGTCCCCTCCTGTTGACACCAGACACGAACCCGTAAGGATACTACAGCCATATCCAGCCCCACTTTTTCAATCACCTTATTGGCATTATACCTTCCCTTTGCATTCAGGCTCCTCTCTTCCACCTTTCCTTTTAATCACTATTCCCTGTAGACAACTGTTATAATTTCCATTGTAACACTTCCACTGCAGAGGTGACCTTTGGCTTTTATTTTTTCTTAAACACAGCCCAATTCAAAGGCAACGCCTTGTCACTAACTGTACAGGGTGTGATTTGGCATCTGGGCCCTGCTGACCTTAAAAACTTCTCTTAATCTGCCTGGTTGATGTTGTAAACTGAAATCCCACAAGCACAAAAACTGTTTGGCAAAGCAATGCTTCTTGCCAGGCAGGCTGCACTTTCTTGGACAGCCCTGATGGTCACAGCTGGACAGCTTGGCTAGAGAACGGTATGTGTTTGACCTGACCAGAAAATCTTGTGGATGTTGCCTAAAAGCAGTGCTGAAGAGCAAGAATAGCTCCTTGATGCCTTCACTTGACAATCAATGGCTGCATTAACGTTGACTTGATTTTCTAGGGTTCCCCTTTTGTCATGTGGAACAGGCGTGGTAAAACAGGCTTGGGATGAAACTTTGTGCTTTACTAAACAAAGTAAGGACATACGAGTTCAACCTTGGACACATAGGTATAAAAATACACCGTAAGAAACCAAGTCATAGCCTGCTCTGGAAAAAAAGACGACCAAGCTGGAAGCTTGAAGGGGAATTATTCATGAGAAGGAAGTTTCGTTAAGCTGTGTTTTCTGGCACAAACACACTAAACAATATCATTTTGCGAATGTAAAATTCCCTGGCAGGAAGCACACACTTCATGTGAACTCCTGCCCAGATCATTCCTGGAGAAGAACAACAGCAAAACCCCAGGTCTTCATCTCCTCACACCTCAGATGTTTCAATGAAGACATGACCAGAAAGAAACCGCCCAGACCAACAGCGTGGCTCCCGCACGTGCAGTCCTGGTTCTTCCCCGCAGCCAAGTGCGTTAGATAGCACTTCAAAGACTTTTAGGGCTCAGCTCTGTCACAGGGAGATGAATGCAGCTACAGGACTGGGCAAGCTCCCAACACATCGTGTGCTTGAGCTGCACGAGAGGTTTCCAAGGATGGCAGCAGGAGCCTGCTAGGGCTTGCTGATGGGGGCTTTGAGGGAGCCAGCAGTGCAATACAGGACCCTCTGCCCTGTTTAAACAACAAAGCAGGCTGCTGGCAGAGCTCACTCTGAAGGAGAGCAAGGGGGCGGAAAAAGAGAAGAGCAACCTCCAGTATTTGGCATTTACTCTAAATCCCCCTTACAATTCATTGCATCATGGAAACATACAGTTGCCTAAGCAGGCCTACAGTTTCCAGCAGTTCCCCTTGTATTTCACAGATATCAGTGGAGCCTTTTATCACTTCACACACAAAAAACACCTATGAAAGCCAAGTGAAAACACTGCTTGAGTACAAGACCTTTAGGTTTGGATTTGCAGAAACCCAGTTGCTTCATACTTGGATAGTTATCCCTGCAGGCTGCCAAAATTCCTGTCCAGACTTTCTCGAGACAAACTCAAGACAACACATAAGCCAAAGCTCCCAAAGGGAGTTTTCACTATCTGTGTGAGGGGACTGCTACTGCCTCAGTGCCAGCGGAATTCTCCTTTAGCCTCCAAGCCTTGGTCATTTACTCTGACATGTAACACTATCCCACCTACCCCTCAAAAAATAAATCAGATGAAAAGAACTTACTTTTCTGGGTTGAACTTTGTCTTGTAAGTCGTACTGGCCTATTCCTTTGCAACTTAGTCCAAGCCACCACGGGATTCTTTGTTTATCCTGAAAAATGGACATCTACGTGAACCAAGAGCTACTTCAGAATTACACAATACGGGAGTCCAGCCCATTTCTTTCTGTGACAAGTACAAGTAGGTATGGAACACAGACTGTTTTGCAAACAAATTTACGTGGAGTGGGTTGCTGGAGTGAATGTGGAAACTTTCTCCCCCTGCCTTCTGAGGCAGAGGTAAGAAACTGGGTTGTGGTTGTGCATAGTGGACAAAAGAAAAGCTACAGTGCTGCTGAAACATCGTGGTGTCACTCGTTGTAGGAGTGGCTGTGAGGGGGAAAGGATATGGGATAGAAAAAACTGTGGCCAACGACTGCATCCGCTAAATTCAGGCACAGCCAGCCACAGGAGCAGAGAACAGCACAAAACATCAGCTTCTTGGGTACCCCAGTCATGGCCATGACTCAAAGAAAGGAGACATCATCTCTGCTGAGCTCTTCTGCACAAAGCACTTAGGCCCAGGCTCTGCTCTACAAATGGGAATAAACAGTGTGTTTCCATCAGCCTCCAAAAGTATTTCTCAGCATTTCTCCACTAGTTACCTGCCGTTACAAGTAGTCTTTTCTACACTGTATTTTTTTCCTAATCTTGATTTGAAATGTCTCTGGGGAAACTATTAACTGCTTTGGATCTAGACGTGTTACCCAGTTTAATTAAGATAAGAATTTAGCTCCTGATAGGATTAGAAAAAGTTTTACAAAGATTCCTTTCCATTTTCTGTAGCACATAATACTGCTCTCTGGAAACAATTCTTAAAGAATAATGAAGGGGGAAAATTACAGAGGTTGAAAAATGCAGGGTTTAATACTGACAGAAGGGTACTGAATCATCAAACTATTCCTACAGGAATGTAATCACAGGCAATAAGCTGAGCAATCACACTATCTATGGGCATTTACTAACCTTTACTCCATAGTAATGAACTCCATATGTTGGCAAAGCTTCCACAACTTTCATGTACCTGTAGACAGATTTATAGCATATCAGATCATTTTCTCTGGAGGGAACAACATCTATTAACATATTTTTTTCACACATACATTCAGGACATGTCATTTACCATTTATCATATTTTGAAGATCTTAATAATTGAAGGCCCATGTTTTCAGAGAAAAACTTAGCATTCTGGCTCGAGGAAAGATGTGATATTTTGGCACAGCTAAAGCAAATGGAAAATCATACTACAAAATATTCAATCTCCTATCAGAAGGTCAAAAACAAAGTAAAGACTCTGAATTGAACAGAAGAGCCTTTTAGGAAATATTGATAGTAAAGACCTGCTCATAATTATTCCATTATGGTGCTCTGGTTGCAATGGATAGCCTCCAAATGAAAGTGTTTACGCAGTTGTACCACTGTTTCTTGAGGCAATTCAGGCAACTTTTTCCCTTGTTCCTCTTGAAAGAAGCCCCTGAATTACTGAAGCAGTTACAGGCATCGAGGTACATGAGGAAAACAAGTTGCCTACATTGTACAACCACGGCTATCACCTCAAACACAGCACACTGCATTTGCCTGTAGGAAGTACAGTAATATTAACAGTGAATTAAAAATAAAGTTGCACAGGCTCTGTATGCATCTTGGGAGACCTTGTTCTTCTGAGAGCCAAATTCTGAACATGTCAACAAACATGCATCTGGTTTTTTACTAGGGCTAAGGTAATACCTGCCCTTAAAGAGTTTGGTGTGAAAACTAATTGATAGCAAGCAGGGTATAGCAAAGACCCTTCCAATAAAGTAAGGTCCAGATAACTGCTTTTATGTTTGAGGTATCTGAAAATGTAAACAGACAACCTTCACTGCCAGCCTGTGAAAATGAAACTTCAAATAACTTCACTTTGCAATATAACTCAATAAGAAACAAAATGGTAAAGCTCGCATGCAGTAATAACCAGAACATGCTGCACCGGCATTACTCAACAAAAAAGAAATAAAGGGAAGTAAAAATATCCTCTTGACAAGTTAACAAGTGTCATACTCACTGAACAATGGCTTGTCCTCTGGTCAGACCTTTAATCTGTCTGTAATGCTCGATTACTCTGTCCTCACTGCAAACCAAGCACAAAACCCAATTTAGAGGCTCAGTGACTTTTCTCATGTGTGGCGGCATCTGTGGCAGCTCAGGCGCCTGCTCAGCATGCAGAGGAGTGCCCCTCTGCACATTTCACACTCTGCTTTACATTCTGCTTCTTACTGATGTCTTTCCCACCCTTCATTAGGCAGCGTGGAAGCCGCCTGGATGATCCCCACCATCCCATGCCATGCTCCAGACTAATTAACAAATCGTTTCAGATCAGCCTGTGCTGCTGCAGATGCTGCTGCAGAATAATGGTACTAATTGTATAAATCTATTTTCACGTTCTAACAGACCAAAGCTTCAAAGGATGGTTAATGCTACCCATGTAAGACAAAAGAAGTTAAACCAGGAATGTTTTCAGTCCTGTGTATTTTCTCCTTTGACACTTTATAGGTGGGAAAAAATACAGACTTGTCAGCAATGACTTTCTTGCGTTTTTCCCTCATATACTTCAACATTTTGTTTTAGCGGAAGGTGAAATAAAATATGCATTTAAGTGTCACACACTTGAAAACAAAGAAAAACCCAGCAGGATTCATTCTATTTATTCTGAAAATCATAAGCAGGTACTGGTACACTGGAAAAATTCATCAGGTACACATCAAACCTAAAGAAAATGAAACAAACGAGGGAGTCAAACTTGCACAGAGGGCATCGACTCCAAGGAAACAATATTGTTGATCCATCCCAAATGCTCTGTTCCTTTACAGAAGGTTTAAGCCACAAAACTGGACCTTTCTTTTTTCAGCTTTTCCAGCTTATTTTCTCCCCACTGTCCTGTTGGGAAGGGCAGCTGGGTGGGCATGTGGCAGCCAGCCAAGGTCAACCCACCACAGAGGCTCCTCTGTGTGATGGGTGAAGAGCAAGGGGCTCTTTGCAAACCCAGGCTTGGCTGGAGTTCAGATTTCAGCTCTTTCTAATGCATGGTCCCCACATATTCTGATCAGTCAGTTTCTGATCCAGCAATTTAATCTGAGCAAACTTTCAATGAGGGATTTGCATCAGATCTTGCATAATTTATGACCTAGAAACTGGAAATGCTTGAACATAACTCCAACTCCTATATTATACAGGCTGAAAACTTGGCAAATTGTTTAGAAGTGATCTTGTCATTACCACTCATAGCAATGACTGACATTTTAAATTCAGTAGCTCACCAGTAAGCGAGTGACGGATGCTCCTGCAGTGTCCTGGTAGGAAAAACAGGCAGTGTCTTCAAGTCCTTCCTAGTGTTTTCATCACTAAAAACCAAAAATGGCAGAGTCACTGTCAGTGAATCATGGATGCAATCATAAGCTTTGGCAGAAAGAAAGGGTTGTATTTGCTACCCAGGAACACGGTACATTGCCCCATATCAGGCTGTCACAGCAACGTAACTCTATAGGCCCTCTCACATGGCAGTGATGTATATGGTGTCATGCAGGCTCCTGTTGTAATTCATTATGCAGACACGTGATGCTCAGGCCACTGAGGCGGGAGCGCCGTATCAATATTTATTTTCCACACACTCACTCTATTTGCTGAGTGCAGAACGAGCCCTGAAAGGGCTGCAAAAGGAAAAGCCTCTGCCCAAAAGCAAGTCCAAAGGTGCTAAGTTTTGCTCTATCTTCAGCTAAAATCCTACCGCTGGACAATAATTATCATGAAGCAGTATGGTACTTGTCAAATCTCAGAGTTTAACACTGATCCACTACAAAACAAAGGGTTTCAGTTCATACACTTCAAGATATTTTCACTGAAAACAGTTCTCCTGGGCTGCTCACTCTACAGAAAGGTTAAATATTTTGGACTCCAGACCCTGCCTGGAATGTAATAAAAGGGGTTGAAACATGCGACTGCAATTTGTCACCAAAACCCAGCTGGATACTGATGCCTATAAGGAGGTTTTTAAATAAAACGGTTAATGTTTTCTCCTTATATGCTCCATTAATTTATCAGCTGAAACGTGCATGCCTCATTTCTGCAGGATTTCTGCGTGCCTTCGCAGCAGCGCCAGCAAGCACCAACACGACTTTTCTATGTGAAGAATGCACCAGTCACATCCATCAGCACCTGCCTCAACTTTTGCATCCAGGCTTTCCTTGAAGATGCTTTTCTGCTTCTAACCTTTGTTTTCATCAGGTTCTACTATGAGAGATTCCATCTGAGCTATATTCCCCTCTTCCCTCAAAATCAGCATCCTGTGCATCAGCAGAGTGGACCAGAGCACAGAAACCTGCTCTGTGGGCACCACAGACCAAGCTCTGCAGCAAACCCCTGCCACGTTTCCATCTCACATGGCAGATGTCATGTGGAAAGCACAGTAAATGAAAGCTTTTTGTTCCTCAGTGAGCACAGGCTAACCGCTCTGCAAGCTTCTTCCCCAGCCCTGACAATGTGCCTTAGCCCTGAGTAAGAGGGACCACCTCTGGGGACGAGGAAACAGTTCAATCAACAGCCTATTTATTCTTCCATGTCTTTGATGAAGTTGCCAAGAAGGGGGTCAATTAGCACAAGGAGCTGCTTGCCGGGCCAGCACTCTTCTGCCAGGAATATGCACTTTTCTTTGCACGCTGGCCAGCACCCAAGCGCCACAAAGGGGGACAGCTGGGTAGAGAATCAGGATCTCTCCTCCTAACACTCAAATACAGCCAACGCTCACAAAAGCTGAGGGGCTTTTATTCACCCCTTAAAAGCCCAGTTTTAAGGGATCAAAAGGCTGCAGGACATCTCAGCTTGCAGGGAGAAGGTAGATTATGAGGGTTTTGCAGGGACGAATGAACATGCAGACAGAGCACACCCTCCTGAGGCCCCAGGAACCAGAACAAAATGCCCCAAAACCAAAGAAACAGTCCCTGAGCAACCTGGCTTGATCTCACAGCTGACCCGTCTTGAAGCAGGAGGTTTGGCCAAAATGACCTACTGAGGTTCCCTCCAACTTCAGTCATATATTAACAGGATAATTCATTATTAAAATACACATTTCCTCCTGTTTTTAAGCCTGACTCCTAACTGCAATGGCTGTTGTAGCAGCCAGGGCTGGCAGGGAAATACTGCAGAGTAGGAAGGAAGCAATAACAAAATAGTTTATTTTCTAAACAAAAGGGCTTCTCCTTCAGATATAGACTCTCAAGTTCACAAAATTAACAATTGGAGGTTTAATGCTGATCTTTAAACTTGTATTTAGCAACCTCATTGCCAACAAACAACAAATCACCCAGGCAAGGGCTGAAGCACTAAGGAAGCTGATGCTGGGAGGCAAAGGCTCAGCTCCAGTAGAGGAGCTGGGTGGGGAGATAGGTGACTCCCAAGCTGTCACCACTACAGCCAGGTGGAGAGGTCCCAACCTGTCCTTCACCAACCATTATGGGGCCAGTAGCATCCCCATCACTGAGACTGCAGAGGTGCCACGGACCCCAGCATCTGCATCCTACCATGCTCTGAAATGCCACCTTTTGCACAGTTCGTGGCTTCCAGCAGGGCTACTTGCCTTCCCATTTGATTTTTGGGTCCATTACCTCTGGAAATGGTAGAGTACCAACCTGCTTTATCCTTACCACATGCCAAAATGAGGACACTAGTTAAGCCTGAGTAATGAGTAGCAGCTAATCAATATGGAAATGTCTACCACTGAATGTAAACTAAGCACCAGCCAGCTGACCAACCAACCTCCCCAGCAAGGCTTGTGGGCTCTGAGCTAGGGCATACAGTGACCAAAGGGCTGCAATCACATCTAGGGCAAGTCACAGAGCACATCCCACCAGCACAGACACCGAACCACAGGCTCTGGTGCAGTTCATTAGCAGGCAAGTGACAACTTAGAGCAGAGATGGACCTTCTCTGTTCTTGTGTCAACCTACGAACACATCCAACTTCTAACAACAGCAGAGCATACACTTCTTTAACAAGGCCAAGCTGGCCATTGGGACTTGCCTTGTGAAAGGACCCAACCTCATAGCCTGAGGTTCAGACACACCATCCAATCCATCTGCATCTGGAAAGAGTCTACCAAAATGGACTTATAAGGCCTGAAAGTCTCTGAGAAACCAGACGAGGGCTGGGCTTTTATTCCCTGCATAATTGTAAAATAAAGCATGAAACAATCCTAGAAAAATGTAAAAGACCTGGGAGAAACAGGGCACAGCTCCTTGAGCGCTGCATGCCTTCAGACAGCGCAGGCTGGCACACAGCAGCCCGGATCTGCTGACTGTATGCCTGAGGATTAGCATTTGAGATGATTCACGGCTTCAGGGATAATAAAAGCCTCAAATGGTCCTCCCCCTCCTTCCACAGAGTTCATTATCATTTCATCTGCACCGAGGAGCCCAAGCACGTCTCCCCTTGACCTTCAGGATCACTTTCCCAAGCCCTCAGAGACCCAGCCGATCCCCAGAGGTGACAACTCCAGATAGCAGGAGCGACGGTTTGAATTATTACCTGTTCCTGTTTGGTTTCACAGCGGCCACAAGATGACACAGAAATCACAGGGCAGGCAGCCCCGGCTCCAGACGTCCAACCATCTACACTATCTACCAGGCAAACACACCAGTGTTGTATCTGGCGTGTCCATGGTCGGTTCTCATCAGGGCAGGAGGAGGATTTGGCTGTCAGCTCAGAGAGGCCCACTTGCATTTAATCTGACCTCTGCTAAGGAGGGGGCTTCTTGACTGGTGGTTCTTGGCGTAATTTCAATGCATCAACTTAAATCACCCATAGTCAATGGGAGTGAGCTTTTTTTGGCAAAAGGTTTGTTTATTCCCCAGGACAATATAGGAAACTCTCATCTCAACTATTTTTTCCAGTATGCAGACAGACCCTTTCCTTCCTATTCCACCCTTTAAATGGGAGCTTTATCTCCAGCAGATATCAAGCAGAATTTGAATTGACCTGGGCAATGTAACTGAAAACCTGCATCAGCCCCTCCTCATGCTGAATCTCAGCTTGAATTCTTGGTACTGTCCATACTTAACTCTCTGTCCCAACATGAGCAAACGCTGGGCTAGATGCAGCATGCCCTCCTCATCAGTGCCAGTTCCATGGAGATGGGAGGGCAGCCTGTCTCTAAAATAACTAAAAGTGGCATTTAACCATGTACCATACTATGAATAGGAGTTCCCACATTCAAATTATAGCAGCAAAGCAGGACCAATCCCACATGCTTCCTACAACTGACATTACAGTGAAATTCTAGGCATCTTGCTAAAACCCCACCAGGAATCTGGGAAGGGACCAAGACCATGGCATGCTCTGCCTAAAGCACATTACTCAAAAGACTTACATATTTATGCTCACAGAAAGTGCACCTCCACAGCTTGTACTACAATACACCCTGCTAGGCAAAGATGCACAGAGCTTTGGTAACTAGGACCATTTGTCAATGGCTGTCCCGGCACCCACTGTCACAAACAGCTTCTACCTGCTGCTAATGCAAGTGTGAGAGCTTAGATTAATAAGATTAGCATAAAACATGAAGAGCAATAGACACACCCAGAGCAGCAAGAGCAATATACAGCAGTACAACAGAAAAGCTTATCAGCCCACATCTGTGTAAATATTAACAACCTCATAAAGACAGGACTTCAGACAACTTTTAACTGATGGCAGGTGTGTCTGCCCCTGCTCAGCTGTGTTGATAACACTTTATAAGGCAGGAATTTATCACTGGGTAAGTGCATTGTATGGTGATTCTCCTCTGTTCTCAAAGCCTACTGACCTCCCATAAATACTTACTCTTGTGTTATGGGATCATTAGAATAAGTCACTCCTGGGTCTTTCTGAATGTCACTATTTTATATTTGATTCTTCAACTGAATTTTAGGCATGCCACAGGTGGAATTTATAGCAGCCTTGGTTTTAGAAAATACCAACTAACCTCTCCTGTTAACTTGAAAGTTGTTTCATGGACACCTAACAATCAACAGATGCTTCTAAGAATCACGTATGAGACACAAGGAAGAGTGGAACTTCCCAGCTGAAGGATGATGCAATTATTACCCTGCACCATGAAGATGCTTCAGAAACTTTCCATTAGGCTTTTTCTTCCTATTCTGTTCAAGATATGTAGAGCTAGCAAAATAAACACACAGAAACAGCACACAATTAGCTTACACACTTGAAAGCTTGACAAGGTAAGTTTTCAGAGGCTGGTCAGGTTACTCAGATGATGTTAGTAATGGTCCTGTTTCTTAAGAATAACCACTGAATTCCTTTGCTATGCAATTACAAGTATATAACAGTACAAGAACATCCCATATTGCTGGCCACAGCTCAGCCTGGTCCTGAAGTGACTTTCTAAAAAGATCAGACTTAGGGTAGCCTCCATCTCCAAGGTGGTCCCTCTCCATACAATCACAGATGACAGCCAGCAACACAGCCCATCACACTGCAGCCAGACTGCTGCAGCAGCAGGTGCCTTTTCTGTGGGCTTTGGTTTGCTTTAAGATAAATGGAAGGGCAGAGCATAGCAACCTCACACTCCATGGAGGCTGGTCTGCCTTTCAAGGTATCACACCAGGCATGAGGAGAAAGCAGCAAAAGGCAACAGAGGGGAAAAAAATGAGCAGGGTTAAAAGTGCAAGAGAAAACATGGGGGATGGAAGACAGAGCAGGGAAATGTACAGGAAGAGCCAATGGATTTAGCAGCTTTTGAGTATGTCAGAGCAGCAGGATCTTGGCAGCAGGATTTTGAAGTGTGCTCTCTGACAAATCCTCTTTTGTGACAAACGCCAGACGTTTCCCATCATTTCCCAACCTTTCAGTTTATGGTCTGGTGGCACACTCAAGAAAGTTATTTTTCTACTGAAGGAAGACCAGGATGCAGAAAGGCCACGAATAAAGGGCTCCCACTGGCATGGGACAACCAGAGCTGAACCTTAACCTGCAGCCAACAGGGAGCATTGCCTGGGCCACGGCTGCAAAGTCTGCCACTTGAATACCAGGTAGGAACCGCCTGCTCAGAAAGGTATTTGAAGGAGCATTTCTAAGAGCCTTCCAAACCCTGTACGTGAAAAGGACTATGACAAGCAGTGCAGATGGCTTTTTCAACACCAGGCTTCTTGTGCATCTAAGCTGCGGCCATGCTATGGGCTTCCCACGCTGTGCTTTAGTCCCACAGTTTGAGGGAAGTGCATCAAACACACGGTGAGGCTGGGGCTGAGTAACCCTTCCTCACACTTAGCTTAGGCTGGACCACAGCTCTGGACCCCAAAGCCTGACCTCCAGCTCCAGACCTGCTGCTTTAGGCCAATTTCTCTCTGACATTGAGAGAAGAGCGGCAGCAGTGATCTCACAGGGGTTTGGTGACCCTACTTGTTGGCTTTTGGAAGACAGACCAAGGGCACCAAGGAAAAAGCAACATTTCTCTTATCAGCTATATGCATGCACCACTGTATCTGAGGACATCGGAACCAGACAAGTAAGAACGTGATCTGCTCCCAGAGCCACCTTGGCAGATGAAGCACTGTTCATATTTCCACTTTGCAGAAGAAGAGCAGGGTGCTGAAGAAGGAGCACTCCACAGCCAGTGAAAATCTGCGACCTGAACCTGCCCTAAATTCTCAGGTCTTCTTTTACAGTTCTCGATGTGAAACACGAGTACCCTGAAGATAAAACCCTTTGGTCCTTGGACAACACACCTACCACTGGTGATGGCTCACAGTCCCACAGATCTGGTACATATCCACATTTATAGAGCTGCTCAACCATACCAACAGCACGTTAGCACTGCTTCTCTATCAGACCAGACGGGAAGCAGACAAGCTCTGCTTTACCTGGGGATTTACTGCAGAGCAAAAGTAACTATTCACAGTTGGTACAATGCTTAAAGGGCCCCAAACCCTGCCTTGCAGCAGCAGATTGTTATTTCTAACATTCACACTTTCTTCCTGCTCGCACAAAAGTCAGCTCAGCCATATTAGTTGTGGGGTTTAGCCTGTCTGAGTACAGCAACAGCGTCTAAAGCTTGTTATCACAGCCCTGTGTGCTGATACAGACATGGAACCACAAGTAAAGTAAATTATCCAAACAACGATAAAGACTTGACAAATCTGCAAAAGCAAAAAAGCTGAGGCTGAAAAGCTGTCGTTCCGCTTCCTCAAAGCACAAAACACCCCCACGTGATGGACCCCAACCACCACGGGAAGGAAAAGCAAGAGAGATTTATTTTTGCTTTTTCAAGAAAGGATCTTGTTTGGAGTCAGAGCAGAGCCCCAGCTCCTGCTTGCAGCTGACAGAGCAGGACTGGAGAAACTCTATGTGCACCTCACAAAGTTTCCCAGACATTCAGCAGAAGGGAGGTGAACACATTGTGATGCAAAAGCCATGAAGTTTAACTTTACAACAGGAAAAGGCAATGTGTTTTAATGCTGAACCTGTGCTTGAGGGTATTTCTAGGAACAAGGGGGAGAGCACCTTTTACCTAAGGCTGTGGATGCCATGATGCTACTCCAAGCATGACAGCTATGACAACAACATGTCTGACTTGTCCCCTGCACAGGAGATGACTTGGGGGATGATGGATTTTCTGGCACCACACTTGCCTTGTCTCTCATTTGCCTTGGATGCAGAGTACACACAAAAGCCCTCCCTAGGTGGCTGGACTGTACCCATTCTAGCACTGACTCTCTGAGTTAAAAGTGCCTGAAAGGAAAAGAAAACCAAAGAAAATACAAGATCGTGGAGGGACAACTGAACAGGACTAAACACAACCACCCCTTTTGCTGCCCCTCAGTAAACTGCATGAACCTCAGGTGTAACAAATCTAAAATGTGTGTTCCTTACTGAACTGCCAGAATTATATGTTAATATGAAAAGTTACACGGCAATATACAAGCAGTAAATCCCAGGAGATCAGATTATAAATGAAAACATTCTTTTCTCTTCATCTAATCATTTTTGCTCATTTCACCCACAGAGCTTCCACCTAATTCATGTGCTACATAACAAACATACTGATGAATTCCTTGAGAGCTCTCACAGAACTGCTTTAAAATACAAAATAGTAAAAAACCATTAAAATTACATCACTGCAGAGACTATATGTGCCTTGGTCTGCCCTGAATTGTAAACTGCATGCATTTACAATAGCACAGGTAGAAAAAAACCCTCTTGCTGTTAAATTCTAGCAGAAAATGATGGTTCTACCTACATAATTTTTTGAAATTGCACCTGGTTTACACAATGAATTTCCATTTTTTATTGAAAAATAGAACACCAGGAGAGAACATTTTCATCTCAGACCTGCTGCCCACGTGCACAGGCAGATGGAGTGTGGCAGCTCTCTGCCCAGCTCCCATTTGCCTGCTGCCTTCCTTCATGGTATATTGGGCTGTATAACCCGCACAATGAAGTGCGGCGACTCATCAAGAAAAGCAAGACTTGCACAATGCTAGAGAAAAATCAGTGCAGTTTTCAACCAGCTTTCTCTGAAGAGGGTATAAAATTCACTTATGCAGAGAGCTCTTTTCTTTGGGAAAGTGGGTATCTGATACCTGTCAAATAGGGGAATCATCGTATGAAATACACATCAAACATGACCTTCCCTAAGCTTGTTTATTTACTACCTGGGTTCATTGGGTGAGCCTAAATAAAGTGAAATAAATAATCAACCCCCTCAGCAAACAGGCTCTAAATTAACCCTTGCTCATCTTGTCTCAAATTAGCTGCTTATTGTGAAAGAGCGAGCTTAGGAAAGCACACAGTTCGGTCTGACTGAGACAAGAGTTAATGGTTCACAAGCAAATGCCTAGCAAGGTATTTAAAGAAAAAGTGTGCAGAGTGGCAGCTGAGATAAAATACACAATGACTCACTTGGCAAACAAGAGCCGTGGAGCACAAGGAGTACAACAGCAGCGCCAGCGCCGAGCACTGATTTACAGCAGGGCAGACACAGCCCACACAGAGCAGTGGGTCACGCTAGAGAAAGCCTCTGTAAATGGCATTGCATGGGCATTTACAAAGCACTCTTGCATGGAAAAGAAAACCAAGAATTAAACCACAGTGCTGCTTATGACAGGCACCTGATGGATGACCTGAGTGAATCCACCACCTCTTTTGTATCACCCACTGATATATGTGGAAGGCAATCCTTGAGGGCTAAACAGGCATCCAGACTGCTCAGGTCTTTTGCCTCTGCTTGAGGTCAGCATGAATGTTCCCTTGTAACTCATCCCCAGTCCCAATGGGCCTGGAAAAGAGCTTCCAGTGAATGGTTCACAATAGGGCTCTTTCCTCCAGCCTAACAGAGGCAGGTCCATGAAGCAAAAGGGTTTGTGCTGGGAAGCCGACACACACATTGTATTCATCTCAGAGCTTTCTTTAGGCCAGCTCCAATCTCACCCCACAGCCTGAGCACCTGTTAGTGGCTGGCATACATGAGGTGGGCTCCATTTCTGCCACATGGACGCAGCTTGAGCCCTCCAAGACCTCTCCAGGATGCAAACCTGGGGAAGGGGAGTAGGAACAGCTGGGAGATTTGGTCCAGATTCGTGTTTCTGCTCCAACCACAGTCCTGGACATGGCCACACCTGGAGTTTTGGTCATACAGACCTGGTGAGACTTCCGAAAACAGGCTGGACCAGCTGCCTCCAACACATCTCAGGTGTGTCCTGTTGCTGAAGCTGCCTTAACCTTGAGGTAAGTAAGCAGTACACTGAGCAGGTGCTTTGCTATCAGACAATTACTAACTTCTGTGGAGCAGCTGTTTTACAGCACATATTATCATCATCACCACAATCTATCCTACCAAGAGATGTTTCCAGTTTATCTGGCAAAATAATCACCTTCCCAAGTAAATGCTACCCAAAAATCTAATGCTGAGCACTCAATTAGGAGCAAACTGCTAAGGCCTTTCCCAATCCTAACTATTCTATAATGCCAGTTTTCTGCACCTAGACCAGACACTGCATTTTCTCCTCAGTAAAGCTTTTAAATACAGCAGTTTCTGAGCCAATTACTCCATAGCAGGAGTATCTTTCACACAAACCTTTTCCTTTTACAAACCGTGTTTATCACCCCTATAGCGATAAACCCTGGTGCCTCGCACATGTCAGCTATCAGGAATTCATTATTTTGTCTGTGTTATGTTATACCAGTCCGGAGTTATCTTTGCAGCCCACAGGCCAGAATCAAAACCGAATGCGTCAGCTATTTAAAGAGAATAGAAGCCCTCCTCCAACAATTTAATTAACTTTCAGGGAGCATGACTGGGTTTCAGTAATGGGAATGTTACAGGGGAAAATATGATCCAAGATTATCAGTCAGAAAATACACTTTTCCATAGCTAACCTGATTTTAATAGATGTTTTTCTAACGCTAGAAGGTCAGCATTTAGGACATGTCAGCTAAAAACTCTCATCAAGTCACAAAAAAAAATAATACTATATACTATCGTACAGCATTTTGAGGGCAGATGCTTAGTCTATGAACTCAATACAGCTAAATCATTCGTTTCCCAAAGAGGCAACACATTATATGTTGCATATTTACACACGGAATGATTACCAGACTGATCTGTTATTTTGCTTGCCTGCCAAGACATTAGGTTTCTTTACAATTCAAATAAAATACCTCAGATAAGTAGAATATGGACTTTTTTCACCCTATACTGAGCCATGCCAGGAGCTGGAACTTGAATCAAATTCTCTTTCTAAAACCCTCGAACAGAGTTTTAAAACGTCAAGCTTTTGTAAAACCAGGCTGGCAGCTTTTTCTGTTTCATTTGCAAACATGAGAGTGGAGGAGTGCAATTAAATAATGCAGAGTTTCAAAACTCCTATTAATGACTAATACTTTGCTTGGGGTTCCTAGTACAGGAGCTAGGGAAAAACTGATGGGAATTCAGTTTAAACAGAGCAGCCATCAACTGGAAGCCCTGGATGAGTCACGAAAAGGAAACACAAGCAAAGCCTTACATCCCTTCTCTCGAGGAAAACCTGCCCAATCATTGCATGGAAAGGCAGAGGGCCAGGGATCTGCAGCATCCCAGACATGCTGGGAACACCAGAGCTGCAAGGCTCAGGAGAAACAGTCCCGACACTGTCCCATGTAAGGTGGGGAATGGCTCATGGAGCACCCCTGCGATATGAGCTTCATCACACACAGGGGGGTAATTATCTTGGCTGGGATCACCAGTTCAGTCAACAGGAAAAGGAACTGGGTGTGCAGTGAGCTACACTGACTGCGGTCCGCTGCCACCTTTGTTAATCATTCCTTCTGCAGCCCACAGTCATTTGAGGCTGTCTTTGGGAAACCAGAGCTATCCAAAACAGGCTCACATGCAATGGACACGCTGCCAGCGCAATTCTGAAGCATGTACTTAAGTCTTATCAAGATGTCTTAAAAGCCAGGGTCCTCTTAAAGTAGGACTTGGGTGGCTTATCTTACATAAAGCCACTCTCCAAATGAGAAGGCACATACCCTTGTCCTAACAGCCCCGCTTAGGGCCCTGGGGTCCTATTGCAAACCACCTGCAACAGCCAAACCCCAAAGATCCTGATATTCACGACACCAGTGCTACCACTGCACAGCCCCTCCAGAGTGACCTTTGAGGTGTAGAATCAGAAACTTTTACTTTCCCTGAGCGCTGCAATGTCAGGTTTGCTCACTGAAAATAAACAGGTTTCAAAAGAATGCGCTCACCCACTCTGCACGGGTATGGGAGGGTGGTTCTCAGGAGATTGCTGCTCTGCCATCAAGATGCTATCTGAGAGTGGATTGGGAAAGGGGTAACTGCAGAGCTGCAGGAGTTAGAAGTGTTCGGACCCTGGTACTGATCTGCCTGCTCCCAGCTGAAGTCAGAGGAATTCACACAGTGATCCCATCATGGGACGTTTCCCCATGGAAAATCTTCTCTATGACCTATGTGAGAAATCAGCCAGCCAAAGATCACCAGTTCTGCCTGCACTGGCCCATTTTTCACTTCCAGAAAGCTAATCTCTAGGACTTCAGGCAATTCCTGTATTTACCGTGTTTGTTCAGCACTAATTCAATATAAAGAAATACTAACTGGCGAGTTCTCACGTAAGCAGGAATGGTGCAAGAGCCGCATTCCAAAACATGATTCAAAGAGGAACAGCCAAATGACGGCGAACAACGGACACACCAAAGCCAAAGCACTGCAAATGAAGACAACTCAGTGCACAAGCAGCAAGGATGTATTCCTGGTATCGCAGCAAGTTTGGCAGGGGAGGCCAGTCCTGCAGTATCTTTGTGAAGATATGCTGGTAATTAAGCTAGTGCTTTATCAGCGGTGGCCCAAAGGACCACTTGTGATATGTAAAATGAAATTCCTTCGCTTCTGGTGTGCTCGCTGTGCCTGAGACAGCTGGCCAGGCTCATTTGCTATGGAGCAAAACATATGTTCTGCTTAACAGAGGAAACAATTGCTGCAGCTATTTTCACGCAACTATCAGAGGAAGAGCTGCACTTGGAAATCACTCTTGTAGCAGCGTTCTTCCCTTCAATTCTCTTCAAATACTTTTAAAGGTAACCACGGGCAATCCACTCCTTGCAATGTGTCTGCAGAGGCATGGAAGATAACCACAGACACAGTTCTTGGCCATGTGAAGCAATACTTACAAACCTACTTACAGCACATAAGGAGTCAACGTTAAGTTTAAACCACATAAGGGAGGTTTTCACCACAAAGGTAGTTTTTAACCTTAACTCCTCTTCTTCAGAATTGAGAGCACGTGCCACCAGCTGCTACAGCTTAGTAAGTTAACTCCTGTCAAGTGAACAGTGGTTCTCTTGTTAACTTCACCTAAACTGAGCTAAGCTTAAGGTGTCCCTGTGAGATCAGGCAAGATGAGTTGTCTCTCTAGAGAAACGAAACGCAGGACACCGCGGCTATAAGTAATATACTGTGGGTCACAAAGCAGGTCTACAGCATGAATAGGGAAAGAAATTGTACAGCCAGCCCCAGTTGATCTCAGTCACAAGGACACCTCTTCCTCCCTGCAGGCATGACAGCACACCAACAAAAAGGAAAAGGAGGTTGTGATGAACTTCACGGAGCATGCCCTTCAGTGGAGAAGTGGCTGAAGAAGGCAGCAGGGGTCTCAGGCAGCAGCACTGGCATGCACTTAACTGCACACTGAAGGAAGCAGAGTGTGTCACGTTGGCAGACAGATGTGACTTGACCCCTGCATCTGAGCACACAGCTCTCGACTGAGCATTTTCAAGCCTGGCTCTTAAAAGCTGTTGTAGCCAAAGCGTAAAACACTCCTCTCTTCCCAGATGGAAACTCAGAAAGTAGTAAAACATTAACACGACCAAAACCAACCTTCTGAATTTCTATTTGCTTAGTGAGCTGTTTCTAATTGAAGGTCTTTTCCCCTGGCTTTAACAGGTCCCAGTGTGACCCCACCTCCTCTGCAGGGCCAGTTACTGTAACCAGTGCATGGTAAGAAGTGATCTCCAAGGACGAACCCCGTCTTTTAAAGCCCAGCAACCGGGTCACACACCAGCTACAACACAACTGTTGGGTCAAGCGCAGGAGGGAAGGGAGAGGCTCTGCAGGGCAGCTGCACAAGAAAGCAGCTCATTGATCTCCAGCGCGGGCAGCTGACGGGCTCCATGTCTGCACATGCTGCCACTCTACAGGCAGGGTCACCCAGATAGACCCAAGCCACAGTTCAAGGAAGCGTGGGAGCTTTCTCCCCATCCCATGTTCAGGAAGGGGAGCAAAGCGGGATGGCCTGAAAAGCTGTTTTGCCTCAGAGCCTGCTCACAAAAGGCATTACTCACCCAGATTTTATCCAGCCCAGCAGCGCATTTCACTTTCTTCAGCCACTGCTTGCAGCTGGACTTTACCCCTGGTTTTGATTGTTTGCAATACAATGCCAACACAGAAAAACACATCCATCAAGCACACCGGTATTAGAAAGGAGAATGTTATTACCTGGAATAGTCTCCTTTAGCTTCCTACAATAGAAAAACAGTGACAGAGTTATAACAGGAGCTCTTCAAAAGTCCTCGATTTTCCCAGCATTGTTCACTTCCCCACTCCCACAGCTCCAGGGCCAAATCCTGACCCCAGTTACACGCAATGCAAAGCGTGAAGCCTGCTCACATGCATTCAAGAACAGAACTTGGCCCTTTATGCTTCCAACTATAGATAATCCACACACATCATAAATAAAACCATTTCCAAGAGGGGGATGAGTTTCACACTGCAAATCAAATCTTGCTTTTACTGCACAAGAAGTGAAATACAATTCTCTCTCCGGCCAACTGCATCCAGCTAAAGGTTGGCTTTACAGGCAGGTCAGCAGTTGCAAGGAATTGTGTTCACTCGAGATGAAAACAACAGTGCAGGCAGATGGAGCTGCTGCAGCTTTGCCGTGGCACTTTGTCACTGAGAATGCCATAGGGAAAAAATCCTCAGTGTCTTAAAGGCAGAGTTTTATTTCATAGAAAATGGTAAATAACCAGAGTGTGTGTACGACAAAACTTGATTAAGGAGAACAAAAACTGACACCGCATATTTCAACATAACAGGGGTATCAAAAACATATGCTCTAGAAAGATTCACAGGCATAATCAGCAAATTTAGCTACTCCTCCTCCCAGATCTGCAGACCATAAATTAGAATAACTGATAAACTGGATGGAAATCTACCCAAATACATGACTTCCTTTGGTGAGTTTTTCTTCTTTCTTTCAATTTCAAATACCTCAAATAAGGATTTCCCTCACTTGCCCCTAAGGAAAACACTTTCCAAGTTTTCTACCTTTTCTTCCCCCTTTCCCACCCTTCTCTCCAGCTGCAGAAACTATAAAAACAGCTCCATGTGCATGCTTTCATACAAAGGGGGGAGGAAAAGAGAAGCAGAACACAGTAGAGCTAAACCAAGCCCAAGCCACCGGTGCCCGCGGCCGAACTGGGTGGGAAGAGCCGCTTACCTGCAACACTAGCGCTGCCAACTTGAAGACGGTCTCGCTCTCCGCTTCAATCTGCCCCTGTGCAGGGAGAGAACGGGACATGAGCGCGGCCGCGCCCCGCCTCGCCGCACACCCTCTCCGCTCCGCCCCGCCGCGGGGAGGGACCGGGGGGACCCGAGCGGTTCCCGGGCACAGCGAGTGCCGAAGGGCCGGAGCCCTCCCTGTGCCCCCGGGGGTGCAACCCCCTTCTGCGAGCACGGCCTCCCCCGCAAAGCCTCGCCCCTTCCTCCCTCTCGGCGCAGATCTTTCTTTCCTTTACTGCTCTTTACCAGGCGCTGCTTTGCATTATTGCAGCTACCGGAACTTTTGACAAGGGCATGTGGAGGTAGAATAAGGGGAAATGGATCTAAACTGACAGAGGAGAGATTTAGATTAGATACAAGGAAGAAGTTTTTCCCTGTGAGGGTGCTGAGGCTCTGGCACAGGTTGCCCAGAGAAGCTGTGGCTGCCCCATCCCTGGCAGTGTTCAAGGCCAGGTTGCAGGGCTTGGAGCAACCTGCTCTAGTGATAGGTGTTCCTGCCCATGGCAGGGGGTTGAAACTGGATGAGCTTTAAGGCCCCTTCTAACGCAAACCAGTCTGGGATTCTATGACTGTGCACACCTCGTCAGGGACCTGATCCTGCATGCTGCAAAAACACGTGAAAAACTTGTCACCAAGCAGGGTTGGGCAAGAGAGATTCTCATGGCTTGAAGCACACCACCCCAGTTCCACAGTGGTACATACACCTCTGATGCTAGGTAAGTAATACTTACCAATCACAAGGCTAACATAACTAAGCTTCCTTTGGCCCACAGCACCTGGATCTTACAACCTCCAGTTCTCACAAGTACACTGCAGTGTTCAGACAAATTGATGGAAACCCCATGCTGGAAGCCTCCTTTGTATCTTGACCCTACTCCCAAACCAGACCCATCCTGACAACACTATGCATTTGCTGACTTAAGCAGTGTGCAGCTGATAAATGCCAAAACATCAAAACTACACAAGAATCCTTTTTTTTCTCTTCTTGCAAAGTTAAGTGCAGTCTTTCAAAGTTAGTTTCTTATAAGGAAAAGCCCTGGTCTTGGTTCTACAACACTGTCACCAGCACTAACACTGGAAAAGTGAAGAAGATACCTTACAGTTGGGAGTCTTGGGTTATCAAGGCTACTGTGTGCCAAGGATAAAACTGAGGCCATGAACCAGCCCATGAATAGAGATTTATTGTTTCTCATTGACCTTCTGCAAGTGAAGGTGGTGGACACGATGCCAGCCTCATGCCACCAAGAGCCCAACACATCCTCTGTCCCCACTTGGCTGAATGAGGGGACAAAGCAGACTGAAAGCTGAAACAGTACCAAACCCAGGGCAGCAGGAAGATCTACAGAATGACAAACCGGCACAGGGAAATGACAGCTCAAGATCTATAAGGCACATCTGGAGCTGAGCTAATTTGCCGCAGCTGCAGGTCTGGCCCACAGAGACCAAATTCAAAAGCGAACAAACAAATAATTCAATTTCCATTAGAAGGGAGGGTTTTTTTGCCAGCTTTGTCAATAGAACATTCCAGCAGCAGCGCTCCCCCAGGCTGCTTCGCAACAGCAGACCAAGAGGAATTTCCCCTTCCCAACAGGTGTGGCAACAGCTATGGAGAAGTAGCCTCCGAAGCATTCCCAGACATATTTTATTAGAAGAAAAGGAGGAGCACATCACAAGTTAGGAGGAAAAAAGAGCTTCAAGTTCATCCTTCCTTCCGATCCCTTTCATGTTGATGCTTAAGAAAAAAGGCAAGGATTACAGCCCAGAAACTCTTCACATAGGTGCAATTTTAAGGCACTTTGTTACTTCCAGGTCTGTATCGGGTTAGTCTTTGTCATGCACATCTGAGCTGCCTTTCTTTAAACTTAAATTGCATCTGCTCAAAGAGCCTCTGAGGCCAACTGTAGCAGCGGGAGGATTACAGAGATCAGGTCATCCCAGCACTGCGCTCCTGCTCAGCAGGAAAAGATGGGCTCTAGCTCAGCAAAGCGGTCCCTGGACCACAGTATCAGGGAAAACAGGGCCAGAAGGGACCTTAAACTCATCAAGACCATGTCCCTGCCCCAAAGTGAATCAGTTACATGCAGCTTGTCACCTTTTAAGCATGTAAGAAACTCATCCAGATTTAACTACCTCTGTTGCTGGCTCTAATAAAAACTCAGCAGCACTCTGTGAGCCACTGCAGCAGTGAGTCCCTGCTGACCCATAGCAAGGCTGCTGCTGGCATTACAGGTGTGTTTGGGACTTACTAACCAAGCACCTCTTCACTTTTCATCTTCAAAGCACCTCCCGACCATTAACTAATTAGCAATAGTAATTACGAGGCTGCTCCTCTGTGTATTTAACTTGGTCCTAAATACGAGCATTAAGAAACTCTGGTCACTTTACTAGGCTGCTATTGCATGGCCACAAATGTTAAAAGTGATCCCACAAACCACTTCATTTAGGGTTTTAGGAGGCTGAACAGGCTGAAAGGGACCGCCTTCTTCAGGTGATGAAAGTCTGTCTCTGCTTTCATAGCGAGGGTTTTGCTGTGCTGATGTCCTCAGCTTTTAGTGCATTTGATTAGAAGCTGCATTGAGGAGTGAACAGGTAAGACTGTCCCCCCTAACATGACCTCTTTCAAAAAAGATGCTGAAGGTGTCATGACCAGAGCAAAGGGGACAAACAAGACACCCCAGGCTCAGGACTGCCAGCACGGCTCTCTAGCTTTTGCTAACCTCAGAACAGGGTGGACCAGCCCTAATTATTATCACATATAGCCATACCAGAACAGTGGCCAATCTGAGGGAGGCTCTGCACCTAAAACACCTTCCAGAGTGCAATCAGGAGAACCCCTACCCTTTGAAGGGGCTAAAAACCAAAGAAAACGATACAGGGAGGCAAAGGGACTGTTCTGAGGTCATACAGGAGCTAAGTAGCAGTGCAAGGATTTGAACCAAGAGATCCCAAAGCCCAGCTCAGCCTTTATCTAACAGACTAACTTTATACAAGTGAGTCTCTTGGACAATTCCTTTGAGCCTGGAATTATTTTTCATCATAATATAACATTATTTGCCATCTGGTCCCCCAATTGCTATAATGCTCTGGGCTGTCAAGGAGTTTGGACAGCCTTGCCTTGACACAAATCCAAATAGCGATACACGTCACTCAGGAGCACAGAGCCGTGACTCATCCCACTCACTCAGGCAGTGTTTTGATTTTATAACCATCTCTCAGCCCCAAGGCTGTTGGATGGGGGGGGGTCTCTGTCTTAGCATCACTTTAACACGGTCAGATTTCAAAAATAGATGGAGAAAAGGGCTGTAAAAAGATTCATTTGCAATGCCTGCAATTGCCAGGGTAATTTAAGCAGAGACTTCATTGAGGGTGTGGGCCCTGGGAGCCAGGGCAGCGAGTGCTCTCACGCGGTTCTGTGTTGGAGATGAAGATGGGAGTTTTTCCTAGATTTATCCCAAGTGGATACAAGGTCACCAGCATGAGGTTAAGTAGATGGATGTAATTCTGATAATGAAATCAGAGACTTTTACATCTGAGATGTAAATAAGTTTAAACAGACCAGTGGGTGCAGCTCCAGGGAGGGGATGAAACTGATGTTTCTCAATTAGAGTTTGCACAGGGACCAATCATTTTAACCAGCAAGACAGATTCAGCCCCTCGCATGGCTCTCCTAAAGGCCACTGGCTTATCTAAACACTGCATTTGGTCCAGTGGATTCAGGTGGTGGCTTTTAGGTGACATCCTGACAAACATCAGAATAATAAAAGGTTGTAGCAGATGTCCAAACCATGGTGGCAATTACTGTAGACCAGGAATAGGTCACTATCTCGGTAGCCAGTAAAGACCAACCCTCCCTTCAGTGCCTATGGGCAGAATTTAGTCCCTGATTCAGGTATGAGCTCAAGCCTTTTGCTACACAGACACAGACTTACGAATGTGATAAAAATCACAAGCTTGGTCGTGAACAGAGCAGTGAACCCTCATTAGACACAGCAACAGCACTAGAATTTACTGTCATAGAGATACAAGTCTGAAATCCTAGCAAGACACAGATCAAGAATGATGATAATGAGCATTAACTGTGCTAAGCAAATCTTTGGACTGTAAACTTACATTAAAGCAGACTAAAAAAAAGCAACACAAAGGAACTGTCATCTCTAACTCTTTACAGGCAGAGCAAGACATGAAAACATACATGGTTTGTTAAAACCATGTGTAACCTCCAAGGGTTAAAGTCCAACAACAAACACATTTCACCTGAAGATTTGAGACTTGAGATACCAACAGACCTCTTCCCTCCAACCCTTTAAAAATGTATATTAACCATAGACACCCTCAAACACACACAATGATTGAATAGCCTCAAGACAGCCACAATACTGAGTATAATTACCCACTGAAAGGTGATTAAAAATACTGAGAGAAAGAAGGGTGCAGAGGGAAAGAAAGGACCCAAACGTCTACAACAAGGTGTTCAGACCGAGGGAGACAATTAGTTGGGTGTGGACCCAGCACAAGTGAACAAAGTGATGCCAGCACCCATGCCCTTACCTGGCACCACTGTGCCTTTCCCCGTGAGACCCAGCATCCCCATGATGTGCCCAAGAGCCAGAGGATGCAAAGGCAGGTCCCTGCAGTGCAGAAAGCTTCACAGCTTTTCAGCATCTAAGGGTTCTCTGGGAGCAGAGGCTACAGCGAGGCGGCCTGAGCTCCTGGGGCAGGGAGTGGTTGTCAGCCACAACCTGTTACACGGCACAGGTTGAGCAGTGCTGAGGAACTAGGTCAAACAAATGTGGCATCTCGCTCTGGCAGTGTGGCTGTGCTGGGTAATTACACCACAGAGACAAGTAATGGCAGCAAACAAATAACCCTCCAACTTGAAAGGGCCATCCCAATTCCTGGCATTCACACCTACATCTCAATCCTGCTGCTGTCACCTGCTGTTTGCACTGGACACCCCATCCCATTTCCTTCTGCAGTGGAAGCCCCAGACTTTGCTGAGCATCTTAACTGGGACCAGTTTCCCAAGGACAGAAACTCTGGGTTTAGAAAACACAGCAAATGTCTGCCTCCAGCACATTAGGGAGGTAAAGCAAAGCACAAAGCCAGCAGGAGATGCAGAATACAAGCCAATATAAGAGCAAATTAAAGGGTGGTCATTCTGACCCTCCTCAAAAGGGCACTTCAGATTTCTACTTGTGCTGCATATACCCCATGGGGGGACTACAGCCTGAATAACTCAGGAGGCCTCACAGCTGCTTCACAGCATTTAGATGGCCCATGATGTCTTTCATTTCATCTACTGAGCCTCACAGCCCTTCCTACCCAACACAAGAGACCACAGCCTGAGAACAAACACAGCTCAGGGAGCGCACAGCAGCTCTCTCCCAGCAGAATCTGCTGCTTTCCACCTCAGCAGCTTTGTCTGATCCAGCCCAACAAAAGCTGGTAGTGCCTCGTGGTGAGGAACAGCTTCAGGTTTCTGTTACACACTTTATTTTTCTGTCTCTGCCAGCCACCCTCATCTATCTCCCTTGTTTGCATTTTGCGCCTGAGCCAACGCTTAGATGAAACTCCAGGGAGAGCGGCAGCTGCTCCGAGACTTGTCTGCACAGTTCAGTGCAACAGGAACACATTTAGTGCTGCTTTTCTTGCATTAATATAAGAGTAAAAGCAGAAAATGGAAGAAAGACATAAAGACTTCCCTGTTCGTAAGGCAGGCTGTATGGCAAGCGTCATTAGACTTAACATATAATCACAGCCTTTTGCTTTCCTATGCCAGCACCACAGTGAGATACCCAGCACAAACCAGCAACAGAAGTGGCTGAGCTGTCACAGCATCTTTACCCTGTGGCCAGGAGATCAAAGGTGCAAAACTCTCCGTTGCAATTAATACCAGTAGTTAGACCTGGTAGGAAGTCACTATGTCAAGAGATGCCAGCTATGAAACTTTGGCTGCAAACCAAGTGAACCTTCACATGTGATGGGCCAGCCCAGCTGGGACACATCCTATACCTTCCCTGGCATGAGCTTTAACAGGTCTCCGGAGCACCATCACCTTTACAGCAGGCAGCCTTGGACCAACCTCAGCTGTGCTGTAGAGTCCCTTGACTATATCCAAATCATGGCCAAGTCCCTCCCCAAGCCACCATCACAGCTCCATGTGAGGTCTCATGGGATAATGAGTAGGGGTCCCCATGGAGATCTGCCAGTTTACATCAGCATAGGGGTCCTGCCTCCTCCCCCTGTCACATTTTGTTCACCTCACTCCATCATTCCCACCTGCTAACATGCTGCTGAGGGGATTTGGATCATGAAGGTGGCTGTCAGCACCTATGGAAGATAACAGCCCTGAAGGTGCAGAAGGCCAACTGGTCCTGCTGATCCTCATACTGGGCTTTCACATGTCAGCAAATACAGGCAATGGACAGAGTGTGTTTAATAGCCTTGGCTAGGATCAGACTACACTGTTAGGAGGCTGCATGGGAATGCTCCCCTCTCCCTTGAGGTGGGGGAGAATTAGGAAATCTCTGTTATAAAACTTTCGAGAGCTCTCTAATATATGACCACTTTGCTCTCCATGAGCTGGAAACCAGCCAGGCTTTATGCTCACACCAGGGGTCTGTTTCAACAGCTCTTCTTGGTAAGCACTGGTCTTCAGGCTGCCAAGTGCTCACAAGCATCACTGTTCATGAAGCTCTCATCGTTACAGACTCCTTCGAAAACTTTCCATTTCCTTTAACTTCTTTTTCTCTTTTTAAAGCAATTCTTACAAGTCCTTGGAACAAATGGGAAATTAAATAAATAAGCCCCCCAACACCCAAACACAGAGAGGAAAAGGGGAACACAGCCAACTTGACCATGATCTTAGTTTACAGAACATATTTTAAGAACTGGCAAAGAGTCAACAAGTATGGGCTGCAGAGCTATATGGAGGTTAGCTCTAATGCATTATAAACTTGACAGTGCTTCTCTAGCCAAGTAGGGTGTTATTTTTCCAAACTTGGCTGTTTTGAAAGAAGAAAAGACTAATTTATCTTTCTAAATTTATCATCAACATGTGCGTGACCAGTTCTCACCCACCTCCTTAAAAGTATCCCAGCCATGGTCATGGGTTGTGCAGTAACACACTGAACACGTTAAAGCTCCCCCATTGCTGTGCAAACACCTCAATCCTGGGATACCCATTTCACCTGAAACCAAATGTTAGGCTTTCTCTATGTTAAACTCCAGCTGTACAGTACATTTCAGAAAGAGCTGTAAATCTAAACCCAGCTTCTTAAAGTCAATGACATGAGAGAAAGCTTTTAAATTGAAGTTGTCACCACACAAGGTTTTCAAGCAGCAGTTCTCCAAGCCAAGACAGGCACATAGAAAACAGCCCAGACATACACAAAGCATCTTTCCAGCCTTTGCATTCTACCAAATTGCATGGGGCTAAATGAGCTTTTAACTAAGTGAATGGGAAGCACTTCCATAGACCTGGAGATCTAAGTTACCAGTTCTCACCTCTCGCTCAGTGGCCCAGGCTGTTCCTGGCAGTGGGTATAACTTCTCCAGCCTCCAGGACAGAAAGCATGGATTGTGGAAAGCAGGAGCTATGGATTCTGTGTGGCTGGACCACACTTGACTGAAGGCAGGGGGACTACAGCATCAGACCAGGGAAAAAATAGGCAGCTCAAAATGAAAGGAGCAGCATGCATGCGTCCTGCTCAGTGCACAGCAGTTCTTGTCGTTGGGTGCAGAACTGTAACGCTGCTACATGATTTGCCAAAGCAAAAATGATGTTTCAGCCTTCTTGTGCTTTGGACAAAGGGGCTCCCCCCTGTTCCCCCACTGCTCGCAGGGTCTGAGGGCAAGGCAGAAGTTCTCTCACTGGGCAGGGAACAATACAGGTCATAAGTGATACACAAACCTAGCATGTCACAGCAAAAGCCCCAGAGGCACAAGGGAGCTTTGACTGTAGAGCACGGAGGTGGGGGAGTGGGTGTGGAATAGAAAGAAATACATATTTGGCAGCAGGGATTTTATTGTTATCTTGTCCCTTCCTTGCCAAAATGTCTACAGGGATTGTGAAATGCACAAGCCCCAGATTCCTCCAATCTCTGCCAGAGGAAAGTGGTACCTGATCTGCAGAAAGGAGCAGAGGTCTGCAGGAAGGAATGTGGAGTTGAAAGGTGGGGAAGATCAATGTGGATGTGCACTACAGAGCACCAAGCCAGCCTCTGCCCTTTCAGAATTCTTATGCAGGTTTTTATTCCATTATTTATAATTCAGAATCTATATTTCATAATATATAGTCATCAGTTAATATATTTAATGTGCTAAATTATTTATTCCAACTTTTTATTCAGCTGGGAGCAAAAGCTCTCTGGAATCATGTGGAGCAAGGCAGCCAACACGTGCCTGACTTCATTAGGACTTCATTAGGGAAATCATTCTCTTTGATTAGTTATAGCCACCCGCAGAATTTCATGTGCAGAATCGCCCATAGATCTCTCAAAGAATACAGTAAACACATTCCTGCTGCAGCTGCTGAACATCATTAAGCCATGGATAAATCCCCTCCAGAGGTGGCACTGGCTGCGTTTAGCCAAGCCTTTGGCTGGCTCTTGTGGTGCATCCCACATGCCAGCAGAAGCACCGACATGCACCATCTCGCATGCAGGGCAGCATCACCCTCTGCCCAGGAAAACATAATTTTCCTTTAAAGCACACACAGGTACCTACATATTAGTGTGCTGTCAACACATGCCACTACTCAGGAATGTCAAGAGCACAACACAAACTCCATCAAGCATCAGGCCTTTGCGCCACCCTGGATTTGGGCTTTTCACACGCTGTGTCCCCTATGGAGAATGAGCTATTGTGAAAACAAAAAAGCATGACTGGCTTTTAAGCAACCTTATCCATGCAGGTCTTCTCACACCCCTGGTATTGCAGCATTTATCCTCTGACCCACATTCCTGGCCCACACAGAGCAGAAGCTCCATGAAATGATCCAGGTTGAGATTTGGCCTTGGTAGAGCATCCTCCAGCACACCCTGTGTGTTGAGGAGCAACCCTGAGCACATGGGCTGGGAGTGGGATGCTGCTTTTTTTGAGACACTGGGGTTTCCTCACTCCATGAAAGGAAAGGAGATGGGGAAGAGTGGGGGTGGGAAGAAAAGCTAATCTGAGGCAGTTCTAAACCTCCTGGAGCTGGATTAATGACTGAGAAATGCCAGGGAACATTCTTTGCTGTCATCAGCGAGCATCAGCCACTTGCTCCACCAGAGCTGGGGATCTCTCGTATTTAGAAGCCAGCATTGCTCATCCTGGAGCCTGTGCCTCTTTCCTCCTTGTAAGCGCACCCGAGGTGCCTTTGTGCATCTTCATATCCCCATCCCATGGGCTTAAATAGCAGAGTTGACCCTGTGTGCACTTCATGCACTACTTGAAGCCTAGAGACTGACTGTAAGTTTACCAAGTAGGATCAAATGTTTTTAAAAGACCTAATTTGAACGTTAAAACCCACTGGACCAACCCTGAAAGTAAATAAACTGGTTTCTGCTTAAGTGGCTGCAGGCTTCTACCAAGGCTGGGCTGTGGAGCCGCCCAGCACAGTGTGCCGCAGGCAGAGCAGGGGCTCTCGGCTTTCCTTACGCATGGAATCACCCAGTTCTGCCCAAGATCCTTCTCTCAGGAGAAAGCAATGTTCCTCATCCCTGTGCTGCCCACAGAAACCGGACACAGCAGAAAGCCCTCTCTGCTTCTGGCAGTTTTCCTTGCAGACACAGGGAAGCTGGCACTTTGGGCTGCTACCAGTTAGAACACACTTCACAAGCCATGGGGGGAAACCAGCCATGTTTTCCCCATGGAACCAGCCTTCCTCCAAACCTTTCCCAGCCTGAAGCCCTGTTCGAAGCCCTGAACTTAACTGGATGATGCGCTGCTTTTTGTGGCACCCTGTGTGCTATCAGCACTCCATGTCAGTAAGATGAAGTTATGCTGCTTGAATAATGGTATTTATTCAGGCCAGAAGTGACTCCATATTGGCTTGATTACATGTGTGCCTAACATCACTGGGGGCAAGTTTTTTTATGTTTCTCCTCTTTGCTTTCTCTTATGCTTTTTATATAAACACATACATTACACCCAAATGTTACAATATCGAGTAGCATTTGTGTCAACATTAATTTTTCACATTCCACCCTAAAACCAGACCTATTACCCAGTTCCAAAATTACTCGTGCTGTCTGTCTAGTTGAACTACTCCAGTTTCCCCTGAAAGGGTGACTGTGAGTTGCCAAAACCCTTCATTTAAAGTGGCAGATATGTCAAATGGAGATTTGCTTTTTACTGATCTTAACCAGTGAGGCCTCAAGTTCTTCAAGCATCTTGAAAACTTTAGCATGTTGTAAAAAGGCCCCAATTTCCTCCACTCTACCAGAAAGCAATTCCTGTGCAAAGCAGAGTCATAACTTTACCATTAACCACTTTTCATGTCAGGTTTCTAATCCCACCATAAAATAATGAACACTGGATACTGAATAAGAATCCTCTAACACCTGAATTATATTAAAGGTGAAAGCTTTGGCTGGCTACACTGAGCTCCACCACCAGCAAATGGTACAGAACTGGTTTCCAAGGAAAAGTTGTAAGAACCAAGTCTGCCTCTTAGGCTGATTGAACTATGAGTAAAATAAAGGCACCAGATCCACAAGTTCAACGTTGACTGGTAAATCCCAGTAACATCAGGTATTGCTGAAGTTCATTAAAGTGCAGCTGCTTTGCACCACTGGTTATAAGGGGCAAGGCAGTGATGGCTGCCACAAAGCTCTTTTTTTCAGACCAAGATATACCTGCAGCAGAGCTACCTTATTATTTAATATTTTGGCTACTGTATCATGAAATAGCTTTTAAAAATATGTACTTTACCAATTTGAACGTTTTAAGAAAACAATGGAAGCTTCTTAGGCAGAGAGTAACTACAGAAAGTATTCTAATAACTAGCTTTGATTGCTACTTCATAGGGTTTATTACTTTACTATTTGATTGAATTAAGGCAGGAAATCAGGGAACTAGGAACCATGTTCACAGCAGGTGCAAGACCTCACAGGTCTTTTCTTGAGACAAGTCTAACTTGAGTGTTTGCTATGCAATATATAGAAGGATATGCCACTGAGACAGAGCCTACCTGCGAAGTTACAACCCAGATTTCAAACAACTTAAAAGCTTTTGAGTATTTAAGAGTTATTCTAGTGTGGTGAGCACAGAGCAGGGCTGAAAAAGGACCAGGGAACCATCATCATCCCTATCTACTTGCTTGAAGCATCAGCATTTAAGTGAAAGAGGAGAGTAAATGCGCTGACATCCTAATAGTTCAATAAGATCTAGAAATCAGACACAGCTCCTAAGAAGTCTGCAGAACTGGGTAGGTGCAGCGGGTAAGAGGAGATCCAAAGGACACTGAGCCTTACCTGGTGTACACAGGACTTGGCATTCAGGAAGAACAGCTCTACGGTAGTTTTGTCCTTGAGAAAGCAAATGCTTTCAATGTAGAACCTGAAAATTAAATAATAATTAAAAAGTGAAGGGTTGCTTTCTTGAATAGGTTTCATCTTCCTCCCAGATCAATTTATTTCCTCAGTGTTTTGTTCTCTGGCAGTAAGATGGTGCAGAGGAACTATGAGCTACTGCACTTAATTTCCTGGCTATTAGGAGGGAACAAGCAGAAAATCACAGGCCGACAGCACACAGGGAATGACAAACTCCATGTTCAATAGACTGTAGATATCTGATGACTTTTCCTATCATTTGAAAACCCAACCAAACACTAAAGGAGCAAAGCCCATCCCTCCTAGGCAGATAAAGCCACAGAAGTGGAAAAGGTAACTCCAAGTAGCATGTTGCTGGAGGAAAGGGGCTGGCAGGAGCTTCATAGCACTGTCTTTCCTCCAGGAGCATAGAGCAGCCATGGGCTGAAGCCCATTAACTTTGTTCCAAGCAAACAGGAACAAGATAAAAATGACAAGGAATGCTTTGGGATCAACTCCATCCTACTGGGCACATCCATCCTAATGACAATGTGAGCCTCAAAACCAGCGGTTTACATGGAAGGGCTGCAATGGGCTCAGCATCACAAGGCACTATCCTGCCCGGCTCTCACTGCCTTCCTCCCCAGCCCAGCCTTGGCTTCTTCCCAGGGCCATGGCTGCATCAGACGCACACAGGAACCAAAGCAATCCCATTACTGGTCGTTCTGGCCCAGCCAAGGTTGGCAGATGGATCCCAGTTTGTTATAGTACACCAAACATCATGGATGCCACTGGCACTCTCCAAAAATCAGACACAACCTGTCTGTACACTTCTCTGACTCACCTGGGGCATCAACCCAAACAGTGCTGGGATGCATCAAATCATGCAGAGAAAACACACCTATAATTTGGGGAGTGTGGAACTGCCAAGTCAACTTTAAGAGACAAATTTGTGCGAATGTGGTCCTGTCACTCCTCCTTTAGCTGGATCTGCAAGCAGGATACCTGTTCTGCAGCTCCTTAAGGAGGATGAATGTGTTGGGTCCAGACTCTCCCAACCAATGCTAGACAGAAGGTAGACTTTTTCTAGTCAAATTCAGCCAAGCAAGGACTTGGGCCACCACCACAAACTACACCAGGGCTTCTCAGTGTCTTGCCTTTGATAGTGGCAGGGTTGGATGGTGAGCACAGGGCACACAGCCCACTATGTTTATCAGAACCAGGCCAATCCCTCCCACAGCCCCACAGTGCTCCCAAGGCTCCTCACAGCCTCAGGCTCCAGCCACTCTTGATGTAAATGATTTGCAAGACATCCACAGCAAGAGGTGGAAGAGGTCCACAGCAGCAGCATGGAGCGCATGCAAGGAAGCAGTAAAGCTATCACCTACTGCTCTTGTTAGAACACATGCAGTATTTATGCTGTGACTTAAGACAAGCAATACCTTAAACAGTAATCATTTTAATACTTCACATTCCTATGGCATGTTCCATCAAATTAATTTTAAAGCACTCCCCAGGATGCCTCTGCAGGATAAGGAAATAATTCACACACTTCACAGGCATGCAGCCTGTCCAAGGGGCAGACCCAAGCCCAGGAGCCTGCCTCAGACATTGGAAAGGCTACTTTACATTTCCATGATTCACCATTCACCAGGAGCTGTAGGAGCCACAGCTATTTCCACCTTCTCTTAATCCCACCTGATGTATTTTCAGCTTTACTGAACTTCATTTCAAACACACTCGAGTGTTTCTCTCCAGAAATGCAGAGCATCAGAGGGCAGGAACCTCACTCTCTCCCATGCTGCTGCCAGCCCAGCCCTTCACAGCATGGACCTCCCTCCACTGCACCAAAACTGTAATTTTCCTCAACTAATGGCCTCATTTGCATTTGTCGTTTCTCTTAACTAAGAGTCAGGCATGGCTGTCATCCTCAGAAGCAGGATGGTATATCTGGCTCTCAAGAGCAGTAGCTCCCAGTCACCAGTGGTACAGAACAGACCATAGGATCTATGGATTTCAGCTGTCCCCTGCCCCAGCCAGGTCCATGGGCTCCTTTTCTTTCCTGGTACAAGCTGCATGCTCTTATCACCAAAGTACAGACAGGGAACACTGGACCACAGAGATATTCAGGGGATGACAGGCATGTTGGGAACACCATAAAATGCGTGTTCTGCTTTTATTTCTGATGCTGTCAGCATCCTTGAAACAAAAATGACACTTTTATGAGTCCTAAATCTGCATTAGAGCCCTTCACCAGCTGTGTGTGGCATATGAAAGCTTACGTGACTGGACTGAGTTTATGCCAGCTGAAGAAAAAGAATTCACATCTGAAAGGATTTGATCATGTGTTTCATTACTGAACAGCAAAATCTGGTGGATCTCCCCCCCCCTTCAGTATTGCTACTGGAAACTGTCCAGTGTGGTGCTGAAAGACACTGAGAACTGGTGCTGTGGCACATTTGCCACTTGTATGAGAAGAGCAGCACAGCACTCTACCTCATTACACCTGCATCTCAAACAAAGTGACACTGAAAGCAGCATTCATTCTGCTTGTGGCTGAGCCTATTTCAAACAGGCAGAGGGCTCATCCAGCCTGAGGGATGCCCTGCTCCTGCAGCAGCATCCACCACTGTCACATCATCCACATCTGGAGACCATCCAGCCCAGGGGCACACAAGCCAAGTGCTGGGGCTCTGCCCATTCCCTCTGTGCCACTTGCTCCACACCCAGCTATGCTTTCCTGTTCAAGCCATGGGTGCCCACAACTGTGTAATTCAGCTGCTCCCATGGGAGTTTATAGAAAAGGCTATGACAAGGCAAATGTGTTTACATGAGATAAGTGTCTGAGCTAACCACCCAAAGCACACGCCATGCGGCAAAGGCCTGGAGTCACTTACTTACCCAGAAAGTTCTAACAAAGTGGAGCTGCAGGTTTTGAAGTGGCTTTTCTGCTGGAATATCTATTTCCTACAGATCAGACAGCTTCCATATTGCTAATTATCTCTGCATCCTCCTCCTCCTGCCCTGCTTCTCGCTCAATGCCCACCTCATTGGCTTCTATTCGCTTGGTCTAGATCTCATAACCCCAGGGTAGTCAGGCTTAAAATTAGCTTCTAAAACTTGATCTTTCCAAGCTCGCTTCTCACACATCAACTCTTGCCCAGGTCTCTGCACAACCTGTCTTGTACAGGACCATCATGCAACAGGGAGGGCCAAAATGAACATCATGCATTAATCCCAGCCAAAGAAATACTCAAGTCATATGTTTGCCTTCAATATATTCACTCCTACACCCACATCAAATACAGTGAATATACTGAAGAGCCCATCATCCCTTTTAAAACTGGATTTTTTTTCCTCTTAAAAGCAGGGAAGAGAAGCTCTGAACCCCATCACCAATAAGCACATATTCAACCAAAACAAAGTGCAGTTTGCTTGGGCTGTTCTTACATGACCTAAATGATAAAGGGGGTGTGAGGACATGGCGAGGCAATGGTGCCAACCAACCTAAGTACTCAGCTACTTCTGCCTTGGAAGTGCTTCAAATAATTAAGCACACAAGGCACAAATTTACTGACATATGAAAAGCAAATGAGGTCAGTCTGCTCTCTTTTCCTCATAGACTGTAAGGAAAACAGAAACTCCAACAATATTAAGAATATGATGCTTGGTCTTTTTTTGCCAGCACAGCGCTCTCACAGGACATGTTTTTTTCAGGCCCTTAACCAGCAGAGCTTTGCCAGCAAAAGCCCTAAAGTAATGCAATTACATCGGCCAAAATCATCACTTTGCCAGGGATTCTGTTCCCTCCTGGGGACTGGCTTAAACTGTGTGAGCAAAGAAGCCATTGGCAATCCCTTTCAAGTACAGGCGAACCTTGAGTAAACAAGGATGAAAAGTAGTACAATTGTTTAAAACTAGTAAAATTTAGCACTACTAAAGCCAGGCAAAGAAGATATTTAAAATATGGGGTTTTAAACACACAAAAAAAGGAACAGTGCCCTGGTAATAGTTTAAAAAGTAGCAGGTTCCAAAGTACTTTATGTCATAGTTACATACAAAAGAGAGCAGCCCTTACCCAGGACTTAAACTCCACCTAAAACTAATATATCGCTTTGACATTTATTTCCTTTATCAAACCTGTACTCAGTTCTTTTAAACAACTTCCCCCCCAAGGATAAATAAACCCAAGTGATAGTGTTTTCTTTGTGGAAACAATTACTCACCTAACAGCAAAGTACAAAATTGCTGGGCCTGGTCTCTTGGGCAAGTCATGGTCCAGGACTCTCTGATCCATCTGCATCCAGACACTCTGACCTCTGCAGAAACAGGTTGGGGAGGTGGTTAAAAACCAGGATGGGAAATACAGAAATGGGGTGTTTTCAGTGCTCATGTTTGCTCTACTCTAAAAACATGAGATTCAGTTCTAAGGCAGGCAAACATCTCCTCAAATTATTTTCTTTTCTTGTAACATTCAGATTTTGATGTTAGGTCACTTTTGGATGTTAGAGAATGCTCTCTGCAGTCATATTTTCAGCTGCAGCACAAAAGCTTAGCACCCAGGAAAGCCAGATCTTATTGAATTACCCTCCTTTGGTATCAATGGGGATGCTTCCGTTGACTTCTCATGGCTAGTGGGGGGGATGTGATGTGCAGCAGAGGCTGGATGTTTGCCTGCAGTAGAAATGGGTCTGAGCTCTTCCTCTGCATGGGGACTGCACAGCTCTGCAGCCATATCCCACCTATCCCTCCTGTTCTGCACCATCCCCAGTCCCAGTGTGACAGGAAACTCCAGTTCAGGGCAGAGGGGTTTACTGCAGGCACACTCATTAAATGGGGTAGGTGTTAATGTTAAAACACTGCTCTCTCTGCAGCAGCTTCTCTGATTGAAATGGGAGGGAAGTCAGAAAGAAAGCAAAAAAAAAACCCCAAACCCCAACAACCTCCCTGAGGACCCCGGAGCCAAGGGGGCGCTGCAGAAGCTGGTGGATGCCCAGAAGGCTGGGGTATGGGTGCCCTCCAGAGGCCACACGCTCCCTCCAAGCACCCAGCCTAGTGCTGTACACCCACGGCAGCCTCTGGAGTTCCACTGGTGCTTCTCTGGAAGCCAGCAGCACTTTAAAGCTCACGGTGAAGGAGCGCCAGCAACCAAAAACCTGAAGAATTTCACAGCAGCTCTTCTGGGGGTACAAAATAAGCCAAATGCAAACAGCATCCTCAAGGGATTCATAGAGGAGCTGGAAGGAAGTGTTTTCCAACAGTTGAAAGGACAAGGATGTGGCAAAAACATTCTTGGAGAGCCCAAGAAGAGAGTGGCTGGTAAAAATAACACACTGCTGCCTGCGGTCAGGGACCCAGAGTGAGCAGCTCATACTAGCACCGCAACACCAGCCCTTTCCCCAGAGCCCATCCTGCACTTGTAGATGGGAACAGCCTTGTCAGGGCAGCCCCAGACATTGCTCCAACACGGTTTGTAGGCAGAGGGTTCCATCCAGGACACTACAAAAAGCAGCACTGGAGAGCAGCAGGGACTAATACTCCCATTAGACATGAAGAGGCTTATTTAGCTCCGTTTCCCCGCTGCTGTAAGCAGCTCTGCTCCAGCTTTTTTGGGGGAGCTGAAAGTAACTCTTCTGGAGATGCTGGCCCTGGGGAGCAAACTCTGCACCCAGCAGACATGGGGAAGCATTTCACTGCCATGCCAACAAATGAGCCTCAACACCAGCTGAGGCTTCAGTTAATCTAGCTAACTGAGTTAACACCATGGAAGCAAATCTCCCGCACTGCTCCACAGCATCTCACCCAGCCTGGCAGCAGCTCTGGGTGGCAGGGGATGGGCAGCAGCTGCTGGAGCTGCCCCATTCCCATCGGTGGTGATGACAAACTGCACCCAACACCACCATGAGCCTGCAATAGTCCAGCTGCTGGGAAGGGAGCATTGTGCATGTCGAGCACGTTCTGGTTTGGCAGCTCTTTGGTTGTCTGCAGAATAGCTCGTATACCTAAAAGTAATAGGGAAGCTAGAGGGAAGTTGCTTATGGGAAGGACTAACCTCATATTTCACTGCTGCTAGGGAAATTCAGGTTTAAAAGACTTGACATATTTGAGACTGAAGTGCAAAGCAATAGGAGCAATTCAGTTTGAAAATAAATGCAAAACTTTTTTGTTGTTACTGAAAGTGCAGAGTAGGGAAGCGGAGGGTGTTCACATGGGAAATTATTGCTGAACCTATTTTTTTCACCTTATGAGACGAACATGAGAAGTGTTTGTCATCAGGAAAGTATTTCCAAGTATTCTCTGGTTTGTGCCCAGAAGATATTTTCCAAATATTTTCTGCTTTGTGCCTCCCCTTTTCCGAATACTACTTACTAACATGCTTACTTATAACTAACATACTTACGTATCATCTATAAATGTTATGCCAAAATACTCCTTTTCTTTCAGGTTGAAGTGTGAGGCCACCAGATCCAGTAACTCCTGAGCCAAAAGTTTGGGCTATTGGAAGAATAAAAATTATTTAATTCATTTCAGTCCAGGCTTTTTGTGTGTAATAAAAGTTTTCTCTGAAAATACTGACATTTAAGTACCCACGGACAACTTAAAACCCTGTTGTGTAACTCAATACAGAAGTGGCTTCATCAGATTCAGGGCAGCTGGATTCAGTGTCTCAGTGGAGCACAGAGAAGCAATTACGTACTTAACCCATGACATCAAGCTGAAGTGCATGGACTGACCGCTGCTTTGCTCTTTTCTGAGGGAGAAAGACAGCAGCTCAGGCTTCCCTGCACTTACAGCAGGGGGGATTTGTCAATTAAGAGAATATCATGTACTACAGGATCTTGTGCCTTGGGTTCTGTTAAGGGAATAAACACATCCCTCAGAAACCAGACTTATCTTCTCAATTACCAAACCACCACTACCACAGGGGGTATTTTTAATAGACTTTATGAATTTTTGTCGAAAGCAGGTGGAAAACTGATTGCAGAACTGATGGCATCTGAAAGCCGACCTGTTTATTCCATTTCTATGAGTTGCTCTAGTAAGATACTTCAAGCACCACTTTCACATGAGCCCCCAGTAGCGCTGCTAAAGAAAACAAGCAGAGAAATTTGGCACTGTGCTACCAGTGCCCTAAAGAGAAAGGTCTGTACCTGGACCAGCAGCTCCAAGTTCCTGTCATCGAGGAGATGCACCTGGCAGTACCGGCCCTCTGTCATCTGCAAAGACAGCAACACAGCCCATGAGGAAGAGTGGGATACACAGCTTTCCTGGTGTGCACTGGACCATACGAGGCTCAAGGGCAAGGACAACATGTAGCAAGTGTCTAATCTGTACCAGTAAGTGAATCGACTCTGTACCTGAGCATCCTTCTCCAAGGACTCACTCTGGGGAGCTACCTCAGCACTCAGCTTCCATCAAGCTGGAACTAAGGGTGCTTACCAGCATTCAGGATCAGACAAAACCAACATTAATGCTGTAAGAATTTAACTTGAGGATGGACTAGCCTGGCTAATACCATAGCCACAGGCAGCAGCAATGGCCTTTTGCTCCAGTGAGGAGCAGACATGACCAGGAACCCATGAAACCTCCATCTATCCAACCCTCCCTGTGATGGGTCAGCCTAGATTTGGTCCATTAACACAGGACCTGGTCTCCACTCTAGATGGAGTGCCTGCCAGCACATTAATGTTTTTCCTTGGATAGCTTCTTGCAACTATTAGAAGCCATTGCCTCTATAGGATTCTTATATAGGTGCTTGAACTGAATGATTAAGCTTTGCAACGTGTGATGTTATATCTGGACCACCTATCTCATGCCACATTTATCTCTTGCAAACAAAGTGTCTTCCTCTTTAAAAAGTGAGCAATTGAGAAACAGCACATTAAAAACGCACATTATACCCTTTTAGTACTTGCCTTTTGAAATCTAATACATTTCCATGAAAGCTTTTATATTATTTAAAATCTGTTCTAATTCTGGGCCTCTCACAGCAGCTTCCTCAAGGACTGGCTTTGCAACACTCTCCAGGCAGGAGCTGGGGAAGGAAACCTGGCTTTTATATTTATTCTCCCAGCCTCAAAGCAACTTATTTCCTGATAGCACAAGCTTCCCACTGACTATAAATCCTCAGCTGTGAGCAGAGGCTGAGGGTGGTTTGCTTAGATAGGGGGTCCCACAGGGATTAAACAGCAACACAGTGGTTTGTCCTTTCACATCCCTTTGGCTCCGCAGGGATGGGGACAGATAGGGCTGAGCTCTATTGCCACCAGCACCCCCAGCCTAAACGTTATAGAGGCTTTAAAGTAAGTACAATTTGTATAAGATTGCAGTACAACTGAAAGGAGACCTCTCACCAACCCCAGTGCTGTCCCCATTTCAACACATGGCTGTTCACACAGCGAGGGCTGCCCAGACACAGCCTCTTCTGTCAGCACTCAGCCATAAGAAGGAAATTAACAAAGCTTCATTGTTTCAACTAATTGAATTCATTTCAACCAAAAGCCAAGAGGGAGTCCCATCCTGAGGAGCTCTGCAAACAGATCAGAGATGAGCAACTGCGGGAACAACTCTGCCTAGTGTCTCGGAAAACAGGGCTACAGCATCTGTGGCACTGGCAACTAACAGCACTACTAAACATGTATCATCACATCACTCACCCAAACAGCAGTAGTTGTTGGTGAAAGGACTGTTCACAGAGTGAGTCTAGCTGGAAGAAATCCCTTCCTTTTCATTTCTATGAACATGAATGTGTACAGAAGTGCCAGATGAAGAGCAACCTGTCCTGCAGGCAGGGGTGCACAGCAAAGGATGCACCGTCACAGCGATGACAGTAACATCCTCTGTGCAAGCCATGGGTGCGCTCCTTGGTGCTGAATGCTGCAGGTGCATCATCCCAGACATGCACCAGCCCCATGCCCTGTGCTCCCAGCAAGGTAGTATTTCCAGCGCTTTATCCTTAGGATTTCTGAAGCAAAGCTGTGCCATCAGAATCCTGGCTTCCAGTGTGCTCCCTGTGATTTATCTTCTCATAGAACACGCTGCCTAGAGCCCTTAAATCCATTACAATCCCATCATAGGTCCATTTGTCCCCGAGAGCCATCGCACATTCATAACCAAGTCACATGTTACCATCTATTAATCATTTCATCAGCGCACCCTTCAAGGCGGTGCGTATTTCTGGCTCTGACATACTGGTACCAACCTGCCCCCGGTGCAATGTGTCTGATCCAATAGTGTCTTTAAATCATTCCCCATCTGTTGCTCTGAGATAGCACAGGGGTTGCCATTATTTAATTGCTAGCTGCTTTAGCTTTCACGCAGCAAAATCACATTAATCACTTCTGACTGTTTTAATTGCCCCAGTTGTCTGTTGTTAAATATAAAAGGTTTCTATTATAGCAAACACATCCACAAAGACTTGTGCTGAGCAGAAAGGAAGGTTGGCTGGGAAGATTAAAACATAAAAGAAGTACCAACCATAATCTGTGCTTCCATTCAGCTGTCCAAGGTAATTGTAGAGCACCTTAAAAGTAATTAAATCTCATGACACCTCTGAAGATAGGCAAGATATAATTATCCCTAATTTTATTGATGAGAAAACATAACGACACAGCTTTTAATCCTGATTTACAGATATAGATACAGATAACATTTAGTACCTGCATCTCCTGGCATCTCATCACAAGTCATACAGCTGCCTCTTGGAGTACTGGAAAGCTCAATCGAGAAGTTGCAGAAGATGCCAGGGTGCTGGGTGACAAAGCACCATGAAATGCCATTCCTGTGACAAATCTGTCAGCTCCCAGTATCCCCAGAGCTCTATGCGGCCATGGGCTTGTGTCACCCCAGGAATGCTCTGCACAGGGTGGGACATAACAGCAACATCCAGGGCTGTAGCTCAAGGAAGACAGGCTCTGGAGTCATTCCCATTTGCACCCCTCTATCCCCCAGCCCACGTACACATCCCTGAGAGCTACATGCTTCCTAAGTTCCTTCTCCACCTGGGAGAAGGATACTCACTGTGTAGCACCACAGCACGGTCAGGGAACACAAATCTTCCAGGGTGACAACCAGATTTGTATCTGCAGGCTCCAAACCCTAAACAACCTGGTGCTAAGTAGGGCAGTCCTCTTGCAGACCTGAGGCTTCAGGAACCAGCACCCTGGATCCTGCAGCTGTGCAAGAGCTCACTCCAAGTATCCCCACCCCATTCCTGATGGGGCAGAGAGCACTTCACTTGGCTTACTCTGTACTTACAAACACCCAAGTAAATCACTCCCAGTTACTATCACAGAGCAACACAAGCCCAACCTGCATCAGGAATGCCGCCCACCAGAGAGTTCATCTCCAGGAGGCAACTCTCCTCACATGGAGCTGCCCTGCTGGGCAGGCAGGGCTCCTACACACAAGACAGAACTCACATTTTGCAAGCCTCACTTGCACAGGGGGCAGAATCGAAAGCTTCAGAGGCTATTGCAGCTACAAGACCACCTCACAAGCTTTGGAGCATCAATCACCTTCCACTAGCCTCATACTGTCGCAGTGCAGCGATGAAGAGGTATGACATGTCTACGGTGCAGCACTGCCACATGCTCCAGCATAGCTATCAATGGTCTGGTCCTCTCCTCTTGCTTGAAGAAAAGCCGGAGAGGTTCATACAGAGGACTTCACCACCATGGCACAGAATCACAGAATAGTCAGGGTTTGAAAGGACCTTAATATCATCTAGTTCCAATCCCCTGCCATGGACAGGGATGCGTATCACTGGATGCATAAAGGATTTTGGGATGGAAGAGTGCCTCCAGCCCAGAGACCAGAGACACTGAGTTCCTGGAGCCAAACCAGCAAAGGACTTGACACCAGTGTGATTTATTTCCCCACAGCACATCCGCTCACGAGCCTGTTTTCTTGGGCTTGGGAAAGGGATTTGTACTTGGCTCCCCAGCTCTCAGGCTGTTGGGCTTCCCAAACACCAACACCCTGTGGGCCCCTTGCAGATACATTTTCTTTCATCTTTAATTCAGTACGCCTTGCTAATCTGAACAATATAATTGATTTTCTATGTACTTGGACCAATCCATCACAAGATGAGCACAGCTGCCTGGCTCAGTTAAGAGGTGGCGTGAGCAGTCTTGAGATATATATACACAACACATCTGTGTTTTCCAGCTTATTCTCATTGATTTTGCATTGTCTGCACAAATGAACAATTTCGTTATATTTTTGCAACATGCCCCCAAGTTGGTCCTTTGAGCAGTTATTTTTAAAAGCCTGCTAATATTTAAAGCTATTATCCAGTAAAAGAAGTAGCATCATAAAATTCATGAACTATTCCTGTATCTCATTCCCAACAGGAAATTAGCAGAGCGATGCAACTCATGGCCCCATTTTTAGCAAAACCATACTGAGATACTGGGATGCTTATTGTTTCCCAAAGTCACTTTTATGTTCTGCATACAATAAGCAATAAAAGCTTGAAAATGGAGAGGAATAAAAAGGAGACAGGCACTGTCTGATGCAGAAGTGCAGTGATATTAAAATACTGCAACCCTCATAGCTTGCTTTTAGCAAGAACCTGACTTATCCAGATCTTCAGAGAAAAAAGGCAGATCAAGGAGAAGAAACACAATTCCCAGAATATTCATGTGTGGAAATTAAAGCACAGGGTGATGATGTGGTTCTATAGAGCAGGTTAACATGTTCAGAAAGGTTTCATATAGCTGGAAAAGCACATTTTTCCTCCATCTTGCTTCTGACACAAAAACGAAGACAAATTCTCCACCTAAAAGCACTGAGGCAAATTTTCCAAAACATCAGTACTTTAAAAAGAGAAAAACAAGGCAGAGAGAAAAAAAAAACAAACCTACTTCTTGGCTACTTAAACTGATTCCCTGTGATATCCTGAGCCTGAATGTTTATTTGGGGAAAAAAACCATATGCAGGATATTTACACTATTGCACTTGAGCAGAAACATCCTCCCTGTTCGGAGCTGGTTGTTACGTGCTGTATATTTAGACATCCATGTGTGTTACCCAGTTAGGGAACAAAACAGAGAAAGAAAAAAGTAATCAGGGTGTAAACAGGAACCCTCAAAAAAACTTCAGCCAAAACCCAGAAGCTGTCAGAATAACGTATCTCCTGATGCGTAGCTTCAGAATGGGAAATCATGAAGGGCTCGGATCAGAGCAAACCTGAATATGATGCAGTCCCTTGAAACCAGATTTCACCTCCTAGAACTGGGTAAGTCACTTGGCATTCCTGACTTTATCTGTCACTAACTTCTATTTTTAAGCCTTTTTCTATTTTAAAAAGGTCTGGACTCTTCACAACTGGTGAAAGCCAAAACAACCCCAAACCCTAACAACACTGTGGCCGAAGAAGAGAGAATTGTACATAAGCTGCAGTACTTGAGACAAAACTGGGAGCTGTTTCTACCATGGAAGTGCTCAGAGGTCTGCACAGGCACCCCAGCTGCTTCCATTTGGGACATGCCATGATTTGGAGATCAGCATCCCACATGCACATCCTTCCTGCCCAGAGGATGCTGTACCAGGTCCTTCACCCACATAAATACGCAGTGCTGGAAGCTTTAAAACCACCCCCCATCCAGCAAGGCTTCACATCTTTAATACTCAAAAACTCCACAAGAAATCTTTTGGAAGCAGCAAACCTCCTCCCCCAAGTCTCCTCTTTCCCTCCTCTTAAGATAAACCCTTTGTTCAGGCATGAGTGTTAGTGAGCACCCGCACCCGCAGGGGCTCTGTCTGGACAACACCAAGCGTGACACCGGGGATGTGGTCCAGATGCACAGAACCATGCACGTTATTTCAGTAAGCCCCTTGCAGGGTATCCACATGAAACTAAACTTCTCTGGCAGGTGAGTAAGCTCCAAAGATATTTTACAGGCAGGAAAGAAGAAACTTGCATTGGTGCATCCAGTGGTGAGAAAGGAAGAAGAACCATTTTCACTAAATAAATGGCCGGCACACAAAGCCTGAAACCTGCAGTTCTAAAAGTGAGAAATTGGACTGCAGTGCACCATTAGCACAGGGATTGTGAGAGCTGCCTCATTTATTCCTGAAACAGGCACATCGCTCCACAGTGGCTCAAGCAGTCAGAGTGCTGAAGAAAATCATACAGGTAACCAAAAAGAGCAGTATTCCCACTCACAAGAGGCACAGAGTCTGTGAGAAAGCGCTGTTCCTTTGCCACACCAACTCATCCTCACAAAGCGTGTGGGATGAGGGGTTCCCAAAATCCTGCTATCCTGCTTTTGACTGGTGACTCCAAGGCAGCAGCAGTGCTTTGCGGGTGTATGAGCCCAGAGAAACAGCCTTGCACCTAAAAGAGTTTCATCTCAAATCCCCACCTGAGCTGCAGTTAACCAGCTATAAAGCATCACCAATAATTTCCTGTAAGGATTTGGGTTTTTTTTTCTTCCCTAAACCTCTCTTCTGTAACTCATAAGCCTGTGAGCGATTTCAAAACTTAATATTGAAGCCCCTATGCTGACCTCAAATTTTAATCAGGGCTCAGGTTATTTTTCCTTTGGTCCTGAAGGCATTTAGGATCAGATATTCAGCTGCCTTAGATCATCACTGCTTCACTGACTGATACAAAGAGGCAGCCTACGTCTGGCCTGTAAACGTGCCCAGCCTCACAAAAGTACAAAATAAGATGCAAGAATGTATTGTAATATGGAGCTGCCCTAACCAGGCACATGTCAGGGAAATAAAAGCTTTTGCCTGTCCTTCTGGAAGGAAGGGGCCTGCATGCAGCTGAGGGGAAGAGGGAAAAAGTTATAAAGGTTTAAATGACCTCAGAGTTTCCTGGTGTGTCTGTTGGGAGAGCAAAGCTTCATCATGTGCCAGCACTCTGAGCTGCTCAAAGCTTTAAGGAAGAAAAAGCTTGAAGCAGGAAAATAACAAACAGGAGTTTGGTTTTACACCAGCATTTCTACGGAAACTTTGTAATTGATACACATAGGTCTCCAAAAACATGTTGATGCACACTTCTTGTGAGCCTGTGTGCAAGACAAAGAAACCTTTGGCTGAAGTCTTGGCTTCAACGTAGTCAATGAATTTTGCCATTAACTTTAATAGGGCCAGGATTTTGCCTTAAATCATTTATTATCTTGCTATTAAACTTAACAGAAGCTAGTATCTGCATAACGTTAAATAGCCAGTGATGCACTGAAGTGGCTGGCTACATCTTTCACCCTTTGGTAAGATGCCTTGTAGGACACATCTCGCCTCACAAGGGTGACTTCCAAGTACCACTTTGTCTTCCTCAGGGGCTGCAGAGCCCACCCTGGCTCTGCACACTCCCATCCTGAAACTCACAGGCTCTTTACCCACAGCATTTGCAGGGACTGTACAAGTGATTCCTAACCTGTGTCCCTGTGCTTCTTGTCTCAGGACCAGCAAGGCAGGGACGGACACCTGAAGGCCTGACTGAATACAACATGCACAAAACCAGTGTTTTAAGATGAGACAGGTGGGGAAAAAACACTTAAGTGCAAGCTGGTACGAATACCCCTTTGATGCTTTCCATGGAAATGTTGGCTTTGCTAAAGTTTGGCAAAGAGTTAGAGATAAAGCAGTGCCTGGAACAGGGGGCTGAGAGGCTCTCTGGGGTGCATGGCACCTTCCTAAAATAGCCACACGGACTGAAGATACAATGAAAAACTGGCTCCTGCAGAGCACCAACTGACTTTCACGTAGGCCCCACCAGCTGAGCCAGTAAAAGTCTGGCAAAGCAACAGCCCAAGTGCTCCCCCTCACTGCAGGCACTGTGGCTTTTCAGGGCCCAGTGCCAACACACTTCCCATGAGATTCTCATTTTCCCCATTTATTCCACTATTTCTCAATGCAGGGGATGCAAATCTAAAGGACTCTTTCACTTGCTTTATTGATGGCTTGCTGAATTGTCCAGGACAACAGGAACAGCCTCTTGTGGCCATCGGAAAGATCTCCCTCACTGGAGCGGGTTATGGGGCTCTAAATCTCATCCTCCTCCCTCGAAATGCTCAAATGCAATGTGCAAAAATAACGAGGAGCACAGTGCAATAAAAGGCAAAAGCAAAGAACAGTGATAAATGAAAATCCAGGCAACAAATTAATTCAGTCTTCCTCAAAATTATAAAGACAGTATCTCAGCCAGGAGATAAAGCCCTTTGCCAAGAGCAAAATATAAACAGGAGAGTTGCTGCTTCTTGGTCTCTAGCAGCAGCGTGCAGTGTAAAACCTACCCCTCTTCTCCCCACAGGGAAATTCTGCAGTGTGGCTGCCTCTGCTTCTGCTCCCTCCCATGCAGGGCTTGTTCACCCACGACCTGAGCAGCAGCATGAGGATGAGGATGCTACGTGTGCACAGGCAGCATTGCTTCCCATGGCACAAAGCAGAGGAGCAAACTTCTGCAGAAGAGCCTTTACTGGCTCAGTTTGCCCCATACTTTTCAGCTGACAAGCAGCAATCAGACAGCATTTCATCTTCCCTGACACTGCCACACGCCACAGGACGTTGCCAACAGCGTTATCAGTGTTGCGAGTCCCTCTGACACAGGGGGAGAGGTTAGCCATCTTCTTGAAGGAGCAGCCCCCTTGTTGCATCAATATTCTCCTTTCATTAAAGCTGTCTCATACTCAAAACTGAGATGTTTCGTGAACAGGTCATGACATTCCATGAGTGCTGATGTTACCATTCCTAGCACTTTGCAATGTATTTAAAATATCAGCAAGAAAAGGACAGGCAGCTATACAGCTAACCCTAAAATATCAGGAAAATTAATAGGAAACAATCAGTGCAGATCTGCCACAAATATCAAGTCAATGAAATACTTCATCCAACATCTGCTTTCCTTGGCAGAACACAGCTAATAAGTTAGTGTCTGGTAGAGATGTGCTTATCACCAGCAGTGCTGAGACACTGCAGTCGGGTTATTACTGCACACAAGCCCATCATAATGCTTTGCTCCAGTGTAACCTCCTGGGAATTCAGCGGAAAAAAAAAGATCCTGTGGGATCAGATTGCTTTCCTGATGCTATCCAATGGGGCAAATGTGGAGCTGGCCCTGGAAAGGGCATTGCTTCAAGGCAGAAGCATCCTCTACCCTGGAACAAGCAGTGCCCACCTTGGGGCAGGACCAGACACCTGCCCTCCCATGACTTGTTCTGACCTTCACTCCTCGACCAGGAGCTGCAGGCAAATCAGTTAAGCTCGTGCTTCTTTACTTCAGTCTCTACAACACAAGCCTCAGGAGATATTCTGTGCACAGCCTCTGGTAACTTCTCCTGTGTTTTACCCCACTCCAGAAGCCATCTCTGACCCACCTGAAACAAACTCAGCTTTCCCAGTTATAGGAATAGTTACGGAAGACCAAGAAAATCCCATTAGGAAAGAGTTTCCCATCCCCAGAGACCTGTAGCCCTGTTCTCAGTGCCTTTTTGCCTCTCCCCAGCCCTGAAGCTCTTCCCCTTGCTTTGATGGCTTCTCCTCTGTCCCCCCAAATGCACTTCTTACTTCTCAACCACCCCTATGCTCACACCTGGTTTGGGTTTTTGAGGCAAAGCTACTGAGACATGAGACACAGAGCAAGCCTTGACCATTAAATATCTGCCATCCTCTCCAGCCAGCACCACATACTGAGGGCAACTTGAATCTTATCCCCTCCTGCCCCATCATGGTCCTTGCACCCAGTTCATCCCCCATCCTGCCTCCATCCTCTCCCTGTACTTTTCCACCCACTCTCATGCTTGGCAGCTGCCCCTCAGGAAACGCAGACGCCAGCCTTGAACAGACATTAGGTAAGCAGGCTGTATCACAAGTCTATCTGAACTGCCTTTAGACCTGTAACTCTTCAAATACATGCAAAGAGCAAGGAAATAAACCAAGGAAAGCCTGAAATCCAAGGCTCTCTGGGAGGAGTCAAAGCAGGGGTTTTGGCTGCAGCAGGCACAGCATGCATCCCACCACCAGCACCCTGCCAGGCACGCAGGGTCTGACAGACTTGGACTGCTCCCCACACCATGTTTAAAGCAAAACAAGCACTTGGCATCAAAGGCTTCTTCTCTGCAGCCGTTACTGAGCTCCATGTGCGGCATCCCCAGTGTCAAACTCTTCATGAGGGGTGTTTTTTGAAGCAAGAGGGGTGGGATCTTACTGATGAGACCTTTAATAGTTACACGCTGAAAGGAGCTACTGTACCAGGCACTGGCTGCCTTTTCGCAGGACTTATGAATCTGTGCTTGGTTCAGGTTAAATCGTATCTCAGAGCAGCCTATGCGGGTAATCTCCCAAAATGGTGGTTTTGCTATGACCAAATGTTACAGACCCCCCCCCCCCCCCAGCTGCAGAGTTACCAGAGTCAAGCTTGGAATTAGCACTTTCCTAAAGCAGCCAAGGCAGCACTTCCAAGAAAAGCAGGAAAAAGCAGCTGGAAATGCTGGGAGTAAGCAAACAGCCCCTTATCTCCACAATGGAGTGCAAAAAGATGCAAAGAAATTTTTATGGACTGAGCTTTCAGGGTAAAGAAAAGAGCAAGTAAAAAGGTTCCAGCCAGCACTACCACAGTACCCCACAAAGCAAACTCACCGCTCCGTGCTGCTCTCCTGCACTCACAGCTCCAAGCTCTGCATGATGTTTAAGTCAGGACACAATGTAAGAGCACTGAACAACATTATCTGCTGCTGCTAAGCATGAGATGTTAAATTATAGCCTCCTACCTCCAAATCACAAGCCCTGATGGTGCAAAAGGACTGGAGAAGCCCAAGAAGTACTCAACAGCATGCATCTGCTAAGCCTTCATGTTTTCTGTACGTTCGAACTGAAGGAAGAAGGGAGACACGATTCCGGACTTCTTCTGTAGCTATATAATCTCAAGGAAGTGACCTTCGCATTGTTGCTTTGATTACAGATTCAGAAACAAAAGCCTTTCCAGCGTGAGTCAGGGGCACAAGAGGTTGAAATGTGATTGTTAAAAGCAGAGGTGAGCTGGGAAAGCATTACAATTGGTTTGGGGTTTCTTGTTGTTTGTAATATTAACCCCTTTATCATTAAATAGCGCCAAGTAAGAGCCAACAGTCACCAACCAAAGGCACAGCACAGGCAGCCAGCCCCAGGGCAGCGTGACACTTCACTGTGGGACCACAGGTCCTCGTGCCACAGTAGCCAGCTGAGGACCCCAGTACCAACAACTGTGCTTGCTGGGAGCTGTGGTCATTCACTTGGCTCTCCCACCCTACACATCCCCATCCAGGGGATGGAAGGGGCCTTTCTGCTAAAACTCGGCACAGCACTAAGACTTCAGACACCCCCGCTATAGTGTTTCACTGGATTTCCCAAGCCCCTTTCCAAAACACAGGTCTGCTGCCCCTGATGTGGCTTACTGCACATCAGGGAAGGAACCGAGAGTGCAGTTTACACACTTGGCCACCAATATGAATCTGTTCTGGGGTTAGGGTTGCTCTCCAGGAGTATAGTTTGCTGCTCTAGAGGTGAAGGAGTAAAGCTTCTACCTGCTCTTCTGCTGCTCCCTTTGCAGACTCTTTTCTGCGTGCAAAACACCAAGTTATACTTCATCTCCTGGATTTCTTCCCTGCTGGTGCACCAGCCTACAAGGCTTCACACACAGCTCTGAGTGTGTAACTGTGTCAGGCAGAGCACAGGTATCGCACAAAGGCACATAAACTACCTTCTCGGAGGTACCCAATCTTTCTGGTCCAGCTCAACTCCCCTAAAGAGGAGGCTCTGTGTACTGACTGCCTGAAGCCAGTAACAGGATCCATTAGGCTGCAGAGCACTGTTAAAGAGAAACTGTGCTGCCTCATCCACACAATCAAGGAGTACAGCCAGCCCTGCTCCCTCACCAGGAGCTACTCTATGAATTACCATCAATCCAGACACCTGCAAAGGGCAGCTCACCCTAGCTACCCTAGACACCCGGATGCAGTGAGGTGCCAGAGGTGTCTTGCTCTCCTTGTTTAAGGCAGAGCAACTACCTTTGATCAAATATCCACCTTTTAAATAGCTGCAAAGAATTTGAGTTGGCTTTCTTTCCAAAGTTACTTTGTAAGAGCTAACATCATAGTCATCAGACTACAAAAGCTCTCCGCATCATGCCCCATATCACAGCTTTCATGAGAAAGCCATAAGGCAGGAGGGTGCCAGGTCAGGTCCAGCCAGCTGATCCAGACTGCAGCAGCAACCTAAGGGGCGGCAGCCGAGACACTTGGGAGTATTTCAGAGCAACAAACTTGCATTTGTCTCCAAAACACAGACTCCAAAGCCCAAAAATAAGATGGAAAATAGACAGTGAGTCATATTTCCTTAGAGAGAAATGACGTGAAGGTTTACCTGGGTGGTGCCAACTTCTGCCCTGCTGGGATAACCACAGGGACAGGAATAGCTGGAGGAGGGGAAGAGTATAGCTTCTCAGAGGATCCAGGGCTTCCAAACAAATACAGATCTGGGCTGTATGATTCAGCTCTGGGACACAGATAACTTTTCTAAACCAGAAACATTGGAGTTTAAAGGAAATTGAGTGCATCCACAAGAGGTTCCAGCAGCAGGAAGCTGTTGGAGCAGGGAAGAGTCGAGCAGGAAGAAGTCTCTGCAACTCAGAGGCCAGCAGAAGAGCTCCAAACTGAGGTCCGGGGTTGGCAGTGCTGCCAAAGAGCACATAACCCCATAGTGAATGCAGGACACCCAGCTCTCCGGATAAGGTGAACAGATGCAACAGGCTTGGTACTCTCCCACTTTCACTACAGCTTAGCTAACACCGGCTTGCATGCCTGCTAAGCACACCTGCCCTGCCAGATTCCTGATGGGCTTCATCCACACCACCATACTTACTCTCCCAAAACAACCATGGCAAGCAGACACATCCAGTCTGGTGGCAGCCAAACATCTACACTCGGTATGATGCGGATCTATATGCCTTCCTGGAAAGCTTGTTCCCCTCCTATTTTTTTTTTTCCTCTCTACAACCTGTTTTCCTCTCCTATTGCACTTCTGCCTTTTTTTCCCCACTACCTGTTTGTTTTCCCACACTTCCTTGGAAGTCTGGGCTCCATTTGGAGTACTGGGGGTTTTGACACACAGCTGAATTGGGGCAGAATGATTCATTTTTAATTCCCTGGTGTCTCCCCTCTCTTCCCTTGCTTACACAGCCAGTACTTTTCATGCTATGTAATTCTTGCACTGCCCTCTCTGCTCTTTCAGCTTCTTTACTCCCATCCTCCTGTCCTTTGCCTTCCTCACCCATGCACAAGCCAGCAACCTACCTGCACAAGATACCAACAAGCATGGCCTTCTCCACTCTGTCCCACCCACATCACTCTACATAGAAACCACTGATCCAATGAAAGGTAAAACCAGGATGCTCAGAAAGCAGCATATAATTAGCAATGGCCACATGGTCTAAGGGCAGCAATTTCTCTGTCACCACTCCCAGCTCTGCAGGCACCACACATCTGCACCCAGTAGTAAGCAGGAAGATGACACCCGTCACTGGGACAGCACCTATTCTACATCAGGTGAAAAAGCAACCATGGAAACATCAGTGTCTTAAATCTGCCTTTGCTTGGACTGTCAGTGATGGCTTTTAATGGCTAAACCAGCACACTCAGGCTGTTCTCAGCATTTTGATGACCCTCACTATCCCCACCTCTCCTTCCCCAACATACAAAATCAATGCACGTTTGTATGCATGGCAGATAAACCAGCAGGGAAAAGTGTACATGCGTATTTGTGTGTGGGAGGGTATTTAAGCTAATATATTCTAGCACCAATAGCTTTATCCTCTTTGCAGCCTCTGAGACTGAACTGGCCTCCATCTGTACAGGAGATTAGCAGAATTCCTAATCACTAATTATGACTCAGAGGTTTTAAGAGCAACACAAACTGCAGAAGGGTGGCCTGATTTTTAGAAAGTGAGGAGACAGCGCAGTGTTATTTTAAGCACATGGATGGTCCATCCACGATTGCAAAGCACTGCAGTGACTTGCTAAAGCGACGGAAAGCTAAGCACTCAGAAGGACGAAAAATGAAGTATGGAAAAACCAGCATGTGCCTGAAACACTTTTAATTTACCTTTTCATAAACCTCTTGTCCAGTCAGAGCAAACTTGCCAGCCTCAATGCACAAGACCAAAACAGAGATTTATGCAGGCAGGTTCATACAGTGATACCTTTGTACAGGAGTCTGCTACTGAAAGGCAGCGACATTTGAAATCTAATGTATTTTGTGATCTGTGTCAGATCGAAGAAAAAGAAATATTTATACAGGCCAAAGCAGTTAGTGAATAAGAGGCACTGTTTGAAACTGGCACCGTGACACCCTGAAGGAAATGAGGTGAAGTTCACAGTCTGGTTGTGAAGTTTGTCTGCTAGGGAAGAGGGAGGAGTGGTACAAACCCCGTGGTTTTGTTTGAATTAACTCAAACAGAAAGAGCTATATCATGAGCTCAAATGGAAATATGTCTGGCAGAGAGCTTTGGAAAGCGGCTGTTGGCAGTGCGTAAAGCCACTTTAAACTCTAAGCTGTCAGGACGCATTGCCTGGAGCTGGTCCTGTTCCCTGCTCTGCAAGAGGCTCCCCCAAGCCCCAGCCACAGGGAAGCCTCCACATGCTGTGTTTGGATGTGTTGGGAGTTTCAAGCAGAGCCAAAGCACTGTGTTAGCAGAGTCACAGCGTTAGACCAGATGCCTCCAAAAGGAAAACAGCTGGATGAAAGCAGTCAGAGCAAAGCTTTCCCGGAGCATCCAGGAATTCAAAGGGCTCAAGTTTAAATCTTTGAAGGGGCACATATTTGCTGTCCTCTATAAAAGGTCTTTAAGCTGCTTTGGAAAACCCTGACCCATGAGGACACCCAAGACCCTCTGAGCATCACTCCAGAGTCTGTCTGGTGCAGAGGAAGGAAAGCCCTGCCTTGACAACCCACCACTCATCCTTCATGCTCACCCTCACTTCACCAGCAGGACGTTTCATCACTCTAAAAGAGAAGGGAAAGAAAAAAGGCATCTCCAGTTTGCTGTCAGCATTTTTTATAATGAAAAGTCAGGGTGCGGCAGCAGAGGAAACACGGTCCTAACTATCAAAACCATCGATGTTAACACCATAGGAAACAGGAGTCAACCATTTCCTCTCTCGCTCCTCCACCCCAACTACATATGGGATAGACACACGTGCAAAGCTTATTTATTGTGCTTCAGCAGCAGAATTATTTCACTTCACAGAGGGGAAATGACCTTTCAGATGTTAAAAAGCATGCTGTCCATAAAACCCACATGTAATTCAGTTTATACTTCTACACCAGATTGTTACCCAAATAACCAGCGTAACTGAATAGCTTAACCATAGAGATGCTCCCACACCTGGTTTCACATCCTATTAATCACAGCGTGTCATTGTATTCTGCAGGGAGTTTGAGGACTGTTTGCCTGGTTTCTCTTTTTCACTTTGCATTAAGCAGACCAATTGACAAGCATTTTAACCATGATACTAAAGCATTTATTTGACCAATTTTTAATTTATACGAGGTTAGTTGCATTATTAAATAGACTTTGATGCAATGTTTCATTCACACTTAAAGCACAGGGGGTAATGAGGACTGACTGTGCTGTGGGATGTATAGGTGAAAACTGGTATTCATACCTCAGGGGAAGAGATGCACCAGGATGTGGTAGTGTTGACATCCCAGTTAAAGTCAGGCCAGTGGTAATAACTCACTAAACACAGGATAGACATCAATGCTGAAAGGTTTTGGCTTTGCCGCAGCTTATTAACCTCATTTATACAAGTTTCACTTTCTGTTTTAGTGCTCTATAATTAAATATAAGACAGGTGGCCTATAAAACCAGCACGTGGAGAGCCCTGCCAACAGCTTTATTTTGGAAGACTATCAGGACACCCAGAAGTGCTGCCTGTCCCACTGTAGGCATCCAGAGGGGCTCTGGGAAGACTGCCCAGCTGGCTGGTCAGCGCACTACGTTCCAGCTCTCCACAACAAAATACAGCCCTTGCTCCTTTCCCTCATAGGAAATGGGTACCCCTGCATGAAGGCTTCTGTGCTGATTCTCACCTAGGATTCTTTCCAAGCCCCAATAACTCGACTTGCTGAAGTTAGAAAGAAGATCAGTGCCAGCTCTTCCATCAGCTGTCTCTGCAAGTCTCTGTTTATTCCAGGACAGGCTTTCAGATGCTTTCTGCCATGGACAAAGCAATGTTCCCTGGCATACAACCCAAGTGCTCACAGAGAATAAATTCACATACTGTACAACCCTCCTCCCCTCGCATGGGTTCAGAAGTTATTCCAGTGTGAAAGGGGATGCCCCGTCAGCACTTTGGCTCATGATGACTTCAGATGACTAGGCTCCGAGCAAATAGGACATCCCTTCTCTTTTGGCAGAAGAGACAGATGATGGCAAGCATCCTGGAGCAGAGACCAGCTTGGCTTGCTGGGCTGGGGCTCAAGTCCCTGCACAGGTGATCAGGTGAAACAACAGCCAGAAAGACCTTGGAAGGTTTCCTACACACATGCTATAAGCAAGATGACTACAGAGAAGGTAACTGGCAAAGGCTGGTTTGTTCTTGCTGGGTTGGAGTTTCTGTACTTAAAGCTGTTAAGGCAGGTAACGGTTTTATGCTGGCAGAGAGGATTTCAGCGTGCACTGGCCAGGCGGCTGTGCCCACGTGATAACCTCTGCACCTGCCGGTTTCAAACACATAGGCAAGAGCCCTGCACAGAAGCATGAAGGTGTCATTGGCTTCTCTGTGCTGGGATTCAAGCTCAGGTCTCCCATGAGGCTAGCAAGCATTTTATGTATAAGACCAAAACCCTCACCACCACAATAACAAACATCACTGCCCAGGGAAGAAATCCTACTGGCTTCCCTTTCACCACTATAATGTGCTGATGATTTAAAGAGAGAACTGCTGGCAGCATCCAACTCACCTGAAAATAGCCACTGACCCACAGAACACGAACAACAAACATGGATCAAAGAGAACTGAAGCCTCCAGGGCTGAGCAGCAGCTCAAGTGCTGTCACCTCAGTTTTCCCTGCATGTCCCTTGCATGTAGCTCAGTGACAAAGTTCTCAATTCTTTATACTGTGCACAGCGCAGGGAGGACAAAAGTGTAACTTTAAAACTAAAGGGACTTTATATACAAAATGTGGCACTTATCATAACTGGAATATGAACAGGAAGGAGTTGAAGAAGTATGAACATTCTTGGTGAAGACAAAGTGGGAAAGGACTTTGTTAAGCACCTGTCAAGGTGCCAATATTAATAAGAGCACAAGGCAAGAACATGCTCTCATCATGTGGCTGCATTAACTATAGGACTTGTATCAAAAATCTAAGACAACAAATATCATCCTTGGCAAGTAAGAGAGTGTTGTTAATCCACATTACAGACAAAAAAAACGGGCACAGAGAAGGAAGACAATTTGCCCAAGGTAATATAGGATCTGTGGTAATGATGTGACACAAAATCTCATGTCCAAGATCACAGCCTAGTCCCACAGACACTGCAACATCTACCTCCTTGGAGAAACAGCCCCATGGAGAGCTCCGCACTGCATGTTTTGCTCCTGCAATGCTGGAGGTGAACAAGTGTAACACAGCAGGGCTCAGAGTACATCCCTGTATGCAAGGGTCATCCAGCTGCTGTCTCTACATGTTCCCATGGCTTGAGGTGTTTAAAAAATAAATGAAAAAGAAAACTAGTATTTCATTTAACCTCTTACACTGCTCTGATATCTAAACAGACCAGTGCTGAGTGCCCAGTCCTGTACTCACCAGACTCACTCAGAATACCACCAGTGGGTTTAACAGCAGAGAGCCAGGATTTGAGCTCAAAAAGCAGTGTGTTTGAAGGAAGCACTACAGGGCATTCTTTCACCATCTCCCATTGGTACACCCCAAATTACCACTATGAGTTTCTTGATGTTAAAGTGTGAGAGTCACCTTATTCCTACCTGGTTTCATCTCCCAGGGATAATCCTTGGAGCAGTGAGCGTGGAGCAACAGGTCATTGAATGTTCCATCACTGCATATCCCCAGCAGAGTGGCTGGGCTGTCCTCATGGCTGTGACAAGCTGTGAGCAGGAGAACAGGGAAGGGGACTCCTTGTCCACTACCCTGGCTCAAGGGCAATATGGAAGGATGACAGAGGGACCAGTCCTTTCTTTTTACCCATTTTCACATCCCCACATTAGGGTACAGACACAAGTCAGTAATGCTTCTCATAAAGAAGACAAAATAGATTAATCCATTAACAACCACTAGGAAACGATAAGTTTGGGCAGAGCTACAGTCTCACTTTGTTTTGAAAAACCCTCTTTTCACTTTGAGCCAACCATCAGAGAATCACAGTTAAACAGGCTAGGTACAGCTGCTGTCAGAGCTGGTCCTTACCAAGCCGTTATTCCAGCCCTGGAGGGATGGGTTTTGCCTCCGTAGGGATGCAGCAGGGAGCAAAGGCAGTCCAAGCTCCATGCTATTTGCATGAATGGAGTCCAAGAATAATACCCACACCATACAGGTGTACCTGGATTTTATTTATAGAGAAGGAGCCAGGGCTGCAACTGACATTTATTCAGGTGGGCAGCCAGGGAGTAATGATGCCTGTATTCCTGCATTCCCTAAGTACACAAAAACCATATTCCTCAAGTGACACACGAGTCACAAAGTGTTTACATCCGTCATCTGTACAAGATGCCAATGGGTATTTGAGCACTTGGAAGCACTTCTATCACTCTAAAGCTGTTCTCCTGCTCCTGGGCATACCCTAAAGCTAAATAGCAACAGATCCCTTTGGGATTAAATAGGCACAGATGTCCCTTTAGCATGACTTTCCCATGAAAGTTACAGCCTGATAGTTCTGGTGAGCTGTTTGCTATGAGCTGTGTCATTCTCTGTATTGCAATACACCAGGGAGTGGGGAGAAGCAGCCTTGAAACATTCAATATAATCTAGTAACCATGGAGGCCGACACTGTGACCAGGCACACATCACAAGTGTGTATGTGAGACAAAAATAAACAGACACACAAAAATAAGTAACTGCCAGCAAAAACACTCCAAAAAGAGTGACACCCTGAACTGCAACAGGATACCACAGTAACTGCAAGTACCGGGCTGTATTTTCTGCCTGTAGGAAAGGGGAGCCCCCCAGTTGTTTCAGGACCCATTGCAGCCCCCCCCCCAAATAGCAAACACTTTGCAATGCAAAGTCCTACCACATTACAGTCTGCCACTATTCAGTGAGACAAACACAAATGAGCAGCAGAAAAAGCCACAGTGACTCTCTCCCTTGACAGCATCATGCTCTGGATACCCGATGGCAGCATAGGCTGAGAGCTGAGCTCTGTCTCCCAGATCCCAAGCACAAGGATGGTGATAGCAGAAAAAGAGCTTCAAGGGGCTGAGATACAAGGCTTACAAACTGGCTTATAAGACACATTTAACATAGACAGCATGTCCCCCAAGCCCTAAAATTCAAGGCAAACACGCAGAGCTGGCCGTTTGAAAGCAGTTGTTGAACTGCTGTTTGAAAGCACTGCTGTCTGAAGCAACAAATTGTTGTTTGAAAGCTGACGTTGAACATCAGCTCAGATTGTAACCTGCCAGTACGCTCTCTCGGCAGGGATGTGCAAGCAGGGCTCTGCCTCAATAGATGCTGTTTACTTCACCTGGGCTGTGCGCACTGAGGAATCACACAGGTGAGTGAGCAGCATCCAAGCTGGAGCAGTCCCCAGGGTGTTTTACCTGGTACACATCCCGGAGGCCGCACCACTCTCGCAGGGTTTGCCGGCATGCCCGCAGCCGCCGAGCGGTCCACCTCCTCAGCGCTGCCAGCTGCGCCGTCCAGGTGAAGCAGCTGCCTCTGGAGGGCCCGTCCTCCGCCCCGCACGTGAACACCGAAGCCATGAGCTGCTCTGCTGGGCACACAGTCCTCGTCCCGGCTGGCTCCCGCTCCCTCCTTCAAACGCCCGGCAAGAGAGCGGCCCGGCTTTTTGCGGAGGGAGGAAGGCAGGGGTGTTGCGCAGAGCCAAGGTCCGGCTTTAAAACAAGCTCCTCTTTCACAGCGCTTCCTGGGCAGATTCCCAGCCATACCTCGGCCAGCGGCGCCTGAAGGGGAGCCATCGGCTGCAGTAGCTCAGCCCTACCAGCGGCTCACACAGCAGCCTTGTCCTTCTTAGCAGCTTATATAAAGCTCTGTTAAGCTCCAGTAGCTAACACTATGTTCTCTAATTAAATTTTAACCCGTTTGCCGCATTGCCCCTACAACAACCTCGGTTAAACGGGGCAGGACGACAAGCGAACCGCTCGCCGCCAACCGCCGCCGCTCGTCGCTGAAGTTGGTTGCCGCTCGCCGCTCGCGCCTAACGCACCGTCTGCCCCCGACGCCTCGTTACCTGCCGGAGAGGGAGCAGAGCTGTCATCGCTTTCTGCCAGCTGATCCCTGCTCAAGGTGTACGCCAGGAGTCCTGCACTTAAAAAGGGCACCTCTGGGAGCCAGCAAGTGGGGAAAACAGGAATTAAAACAGCACCAGCACACCGCTGCTCTAACTTCTCTTCCAGCTGCGATCGTGGCGGATGCCCACAGCACACCTCCCCCTTGGTTGTTGCACCGCACTGGTTAACACGCCCACCACCAGCTGAAGAGATGACTTTGCTCTACTCTCAAACTAACCCCACTAGTGCAGCACTTGCTGCATGAGGAAAACAAAGCTGGTTGTGCTAGCCGAGCTCTTCACAAATAGCCCACAGCAAATAAACACTGAAATAATAGCCCACAAGAGATTGCAGACTTGCCTCGGTAGCTGGTTGAAAATTAAGTGGCACCCTGCCCTTCTGGGACTTAAACTGTTAATGCCACCAAGCCGCACCTTTGTGAGCTCTGTCGTATTAAAAGCTAAGGGAAGGTGGAAATCAAAGGGCAATTAATCTTTTTAAGACCCCCTTCCCCCAGAGGATTTGACGCTTCCCAAGACTTTTGGGGCAGAAGCTGCAGGAGCCACGCATGGCACCCTCAGCACCTTGCTGAAGAAACTACTCAAAGAGCAGATTTTTGGCTAAACCCATCAGTGACACCAACCTGTAAAAGTAATTTCTCCTGTGCAATGAAATGAATGGCAATGGGGCAGGAACAGCTTGCATACAGGCTGCATGGGAGAACTAAACCCTATGGCATGGCTGGTACCGGTTCCCAAAGGGCACTGCCTGCAAACAGCCTCTAAATCAGAGCTACAGCAGCCCTGTCCCAAAGGCTCTTCACAAGAGGAAAACACCCTGCATGCTCCTAGCACAGTACAAGTATTCACAAACCCCATTTCATTCCATATTAATCAACCTCCTTTGTACTGCAAGAGCCTACACTCATGCACATTGAGCTCCTGTATCATAGTTGGAGTGATTAACTCTGTAGACAGATGCCTGCTTTAAACAGGATTTGGACCTGTGTGTCTCCAAGCATCACGCTCTTTCCTTTTATGCATAGCAAAGCAAAAGCAGCTCTGCTCCTCTTGGTGCTGGTATCTATTGCCTATGCTGCTGCCAGGGAGTTTAAATCTCTCTGAGATACAGGGAAAACAACTATTTCAGATGTTACTAGAAGTTGTTACAGAGTGAGGCAGTGCAGAAAGATACGGCTTGTTATAACAAAAGGCAAGTAAAGACTTGGGCTCTACATTGAAATCCAGCATCCGTATACCCACCCCAAGAGTTCTGTTGCCCCTTTGAACACTGTCTTTGAGCCTGTGGCCAACAAAGACCTCTTCCTCCTCCTCTGGTGTTGCCCAGCATCACTGTTGTGTGATGTGACTAACATCAGCACAAATGTACAAACTGGAAAAAGTTTCCATCTCCCACTGAGAGAGAGTGGTGACAAATATCTACAGAGATTTATTCCAATAGCCTAAGCCAGTGCTAGTGCCAGGCTTGGCAGCGGGTAGTTGCCATTCCCTCAGATAGCACTATTTTGGAGAGGAACGGGCCAGGAAAATCTGCAGTGGCATTTGTGCATTATGGTCAAGTCATACCCAAATTTAAAAGGAGATAAAAAAAGAAAATCCAATTTTCAATTTCCATTTCTGAAAGAAAAGAAAAGGAGCTTTGTATTTAAAGAAACAGTGCAGGGAATGGCCCTGTCCTGAGCCAGGAAAATCCAGCCAACCCACTAAGTAAGGTTTAAATGCCTCTGCTCTGTGCCTGCTGCCCTCAGTGCCTTTTTGTTTTCCATATCACCTAACTAGATTAAAAATAAAGGATGATGAGGATCCTCTCCTTTAACACAGCACAAGGGACAGATTTTTAATTGTTTTATGATCCACGGTATCCTTAAATTGAATGAACACATTTTGCAGTTATTCTTTATGCTTCACAAGTTAACTGCGTGCCTGAGGGATGGTCTCAAATGGTTCTATCTCAGAAGGCAAAGCCATATGTACTCAGGCCCTCCCTCCTCAGTACTCCTAACCGCCTTACCCATCAATATTTCCCTGAGCTTGTGCAGTCTGTATGCTCTTATAGTAAAGTTACAGCTCCACATGTAGGCTAGAGCAAGGCAAGGACCTTTTCCCCACCTTTACTTAGGGTACATGGACTTCAAGTCTAGTCTCATAATTAAAAACACACACATCTTATCATTCCTTCTGCAGATAAAGTAGGTAATGAAATAAATAACAAGCAAGTACTACCTCGACTTCACATTTCCACTTTATGCAAGTACTTGAGGCAGTACAATGAGTGCACATCATAGTGCACGGACCCTTGAACATGGGCACAGCATTAAACACCCGAAGAAGAAGAAAGGAAAAAAAGTTTATGATGCACAGAGCAGCTACATGCTCTAGAATAATTTTGGTGTTTTAATATGCAGTTGGTGGATTACTCAATCAATCAATCTTTATCTTTTATTGACTTCCACTTTCAGAACCTGATTGCAAGGGGGTTAATTTGAAATACCTAAATAATATCCAGGCTCCTTAGAGTCAGAACAGAGATCACAAAATTCCTACTGGAAAACCAGTGGGATAGCCAGATAGCTTCCAAAGACTGCAGTATCCAGATCTCTATTCTATGGAGGGGGGAGGGAAGGGGGAGATAGATGTTTCAGAAAAGGTCTTTGTAGATTGATATACCGAGGGAACACAAGAGACAGCTACTGCAAATCTATTTGATGTGCAATCACATGAACAACAGGGCATTCATTTCTGGTAAGGAAAAGCCTACACAACAGGAATCTAAGGAGAAAATCACTTAAAAAGAAGACAGAAAACTTCATGTGTGGCAGATTCATGCTTTCCCTTACATTATTGATTGTAGTTCTGAAATAATGAGTATCAGATAACAAAGATTTGCTACCAACATAATAGGAAAAGATGATCCCAAGTGGATTCTCAGGCTTCTTTCTATGTTACCTTCTGTGCCAAAATGTACAGAACAACGCTTAGCAGAATTTCTGCTTTCCTTTTCAAAGTAGTTCATATGAAGTTCACATGAACAGAGAATTCATCTACCTGTGAGACCGGAGGACAAGAGCATCAAACTTCTCTTATATCTACAAAGCAGTATCATCCCTAGATGTGAGTTTTGATTAGACATATAGGAAAAAAAGAACACAAACACAAAGTCCCTAGTGGCGGGTAATGAAATTAAGGCTTTGATCATTTTTGGTCTCTCAACCTTCAACAGTAAAAGCTGAGTTGTTGTGCACAAAATGCATAATTACATTGTAGCAGATGTCTGTTCTAACCAGTGCTTTAAACCACACTTCAATCATAATTTGTTCTCATATATTGACCACACGATTGCAGCTAGTGCTCATAATGTTCTATAGAGCAAGCAGCAAAGCTCAGTGAAGACTAAAAAAAACCCAGTGATTCAGCCTTCACAAGGTGATGAAACAATGCTCTTTCATGGCACTCCCCTATTTAGAAGTCTGCTGTTACCTCGATTCCAAGGGTTCAAATCCTTAAGCCCTGATGGATTGTCCCAGAGCAGTATCATTGAGGTCCATGCCAGGACCAAAAGCCTGGGGTAACACCGTGTCCACTGAATTCCCATCAGAAACAAGCTGAAGTCCTATGTCCTCCTTCTACACTGATATTTCTTCTCTGCACAAACCTGTGTGCAAATTTTCATCAAAATTATTCAAAAAGGACATGGAACTGTTGGAACAAGTCCAGAGGAGGGCCATGAGGATGATCAGGGGACTGGAGCAACTCCTGCATGAAGACAGGCTGAGAAAGTTGGGGCTGTTCAGCCTGGAGAAGAGAAGGCTGCATGGAGACCTCATAGCAGCCTTCCAGTATCTGAAGGGGGCCTATAGGGATGCTGGGGAGGGACTCTTCATTAGGGACTGTAGTGACAGGACAAGGGGTAACAGGTTGAAACTTAAACAGGGGAAGTTTAGGTTGGATATAAAGAGGAAATTCTTTCCTGTTAGGGTGGTGAGGCACTGGAATGGGTTGCCCAGGGAAGTTGTGAATGCGCCATCCCTGGCAGTGTTCAAGGCCAGGTTGGACAGAGCCTTGGGTGACATGGTTTAGTGTGAGGTGTCCCTGCCTATGGCAGTGGGGTTGGAACTAGATGGTCTTAAGGTCCTTTCCAACCCTAACTATTCTATGATTCTATGATTCTAAAATTGTCCCATTTTGCTCCAGTTCAAGCCAACAGCACATGATTACACTGCTTTTAAAAATACAGTTTAAAAAATGACCAAAGGTGCTGATTTATAGGAGTTTTCATGAGCATGAACAACAGGATTAATTGGGAATTAGGACTTTCTCAGACAATGCTGAAGCTGCATAGCTCCCTAACACTTTTCTTTAATTCCTGTCATGAAGCAAGCCTGTCAAGCCGTGAGTATTAATGCAATTAACCCCAAATAAAGATGCAGTGACTTCTCAAGAATCAGTTTTGCTACACTCTGGCCCTTAATTACCAACTTAAAGTGAAATACAGTCATCAGGCACCCTCTCTTTGATGTTGTAACCTCTCGGTACATAAGATGCTTAAAAAGAAGCACCAGTGCCTTTATAAGCACCAGAAGCACCAGTGCCAGCATAAGTCTGTTAATCCAACCTACCCCAATCAAGGGCTTCTGAAGCACGACTCAACTTCTCATAAAAGGTGTTTGCAAACCAATTAGGTTCTTTGAGATTATAGGGGAAAAAACACAAGATATTTATAACCTGCTTTAATCCTTTATATTAGCACAAATTTGGGGGGAACCCTTAGAAATAAGCCAACACGAACATTTATTTACTGCTGTTCACATTATCCAACTTTAATTTATGAAGCGCATTAAATCGCATGAAAGGTCCATGCCACTCTCCTTTAAGGCTAACAACAGCATCTGATGGAGGTATCTGAACCCCTCCCCAGGTGCTGCACCAGGGATTTAAATTCCCAGCTTTTGCCACTGAACTGCACCTATGTCAAGTGACTGATCTATCTGGAAGCTATAACTACACCCAAATAACACACAGCTACAAAGGGAGGCTTCAGTACCTGTTACTCTCCTCTCTGGATAAGGCACAGCCTTGAATAAGCTTATTTAACAGCAGCTTTACATACTTCTTAATGAGGTGCTGGCGTTTTTTCTTCTCTCTAAGAGCTTGAGCTGTACATATATTGCTCTACACTAATGATATAAACATGTCACGGTGACAGATAAACACATCTTTAAAGATGAACAGCCGCTGTGCCAGAAGCATGAACTTCCTGCAGTCTGTATCCCATAGTAAACTAATTAGCACTTCACATCAGAAATGAAGTGTCACTGCCTTTTAACTTTATAAATGATTAAACAGCTTGTAGCCCAATTCCTCGAATGGCAAACTTTCATACCTGCTATACCTAGAACAGCAAAACCAGGTGAGGTTCAAAACAAGCAGTATATGCTCCAGTTTCACAAGTCAGGGTTTATCATCTTTCACTGTCACCATCTGAATATGTCACCCAGTTTTTGTAACACAAATGTAGCTCCTCCAGTACCTTATGGCTAGTGCATCAGGGGTATAATTTGGCACAGCTCTGCTGGCTTCAGTGAAACCCCACACGCATACACATATAATCAGGCGAGAATGTAGTTCAAGCAGTCTACGTGCAATTTGGCAGCGGTGAGCACAACTTCTAATGCATGTCCCTATTTAACATATACCTGTATGCAAACTGTATTTAAGTTCGTATACATGTATTTCTTAGTCTTTAGAAGTCTATAGCCTGTAAAGTCTGTTTGCACAGAAAAGATGCATAATAAGGGAAAACACCAACCCAGTATTCTGCTTCAGAGCCCACAGATGCTTTAAGACATAGGGCACCCTTATGCCACTTCTCAGTGGCACAGGTGGTGGCACACTGAGGACCTGCAGGAAGGCTGCCATCTACCCAGATACCAGCACTGCTGCAAGCAGCTCTTCAGGCATGGAGACCTGCCCCAGGGACACAGTACAGCAGGTCAGGATGGCTGTGGGATAAATGTGATACTGCCTTCCCTGTGTGAGCCTGGAGAGCCACCCTGCTCTTCCCTGCTTCATGGGAAGGGTTTCCTTCTCAGGGAAGGCTTCATCAAGAGGGAGTTACCCCTGGTGACATGGGAAACCATCCTGCCCTCGGTGCTACTCACAAGTCACATCTGCAGGAAATGAGGGATCAAAGGAGCACAGGGTGGAAACCCGGGGCATCCTCAGAGAAAGTGACACCACCACCACCACCACCACCTAACCCAGCAAGGGCTTCACCCAGAGCACACTGTGACCAGGGCGGTGGTTGTGCTGCTGGAGGAAATGACTCCCACTGTGCCACCCTACTGCTACCAGGCCTTTGCAGAGGGAGGCACCCCTGACCTATGCATTTGGACCATCTTCCTGAGAAGCACCCATGGGAAGTGATGGTACGGAGGAGAGGCTGTGGCTGCCTTTGGAAGCCAGGATTTCTCTCCAGGCTGCTGGTTTTGCCTCCCTAGTATCCAGAACTGTAGTGGATCACTTGCTCATATGCTTCCTAAACTTCCTAAACTCCAGTACCCAGCCCATGGAGATGGTTCCCAAACCTGCAAAGAGACACTATGGAAATGGCGCTGAGACGCTGCAGAACAAAGGGACAAGCAGCTGTCACAGGCCATGAAAATAAATGATAGGAAAGGACAAAACCACTTTTCCCCTCTACACCTGAGGTCTCAGCAGTCTCATTCCTCTACCTCCCCCAAACTAGCAGGGGACTAACAAAGCGCACAAAGTACTTTTAGGATCCTAGTTCTAAAGGCAGAGTTATAAAAGCTTCTGTGCACTGACACATTATAATAGTTAGACCATTCTGACCATGTTTTCACCTCACATGCCAAATATTCAGGTCGGTCAGCACAGTCTCCTCTACCTCCATCTTGGAGCTGCCACAGCAGCTTCCCAGCAGCTTGGAGCAATACCACACACCTCCTTGCAGTTTGCATTTTAGTAGTGGATGTCACTCTTCCTGTCCATCACATTACTGCAGCCATTAAATGCTTCAGGGTCTTATCAGAGGAGTGGCAGGTTTAAAGTCTGAAGGACCAAGGGCCTGGAGCTCCAGACGGGGCAACAGGTCCAGCCCCACCAGTTTGTCCTGTGCTTTCCATAGCCCCAGCAGTAGGAGGGTTTCTTCCCTGGCTCTGCTGACCAGTCACTTAGGCACCACACAGGTACCAAACCTGCTCAGTTTCCCTCAGGCATTGGTCCACAATGGATGCTGGCATCACCATGGCCAAAAATGGGGCAGCATTTCCTGCATTTTGAATTGCAAGGAGTACTGAAAGGAGCCTGAAGAAGCCAGGTAATTACTTTTGGATGAAGTATTTCATGGTAGATATAAATACGTGAGGAACATGAAAATCCAGGGCTGCCCCAGCTTTATGATTATTTTATAGCCTCATTAATCTATGGCAAACGCGGTAGAATTACTACATAACCTAAATACTGGGCAGAGATCTACAATGCTGTAAGAGGAAGCATAAATGAGATCGTAAAGTTTCAGCATTTTGCATGATATATATGGCCACAAAGACAAAAATAACCCAAACCTATCAGTCTCCTGACAAGAATCTTTTAAAAAGTGAGAATAAATGATGTCTATTATAATTATATCCTCAGTGCATTCATTCTCTCAGGATGAGTAACCCAGGATGCAGTAGCCTCCAGAAAAATCATGACTCATGACTCAGAGCAATGCTCTGCCCTTGATTAGATTTTATGGGTCATGCGTAGCCCAGGAAAGGTGCACATCCAGGAAAGGACTTGTCCTTCACTGTGTATATACTCAGATAACAGAGTCACTGCATCCTACCAATCATGAACCAAGAGATCACCTTGGACACCTTGGTGTTCCTCCCTACCACTGGTTTCAGACCATAAACCAAGCAGGGCAGGATTCATTTCTGCATGCATTCAGTATGTGGCACACTAGAACACCAATACGGATACAAGCTTTTCATCAAAATCCATATTTAAAGTAACTGAGCTCTCTTCCCCATTGTTGCTGGTTGGCAGAGGGCAGCAGGGATGAGAACAGCAGCATGGCGCAAGCAGTCAGTGTGCTCCCAGGGCCATAGTACTCGCCTCACCTCCACACCGTCAGCATCCAGCCCCACCACTGTGGCATGCTCAAGGAAGGGAATGGTCCTGTGGCCACTTCTATCTGGGACTCGATCCAACCTCAAGTCAACAGGTCTTGTTGCACCTAGGCGAGCTCAGATCAGAGCCTTTTGAGGCAGAGCCATGCATTTTCCCAGCCAATTTTTGCAGAGGGAGAATCACAAACCAGTGGAAAGAGACAGCACCAGTAAATAGAAGAAGCAAAAAGAAATTGATACTATAAATCTGTATACAAGTTACTATAAATCTACATAACAAGTTGCCAGCACTCTTGGTGCTATGGAGTGATGTTTTCTGAGAACACAGGCCTGATGCAACTGCGCTCCTTGAGCTAGGAAGCAGAAAGCCATCATTTCACAATGCATCTTCTGTTACTACAGCAATTAGTGCCTCATTTTACTATTAAAGTACCTGTAGAGTGCATATTTACCAGCTCTGGGCAAACAATTAAGAACTACCCATCTAGAATTTGAAAGGAAGCAAATCAGTATGTTTTGTTGTTACACCAAAGCAGATGAGCTCTGGTATAAGCATCTCTTGAAGGTGAACCTTAGTGCTGAATGTTTGACTGTGGAAAAGGAGTCAAGCAGCTCACAGCATTTCCCCACAGCAGAACCACATTGCTTATACAGGGCACCAAACATTGCTACAAGTGAGACCACAGCTTTCTAAAGCACATGAGCTTTGTCTGTGCAGAAAGCAGGTGCATGTCCAATAGCACAGGGTACAAGGAGCAACTGAACCAAAGGAGAAAGAAAAAGAGCAGCCATTGAAAGGATGCTTTTATCCTCAGAAGGCCTCCAAAATAAACAAGCAGCATGCCATGGGCTTGATCCAAAGCCCATTGAGATCAATGGAAGGACTCCAACTGCACTCAATGGGCATGCAGCGAGGCCAGGCATGCCACAAGGGCTCCGCGCGCTGCCCCACCAACAGGGTGACCCCATCAGTGACTCTTCACCACCTCGCCCTGCAGATCTGCTTGCCATTGCTCAGTTTTCTCCTTGGCCTCAGCAGACATTTTGTGATCATTTGCTACTCAAGTCACCCAAAATGAATAAAAAATACAAATATTTTAATATCATAAAGATTTTATTTCCTACCCAAATCTGGGAACATGGGAACATGGGAGGGTCATGAGTCAATCACCTATGCAGGGTCCACAAGATCTGTTTCTGCACCAAAAGCCTGAACCATAACTCTGTTCTGTACTTAATCACAGAATCAACCAGGTTGGAAAAGACCTTTAAGATCAAGTCCAACCGTTACCCCAGGACTGCAAGTCCACCACTAAACCATGTCACTAGGGGCCTCATCTAGACTGTGTTTGAGTGCTTCTAGGGATGGCGATTCCACCACTTCATGAAGTGCCTTCCTGCACCATGACACAGAGCAGTCCTCTCCCAGCTGCCTGCTTTGATTTGCCTTGAAGTTTTCACATTTGGAGAAGAAATCTGCACTGATACTACAGAGAATGAAGTTCATCTTGCCAAGAAAGACAGCCCCAGTTAAGGCAACACGGATCTTGCATGTTCCATGTGAGCAGAGCCCCTCCAAGAGTCCCTCCCTTTTTAAAAATAAGAGCACCAAGAGAAAGGCCTGACCCAGCAGTGCCTGTATCAGATGGGGTGGGAGCAGTAGTGTCAGAAACACAAACAATGGGAAAGGAAGCGGGGAGGGAAGAGCAGAGGAGACAGTGGGAAGGGCAATGGTGGCTGCAGCCTCAGCTGCTGACTCAGCAGGTCAGCAGGACCTCTCCCCTCCAGCAAGCCCCCATGCAGGTGTTGGACATGGAGCCTTGCCCCTGCCAGGGGAGCTTTTTCCACATCTCACCCCTTTCCACCAGATGTGTGTGGCACAGCACCAGGGTCACTCCGCAGCACATCTGCAGCCACAGCTGGACCCAGCAGGCAAAGCTGTGGGACCCCCTATCTCAGTATATGCAGAGGATGAGGGCATGGGTGCAGAGGGGTGGTTACCCCAGCCCACTGCTAAACCAGACCACTTGTTTTGTAGCTTACTGGGGAGAACAGGAGCAAAGAGGCAGTGGACTTCACCAAATAGCTGTTGATAGCACAGACTGTTAAAAGCTTTTAAATATAGCTTGGATGCAGTGTTTTGTTCTGGTTTTTAACTCCTTTAAACTTTACCCTCGTCACCTTGGCAGAGGGAGAAGCAGAACAGACACAATGAAGGCAGTGCTTTACCCTGGGCCAGGCTCCCCACGGTTTCCTCATCTCTTCTGGCTGTCATGCAACAGCATAAACTCCCCAATGGAGGTAAATCTGAGACCATTCATATGCTTAAAAATGCTAGTCCTGCTATAATGGGCACAAATGAGAATTCAGCATTTGTTAACAATTATCCTAGGCAATAACTTCAGTCTCCCCTTGTACTTCAAATGGAAACAATGCAGTAACTGAGTAGTACCTGTTGGCAGGGAAAGTTTTAAATAGATGGACAGGAGTGGCTGAAACAGCTTCCTAAAAGAAAAAATTCTCCTTGCTTTTATATTTCCTCATCCTTTGGGATATAAAGCAGGCTTGCAAACTGCCCTTGCCATTATCAGAGCTGTGATTCAATCTGCATTTTGTGGTCCTAATTAGTGGGTATTTGTTTTCATGGGCATGATTCCTCATTTGCCAAGACTGCAAAATTATAGTGCATTTTTTCCCCATCCTCCTTGGAGAGGACATTAGGAGAGCTCAGCCAGAGAAAGGAAGCCATTTAGAGCAGGAAGAGGATGCTTGGAAACGAAGCTGGAGTGCTCATATTAGGCCTTTTCTGAGGTCAGATGATCAAACTGACAACTTTAAAAAATAGCTACAATTCTCATTGAGGTTAATGGGCAAAACTGTAGCACAAAAAGCCCTTTGCCTGCCTGTGTCAGCCGGTCGTGCCATCCTGCCTCTGCTCCTGGACAACGCTTCCCAGGACCCCTGCTCCCAGCCTGCACATGTGGTTGGAAGGGAAGAGGGGACATCAAGCCAGGGAAAGCAGAGCACCTGGTCTTCCTCTTCCTCCAGTCGTACATCAGGAGGAAGGAGGAAGAATTCCAGCTACTGCTGGCTGGGCCCTGCTACACCCAGTTTCATTGCCTCTTGTCCCATAGACCCGTTTCTCAAGTCACACAAGGAACAGAGGAGCCAAACTTCCTTCTCCTTACACACACCTGCCCCTCTCTGCACAAGACACTGTCTATTACAGCGTATCAGGTGGTTCAACCAGGTCCTGCCCCATCTTTAGCATCCACCAAAGCTGAAATTGCTGTATGCCTTTTGCCCCCTATATCCTAAACTTTTTGTTCATTCTTTAGGAAGGCAAACAAGGATATTTGGGCCAGAGTGGGGAAGGAGGATTGGAGGAACTGTCAGGAGACATGTAGTACCTTTAGGGTGGGATAAACTCTAGGATTAGTGTCTTGGGGGTAAAGAAAGCACAGCTGTAGGCTGAAAGGGGCTCCAATGTACCATAGGCTGCCTATAGAGAATAACAACTCTCATTAGGGGCACACATGGGGGGGGGGGGGGGGGGGGGGGGGGGGGATGGTTTCTCCCTCCCACAGCCCTGTGCTTCTCACCCCTCCCCATGCACTAACTGGCCCTGGCAGGACACAGGCATCTGCCTCTCTTCTGTACAGAGGCAGCAAGCTCCTTCAGCACACACATCACAGCACACAACCCATTCCTAGGATTCACACAGAAATGGCAAGGGGAAGATAAATTCAGGGATTCAAAACCAAATCTGGTGGATGCTACACTTCCAAATCCTCTGGGAGTTAAAGAAGAAGTTACATACAATATCCTTTACCCCTTTCTCCTGCTGATGGTTAAATCAAACAAAAGCCTCCACAAGAATGCAGCAACCACTGGAATACAATTCCTGTTTCTGTATTGCTAAATTATGCATTGGCCTTACAGCAGGTAAAATTGTAGCACAGCACCATCTGTTTCTCAATATGCTTGCTGCCAGCTACCATAGCAGGGATTTACTCACATATCCCTTTCCATGTTCAGCTGAGCGGACGGGCAGAACATCTGTCATCAGAGAAAGGGATGTGTCACCTGCCCACTGCACATTTGGGATATACCCTACTGAAAAGTGGGGACAGATCATTTCTTTCCTGACACACAGGGTAGGCTCACAGTGCCAGCTCTAGTGAATAGCCCTTGATGATGCTACATCCTTAAAATACTGCGGGAGATAGCACATTTTCCAGCTGTTTGTGCCTTATGCCAGAGCACATTTGTATCAGCAATTTCATTTCTACTCCAAGGGTTACTGCAAGTTCTTCCATTGTGACAGAGAACGGGGGAGGAGAAAAGCAGCCAACATTCCCACATCTTTAGATTGAAATTTAAGGCACTTGTACACAAGTGCATAAGAAAGTCTCAGCCGTTAACCAGGCAGCCTCCAACTTCTTGTGCCTTTTGGTTTCAAACAGATCTCAAATAACAACCAAAGCACAGGGAGCTCAGTACAGAGCAGACCCTGAACAGTCCCCAGGGGGGTTGGTGGGTGCCCGTGCTCAGTGATGGGGGTACAGAGCCCTGCTAGTGCTCAACTGAGGATGCAGCTCCCTTGGCTGGGTATGGAGCTAAACCCACACACTGACTCACCCCCGATTCCTTCTCCTCTGCTGCAGAGCAGCTGCTGAGGCTCTGTGCTCAGAAAGGGCAGCAAAGCCCACCACAATGCTGGCTGCAGGGATGAACGCTTTCAGTCTCTGGTGTTCTTGGTACAGGCTGCAGCACCTGGCCCAAGGCAGTGCAGCATCCCCACATGGTTAAGACTCCGTCCCCACAACGTCCATGGGGGATATTGCATCCAAATGAATGCCTGACCCACCAGCCAGCCCAGCATCAGGGACTGCACCAGGAGCCGGTCTGCCACTAGCAACACCCATGCAAAGTAAGTCTGGGAGAAACTTTTGAATACCCTTCATATTCAGTCACCTCTGTTCCGAGCTCCCCAGAGCACCTCCACCGACAGCAGGAACACCACCCCCCACCCCCCCCAACTCAAAACACAAGGAGAGCCACCCATGCTCAAGCAACTCCTCAGCTCAAAAAAAACCAAGTTTCTCTCACCTGAGACTCAGGAGATGGGTACTTGTGGAACCGAAAGCTGCCTGCACACCTTACCCTCTGCCACACGCCATAAACCCCTCTCCCTAACTCCGTATCCAGATGCTCCTCTCAGTCCCCAGCCTCGACTCAGTTCTTCCGAAAAGCCTCCTCTATGGGTCCGCCGCTGGTCGGAGGCTGCTGGCCACACACCGCGGCTCCCGAGCTGGTGGCTGGAGGCAGGGGAATTCCTGCAGCGCTGGAGAGCAGACCAAGCACCTCCCAGGGTGCCCGGGACAAGAGAGCGCCTGTCAGGAGACGAAAGCAATGAGCAAACTGGTTCAGCCTGTTGCTGCCTATGCTGAAGGCCAGCACAGCGCAGGAGGTGTTTAAGTCATGTGTCTGCTCCTGCCCCAGCTTGGAAAGAAATTAAAACAAAGAAAGTGGTTTCGTAGGATTTAAGACTTTCACCCAACGATTTCAAAAGGGATATTTGATCACCAAAAGAACAAAACAGGAGTCAGAGATTCAGTGCCAAAGTCGCAACAAAACAAGCTCTTCCTCCTCCTCCCAGACTTTCTTTTACGTAAGTGCAGCTCCTCTTCCACAGCCGTAGGTTTAATGTTCAGAGTCAGGAATGGGGAGTCTTGTTTCCACTTCTCTCCTGTCTATTCTCATTTATTAACCATGCTATAAGGAATTAAGACAATCAGCATCACTTTACAAATGATCAGCCCCGATGTCCCAGCTTCCCATGGAGGGAAAAGAATGGATCCATGGATGTTTTAGGAAAGTTTCATCTGATCTCAAAGTGCAACCTGTGATACCTTTCTTATGCCTTGAATATCTCTGTTCACACAGTTACAGGTTTCAGCAGCTGTTTTGTTATATATGGGATGTACCACACAAATGCATCAAAACACACAGCAACTGGTGAGCCAGCGTTGTGCCAAGGAAAAGGCTGATCCCTAGCTGAGCCAGCCTGGCTGCAGTGGCTGGCAGAAATCACAGAAGTCACTAGCTCACCCATGGCTGCAGGACTCCCCTCAACTCCATCAGAAGCATGCTTCAGCTCTGCAGGTTGCTCAATGAGCTCAGACTTCAGGTCACTCTTCCTCATTTACCCCAATAAAATGACTTCCTAGGGAGAAATCGAGCTCTTTGTTGTCTCATTCTTCACCGCTGCAGCCCTGTCAGTGCCGGTGCTTTGCTGCATTTCAACTGCCACTGCCCTCCAGTACTGAACTGTTACTATTTAGGGAGAAATTCACCTACTTCACTGCACATCCCTAGAGGATAAGTGTAAAATCAGCAGCCCCAAAGGAGCTGCTGGCATGCTCACAGCATCCAGGGTGCTCAAATCAGGGATTCTGACATTTCTGATTTAAAACATCTTAAAGCATCTCTGTGTAGCACACCTCTGGTATGCTACTGGACTCTTTCCTAGAAGAAGCCTTACTTCACACCTGTAGTTCTCCTGCCTTTTTTATTCTCACTTTTCCACACCACATATGAATTTCATCCTTCTCATGGGACACTACAGAACAACCTCCCCGTCCAGGCCTGCTAATAGCAGATGGCAGCACGACTCCCTGATGATGTTCATGGTGCCCCCCTTTCCAGTAGCTACAGCTGCTTCATGCCTTAGTTCATTACAGATGCAAAGCCAACCTTGCTTAACATCTTTTAGGTTCATCTCTGCATAATCCTTCCCTCTATTAGGCTAATGAATGAAGTGTTTCCAAGGAACAGAAATATACATGTTACCTAATTACAGGAGTCAGGCTGAAGCAGATCCTTTAAACAAACACATCCTGACTAAGCTCTTCTAACCCAGTTTACCCAATCTTCTCCTCTCTACTCCCTGGGCATCCTCGACAATCAGCTCCTCAAAGCAGCAGCACTTTGCTGCTGCAGGACCGGTCTATCAATGGCCTAGGGCACCGGTGCCTGTTTCAAGCCTGCTCTCTTGCAGGAATCCATCCAGTTCACCTCCCGGGTGAATTTTACTACAATGCCCCTCCTGCATTCACAAACCTGCTCTTCAGAGAAGACAACTCTAGCACTAAAACCATCCAACACCAGTGAGATCTTCTGCTCTCTTTGGCTTCCCTCCACAGCAGGCTGCAGCAGATGTTGCTTACAGTTTTGGGGACCTTCACATGTAAGACTCAAGTCCAGAGGAACCGCCCAACACACTTCATCTCAGAAACACAACCTCATATCAGAAATTGCATTTAGAATCCTTGTGATCATAAGGATGATAGCAACTGTCAGACAGGACCTGCACCAGGTTCTGCCCTCCCCAACCATGTATGCACCACAACCACTACAATATATAAACAAAGAAATACACAATTAAAAAAGCCCATCTAAAGTATCTCTTCCTTATGGAAACAAAACAAACTGTTTCCCAGTGTTTGTATGGCATGGAGAGATGCCAGAATGCTTTGGTACCAGTAGCTTGTCCCATAGAGCAGTGTGGTTGAGGGGAGGATGGAGACAGCCCCAGCAAGGGCATTTGTCACACGCTGGTCTACTCCTTGTTCATGTGGGCCCATCAGCTCACTCCTGAAGCTGTTAAAAGCCACCCTACAGTTTCATTATACAGACAGAAATCTGGTGCAGAAACTTGTCATTCACTTGAGCCAGCAGCTCCTTCTCAGGGTCAGTCCCCAGCAGTACTGCAGTTCACTCCAATAAGTGCAGGATAAGGGAAGCAACAGCTCCACTACCAGTGGAAAGGCAGAGGTTTGGTACCACACCTCAACAGCCACCTTCCCACCCTCTGTGGTGGTTATGCTCTTCAGAAGAGCAAAATTTACCTCCCCTGGCTTAACACGCACTAATTGGTCTGCAACCACATTCCTACCAGGAAGATGGAGCATCCTCTTGTTGAGATTAAAAGGATTACGCTGATCACTGATTTGAGGCTGTGAACGGCGAGCCGTGATTTATTGTGGGCAGCGACTCACTAGAGGGCAGCCGGCACACGGCTCTGCTCCACCACCCAGACCTCTACAAGCAGATAACCTCATTCTGCGCAGCCTTAGAGGGCTCGAATGAACATATAAACAGCACCGTGGAATTTGCACGAGTGATGGTGTGGTCAGGGAGAACTTAAAAAAGCCCACCTTACTAACCCCATGCTCTGCATGTGGTGTGGCTTGGACTCTGGAACAGAAGCACATACCTTGCTCCCAGTGCCCGACTGCTCAAACCAGACCACCAGCTCCAATATTCAACCCCAGTTTTGATGCTTTTCCCCACAAATGTGCTAATACTGAGTGAACAACACAGGTTTTTAAGCAAAAGCTCCCAATTTGTCCCCACTACCCCAGGAGACAGAAGCCTGAAGTTATTCAGATACCTACAAAGATTAAAAAAAATCCCCAGCAGTTCATAATACAGTTGATAGTTGTTTTCTTGCTTGCACCAGGCAAATATAAATTGATGAACCAGCAGCACCAACAGCCACATCCCCCTATTCCCAGGAACAGGGAATACCCATAACCTCACCTGCTAAGATCCTTCATGCCAGCCAGAAACAGTGAGATCTAACCCCACTGCTGGGAGATTTACTCTCTATTTTGAGTACTAATTCTCTTAGCAGGGTGTAATTGCCTTTGTATGGCAATAATCTATTATCCTGTTAGGAAATTCCATCGGAATAGAGACTTATGGTAGATAGTGTAAATTCTTACCAGGCTTTAGTAACCTCCAGTGGGCCTGATTTGCTTATATCAACAGATAACTAGAATGAATGCTCCCAATGGACCCTTTTCTAATAGCATGTTATTTATGCAGGGACCAGCAACCTGATCCAAAGCACATCAGAGACTTTCTATCCTGGATCAGGCCCTCCAATGCCAACAGATTGTTCTGCAGGGGCTTGAACCCAGCACACCCCCACAGATGAGCCTAGCTCACCTCAGCAATGACTATCCTTCTATCAGTTCTCCTCAATGCTTTAACTGACCAAATTCAGTTTTATTATAGCCAAGAGTCTTCACAAACTGAAGCCTAATAGATGAAAATTGCTGTCAGACTAGAAAAGAACATAATACAAAATACACCACAAAAGAAAAATCAATTTTTAAGAAGAGGATTATTTTCCTCCTTATTTTATAACCTGCTTTCAGCAATTCAAGGCCACCATGGTCACCGTTCCACACCTAAGTCAGAACCCAAATATCTCCTTGTATTTAAAGAGTGAAATATGCCATATCCAAGAAATTCCCTGTGAGAAATCCATCCTTTCCACAGTCCATAGCCACTACATAACTGATGCTTCCCTGCTTTATGGATTGCCAGAACACGTTGGCAAGCTGGAATTTGTTTTGTACACGTTTTTTCCCAGTCTGTCTCTTAATCCACCTGAAACCATAGCAAGATGAGAGGGCAGAGGTCAGCCTTGACTCTGTTATTGGAAAGTGAGCCCAGCGGAATCACACTGTGGGAAAGGGTTCACAGGGCAGCACACAAAATCACTGCTCAAGACATCTGCAGTGGCTTCAATACTTGAACAGAATGAAAAATTAGCCCTTTTCTAGGATTGCCTGCTATTATTTTACCTCTCCTTGAACAGGGATTTTCACGCATATACACACTTAGGTATAGCTAAGAAATGAGAGAGCAAGCCAGTCTGAATTAAAGACCATCCTATCGCTTTATAAGCAATGCTCACACCTTCTATTTTATTATATCCTCTAACTCCAGTAATTCAGCAGCACCTATTGATTTGGAAAGAACTGACAAAGCCAAGCAAGCAGGATGCAGCGGCAGCCAGGAATAACTGCTGAGCAAAAGGGCTAGGAAAAAACTAAACTCACTTAATCACTGAAAGATCAGAGCAAGAATCCATGTCTTCCCCTGCTCGAATGGCAAAGTTCCCATCAGTTTAGAGAGACTACTTAAAAATAACTCGTTCCAGTGGAAGTCTAGGAAAGGCTGGATACAAAAAGAAAACCAGCCCACATTGTGCAGAGGCTCAAAGATTATTTCAGTTTATTCCAAAAGATAATTTTATATAAAAAGTACATGATTTGGGTGGGGGTTTTTGTTTGTTTTGGTTTATTTTCCCCACTAAAACCACTATATGGCAGTATCCCAGTGCTTTCATGCCCAGTAGAGGACCCCAGGCACTGCTAAGGCTGACACAGGACAGCGGTGTCAGAGACCCATCAGGGAGCCAAAGACCCTACCAGCAGCACACAGGCTCACCCCCTTCCCCAGCATGAGGCTGCAATGGCACAGCTGAAGGTCACAGCAATGCTGTTTCACATGTTCTAGATGGGCTTTCCAAAAAACTCCAGACTCCCCAAACACAGACCACTGTGCAAAGCCTCCCAAGGACAGCACAGCCTTCTCCCTTCTGTAACACAGCAAAACCTTCCCATCCTCTCCTCAGGACTGTATTCTACTACCTAAAAAACAGAAGCAAAAACGAACAGTGTATGGGGAAGGGATTAGTGTTAGAAATTAATTAACACATAATGCCCAAACAAATGAGTTTCATGCCAGTTTATTCACTCCATCCCAGAGAAAGAATATCCTTCTTATCGGAGCAGCAGAGAAAGCGAGGACAAGTGTAATAAAAAGACAAGCTGGGCTTCCGAGAGTTGTTATTTTTAACTAATTCTCCCTTTTTGTTCCACATTATTTTAATTAAAGGGTTTGAGATTGTGCTAAGAACCCAGTCTTGCACCAGCACTAATCTGCAGTGCTCTGCAAGGCAACAAGGATCCTGGCTCAAGCTGCTGAGCGTGATTTCTAAAGAGGCTGCTTTGATACACAGCACAATTTGAAGTCTTCACCATGTTACCTCAGGAGAGGAAAAACCCATGTTCCTGCTGTATTTGTCATGTAGCGCTATATTCTCCAAATGACGTTTTCTAACCAGGCATAGAACAAACACGCAGCAATGGGGAGGTTAAGACAACTCTTGCTTTCTTCTGTTACATGAGATATCCAGAGTTCGTGTTGGGTTTTGGGTTTTAGGTTTTATTTTGTTGTTGTATTTTGGGGGGTTTGTTTGGCTTGTTTCTTTTTTTAAGGAAAAATGAAAAGGGGAAATCACTGAATTTGTATCTGCACAGGATGAGCATCCTGCATCAGCTGAGGATCTACAAAACTGTGATGAGTTCATGTATGTGCAGGCTTGATCCCCTTTGAAGATGTCATCCTAGCTGCTCCCAGGGTGCACAAAACAGCCCAGAGGGACATGCTGGTGCCCCAGTATTAAGACAGGTTTTCATTTCACAACAGACAGGAAAGCTCAGCAGCCAGGGTTGTCACCTGCAGGACAGGTGACAGTGCCACTTCCGAGAAGGGACCGCATCATCTGGAGACAGACAAACGTCCTTCTGTGCACCCAGCAGAAAGTGCAGTGTTAGAGAAGACCCCTCCTCAGGGGAGGGTCCTCATGGCAAATGGGGGAGACACACAAGGGTAGCAGCTGTTTGCAGGCTGTTCAGAGCTCTTCTCCCTGTGTCTCATCATGTGTGAAGGAAACAAGGGTCCTGAAGTTCCAGTCTCCATCCATTGACACTGCACCACCCAGAAAGGGGCCACAAAGAGCTCCCACTAACACCAGCTGCATCAGCAGTGAACAAATTACATAGAGCAACCCCTATCCTAAAAAAATCAGGCAAGGGAAGGGTGTGCAAACAGCAGCTGGGCAGGAGGAGCTCAGGGTCCTGCAGGCGTCCATTTCTAAACTCTTATCTCCTGCCAGCACAGGAAGATTTAATGTGGAGAGCCAGTACTGCTGCCCTGGGAAACCTCCTGCCCAGAGGTGCCCACCTGTATTTATGGGCTGTTACTTTCCTTGCAAGCTGAGAAGTTATCAGGGCGACTGCTGGGCCAGACCCAGGCTCAGCAAGGGCAGAGCAGAGGCTGCAGCAGCTCTCCCAGATACCTGGGTCAGTGGAACCAGCCCCTGACAAGGGAAGAAAACTAGACTTGAGTGATTTCCAGTGATTTTTCCTCACTTGCTGCGGCCTCCCCATTGCTCCTGCTTTCACGTATTTTTTCTATCAGGAAGCCACCTTCTAAACATAGCATTGTTCTGCTCCTTTACAGTTAAAAAAAGCTCACCACAAACCCAAGATTTGGGCTCAGCAAAGATTTAGTGACAAGAAGCTGCGACTAAAAACCATGCTGCACTTCAGAGAAAGCAGGGGCTTGCTTGTGTGAGGATGGCAGTAGGGTCCCTCCCCAACAGACATCCATATGTACCCCCATGGATGGTCTAGTTTGCAGTAGCAGGGTACCAAACACCCAGTTACTGGCGCAAAAGGAAGGAAAAGATCTGACATGGGAGTGCAGAGGTTCATCTGACACCATCCTCCACATGTAGTTTCCACAGCATCAGGCATTTTAGGAACAGAGATGCTCTCCTCTCCAAAAAGAGATTGCAATAGTCTTGCTTCTCCATCTCTGCACCAGCCAAATTAATCCCTGATGCAATCCCATGAGGCTCCTAGCCCTTACAGTTTTCCAACAAGCAGGGCTGACAGCCTGCAGGACCCTTGGCAGCACACTGAGGGCTTGCACTGCCAGAGCCTGGGTGCAAGGGGCAGAAGGACCTTGCTGGAGAAACAAGATGACAGCACACAGCACCCTGTGCCTTCACTAAGGAGTCTCCAGCTGACACTTCTGTCTTCAATTTGGATCCTGATAAGTTACAATGGTTTTGGGCAATAATCACTAATCCTCTACAAGGAGACCTTGATGACAGCAGCAGTGAGTCACCCTCCATGCATACAAACCCCAATTTCTTTCACTCCCCCTTCCTGGTTTTGAATCAAAACAGTCCCATTTCTTCTCTCTTCACTTTAGCCTACAGCTCACAAGCTTGCTCTTTTCCCCCTTTCCTTTGGGAAAGGCCACGTACCAGTTTGGGCTGTAGGTTTAAGCAGCAGCTGGGAGGTATGAATGAACATGGTTTCTGTAATTACTGGTCTGACCCATCTCTGTGCCCTGAATCACATTTCTGAGCCACTCTTTGCAAGTCTTGTCCTGCACAGCTACAGTTGAATTCAGCCTGGGAAAAGATCCATTCCTTCCACCACCTATCAATGTTTATTGTCTTTTAGTATGAACCATTAACACACAGCGTGATCAAGAAGATGACAAGCAAAAGTAAGAACAGATACATTATAAAAGGCAAAGTGCACGTAAAGAGCAAAATATTTGTTCCAAGATGAAACAAAATTTCAGCCATAGGATATGTATGAAGTTCAGTGCCTTTTGCAAACAAATGGCAAAAGACCAGGATCTTGAAGAAATAAACTCAACACAGCTTAAACTGAAGGGCAGGTGGGAAGAGGAAGCAGTCTTTCCAGCAGCATGTTAGTTAACCATATCACTTACAAATGCAGATGTGGACAATCCTGTTAAGCAGGCTCAAAGCTGGTCTCAGTGCAGTTCACTGAAACTACAGGAATTTGCCCTCAAAACTTTCCTTCCAGTACCAATCAATGCCTACACTTGGAGATCATAAAAAGCATCTAATAGATAAAATTAACATTTTATATCTCCCTTTAAGTTGCCCACGGGGAATCACATAATTAGGGGATGAAAGATAAAGCTTTGTCTGGCATAGACTGCGTAAAGTAGAGAGAAATGCATTATAAAGTTACCATCCTTTGGGCTTCTTTCCATTTGCCTTCTGAGGTTCGTATCTCCAGGATCTCCTCAGCTGCTCTGAAAGCTACAGACCTACCAAAGGCAGAGCAGCTATTGCAATATTCAGACTCCAGGAGTTTGCAATTTAAGATGTAAGAAGAGAACACATACATAAAGGGTCACAGGCTTTTAGGAGCTGTAAACATCATGGAGATCATCATTCCCCATCATTACCAGGGAGGGCTGGAGCTGCAGCAGCATCTAAAAACCCCATCCACAGGCAGTAAGGGCATATAAAAACCCATTCTTAGGGCACAAACCAACCACTAAATGACAGGGGTCAGGATAAAAGCTTCCTCTAAGGACTGGCTAACCCATAGTTGTTCTGAATCAAGATCCAACTGGCAACTGGCTCCTGGCCCTTAAAATTACTTCCATCTGTCTTTGCCCAGACTGATAGCCAATCTTCTGGCATTAACAAAATGCTTACAACCAAGCATCTCTCTATCCATGCCCCACCATACTTTTCCTGCAGGGAAGAGCAGTTTCTGTGCTGCTCTGGAGCTCTGCAGGGAAGCTTAAATGGTCCTGCCTCATTTTTCCAGCATGGAAAAGGATGGGGGCAGTTGTCCTCCAACATAATCTTTCCTCTTGTTATAGGTGGAGAAGTTAAAGGATGGCTCTTTCCTGGGTCCTGCCAGCTTCCCTAACAGACAGAGGCCATGCCTCACACCAAAGCTTGCAGCAAAGCTATCCAGCACCTAGGGAAGTCCCCGGCATTCTCCATCTAGGAGCTGCTTACAGCCCATCTCATCTGTTGTCATCCCACTGAGAGGGGATCTTTGCCCCCAAGACCTCCCAGTACACACCAAGGACTCTTGCTGTGTGCTTTAATGCACTCAGCCAGATTCAGAAGAAGAGAGCCTGATTTGCTCCAGGATGGCAATCCTGGAGTGCTGGACTTGACACATATAGGGCTGAATTACACAGTGATACTCGGACTGAATGCTCTGTGAGGACGATTCTCATGAGACTGGATTAGAGTTGGTATATTTTACAAACAAGTTGTTATAGGAAGAACCTTACTCAACAGCAGCTACTTTTAACAAAGCAACCAAAAAATAAATGCTTTCCTACTCCATTTGCCAGTTCAATCATGGGCTGCCCTACATAAATGGAGAGGTGTAACACGGAGGGATGTAGCCACTGCAATTCATATGCCAATGGCTAGTAACTGGTTTGTAGATCATCCATTTGCCATTCTTCCTGCAGCACGTCCTGTGGTATTTGACCTACAGCAAGCCAAGGCAGATATAACCCTTTCTACAAATGCAGATGTACTTAGCTTCAGCATATGAAAGTCAGAGTGCACTTTGAAGCCAACATACCAAGCCAGAATAGAAATCACTTCATTTCAAAGCTAGATCATAAATACTCTATCACTATAGAGACCTTCTCATGGACCCCACTCCCTCCTCACAGCACAAGTGAAGCACAGACCAGTGCCCTGACTTGACACAAAAGCATGTTTCAGTCTGGAAGCAGAGCTACACCTCAGCCCAGTGCCCCAACCACAGCTACACTACCTCCTCCAAGCAGTTCACTGCACTGCACACAGAGTAGCATGTGAAAAATAAATCCTGCAGTGCTCCTGCTTTTGCAGGTTGTTTCATTGTTGTTACTGTGTGTTCCGGTTGCTGCTGGAAAAAGACTTCTGATGCAGACACTAGGTTCATTTCACAATCCAACTAATAATTGTATTTCATTTCTCAGACTATTAGCACATAATGGAGCAGCAGTGGCTTGGGCTCCTACTGTCTGGAAAGGGAAAGAGTTTGTGCCAAGGGGTAAGTGCATTGCCTTGGGTCAGCTGGTCCTTCTGAATCCCACAGCACATCATCCTGGGAGCAGGAATAACCCTGCTCTGCCCCAAGCAGGAACGGGAGCTTCCAGTTGCTTTTCTAAAGATGAAAGGAAAAAAGTATCCATGTGTTTCCCAGTACTTTCTCCCCCTTCTGTAGTTCTCCCAAATAACAAAGCCACTTAAATGAGATGAGCACACACAGAGAACAAGTTAATTAATGGTCTCAGCCTAAATTGGTGAAATCAGCATGCCTTAAGCAATGATTTAGCACTTCAGTACTCTGCACTGCCAGACTTTCTCCTCCCAAGTGGTCCTTAATCCCCATACTAACACTTAGCTCCCTGCTGAGGAGCTACTTCCAAAAGTCAAGCTTTTGGGGGATTTTGTTCTCAAGTTAGAAGCATCTCAGATTCCCCACTGACCTTACAAGCTGGAGCACCAGCAGCAGGCTGCAGAGCTGAGCAGGAGCCAGCACAGCACTCTGATAGCAAAGGGATAAATGACTGCTCAGACCAAGAGAGATAAACAGGAGAGCATGGAAGAGATGAGTCTCCAATCACATTGAGAAGGGTGAAGTGCCTCATTTTTGACGTAACAAAATTTCTACTGATGCAGGTTTAAAACAGATTCCTTCCTGCTAAATCCTACCTTGATTATGCTTCATCCAGCTGACACCCTCTCTTGCAAGATATATTGTCTTGTCTTATGTGAAAGAAGACGACAAAGAAGGGAGGGTTGGGAAAGTGGCAAACACTTCTCAGAGCTACACAGCTATGTTTATCCAGCACGCTCATGTTCCAATTTGCAGCAATTGCTGTACCCAAGCATGTGTCGTGCACACTGGGGCAGACTGATGACAACTCTGAAGACCTGAAAGTCACTGTCATGGTGAACATCATTCCTGCAGAACCAAGCCCAGTCTGGGCACAGGGTAGCAGGCAGGGAGATTGGGGTCAGGAGCAGGGAAAGGACTGGAGCTCAGCCAGACCATGCTCAGGCCATCAAGAGGTGAGCTCCTTTCCCTCTTCCACAAGACCCAGGTGATTCCTGGACATTCCAGTCCAGCTTCCCACTAGATGAGGAAGAAGCAAACCAAGGCTCTCCCCGCTCCTCTCTCCCCACATACCCATTCCCATTTGCTCACTCCATCCTCGGGAAGATCAGTGTGAGCAGCACACCCCTGTTCTATGCCCAGCTGCAATCCTCACTGGGACTCAACCAGTTAAAGCACTGGGTCAAGGAGGGGACATGGTGACAGCAAACCCCAAGCAATGTAACAATCATTTTGGTACTGACTAAAGCGAGCCATATAAGTAGTTATGTACAGAAAGCTACTCCAGCACTCACAGTTTTTATCTGGTTGAGATATATTTTTGCTTCCCCAAGAGGATTAAAGCAACAAAGAGAGAAGTGGGAGGACTGCAGCAGCATGAGGGAGATGAGAAACCAGGGGCTCCTGCCTTTGATGTTTGGATGATCGCATCCTTGCAATTACTCTGTCAAGGGCTCTGCTATGTCACTGGTAAATAAATCATCCAAGGAAATTAACTGTGCAAGGAGCTTGCACCGCAAGTCACAGCAGGTAAAAATGATAACAGAGAAATCAAAACATTTCAAACAGAGGAAAAACTCCAAAATACTGGGGTAACAACATATATTTCAAATGATTTCTCTAACAAATACAAAACCTGGCTAGGTGCCTGCATAGGAAGGATAATAGAGACTTTAGGTTTATCTACTGGTCACTGGGAAATGAAGCCATCAGTTAATCATGAACACTCTATTGGAGATACAGGGAAGATGAACTCAGAAACTGTCTTCTTCATTCTACAAGGAAGAATCTAGCACTTGGTTTTCTGGAGATACCTGTCCTGATGCAGCATTAAAAACCATGCAATGCACTAATTTTCCTCCATCACAAATATACACAGGTTGGCTCTTCTTTCCCTCCCCTGTTATCACAATAAATAAAATGATCCATAACATAGGATTACACAGAATTTCATAGCCCACTGTGTTTCAGAGTTACCCAAAATGCCATGCCACGTACTTAATGATAATCAGTTTAGCCAAGTTTCCTACTATGGCTGATGCTCATTTCATAGATGAGCAAAGACACTTAGCAAAGATCACTGGGGCTAGGAGCAGCCAGGGCTTGCACCTACCCTATTCAACCACAGCACCCAACACAAAATACCCCAAAACCCATTGAGCAAACCAAGCATAGGAAACACCACTGGCACAGGTAACACTTCGAAGTGGATGGACTAGAGCAGGGATAGGGCACTGTTGGCCCGTGAACATTTGCCTTCTGCTCTCATTCAGTCTCTCCATGCCCTGCCAACTCTGATTTCCTCTTTGCTGCTTGCCTTAAGCACCACCCTCATCCCTCCCTCTATGTGCTCCCAGCTCCCACCCCAGAGGTGCAGCTCCAGAAATGCTTTCTAAATGCCTGCTTTGCAATTCAGAACATCCTTAAACTCCTCCATCAGCTCAGTATTTGCCTGTAATCCCCTTTGGATGTGAAGTGTTTATACAGTATTACTTGCAAGATTTAAAACTCAGAGATGATTAATTCGGTTCTGTAATTTTTGGCTTCATTTTGATTTCAAGGCAGCAACAGACAGCCTGGTTTTTAACATCTTATGGACTTTGCCTTGAATCAAAGCACTTATGAATTTGACAAACAGATGTACAGCTCTGAAGAGGACTTAGCTTTTTACAATACAAAAAAGGTCCCCTTTTATCCCTGTTTTGTTTAAACCCACCTCACAATGGTGGGAGCACAGGTTCTGCTGTCACATTCAGAATAGCTGTACTGTTTATTCCAGAATCCAGCCCATCCCACTTGCAAGAATTTAAAGCCCAGAGTTGGAGTAGGAGAGTAAATTGAAATGGGAACAGCAACAAAAGCTATAGCACCCACCAACATGAGCAAGCACAGCACATGTGCTTCTCCTTTACACTACCCGATGCTCTAATGCATACAACCAAATATATTGCTTCACCAGACCCACACAGGCAAACAGCCCACATGATGTTCCATGGCAGTGTAGGGACCAAGCTTAGCCCAGGCTGCTGCAAATGCTGTACCTATCTACTCCAGTTGCAATCTGCTTTAATATAGAAAGTATTAGCACCTTGCATTTCATGATTAAGCAAGCATCAGTAAACAATTTCAATCTTAACTGCTAAATACATTTTTGCTCAAGCCAAACACAGCTAATGCAGAATATTTTCCTCAGTCTTTCCAGGTAAAGTGGTTTTGTCTTTCAAAACTCTGAACTTCTTCCTTTTATATCCCTAATACGACAAAGCAGGAAAGCAGGAGCAAAACTAACAGGAGGCTGTTCCAGTTTTGCCTGGTAACTGCTTGAAAGCACAACAACATCAAAGTTAACTCACTTTCTGCTGGTTTTAATCAAAGTCAATAAAAGCTTTATTTACTGGCAGAGGCTGTTCATAACATGCAATGGAAACAGTTCCTCTCATTTTAATTTTGCTAATTGAGCTTCTAATTATTCAACCTATGCTTTTCAGTCTTCAGCAGTACCAATGAAAGCAGAACTGCTCCAATTTTGAAGGCAGCCTTCAGCTGCTTGCATACTGAAGCACCTATCATTGCATCTACTGCAGGCCCATCTTTCACCACTCTCCTACTCTTTCCAATGAAAGCTGACATTTAATGAAGCCTAAAGGACCTCAGTCTGCCTCTCAGCAAGAGCCACCAGCCAACACCACATCTTCCCTGCAAGAACTGTCTTTAAAACTGTTACTCCTTCAAGCACATCTAATTTCTCAGAGTGATGCAGCACCAGCTGGAGCAGTGATTCTTCCCACCCACATGACCTCACATAATAAAGCGCTCCTAAAAAGTGATCTAGCCTCAGAACAGAGTCAAGAAAACCCTCCCTGGCAGAAGCAATTTATTGCTTTCAAAGTCAACACCAGTTACATTTCCGCAGCAATAAGGAAACATGATTTCATCTTAGTAATAGATCACAGATTGCTTTACAAACATCAATAAATCCTCACAGACCAAACTCCAACCAAATAATGATCCTTTCAAGAGTCAAAAAAGGTAAAATACATCTGACAAGCAAAGCAAAGGCATTCAAGGTTACTCCTATCCTACTAGGAGTGATGTTGGAAGTGATGGGTAGATTTCTCCAGTCCTTAGCCTAAGATGTGACACAAATGAGCTCCCTCACATTTGTACAGGGTGACCGTATTGCACTAGATCCATAGACACCAACAGTATTGCAGCATACCTTTAGTCCTGTGCAATTGCCAGCCAGGGCTTGAGGACCAGCATAGACACAAAGCAGCCCAGCTGTAGAACACATTAAAAGCTCCAAGACCCTGGGAATGGCCTTGATCAGTTTTCCCTAAAGGGACTACTTTTGCTGCAGAAAATGGGTTCATTATTTATAGCAGAAAACACGGTGGCTCTCTGCAGCTGAGGAAGCCAATTTCAATTTAATGGATATCTTGATATGGCGCATTATGTAAGTGACGTCTACATGCACAGAGGCTACCTTTGCCACAGTAAGAACCTTTCCCTGGTTTTATGGTTTAAGGAACAAAAGCTTCTCCATTAATTTCAACAGAACCAGAGTCTGAGCCCTAAGTTTTCTATAAGCTTGATGGGTGACAGCCAAGTTTGCTTCTCTCCACCTGAAGTTCTCAAAGCTCTGCAGGCTACTCCCTCATATGCGGCCACTTTCCAACCAATGAACATGATTTCATTTCCAGCCATTAGCTCTTTACACTGGATGTCCAACATCCTCTGGGTTGCACTCCCATGCTCTTTACAGTCAGGATACATACACACAGTGACAAGAGACTGCTTTGATGAAGCACTTTGTCAATAGTTTGGAAAACCGGGCACCTCAGCCTCTCTAGGACTTGACATGAAAGTTCAAGCTGCTCATTTTCCAGTAACTTGGTAGGCACCAAGCCATGGCACTTTGTGCAGGCTGTGTCACCTCTTGTTATCGAGTCACTTTTAACACATTCTGGAGAATTCAGATGTTTCCACTCACTTATCGCTCAAGAGCTACAGCTTTGCTTAAGCACACCAACTCTCCCCAGGACTGCTGTTCCCACAGAAATTAGTTTATATGCCATTCCCTCCTTCAGATAGACCTGGGAACCCAAGAACAGTGGTTATTTGAAGGCATTAGGCAGTCTAAATAACTTAAAAAAATTTAGAGTGACTACATATGGATTTGTTCCTGGAACAGACAGGACAAGCTTGGGGGATTATTCATTTTCCCCTGAAAAATAATGAGTACTATTTCCTAGGAAAAAGAACCTTAAAGATATTTCAAGCTGTACTCTTCACAGAAATATCATGAACAGATCAAGTGATATGGATAAATCCAATTGAATCTAAGAAAAGGTGAAGTCAGAAACAAAGTTCTGATCACAAGACTATTAACAGCAACAGGAAGCACTGCACTGATTAGAAGGTGAAGAATGATTTGAGATCCTCACTCTGTAACACATTAACTCCACCAGCAGAGCCCTGGCTATTTACACCAGCCACGTACATAGACAGCAATTGAGTTTGTAAGAATCTCTACCACTAGTTCAAACCTAGTCCCTCTATTTTTGCCAGTTCCTTGGCTCCTGAGACAAAGCTGGGAAGTTGTGTGTCTGTTCAGACATTGCCAGCTCAGATTCTTGGCTGGGTGACCAAGAGCAACCAACTGATCCCCATGAATGCCTGACCTGATGTTGCTACACTTCTGACAACACAGCTCAATAAAGCCTTTGCAAAGGTCCTAAGTAAGGGAACAAGGAAACAAAGACAACATGAAAGCAGAAATTAAACTGTAGCTTTAATTGTTTTCAAGTATATGCCACAATTAGGCTAATGCAACAAGTGTGCATTGCGGAACTATGCTCCCCATGAGCACACTCTTTGGGAAGATGATGCTCTGAGATCACATCTTCATTTTCTGTCCTGAGTGGCTCCACTGAAATCAAACCAGGTACAGGCACAAGGTAACTGCAGTCGGGCTCTATGCCTGCTTATATTTGCCCCAGTAAGAAACACAGCAGATGAATCCAAAGTTTTTATTCTATCCCTTTTCCAGAGGAAGGGAAGCAAGAGACAATCCCTCTCCACGTATTGCTTTTCTACACTACTGTCAGCAACTGCGTGGTGAAAGTCCTTTAAAAAATTTCCAAATGTCTATTTTATGAAGTTCTCATCCATCACATAGCATTAGCAATACTCAAGGGACTCTGCTTTGGCTTTACCATGCTTTAACATGGAGATTTGCTGCTGCCACCACCTTCCCTCCATCCCCCCATTTATTTTACAGCCTTGGGTGGCATTACGCTTTGAGGTCCAGTAGCTCCAAGGGTGTTTCTATTGAAAACCACCTTTACTGCAGGAAATTATTACATGGCCATTTTAAAAATTACTTCTTGAGGAAAACAATAGTGTCAGACAGCTTGCTAATTTCTTGCTCATTGCATTTGCATGTCTCAGGTACAAATCCTGCTGGGTCTGACCCAGAAAAAGACATCCTCTGAAGTTCTGGAACACAGAGCATCAAACTGGGGAGGGGAAAGAAAATTAAGCAAAATACTACAAATCCACAGATACTGGCAAAGGATTGGGGGTGGAAGGGACAAGTATGACAATGTCATAGTGAAAAAGACAGGAAATTCTCCATTGTGCCTTACATGGGTAACATTAAGATATACACACACAATTACACAATATTTTCCCCTGGGGAGCCCAAACTTATGCCTGGTCTGTACAAGACAGAACAGCTGTGACAGAACAAGCCTGTAATTAGGTCTCTGTTGTGCCATCAACAAATACGGCATTTATGAACATACATCCCCAGAGATGCATGTCCCATGCATACACAGTTGAAAGCTTATACATCTCCTCTTTGCAACCTTACCTTCTCATGCATCTCATTTTGGGTTTGATTATTAGATGTTCACAAGCACCTATTATATAGGCTGAAGAAACATGGCAGAGCGAATCCCAGCTCTGCAGTCAGACAGGCCCAATAAACCAGGAACAAAGGGAGCCTGCAGCAGCACACACTCTCCATGCCCCTGCTGGGGCATGCAAAGACCCAGGAGTGAGGTCTGTGCCAATCCCAGGGAAAAATGGGCACTTGCTTCCCTTGATGCCACACTGAACATCACATTCCTGCTTCAGTGCAACTGTGAAAGAACTTACCATTGCTCTCGCTACAGGGACAAGCAAGGTATGAACCTGTCACAATTGCTGACGATGCAGTATCTATTGAGCTGTCTTCTAAAAAGCAAACCAGCCAGGGTTCCTGCAGAGGGTTCTTGGGGATACAAGGTTGTCCTTCAGAGAGGAAAATGAAAGCCTACTCCCCTTTCCAAATCAGGGGGAAGAAAGTACAACTGCTAGTATGAACTGGAGATGGGGCACAGCAGCAAGTGAAAGTCAGAAACCATCCAAAGGAGGGCAGATGCCAGCTGTCCCATGGAGCTTGTGTGGGAGCACGAGTGGCCAACAACTGGTGCCTGTTAAGCTGCTCATCCATCCAGGCCAGGTGCAAGTCACCCAAAAAAGAAAAACTATCCTGTCCTGAAATGGTATATCCCCACATGATGCCCAGAAGTCAAGGTGTATGAACAAGTGAAGTCCGTTTTCTACAGCTGCAGCGTGCTTCTTGTTTCCTATCAGCTTTCCGATCTATTTACATGTCACGGCAAAGAATCTCAATTATCAACTACTCAGAGCAGCAATGAGCTTTCTGTCACAACAAACACAACTAGCTCTCCTGTAAAAACCCAGCTCCAAGCTTCCTCTGCTGCTTACATTCCTTGCCTACCCTAAATGAAGGGGCTGTTAAATGCTTTCTTAGACATGCCCTACAACCCCAAATCCCCTCTCCCCAAACACTCCTCACACTGTCATGTGTACAGACACTGCTCCTAGGCCAAGGAGATCTCTAGGAAGGGATGATCTGCTCCTCACATCCATTGACATAGGGAGAACATGTGCCACAAAATCCTCCTGAAACAAAACCCTGAAACAAAGCCCAGGAAATGCAAGCAGAATATTGCTCTTGTTCCTGTCCTTGGCAAAGACCTCCCGTCCTTGGCAAAGACCTCCCTGGGAATATATCTTACCTACATGCACTGGGTTGCCATTGCATGGCTATAAACATTCACATCACAGCTAGACATGAAAATATCCACCAATTTTGTGTGTGTGTTTTGTTTTTGCTCTTCCCTTTACAGTCAGCAGCAGTGCAATGGCAATTCAGACGCTGTGATTTCGTATTCCTTTCTTGCAAGTGTCTACACTGATTTGAAACAAGGCAGACTTGGCCTGAAACCAGCCCTACAGAAGGTGGGTTTTCCTTTGTCTTGGCAGCATAGGAAGCAAAGCAGCTACAAGAAGACCCAGAGGCCACATAGTGATGGAAATGGGGAGGCAATGCAGGGAGTGAAGAGGAAAAGATTAATCTGAAAATACCTTGTGACAGTTTCCAAAACAGACACTGAAACAAGGAGGGAAAAGGTGACACAAGAATGAAGATTGTGAGGAACAAGAAAAGCAAATGGGAAGATTTCAATTGAGTGGATCACTGCAGGAAGGCAGAGCTGCCAAAGAAACTATATTCGAGCTGTATTTGCCATGCCCAGCAACATCGGCTGGAGCAACACATGTGTACTGGGATAATGTGGTTGTAACTCACAGAAACATAAGCAAACAGTAGTGTTCCTGCTCACAGCAATAGCTCCTTGTCTAATTCAAGAAAGACACAAGCACCAGTCTTCCCTCAAAGCAGCAGCATCATTTTGAGGGTTATTTTGGAGATGGCTTAGATACTTTTTTAACAGAGAACTATGGATTCATCCACCTTTTCATGAAAGCAGCAGCCCAGGTTTGTTGGTTGAGAGCAGCCCTGAAAGGCAGATAGCTCCAAACAGTTTCAGATTTCACTAAGCAGCTCAGATGAGAGCACCTTGGCACACATCCCTGTGTAACAGCATCAACATGCCTGGAAAGCCTCAAGAATTCATACTCCACTTAATACTATTGGGCATTTAGTGATCAGCTTTCAGAAACACAGGGACATCAGAAGATGACTGTCTACTATCTAACACAACTGCCTGCAGAAGTGGTAGATTTATGGGAACTCATGGGAGCAGACGTGCAGTTATTCCTGTATATAGGCATTCTCCTGCACACACTTAAGTCCAGTCCCCATGGAGCACCTGTGCTATGCATCCTCATCCTGGACACCCCAACAGTAGGTGCTTGCCTATTAAGAGAAGCTGCCTTTAGTCTGAGGTGGTGAAAGATATTGTCAAAGTTCAGGGCTTAATCCTGGGTCAGAGCCTAGAATTATACACCCCCTTTTAGAGGGGGGGGGGGGGGGGACGGGACAATGACAAAAACCACTAGGTCTGCTATTCAGACCTGGGATTGACTGCAACTACAGAGCAGCATTGGACAAGTACCTGCCTGTCAATTCAACATTGATATGGGTATTCCTCCTTCTCCATCTTCTCTGCTATTTGCATTCATCTCATGCAGCACCAATTCACATAAAACTGCTTTACTGCACCTGGATCTGGGGAGCTGCACCCACCTCACATGGCCGTTGTCTCCCCACTCTTCCAGGAGTGCCACAACCCCTAAGCAAAAGCTATGGCTTGCCAGCCTGGGGTCACAGCAGCTACCCCCAAGGCCAGTAAAGGAGAGATCATGTGCCATACCTTCTGTAGCACCTCTCCTCTGGCAGTTGTCATCATCCCATTTAAATCTAAGCAAGCAGGAGAGCAGTGCAGAAAGTGCAGGCTCAAATACAGTACTCTGCCTGACGTGATGGCTATGCAAGGAATCCAGGTTTACGTGCACAGACTGTCAAAACAAGGGGCAGAAGCAGTAGCTTACACTGCAGAGCTGTGCATGCATTTTAAAAGCACACAGCCATATTTACATTGGCAATTTTTCTTCTTTAAATGAATCTTTATAGAATACAGCTTGGGGGGGTTCCACCTTTCTGCCCAGCTGTTGTTTTAAACCAGACCCTCCCTGCTGAGAACTTGCTTAATCCCTAATCATTTGCACAGCAAAACCCAGGAGGTGCCCAAAGCCGTTTCTAGAAGTGGTACCTCAAATCCTTTCACAGACAGGCAGCTGTCTCTCTGGACTGACATCTCAACAAGCAGCCCCGTACTCATGCAGAGGAGCTCCCCTTACCACCTCCTCCACATGCACCCTTTTCATCCTGCTTGTGTACACAGACAGGAAACAAATTGGGAAGATAAGAATATCCTGGCAGGGGTATTGCCTAGTTTGGTTTTGCAGTATTTCTGTAAGCCAACTGTTTGCTAAGCAATGACAGACTCTTTAAATGCTGCTGATTAAAACCACTCGAGACAACATGTCTCTAGAAATAGCGACTATGTTTTAATTCATGTTACAGCTTCTTTTCCCTTCCCTCAATTCAGCAGTTCAGACTGGCTTCCTCCAGCAACCTAAACACACATAGGATGAAATTCTTGTACCTCCAAAGCATAAAGACGTAGCAATATTGAGCCTTTTTCAGAGCAAGGTCTAAGTAAATCAGAGTTTTACCAGGACTTGAAGCCACTTGGATACTTCGACATGAGCCAGTTTCTAACTGGGAGTCAAGTTGGAAAAACCCATCCCAACACACACAGGACCTTTGAAAGATCAGCTCCTGAAGGAGTTGGTACTGGCTGCTGTTGGAGATGGGATATTGAGCTACTCAATTCATTCAAATCATTTCTACACATCACTAGAGACTTGAAATAAAGTCTTCAGCACCTTCACAGTGGCCAAGCCAAAAGAGCATTCAATATGGGAAGCACACAGATTTCATGGTGCACCAATAGAGCAGCACAGAGCTTACAAAAACATAAGCATTACAAACTTATCAAGCCTCACAGGCAATTGTACCGAGTTAAAGGTACTTGTTGCCTCTCATTCAAGTCACCCCCATGGTTCTGTTATCTGGGAAAAGGAATACCTTGCTTTGAGACAGCAATTTCTTGGGAAGCAGAGTGACTCTCACTATTTCTGTCCCACAGGTAAAATGACTCAGATCCATTATCAGCACATGGACAATAGAGGGACACCCAGTTTAAGGCCCCAACACTCCCTGCCATTGCTCTTCCAAACTTGCCCTCAAACCACTCCACACTTGTTTTATGCAAGCTATCATTACGTGCACTGAAATGCACTACTTGGTCCCAAGGTAGGAGGCTTGTTGCCTCCTAACCAGCCACTAACTTCACACCACCAAGGGGACATGCTTATCAATCTTCCAGAAACAAAGAGGCACAACTAGAGCAGCCCTTGATGATCTATGGCTTAGCCCTTACTGTGGGGCAGCCCCCATTTCCAATTACTCCAGCAGCTCAGAATGGTCCTTCAAGGCTTTTTCTTCAGGAACAACATGAATTTAGTCCCAAAGTAAGTATTTATCTATCCCCTGTTTTACAGTAGCCTCCCATTTCCATCACCCAATTTTACTTCAGTAGTCTGCAGCAATCTAAGACACAAGTCTAGGCTGACAACAGTTTGACTGAGCACTGTTGGAGGAAGAGCTGTGTTCCTGCCACAACAGCAGTTAAAAATGACAGCCCTGCACCGAGCCCTCAGTACCGTGCAAGACAAGCTTGACACTGCTGCTTCCTCTGCTCTAGGTTTGATATGGCTGTGCACACAACCACCAACTAGAAAACTTCCAGTGTTTTGGAAGGTGGAAGTTCAAACACCAAAGGCCTCAGACTGGCTCTGACTTGGGCCACATCCAGATGATGAACTGGTCAAATAAGGCATTCATGGAGTAACTATAGCCTGGAACCTGTGCAACTGTGACATGCACATCACACCTGTCCTAGAGCCTGTGACCAGCTTTGAGGTGTCTCATGCAGGTAGAAAAGGAAAAAACGGGAGCAGTACAAAGAGCTTTCAGAAATGTTTTGGCAACAATTGGGAGCCACCGTGCTCTCCTGTTACCTTTAACAAGTCCCTCCCAGTCAGCTCCCTCCCTTCTGCCCACAGCAAGCATTATAGCTTTACATTTTCCCTTTAAGCCCAGTATTTACTATAGGTTAGGAGCTAATTTAAGGCAATTCATTAGGCTACTCTAACCCAGGCAACAACAAATCCTGCTGTAACTTTCCAAAATGAATTCTTCACTAAGACACTACCCCACCCTTGCAAAAAGCTAATTAAGGATTCTTTTACCTGCTCGCAGAAGATCACAGGGCAGATGCTGTCAGACAGGTTTGCTTTCTGTTATTACCAATTTCAGCAGCAATTCATCTCTCCTAGTCCCGTTCTGAATATCAGGTATTCACACAGACATATTAAAATGAAATAAAGAGGTTTATTGTAACCACCCAGGCAGCAGCATCGGTTGGGATGGAGCTTGAAGAGAGGACAAGGGATCTGAGGGTGATTTGCTCTTTCTAGATTCTAGAGGACACGCTGTTCTGAAGCCCCCAGCCCTCCAAATACTTGCTGGGGGTTTGCTTTACATGCAAAGCTTCCTAGCGGAATGGCGAGCACGCAGAGCACATTCCTCTGCTAAGTGTCTTCTTCAGAATTTGGGTAAATACCAGCACATTCCGGCCCAGCTCACACAAACTATCTGGATCCTAATCCCAGGAAGTTTGAATGAATGGCTATTGCCTTGCTGCCTGGTTTTCACTAAAATCAAGGACACAACTGGTTTTCTCCTCTGCTAATCAATATCATTAAACACTCAGAATGGACACATTTATCCCAGTAAATTGTTACTCTAACCTGTATTATTTACACAGAAAGGGTAGCTGTAACCATGCCAGGAGGTTCTAGCCAGTAAAAAAAGTGTCCTGTATGTAAAGAACTACGCTTTACAGTAATGAGGCCATTGCTAATGTTAGATTACTATCATATCAGTACTGAGAAATTACTGGATGGTGGTAAATTTGAATTTAATTTAATCTTCCTGCCTTTCCCCATCCTCCCCCTGGACACGAGCATCAGCGGCAGAGATTGTTTGCTTGAAAGAATTACACACTCAAGTGGCAAATGCAAAGCTTTCAGAACACTTTGTGCTCGAGAAGGGTGCAAAGCGCCATCAATAAACACCTCTGAATCCTTCCTCCCACTACAGTAGGATGACATGCCTACATGCCTCACCCAACACCTCCGTTAGGCAGACCATCAGGATGTAGCACTGTTTCAAGCAAAACCAGAGTCACAGTAAACCAGAAGATATCAGAAACAGTTACAGATAGGCAGACACGAGTACAAATGTATTTCTTACAGCCAAGGCCAGTCACTAGGAATAAGATGTTGAAGTTGAGGAACTGCCTGAAACGAGTAAGTCCATCCCCTTGGATCCCATCAGTACATCTGGCCTGAGCTTAAGCTGCTTTAAAGCCTCAAGTCTGCCTTGAACACTCCTCTGCTCATTTTTCAGGCCAACTTCCTGGGGCCTGGCAGGGATTTTTATCAGAAGAATTCCTGAACATAGAGCCACCCCAAAGCGGGCTTTATCTCCTTTCCCTGCTTTCTGTCCTATCACTCCTTATATCACACTATATTGAGCGGTACACTCCTGCCTTCAGGTTTGCACCAGACATTTGCTGTGGTGTTTCTCTGCCCTGCCCTGAGCAAACCCCCTCTTGCTTTGATGTTTATTTACAGACCTGGCGTGTTGTGAAGTGCCACTTGACTCAGAACTGCAGCCCTCAAAACCATTTACCCTGCAGTTAGGGTTACAAAAGCCAGCTCACATGAGACCACTGAAACAAGGAAGTATTTCAAGCAGGTCTTTCCAACTCCTCAAAAGAAAACCAGAGACTGGACTTTGTTTTCAGCTTTCCATGATTTTTCTCCCTATGCACAAGCAGCTTTCACCTTCTTTATGCTTCCATACAGAACCAACCTCCAAATTTAAAGTCACAAGCCTCAGGGACGGCCTGTCTCATTCCACAGATGAAGGCACGGGTTGCAAACATGCAGAATTTCTCAGGATAAATAAACCAGCTAAGATTAGCTGACCCCAAACGAGCCTCACCTCTTTAGGGATGTATACTACAACAACATGGTAACCAGCATCAGGACTGACTCTGGGACCCCCAGAGCTTAGAGGGGGTACAGCATGAGTTGCATGGAGCCAAGCAAAGCCTGCACAACAGTCAGTGATATCAGGGACTGAATGTGATGGGCAGCCTTAAAACAAGAGCCCCTCCAGCCTGCGGTGATGGGCATTGCTTGCTTACACCTGCCTTAACCCCAGAGGAACAAAGCAGGCTACACACAGGTGTTATGATTCATCTACTACAGACTTCCCAGCCAGACACTACCTCCTCCTCCTCCCAGATCTTTCATTCTTTTCCAGAAGCACGAGGCATCAGCTGCTCTGGGCAAAGCGGTACCTACAGCCTTATCAGACATCTTTTTATGTACAACAGGAGTTTCTGCTCCCACCTGCCCCAGACCTGGGAGAGTCCCCAGGGTTTGATGGCTCCAGGGTACAGGATTGGGAAGCTCTATGAGGAAGAGCTGCAGACAGCATCAGACAGAGATCCCCCTGCGCCCCATCCAGCACTCACACACACTGCAGCAGCACATCCCCAAGACCTCCGGAGGTCCAGCACTATCATCATGCTGTACCGAGAAAGGTTTTGCAGAGGAAGACAACAGGCACCAATGATGAGCTGGCAGCAAAATCCATTGTAACCACAGTACAATTTTAGCATCCTGGTGAAGCACCACTGAGAGCCCTTTAGTACCAAACACAGTTTACACACACCATGTATTTTATAACTACATGCCACTGTCCTGCATGAAGCACACAGGAAACAAAAATCCCATTTTCCTCCAGTTCTCTCCAGTTAGTTGTGTAAAACAAGCTACTTGACTGCTTGTTTTAGTAGGATGAACAGGCTGCTACAGGAACATCTCAGCAGAGCAGCTGATGTTGCCATCAGCAGATACTGCATTAGGTCTACCAGGAAATTCTTCTAAATGGAAATGATAGTTTACACCTGTAGCTCCATCTCCTCCTTCCCATTCCAAGGAAGGAAATAAGATTCTTCCTGTAAGGAACGAACCAGGATTTTGAGGTTTGCAAATAGCTTCATTTCCCATTTCCCTGTTACTTCTGGCAGTCCTTACAGCACCACTTTGCAGCCCAAGGGTACAGAACCACATGGGTAGAGGGAAGCCCATACCTAAAATCCAGGTGTGTGAGGACCAGGTCCCACTGCATTGCAGTTGGAAGGGTGTGGAAGACAACACAGCCAGTTCAGACCATAGTCTCCAACCTTCCTCCTTCCCCGGTAACATACTACATCCTCACTGTGCGCTGAAGGCATTTAACAGCTCCACCACTGAGTAAAGTATGCCCACTGTTGTTTAAGATGAGCTGTTTCAACACAGGCCAACACACCTTAAGTGTTAGCTGGGGACTCTGAGTAGCTTGTAATAAGATTTAAAAGTCTAGAGTGCAACTATAAAAATTACTAACAAGAAAAAGCATTAAATGCTGTTTCTGGCACTTCAGCACAGAGATTTGGGCCTGCAACTGCTGCTCCTTCATAAGGCACTTCTCCAGGACTCATCAAGTAAGGGTTGCACCCTTAAACTCAGAGGAACCAGGTCCCACAGAGCAGCCAACCATCCTGCTACCTCCTCCTAACAGCCAACATCTCTCCCTGCAGTCTCCACAGTACAGGTCTCAGCTAAGACAACAGGACACATCTCCCAAGCTCATCGTCATGCCTTTGCACAAGTCAGGGAAAGGAATGACACATCTTTACTGAGACAAAGAAAGAGCCATAAAAGCAGCGAACACATTTCTCCCCCTGCCACCTTCAGCAGGGCTGCACACAGCACAGCAATGGTCAGAGTGAATCCTGTATTTAATTTCCACTTACCTGGACTCACTGGGTGAAACGAACCATACCCTGCCAGGCACTTCATCCTCAGCAGCAGCATTGCCATGCTTGCTGCTCCCCACTGTATTCAGCTAACACCAGCTTGCCTTTGTTTCCCCTCTGGCTGCTCTCTCCAGCTCAGTCCCACCCATGGCTAGCTGCTCTTACTTCCCCCCCACACATACACACGTTTTATTTCAGGACAGGCCTGCAGCACACCACCAGTGTGTAAAAACAAAACCAAACAAGCACAGCTCCGCAGAGGAAGTGCCAGACACACAGTCTGCCACACAGCACAACCTGCCACCCTGTACTTAAACAGCAGAGCTGGAGACAACAACTGTTAGAGCAAACTGGGAGCCTTATTCCCGGTGCCACGAAAATCCCACGCAGCTATGTTTTAGTCGGGAGCAAAGATGACACGCTCAAATGTATTTGAATAAACATACCGTATCTCAGCTTCTGCACAGCCCAGGCTCCATTCAAGTAGTATGGAGGAGTCAGAAGGAGGGGAAGGGATTTCTCTCGCAGGGAGAAGAGAGGTGCAGCTTGTCCCAACAAGCTTATGACGCTGTGACAGGGTGTAACTTCTGAAAGACGAGATGTTACTGCGTTGCTAACAAATCCTCTCCGACATTAAGCAGCAAAGCTAGTTGTGCTGGGAAAGAAAAAAAAACAAAGAAGAGCAATTCAGGCTAAGAATGAGGGAGTTAAAATTACTTACACCAGCTCCCCAGTGCTCAAAGTGGAAAGAACCAAGTTAGCAGCCAAGTTACCTTAAGGTAGCAAGATACCTTCAATACAGTTTAACAACAGTTAAAGGTGGAGCTTACTTTAGCCTGGCTGAATAGCTTTTCCTAAAGATTCCTTCCAGTACCTTTGTTATGAAACTCATCTAACAGTAAACCGAGATCCAATACATCAGATGCTGCACCAGGGTTCTTCTTCATCCAGTTTGACATTTCACATGCAGGTCTACATTACACACACACACACACACTACAGACCCTTCTCCCTTGTAAACCCACTACATGCCCACACGGCTTTGACCCGCATCTCTCCTCACTAGGAGTGGACAACCAAGAAATGTCCATCCATAAAGATCATTAAAACAAGCAGCACAGTGCATCGCAACAACAGATCTTTCTGCAGGTCTGTAGTACTGAAGCAGTGGTCAGTAACATTTATAAAGATGAGCAAGGTTTTAAGGGGGAAGTAGCATCTTTTGTCACACCAGTAATGCCCAGTATGCACACACACACCTCTTACTCCCCGTACCTGCTGTGAAGCTGATCTGAGAAAGCCTATGGTTCTCCTTTCCTTCCCCCCAATGATAATTCATTTAACTGACCAACTTAAAACACACTAGCATCAAGGCTTCCTACCAGGTTCACGGTATCGCCTAGAAAAACAGATGTACAAGTTTGCCAGTGTTCCCTGGATGTCCAAAGCTAGTGAGGACACACTCAGATTTCAACTTCAATTCACCTCCTGTTGGAAACCTGTCACTAAATGACTCCTCTCATTGTTTCCAGCAGATACTCACAGCCAACCCTTACAGTGATTTACTGAAGTGCAGTGAGGGCTAAAACATGGAAAAGGAGTTATGCTGTTGCCAAGAGAGGTAGACTCACATGGTCAGCATTAGGAAATACTGACAGATAAGCACATAACTGCTTTCTCCATGCCAGATAATGCATCAGCCTCAAGGCTGCCAAGCAGACACCTCCCGGAGCTTCCTATTTCTGCCTCCCATGTAAGCTAAATCAGGTGGGGCTGGAGAAGTGATTAGGAAAAGTTACATCGCCAAACTTTCCCCTCTGCACAAGAACACAGACTATTAAACCAGGTAAAGATGCAACTGATTTTTAAGATGATGGTTGAGACAAGAGCAAAGTTAAAAAAAAATTCAGTTCCCTAGATAAAAGGAATAGTCATTTTGGAAGACAGGAGGATGAACCAAGTCCAGGCATTCAGAATCTCTAATACATTGGCAACGCTATGTACACGTCTCTTCATCCTACCAACGAGGATGTTTGTTAGTGGGATGAAGATGCCAATTGCATTGTAGTTGCTAAAACATTGAAATCTACCAACTTTCTGCTAAATTTTTTGACACTGGAGGCTGAACAACTAATTTGAAACACTTATTCTATTTTATTGTAAAATGGAGTAATATGGTTCGGATTAGAAAGACTCCTAACTGTAGCACATCCTTCTACATTTCCCACGCTTCAACTTTCCACTCCCTATGCAGCTATCATATGTGGTGCAGTCATTTGACTGAAAGAGTATTATAGAAGTCTTGGTTATTTAAGAATTGCTGTCTCACACAGCATTCCTGCAGACAAAGGCATATCCTTCATATTATGCACAAGAGGGAATTCTGTGTCAGAGTTAAAATATGCTTAAATTGTTGGATCTGCAACAATCTGTAGGGGTTTGTAGTTTGTTTTCTAAACTAGGAACAGAAGTCTATAAACTTAAAGTGAGGAGAAAAAGAAGAAAGAAAAGCCCCAAATCATTAGACGACTGCAGCTGTCTCTGTGCACTGACTGGGGACAGGTTGGAGATGCTTCCCAAGCTCCAGATACACATTTGTCCATCATTATTGCCTTTAGGGACAAAAAGCATGACAGACCATGTCAAGGTTTATTTTACACACACATATCCCTTTCTTTTTTAATCTTTTGAGATTTAAACATCCTACCTTTTATAAGAACTGCTTTCTTTACTAGTTTCAGTCCCAGCTCTCTTGCACAATAGCTACCGAACATGTGTACATCTGCTTTCCATAACATCCAAGCAGCACTGCTAAGACAGATGCAGTAACTGTGTTCGTGTAACCTATACATTTAGCACTGCAATGCCTCTAGAGGTATTATGTCACATAAAATACATCAATATGCCATGATTGCAGCCCAAGGCTGGATTACAGATGGCAGCTGCCTTTTGTGCTATGCCCAGCCGAAGTCCAGAACAATGATTCTGCCAAACCACTGTCCTCCTCTTCCTCTTGGTTTTCTAGACTCCCATGCCCCTTGCCAAGCTGGGTTTGCTTTCCTCTAAAGTAACCCTCACTCTTTCTACATGCATCATCCTCCTCTCCCTTAAATGAGCCTTAAACCGAAGTGAGCACATCTAGCATGGCTATATGAAACTGCTCCTCAAGATCTGATTACAAAGTGACAGCCTCTGTGTTCTTGGGACCAGGGCAGGCTGAGCCAAGTGAAAACACTCTCCAAACTATCCACCGATTACTCTTATTACTTTCTGTACTTTAGAAACAAGTCTGACAAGTCTTTGTCCAGGACAAAGTGGTCTCTGCCCCAAGATATTTCTAATGTCTTTCCAAGTCCTTCTAGGACTTGGATGGAAAGAAAGGAAAGGATGCACAACTTTTGCTGATGCTGTTTAACCTACTATTTAAAAATAATCGAAATATTCCAGGAGTGCTTCCTAATCTTAGGCTTCACTTCAGGCAAAAAGAGGGGGAATAATCAGTGGGAACATTTATAAATAAAGCTGGAACATTTGGGAATTGATATTTGAGTAAAACTCTGCAATTCCACATCCCTAAAAGCATATAAATGTGGTATTCCAAGGAAACAGTTAAACTCCATGCGAAGTTATGGCCTTAAGGTTTCCATTAATCGTGAGCAAGTCAAACATTCATCATCAATTCTGCATCTTTTGTCACTTGGTTTTCTATAAAACTTCTTGGGATTGAAAGCCTTGAAAGTAATCTCTTTCTTGGAAAGTTTTTGTGGGGATGATAATTCTCTGAAATCTTTTATTGCAACACCATACAGCAATAATAACCAAAACTGTGTAGAAAAATGTGTCTGTGTTTTAGCTTTGTTTCCACTTCCATGTAAAAAGGGTTTTGTTTTTGATGCAACACAAGGTAAATGGATTTGTTTCTAAAACCATCTCTCCTACACTGGGATCTGAATAAAAAATAAAGGCTTAATTGTATGAAAGAGATTTATATATGGGGAGATTAACCAGACTGTGGAACTCTTTCAAAGGAACTAAAGATAGCTCAGGCATTAGCATGAGAAAAACTGTAGGGCTATTTTTTTTAACACATATTAAAAAGGGTTTTAGAACCCATCTCCCACTGTGAAAACACAGCCACACCGCAGAGCATGGCCAGGCTGTGATGATTTGAACCCATCACTGCTGATCACCTGCATGCTCTAAGAACAACAAGCAGTGGCTGAAATGGTTCTTTTGGCTTAGTATCTAGGCCATAAGATCTCAAAACATACCTAAAGGGTTTGAAAAAATTCAGCTTTGAACTAGAGGAGCGTTGCAGTGATTCATCCAAACTGGAGGAATGAAAGGAGAAGGAAGGGTGGATTTGGGCTTCATACATTAGAGTTCTGTGTATCTTGGCAAACACTCTTGGGCAGCAGTTACTATAATACTTGGATAAACTGACAGATAACTAACAAGGTAACCCCAGTAGAACTGCATCTCCTCCCCTTTCAGCATCCCCCTTCCTTTGCACTGGAGTTTTGACAACTGCTTAAATCTGAAGCTCTTGTCAGCTCTATGTACAGCCAGTCCACCAGGAGTTTAGTCTCCGAACAAAGAGGCCATTGCATAAAAGCATACCCTTTGCTGATTTAGTTCTGTAAACAGACTACACAGAAAACAAAAGGCCTGAAATTACAGTTTACATGTTTTCAATGCGCAGTCTGTGTTTTCCAAAAATTACTACAATTCTGCAGGAGCTATGATTTTATGGTTTCTTGTGTTGCTCTAAATAGCAAAAGAAAACAAAAATCCTTTATTTCTATAACCTATATCATTTAACCACAGAACTGTTAACCATTGCTGAAAGCACTGATGCATTACAACTGGGGGGCAAGAGGAAGGCTTAATGCTTTGAAATGGCTTCAACAAAACAATAGAGCTTTCCCTGTGGCTTTTCACCATTACATCCGATGCAAACTGCTTAGGCTGTTAAAAAACAGATATACACGCTCTAAGCCTGCCAAGGAATTGTTCTTACAACTAAGCATTGCCATACAATACTGCTGGTGACGTACACAAGATAAAGACATAGCTCATTTATCCGCGATGCCCAGCGACCTATTTAGTGCACTCAGATCTTGACTTAATCATATTCTCAGCAAGTAGTTTTAGGTATTGACCAATCTTGCAGCATATGGCATGTGCTGGTTTATCTGAAGCCTGATTACAAACACAGAAGTACCAAGCCCAAGCCTCCCATCCATCGGTCCCTCCTGTGATGATGCAGTGATCTAAAAGCCTTGATCTTTCTCTTGTGTGGTTGTGTGCGTTTTACAGCTGCCCTCAGCTGCTCAGAAACCCTTATATCAAAATAAGGCTGATCTATGAAAACTGTTGTCTGCAGGCAACTCTTCACATTCACTCCGCAATCAATTTCCATGTTAAGCACAAAAACTGTTTTGCTGTAGTGCTCCAGTTATGAAAAAACAGAACACGAGTCAAAGCTGTTATTAGCCCCTAAGAGAATTTACTATTTTATATTCTATGTTTCAGTACATGATTCAAGAGGAGTCTGAAATATGATTTAAGTACAAATGTTTCATAGCAAATGAGTTCAGGAAGAGCCATAACTTTTACTGTCACACTGCCTGAGCACACAATGTCTTTCCTTCACTATGCCACTCCTGGAAAGGGTGACCAAGAGCATCTCCAAAGTCAGCTCCTCTGGGCTAGCTGTGCCACCCAGCTTGGACCCATAGAAATGCAGATCCTGGTGCTGATGACCAGACTGTGCCTGCTCCTGTGCTGAACCTGTGATCTGAAACCAGCACAGATGGGAAGCAGCACTGAACAAGACCAGCACTGAGAAACCACATGAGCAGCCCCATCTCGGCTCCTCTCACTCTCCTACAGCTAGCTCAAATATATTCCCAATAGAAATGGAAACCTATACAGAAAAGAAAGACCAAAAATTGGTGGCATCATTTCATTCATTCAAATGTTAAGTAAGTCATATGCAGTCAGATGAATAAAGTCAGCATCACTGGCCTTCCTCCCTCTTCAGCCTCACTACTCTAGTTTTCACAGCTAGGCACAAGCTTATAGAAAGAGTACTACCATCTTGACTGGGATGCTGCCTGACAACTTTAGGACTTAGAAATCATTTTACACTATATTATAGCTCCTCCTCTACTGATTTTCCTAGCTTAGCCTCTACACCATCACACCTAAGTAAAAAGTTTCTATTAACCCTGGGATTGTGCAGCTCTGCACGACAGCCAGGGCACACCACATTGAGTTCATGGCTCAAAGATCACCAGCAGTCAGTGGCACTGAGACTTAGAAGACATGGGATGCAGGGGGGTAATTCACAGCTACCTTACTCTGTCCAAAAATCACACATCAGCCCTCCCTTGGAAGAGTAACCAAGGCTTCCTACCCATGCTGTTGTCTAAATAGCCGCAACTCCTGTCAATCCTGTCACTTTTGCTACTCCTTATGTTCATGTAACTGCTCTAACACAGCATCCTAGGGAAGGGGGAAAGGCAAACAAAAGACATTATAGCCAATTTGTATAGAAAAATCAATTAAATTCAGACATCTCATTAACCTTCTAACCTGTTGTTCCCCCAGCTTTAATTTATACTACCACTTGCAAATGGATTTGACACATTGCCCCACCATTTCCCTGGGAAGGTACAACAGGCACGAACAGAGCCCTTGCATCCCAGAATACTCCATTTACCCAGGTCCTCCCCTCCCTACTCCCTGCCATTCAGCAGATGCTAAGAGGCACTGGAGGAAGAAAATAGGATACAGAAAATATGCAAGAGCTCTTTGAAAATGATGTAAGCCATGCAGTGGGCCTCCTTTTTACCTTTTGCTGCTTTAATCACCAGAAACTAAGATCAGACTTGCCTACACCAAGAGTGCCCATCCAAAGCCACATCAGTGGAGTTCCACAGTGGAGACAGAGCTCACAGGAGTCTTTTCATGCCACACTTCACTTCCTTGCATTCATAAGACTGAACCGAGCAATATGCACTGAAAATAAGTTATAGGCGGAGTGTGGAGTTTTGTTTTTAACGTTATAGCACAAAGCATGGGAAAGAGTCCCAATTTCTATAGCTGAGATACGTTTGCTCTGGGGAAATTCTGTAACAATTTCACCTCACCAGCCCGGAAACACCCCTGCTTCAGTGAATAAAAGCCCAGTATCCTCACAGTAAATCACAGTAAAGTGGTCACCAGCAGGTTAGACGTCAGGAGCTCACTCCTAACACACTTTCAAAATTAGGGGATTCCAGGGCTTGACACACCGTATAATCTCAGTCTTCTGACTAAGATGACATGCATAGTTCTAATGGACTGAAGTGCATGTTCTTAGTAAGGGTTTTGACATGTCTAATACATCAGAATCAAACTAAAAAGATCAAGTCTGACATAGCTGTACCCATGCAAGTCCAAGGGAATCAGCAAGATGAATGTTTATATGAAATAGATCAAACCTTGAAATCTGTGCAGCTGCAGGGTGTACAGATCTTCCCCCAGCAAGCACTGCTAACTTCTGCAGAATAGGCTCTTTTAAGGAGGAAAGGGGCAGCTTCAAGAATATAATTGTTAAAAAGCAGAGAACACAAGTGAAAGCACATACAGTTTTCTAAAGGCATGTTCCTGGCTCTGTGCGAACCAGGAATAACTAAAGCACTGCACCTTCCCCAGCCTGCAGACCCAGCTCTCCAGCCAGTGCCCCTGCAGCTGCTCAAATGTTTCCCAAGCTATAGCCAAGTAAAAACTGATTAAAGACTTGAATATTTCACTGCAGCTATTGGGAATCCTGCAGAAGGTAAAAGAATGAGCTCAGCTGCTCTTTGCTTCCTATTAGGCAAAACCCTAAATAAAGGCAGAGCTTTAAGAAGAAAATCCCCCAAAGGAAAAAACCAACAAGTCCTCCAGACAGCACTGATGCTCTGCCCTGTGTCAGCAGAGATACTCCAACTCTTTCAAATGGATCCAAGGCTGAAACCCAATACACTACAGAAGACGAGGACTGGACCCTTCAGCAGACACTATTCTAACAAACTCCTAATCCAGCCTCTCCCTAAATCTCATCCTCGGGCTGCTACAGCCATTCCAAAACTTTTTTCCAGGAACAGTGGGTTGAATATGACAGTCTTCAGCTACATTCATTTAGCCAAGGACCCACATAGCCCCACGCATAAAAACAAAGGAGGCAGTGATATCAAAGGTAAAGCATTACATTACTTTCTATCACATTACTGACTGGGTTAGGAAGCCAGTCTCAAGCAAACAGCGTTTCGTTTAATTTAAACTGATACAAAGCAGTGCATAGGCAACCAGAAATCTCCTCCCATTTGCAGCCTCGGAGTGAAGTTTATTTCAATTTAGTTCAAACCCAAGCAACAGCAGTTTGAGTCAAACTGAAACACAGCTGTGACACTCGGTGGTAAAAGGAGAGTTTCCCCAAAATAGGTAGGTCTGGACTTAAAATTCCATCGGGGAGAGGGGAAACGCGTGTCAGGGTATCGTGTCCGCGGAGAAACTGCGGCTAAGGAGGGGTGGAGGAAGAGAGAGGCGAGAGGAAACACACCGAGAACAATACTGGGAAAGGGGCTATTCTGGGCGACAGGAGGATGCGAGGCCAAGCCGGGCAAGCAGACAAGTGCAACAAAGGCAGAGGAAGAGCCCTGGGCCTCCGCCGTGGGCCCGTCCGCAGCCCGGGGGGGACCGGTGCCGTGGCTCAGCACACCGCTCCATGGCTCCTGTCTGCGGGGTAAGGGCAGATAACAACGCCGCTGGATCCCTTCCTGCGAGGCAGACAGCATCGGGGCGGGAGGACCTCCCGGACCCCTCGGTCCACAAAGGGCGCTCATTGTCTGAAAGCGAGTATTTGTTATCACCAAGCCGCGAGCGACTGGCAGCCGTGACACTCAATTCCTCATCGCGCTCCACGGCCAATTGAATCCTCCCCGGGCGCTCCCAGGTTCGCTGTCCTTGGCGGCCCTTTCGCTCCGCCAAACACCCAACTTGAACCGAGCGGGATGCGGGGACGGGGCGGGCAGAGATGCGGGGTGGGGGGGGAACACCCCACGAGGGTGTGGCCGCGCGTTTCCCGTCGCCACCACGGGGGGAGCACCGCGGCTTCGCACCCCCAAAACACGCAACACCCCCACGGGAGCCCCGCGGTGGGGATGGGCTCGCCTTGCCCCCGCTCCCGCAACATCCCCGACGAACCCACCCGGTTCTGCTCGGAGAGCATCGCACTGCTTACCTTGTCCGGGCTGAGCGGAGCGGTGCGGGCAGCGCTGGTGGCGGCCGCCCGCTGAGCGCACGGGGCTGCCGGCGGAGCCCAGCCCGCCCCGCCCGGCCCCCCCGCATGTACCCCCGGCTCCTCACCGCCCGCCCGGCGGGGCAGGGCTTAGCGCCGGCCCCGCTCCCCCCGCATCGCGGCGAGAGCGAGGGGCAGCTCCGCCCCCGGCTGCGGAGCCCCCGCTCCCCCCCGGGAGGGGAAGGACACACCGACAGAGCCGCGCAGGATGCGGTGGATGCTCTGGTCGTATTTACATCTGTGCGTGTGTGCATGTGCACGGGCAGGCGCGGTCTCACCCTTCGCAAGGCGCCGGAGCTGCACCCCAGGAGAGGGGACGCGGGAGAGCGGGAGCATCCTCAGCTCCAGCGAAAGCCGAAGTAGCCGAGGGACGTATCCAGCCCCTCTCCCCACAACTGCCAGCACCGACAATTCCCCTGGACCCTCTGCGGGTCCTCCCCAGCCTTGGATTCGTTCCCAGCCGTAACTCACAATACGGGCAGAAGATGCATGTCATCCCCTCTGAGGTGATATATGGAAATTTCTACAGGGCAATGGGAAGGGGGCTGGATTTGCCTAAATCCATCTATCTCTGTTCATAAGGGCCCTTTGTCATCCTTGCAGAGTGAAACAGAACAATGTGTTCAAGAATATCCGTGCTGGTATGTTACAAACGGCTTCTTATTACCATATGGAAATAGGCTGCCTAATGAACAGCGGTCTGGCTATTGTTTGGGGGTTGTCAGATAAACTGGAGGTGCTGGCAAACCATGGCTTGCCATATGAAATAAGCAGCACCATAACAAGTCTTGCATATTCCACAGAACAAATCTCTGCAGCTAAAACAGCACTTGGGTTGTGAAGGAATTCACTCTGATATTTTGCTATCAAGGCAAATGCTGTTATTTTTGCCAAAATGTCACAAATCATTGCTCATTCATTTAACCAAAATTAAGAGGATCAAAATCCTCCAAGGTAAAGAGGGTTGTTCTTTTCAATCTGTCCTGGCTTCAGGACATGTATTTGACATGACATCTCACATCAAATAATGGTTATTAACCCCAGCAACACCAGGTCTTCCTGTTTATCACATCTACAGACTACAAGGCCAAGCTACCTCATACTTTTCTTAAAGCAGAGTAATAAGCACAGCTTGACTCACGTAAGAATCTCCATCAAGCAGGATTCCTTGGCTGCACCCATGCCACTGTAGCTATGCCAATGCTGTTCATGCAGCTTATTCTCTTGCCTCTCTTCTCTCAAATCTGCTTACACCTGAGGGCCCCTAGGATGGAGTCTTGCTGCCATCTGACTTTTCTGGGTTTCTCTTTCCTCCAGTTCCTCTGTGGCTATGGTTTGGGGACTGAAGTGCTCCCAGATGTTTCCTGTCACCAGGAAGGTAGCAACATTTGCCTCTGCAGCTCTGAGTGGCCACAAATCAAGAGCAAAGCTATAACAACTTCACATCGTCAGGTTTTGCACATCACCCTCCAAAACTTTCCTCTGTGTTCTCTGCATCTTGCGCATCCTTTCTGCCTGCTGACTCACAGGACTTCATCAGTTTCCTGCACATTCATGTGATGGAGCTCATCTGCCCCCTAGAAGGATCAGATTATTTTAGCTACATGTGCTACTACATCAGCAGTCTCATCGCTTCCTCAATTCCAGCCATCACCAACCAACCCCCAATGGACTCTGTACTGCAGAAGATGAACCACCAATATGCAATCTCCCTAAAAATATTGTTCCATATCAAAAGAAGTTCTAACACTACCTACTACTCGATTACAATTCCCTATACCTCCCTTCCTGTATGTAAATACTTGGATAGGGGAAATTACACTGACAGTTTGATGTGATGTATGCATGCATTTACCTCCCACAGATAATCCTAAATCAAGATCTGGAGACAGGAGTGAGCTTACTTTGAGCAGGAAAGGTCAGCCAATTTCTACACTAGCTGAAATAAGTGTTCTTTATCTCGTTTATAGCTGCATTATAAGAAAATCAAAATGCTTGCAGAAAGTAGTGCAGATGCACCTAAACCAACTTTGCACAGAGAATGAGTGATAGCATTGCATGGCAGCAGAGAAGACCTTCTGATGTGATGGATTAAGGGATTCAAGCAAAATAGAGTAGCCTCTGCTGGCTTTGCACTTGACCCTAAGATACCAGCCTGGATCAGGACCCCGTTTTGGCAGGTGCCTGACAAATCCACAGGGCCTCTTGACCTCAAGAGGGGAGAAACCAGACAGATGAAGCACAGACAAATGAACCCAAAGATACGGTTCGCAGCAAGCCACAAAGTTTTTCCTGCTTTCAACCAAGCTAGCTCACACTACATGTCTCACATCAAAATGCCTCAACTTTGGTGAGAAACCCCAGTTCCAGTCCCTGACAGGGCACAGAACTCAAAGCAGGACTTAACAATAAAGTTATCTTTTGCCTTTCTTGGCCAACAGCTATTTACACAATTCAAAACTCCAGAGATTAAATGCATTGCAGCTCAATTAGTCAACATATCTATTTCCTGAAGGTTGGGCAGCCTGAAACAAAACCCATGCATTCCTAGCCCTGAAACATCACTTTTTGGAGAGCAGCTTCTTAAGTAAACATCTAAGGCCTACGGACAGGAGAGTCAGATTAAAGATCTCTCCAGAAAAATGGCTGAATTTATGCTACTTTCCTAATGTGAAACATAGACCCCAGAACTGACCATAGCTCTTTGCAAAATCCCTTTAGAGCAAGGGAGGAATATTGATGTTTAAAAAGGTACTTTGCCTCTCTGCTGAGATCTACCCTGATGTTAATCTGCCCCAACTGCCAGAGTGGGTGTCATTTATTATTTAGGATGAACAGCACAATGCCAGGATAAATGGACTGCTAGTCTAGCCCACTGCAGAATTCTGGGAGACCCCAGAACAGACAAGCTCTTCATGTAGTTTGGCACTGACATACACAGAGCCTAAGATGAGCATCACTTGAATGATGGTGCTCTATTTCATGCCCTCTGCACAGCCAGGCTTCACCCACATGTGCTAGCAGCAGAAATCTAGGTTTCTTACAGGGGCATTGGGGGAAGAGCTGCTGTTTAGACTGATGCAAAAAATCCTGTCAGATTCTTCCTCTAAACCAGAATACACAGATCCTGAAAGCTGTTCAATCCTGAAAAACAATTCGGATGCTCCCATCTGAAATCATTTCCCAGTTATAATTTTTGTTCATTTCAGAACAGATCTGCTGAACTAGATAAAGTCTTTACCAGACACAGTTACTCTGTGCTTGTGCAAACCGATTCCTCGTGTTTCTATGATGAAGAGGACTGAAGCCTCCAGGACACAGAAGAGCTTCAGGCAGCTGTACAAGGCCGGGCCAGGCTGACAGCCTGATCCTGTGCACAACCCTCCTCCTCCTCTGCACAATTCTTTTTCCTCCCTGAAGAAAACTAAGTGAAGCTCCCCATCCTTCCTCCTTTCCTTTCTTTGCTTCTCCAAAATACCTCTTCCACATCAACACCTTTTGCAAGTAGTGTCTATGTGTGTGGTTCAATGTGGCTGATGTGGTTTAAGTGAACAATGGAAGACTGGGAAGGGGCTGCTGGCTTTTCACTGTTTTCAAATTCATATCAGTGAATAGTCAACTTTTATATATTTTTAGAAAAGGAAATGAGGTAAATAAAATGCAGAAAGATACAGTGATGTAATTTAGCTGAACTGCCAAAACACACAAAGGGTTGTTATAAAAATACACCAGCAGACCTGAGCCCTGAGAAAGTCTTTACAAAGCCAACTTCTAGGTGCCAGGATCCAAGTCCAAGGTCTAAATTCAGCAAGTACATCCATATATGCTTAATCTCAGCTTTCAGTGGGGCACCCTGGGTATTGTCAGGGCACCAGCGCACTCCTAATGTCAGCAGCCTGTTTGCACCAGCCAGTTTTACAAAGCTTGACAGGGCTGAAGTGTCCTCCTCCACCTTGGCACCATTATACAACTCCTGTCCTATTTTCAGGTCTAAGTCCTTGTGTATTGTCCAAATGAACTCCATTTTCCCAATTGTCTTGTTTAAAGTTGGTTCCCTTAACACCAGTTATCAAATAAAGGGTGTGGGATGCATTCAACACTGGTAATGGTATGCAAGGAAAACCTTCCTGTATCAGCAGTACTGCTTTTACCCTTACCTGACAAAGGGTCTTTCCTGCCTTATTTGTGGTTGAAATTAAACCTGTGACATGAAGATTCTCTAACAGGCGTTGGATTATCAGTGGGAATAAGGATTTTGTTGGTTGAGAGAACAATTCTGGGCACCCTGTTCAGTTTCAATAATGCCTGTTATTACCGACACCAGCTTTTGATCTTGTTTTTAAAGGGTTAAAGCTACCACACTGCTATAACAGTACCCTGGCTTGTACATATGGTTCAGAGTGACCTGAACTGTTTTACAAAGGAGCTGGTTGTTAGTTTCCCTGCTTTGCAGACAGGAAAATTGGGAGATGAGAAATAGCATGGTCCAGTCTTATCACACTAATAGAGGAGTAACTAAAATTGAAGTCTTTAAGCAACAGAAAATGGGACTTCAGGCTCTGCCCAGCCTCGTTAAACAGAAGTTAACCAGAAAGCAGTCTTGCTTTTTATTAAATGATGTGCCCACACACAACTTTCAGAAGTTGTCTCGCCTGTATATGTGCTTTAAAGAGCTCATTGATCAAACTTGCAGAATTCCCAAAATATTTTTTGGTTATCTGTTGCCTTAAATTTAGCTGCACCGATGTCATTTTAAAGCATTAACCTCTATCAATGCGATGCTACTTAAAATGGGAAAAAATAGGGTTGATTATTATGTTCAACAGTAAATAACCACAAATCTCGCTGCACAATCTCCAGTGTTGATTTAAATGTGGTTCTGCTAGCAGATAGTCTTCTAAAATTCTATAAAGGCAATTAGAAGTGGTAATGATTGTAAGCACCATTAGGTTTGATAATTTGCTCTTTCCTACATGTACATGTGACACTATACCCAGTGTCCCACTGCCAGTTTTAGTCTCCCCGTCTTACAGGAAAGACTTGGTGATGGTCTTTTCTGTCCTTCACCCAGGTTGATTTCAATGCCCAATTTTAAGGGCTTAAAATGAGACCAGTGAACCTAAGCTTTCCTCATGCTACCACCCTACATCTCCATTCTCTGAGCTTGCAACAATCTGTTCCATCTCCCCACATTGTCTGTTAATATTGCAGATGCGATATTGTCTCCTACCCAAATAGTTGGCAATAGCTGAGCTGAGAGTCTGCAGAAGAAGCTGAAGAATTTTCTTTTTCTGTGTCTAAGCCCTTAATTTTGCCAGGGTTCCTAAACAGAGGCAGTTCTGCAGGATAACAGCAGGAAAAGAAATGCACACCCAGGTCCTAAACATGCTCTCACAGACCTTCACTTTATCTATGCTCAGTAATACCAAGAGAAAGCAAGCTAGAGGTATGAGCGCTACTCATTTTATCACTGAAACTGTTCCCACAGAAATTATGGTTATTCTGATGGCTGATAGCACAGTCTGCTGGGCTTTTCTTGCATTTTCCTCTCTTCATTATTCACTGATCCTATTCCTGTTTCCATAGAATTAAAGACTTATCACAAAGTGCAGAGTGGCTCATTACAGGTATTCAGTTCAAACACCTTGCACTCCATGCTCCATATATTTCACCCTGTGCTTACTGTAGGTCTCCTAAAACATGTTGAGCAAGAACTAGTCTTTCAAGATGACACACTATGTCCACAGCACCATTAATGCTAGAAGGAGTTTCTTTCCAAGACTTCCTCTGCACCCTGATATATTTAAATATAAATTCTGAATTTTTACATTCACATTGCCAATAAATTTGTGCATTCAGACCGATTTGGAATATTCATTAGTTTTTAAAGATACACTCCTAAAACAATTTTCCAGTTTGCTCCTGCAGTCATATTAACCACATGAGATTCAAGTTGCACCCCCATATTTCAAAACGTTATCCAAAGTTTAAAAATTGAGCTTCTAGTGCCAAGAGGACCTAGAAACCTTGCTATATATTGAAAAGCTCTACTCACTGTGTCTCAGCAGGAGATCCAAAGGCACAGTGCTAAGATTAATATTAGCAGCTTTCCTTATTTCTTATAGATGTAGATAGCTGAGGATCACACAGGGGAACAGGTTGACCAGCAAGAAAGGTACAGGCTGAGTCCCAGTCCTCCTCACAGATCCATCCATTTGTGGAGATACCTTCTGTGTGTCTCTAGCTTAAAACACCTCAAAACTTCACTTAATTTCCTCTTCAGTCTTTGCTAAATTGCATTTGAACCCTAGCTGAGAGCCAAACATTAATCATGCTCACTATGGAGTATATGAGGCTAATAAATGAGGCTCTGGGGGGCTCTTTAATTAGCCCTAAAGGTCTGGAGGATGAGCAAGGCAAGCTGCAAGGACAGCCACTGTTACCCATAGCTAGTGGCTGTAATCGCAGCACTTCTGCGATGCAGGGGAGAAAAGCTGCTTGCATGACACTGTGTAAGCTTCAATCCTGCCATAAAATAGTCCCAGAACTTTTACTTATTACTCTCACTTTCTACAGAACATTTTACAACATGCCCAAGCCCGTTCACCACTTTATTGTGCTGTTACTTTATTTGCTCACTAAGGGCTGTCAAACTTTTTCTCTGATGCCACAAGAACAGTTTTACACTTATTTCAGTTCTTGTATATCAGGGCCAGGCCTTGAGGCTACTTTGCTTCTCTCTCCAGGCACATTTGACAGCTATAAATCAGAAGCACAGCTACTCTGTTAGGTGCCAGGCATATCTTGATGGCTAAATGGGGGCTTGATGTGAAGGCTTTTTGTTTTGCCTTTCTACCAGCCAGTCTAGGAACACACATTAAGATAGAAAATAGCATAACACTAGAGGCATATAACCAGCTAAAAATACTGCAAGAGGGTCAATGGACATAACTCTGACAAACAGAGTCCTGCTTGTTGGATCCCATTTATTTAATCGTAAGAGCTGAAACTGCACCAAAGGGTTTTGTTATGCTGGTGTCAAGAAGAAATAATGACATTTAGCCCATGAGTTTTGCTCTGTCTCCTCAGTAATGCAACCTGGATCAGGGCCTGACCCTGATCATCTGAAAAGAACTTGCTGACCTTCCATTAGTGCTCTCAGCCTCCAGAGTGCTCTCCATGGCTACTCTGAAATGACTTCTGGTGAATGAGCAAGCTATGCAATTACACTCACAGAGAGTCATGGCCTTTCCATATAACAAGGGACAGCCTACAAACATGTCCACCATAAAACATATCTATGATTCAAAAGAGAATGCCATGTAGCTCCAAGAAGATAAAGCCATACATTAAATGCTCCCCTCCCCAGACCCCTGTAAGTTCAGCTATGGCAAGCTCACTATCTAAGTCACACTTTAGCAGCCCATTCACCCTGTGATTCAAATCACACAGAGGTAACTCACACAGCCTCAATAAGGAAACATTAGTACAAAGCCCACCAAAACTACAAGATAAGCTGAACTCCACCATGCCTCCAGACACTGCATCAGCAACACTTACTCAAAACCTTACTTCTACAATGCAATAGTAGCAAAAACGCTCCCCAGGGTTTAAAGAGCAGATTAGGAAAGTGCTTGCTATGGAGGAATTCGGTATAGATAACCTTACCTTTGGCAAAGGGAACCTCAGAGCGGAGAGGGCCAGCAGATCCCTAAGGCACATGGAGCAGAGCATTGCACCACAACAGGGAAATAACCTTGCCAACCAGAGTTCAGCCCTTTGGTACCTGAGCAAAGCAAGCCCAGAGCTGGTGCCCAGCTTCAAGTAGGAGTCCAAATCATTAAACCAATTCATAGAGAATACAGATCCATGGTTAAGCAGAGAATTCAGTTCCTGCAATAGGGTGCTCAGCCAGGCATGGGTGAGCAATTCCAATACAACTCAAAGGACAGAGGCAGTAAACCCCCCCAGGTGAATTTAAATGGTACTCCTGGGCCCATGGGAGTGGGTGGAGGCACCAGGTGGGGCCAATCAGGGCCATTAAGGCTAATTAGTGCCCTCAGGGCTCCATCAGAGACCCTTCCAAAGCAATTCTGGATAATTTCCCAGGTGATCTTAAAGCTTGTTTCACAATCAAAAAAGCCTCCACATCCTGCAAGCATTCATCTCCATTGTGAGACAGTGCAGACATTTCCACTTCCAGTAGGTGTAAAGAAGAGGTCAGAAAAGTGCTTGGTGTAGAGAATTTAGATAGTACTGCTCTTTAGATAGAAGGTGTCTGTGTGTGAGAAAAGCAGGGTACAGTAGGCTGCATCAGGAAAAAACCTGAAAACCAGCTGTGGTTTTCATAATCTGATATGAGTGTAACTGCTTCACAGAGACAGGATGCATTGCAATGGGACTACCTAAGTTAAAGTTTTGTTGTCTTCTCTTCTTGCAATAGAGAATAGAGTTTAAAACCAGAAGGAAGGTTTTGATTTCTATTTCAGGCTAGCATGGAAGGCTGCTTTTGATGGGGTTTTATGTCTGGAAGACGAGCAGAATTTACACTTGTTTATACTGTATGAACAAACACACAAAATCTCTGATTAGAGCACAGTATAAAGGGGCTTCTAGTAATCATCCACAAGCACCTGACTCATTAAAACTCCAGTTACTGGGCTCCTACACATGCTTTTGAAAATCCCACCCTGATCATTTAGAAAACACTATCCACTACCAGTAGAAAAACGCGCCTGAGAAGGCACTGAAAGTATACAGCATCTCACAGCAGCCAGCCTTTAATTGCCACATGGTAATCACCACAGGGATTAAATTGTCATCAGGTCCTTGCTAGTTTCTCCCTAACCTTTATCTGTATCAAACTAGTAGGGAACCTAGATCAAAGCAATAAAAGTAAGGCAGCAACACACTGCCCTTCATTTCAGGGGTACAGCTGTATTAAATCAGCTTTATTTCTTAGGTATACTTAACATGTTACAGCTTAGAAGATGACGATTTCATGGGAAAGGATTAGAACAGTTTGGGTGGTGTTTAATGAATGGCATCTTAATCTACATTTTCTGCTTTCTTAAACCATAAAAGGTTCCCAGTTCCAGTGTTCTCCACACATAGTCATTTATTCAAATTGCTGACTGTACCTTGCAGCCTGTATGCTACTTTACCATGTTTTTCCGTTGACAACCGTACACTTCCCAGATATGGAAATCGTTGTATCTTAATCTTAACTGCAAGTTGATTTGTATTCACCAAAGCATGTGGATAATCCACAAGAGCCTGTGCTTAAAAATCGCTGCTAGACTCAGTGCAGCCAATGCAGATGGCCATACAGCAAGGATAATCTCCGCGTGGGATTCATCCACGGGAGCAACTGCCCAGTCAGAGCATCCACTCCCATAGGAATCAACAGGCCACAGGAGGCAAAAAGAGGCATAAATAAATAAATAAACAGACAATCAAACAAACACAATAAATTGGATACCGAGCCTGCCAGCAGATTAAGGCAAGAAGGAGCATTAAGTTGTTTGGGTTCCCATTTAAAAATAAACAAATTGAATGTCCCAGTCAATCTGCTTAACGTCTGACTGCCATTAAGCAGATAAGCAGTGATTTAACCTTATGGGATAGATTTCTTTCTATGATGCAGAGGTCCTGTCATACTTGGAAGATGACAAGTGAATTCTGTAATTTCCTGTCCTACCACAGGCCAGTGATGTATTTGCTGGAAGGTCAGGGTGCTCCTTGTTTTTCTATTTCAGATGCTCCTGAGGCATTCTGATAAGGGCCAGCAGTGTGAAAACAATACTGTCAAATAGCAGAACGGTGCTGTAAATAATTCCATGCAGGGAAAAGCTTGCTTCATTTAAGGCAGTATGAAAAGCTTTAATATGGGACATATTCAGTTGGTCATTCAGCATTTTCCATTCCTGAGAGCCTTTCTTCACAGGGCCTTGAATTCTTTGCTGGCTACACAAGCGCCCCAGAACCCAACATGCAAAATGTCCACACCAGCCACCCGGGTTTGCTGCATTGTATTTTACTGTGTTGATTTATCTCTCCATTTCTCACAGACTTATTGAACTTAAATTGGCTGGCACACTCCAGCTTCCCAGCGCTTACCAGGTTCTGCAGGAGGTGATTTTTCACTTTGTGTTCAGATGTCAGCACACGTCCCCTCCATTAGCACTCACCTTGGCCTTAACCCCTGTAGTGCCAAGGGGTGCTCGTTCCTGATTCCTTCCAAGACCAGGCATTTCTTCCGCCATCACCATGCAAGATTAGCACATGCACATTCTCCATTTGTTTTGCCCTCTTTCCTCTTCCCTCCCTCCTCAAATGAGGAAATACTAAGCCCAAAGTAGAATGTTTGAAATGGCTTTTATGGCCTTGGAGCATTTTTTTCCTGGGGCACAATTTTCTGGCTTTGTGACAGAAGGGTTTTTTCATTGCTGTTGACAGCTCTCGCCACAAAATCAAACTCCTGCAAATATATATATAGCGATGTTTTCCTTTGTTGATAACTGATGGTCACAACGACAATATAAAGAGATCAGCACAATCCAGCCCAATCCCTTATCTCATTTAAATCATCTCCGATATGGATGCTAGGCAGGTACTCTCAGAACTATGCCAATTCAACTGTCAGGGCAGTTGTGCCATCCAGACTGTCTTCTCAGCTGTGCTAGGGGTTTTGGCAACTAATGAGACTCAATCTAGCTAATATTTCCATGATTTCCACAGCTTGATCCAAACTACTCACACTGGAGCTTCTGATGTCTCTGCTCGTGGTGGGAACTTGCTGTCACTGAGCTGCTGCATCTCCCACCCCAGTGCCCTGCACTGCTATTGACACCAGCCCCGTGGCAGCAGGCTGGGTTTAACGGCACAGCTCCACTAAAGACATCAGAATTAGGTGATGTAAGAGCAGAGGAGCACCTCCCTGTTTCTCCCACATCTCCTTGGAAAGTATTCTCACAGGAATCCACAGTTGTGCTGCCTTCTTTTCTCTCCTTCCCACAGCAGTTTCTCAAGGTGATTGAGGAGCCCTCCTACTCTCACCTCTTTCGAGCTTTGTTAGTGTCATGTAAACACCCTTTCCACTTCCACCTTGCTTTCTTGGCTCAACTGCTACTTTCCATCTTATCTTAACCCCTTTTGATTCCAATGTTATTCCCTCACTCTCTGCTTCTGTAATTCATTTAGTGTAAACCTGCAGTGAGACAGCTCCCTGCTCTCCCTTCGGAGCTCACTCTGCTGATAGTAAAGATGTTTTTACATCCTCACGTTTACTGCCAGGGAACATCTCTGCTGCATCATCTGCCAGGTTACTTCCTGCAGCCTCCCCATCATCCCACTGCTGCTTGTGAACCAGGTCCTGAGAGGCTGGAGGTTGTAACACAAGGTAAGGGGTAAGACAGCAGCACTTGGGTTGTCTCAAAAGTGGTGATCCACGAGCCAGCCAGAAACACTTCTGCCCCCTGCACTGCAAAGGGAAGAGGGATGCTGGGATGTGCTGTCATTTCTTATCTCAAGGAGCCCTGGAAAGCCTACCTGTGCCATTTCCCATGGAGCAGGGATTGCCCCTGCAACTCCCAGCACTCTTAACATCATGTGTTTGGATCACTGCGTTTCTAAACCTCATGTGGTCTGTAAATGACAAGGAAACACTCCAATCTACTCATGAGGGTGCAGACACGTAACATGACACAGCACATGGAGCTCCTGGATGCAGGCAGCACATGGACTATAAACACTGTGTAGCTGCTTTGCTTTAGGAAGCACTGCTGGGAAATCTGGGGAAGGGGCGAGGACAGTGCTGTTGTAAAAGGGGAAAATTTAGGCCCAACATGAACAGAAGTCTGATTTATAAAAGAAAGGACCATTTAGGACCAGGACTGCTTAATTTGGAAAGGGCAGGAGTGTACAGCATCACATTGATTTCCTATCACAGAATCCCAAGCATAGCTACAACCAGTGGCATTTGTCAGGTTTTTTCCAGTAAGAACACTGCCATCAAATCTGGGGTGTTTTCATGCAAAACACTTACTTTAACTCCTTGAAAATCCTCTTTTGCATGTCTCATTTCACTTTTTCCTCTCTGAAATGCAATGGCCCAACTCCAGCAAGCTGGAGAGCACAACAAGCAGCAGAGAGCAGGAGCTGCGGTGGCACTGGAGCCAGTTAGTGCATCACATGCAAGCACTAGAGCATCTGCTGGTGGCTGAGGCAGCGAATGCCTATACGGACACAACCCCGCCGTTCCCGGTGGCATTTCTGTGTCAGTGCCAGAAGGAGAGAGGGCTGAGCAGTGCAAAAAAATCCCATTGCCATGAATATTCATGTGGATTTTCAAGCATGCTTCGTGTGTGTTTGCATGTCCTTTGTGTTCGCTTCGGTTGAATGCACCAGCAAATGAGTTTCTGATGGACAGGAAGAGTATCCTCTGATGAGAACGTCAGGTTTGATGTTCTTATTTATTGCTTGCATTGCATTGTACCTAGGAGTTACATCGTAGGACAAATAAGCTAAGTGCTACAGACACAACCTCTGTTGCAAGGAGGTTGCTTGCTAATGGGAGAGAGGAGAAGATGCTGGTCAGAGAGATCACCATGATCATAAACACTGATGGTCTGGTCCTTCTGAGTTGTGACAGGCATGGAGGGATCGGGCAAATGATGGTGGAGCCCAAAGACTGGAGAAGCAAAGCGGGTGACGATGGAGCCTGTGTTGACCTTGGGATGCTGAGTGACAGGTGGTGGCTGGGGCTGCATCACCAGGCCACTTGCAGCAGAGATTGGTGTTCAGCCAGTGGAGCACAGGTCTATTCCTGCAATCTGTGCATTCCACCAGAAGCACCTGAAATCTGAATTTCAAATGTCAAATATCTACAGTGACTCGGTCACCAGGAAATTACCATGCAAGAAACATTTGTGAAAATCATTTGGTAACGCTTTAACAATCACTGTAGCATTTGGGCAAGAACTCAGCCTGTTCTCAGGCGATTTGCAAGTGGAAATAAATTTGCAGGATGAATAAAGGATTCCCTGTGAATTCTTTTTTGCCCAGGCTATTTCGCAGCTCTTTAGCTGGAATTCCAAACCACCTATTTTTATTTAACACTAACAAAAGAAATATGATTCAGACTTAATGCAACTGGGAAATGTGTCCTGTGATGAAACTCCTTTATTGAAAATGATGTGATGTGTCTTCAGTGATGTGGTCTTCGGTGAATAAAGAGCTTTCGTTTCCCTGTAACTGCAAATATAAGGAGGAGAATTTACCCTGAATGTTGCATTTCTGAGCTCAGCAAACCAGTAACAAAAAAAAAAAAATCCCTTCTTTCTGTAAAAATTCAATTATTTACAATGTCTTGAAGGCAGCAAAGCAACAACAAAGAGCAGGATACCAACCGAGGCAAGTGTGGAAATTTCCATCATAGACAGGTTCCCTTGGATGGCCAGGGACATGATTTGCGGCTGGCTGAAAAAAACCACATTGAGAGCATCAGGAAAGCTCTTGATTCTCATGCTTGAGGAGCTGAAATTGCCCCTTTCTCCCTGCTTTTGTCCCCACCCTCCATCTCCACTGTACTTCACACGTGTTTAATTTCAAAGGTCCTCTGGGGTCTGGCCTCTGGCACCGTGACTAAAATGAAATGTTCTGGCTCAGAGTTGAGGAGGGGAAGACAGGAGGGAAGGGGAACAAGGCCCATGGGCTGTACTGCTGGGAGAGACTCCCAGGCTGTCACTGCCCCAGCGTGACCGACTGCAGACAGCTAATTAACAGTAGACACAAATAATTAACATCTGTGAAGCCAGACAGCTTTGCCCCGGGACTGCTAAGAAGTGAACTCACAGCCGAGCAGCGTGGTCTGTGGGTGTGTGGTAATTGCTCATTGGGAATGTCTTGGAGAGCAGAGATATTCTTACTGGCATGCTCATGATGGACATCACCAGCAAATGCCAGGGTGATTGTTTTAGCATGGGGTTGTAGACACCAAGGCTGTTATGGATGTCACAAGCCAGTGCTACCCTCTTCATTTCTTTCTATTAGGTCGCCTTACACATTGAGGAGGCAGAAATTCCTTCCTCATTACAAACAGTGAGTGGGTTTAGCTCATGGCAAAGAGTAATCAGGTGGGAATCCTGTGATTTCTCCCCCAAAGCCAGTCATGGGTTATCAGTGACCACCTTATTGGTGACCTCTCCCTTCTCACACCCGGCTGCCCCAGTGCTCCCCTCCAGTGCTCATAGCTTTTATGGTGTAATGCTTCAGCAAGACACTTAAGTAAATTACAGCCCTGTAACACTGAGAATGTTTAGTTTTGATGTTAGATAACATGCAGTTATATCCTTAAAGCATCATACACTGAAATGGATACACACTCTGTCACTGAGAGGGCACCTGCCAGACAGGAAAGGTCAGAGATGTAGATTCAGCACACTCCATTAAACTGTTCATCCTCAAATCCAAGCACTGGGACATGTTTTTCCCCTCGCTCTCCAGTGTGCAGAACAGCACTGCGATGAAGGTGAATCTGTTGCCCAGTCACCCCTTGCATGACTAACAAGGGTGTATCATTGGAGCTGAACAAGCTGAGAACCTCCTCATAGCAAGTACCTGCCCTCCCCTCCTCAGTGGGCAGGCTGGAAAGCAAGGGGAGGCACAAGCCATGTTCAGTATGGATCCTTCTCAAAGACCAACAGTCTTCAAATCCACGGTTCAGCCTTTCACACTTGCACTAGTTAAGAAACAGGCAACTTCCCAGCATAGACTTTTTAGTATGGAAAATTTACCTTTAAAATTCCTTCATGATTGACTAAAAATACAGAGTCTTCCTTGAGAAGTGTTTTACTGTCATATATCCATTTATCTAATAGCCAGGGGCAGCCACAGCTTGGGATGTGACTAGATATGCAAAGTGCAAAACACACAGTCTGGGCTGCCAAGCCCCATCGTAGCCAGCGGGGCTGATATATAAGACCCCTAAATCATAACTCCACAGTAGAATTATTGAAGTACAAATTGCTCTTTGCATGCTCCATGATCATATAATGCAGAAAAGTTCATTTTCATTAGTTTGCAAATAGCTCATAAGCCTAGCTAAATAGACATGTTTTTCTCTTGCATACTGAATACTTGCAATATTTGCATACTTAGGTAATGACAATATTTTTTTTTATGGTGTAGCTTTGCTCGGGTCATAAATCCATAATGCACTTCAAGGCTTTATTGTGTCCCCCCCAAATGTGATGTGCTTTAGTTTTTCCAAGTTATGAGCATCCGTCTGCAATTCATTAAGCAACCCAACCAACAAATTTTCCATTTCCTAGTCTATCTTTGTATGACCTTTCTGGTCTGATGACTCAAACATATTTAATAAATTATTAACAGGGATTACATTAGTGAGAGAGGAGCTGTGTAATTACTTGAAAGAGTGCTCAGAATTCGGGTTGTTGGGATCTGCCAAAATCAGAAGGGGAAAGTTGTCAGGAAAACTCCATAGCTGGAAGGGAAAAAGCCCAGAAAATTTAAACCCAGATAAAATATTAGTCTCAAATGGCTGCAGCTCATGATTCTTTCTGTGGATTTTAGCTGAATCATGCTGTAAGGACACAAACATCTCTCTGGTTCTATGTGGGAAATACAAGATTTGAGAGGAACCAGGTCTTCCTTGGACACTGAGGTGCATCTGGGAGCATGGCCAGCAAAAGGCAGAGTGAACCTGCATTTTAAATTGCAGTGGTTACCTTATTCTTCCATTCTAATTCGTTCATGGTTTTCTAGCAGTGTCTAGAGGAGAGTCGTTGGTTCTTGGCTTTCAGTTGGGTGCTGTGAAAATGATCTATGTCCATAGGTGCAAAGATTGGTGTAAGGCAGATGGAGTAGCCGGTAGGGCTGAAGGACGCATACCCCAGTCTGGATTAGCTGGTCCAGAAAGGACCTGCTGCCTCTGCACTGATGTATTCACTTTCAGAGTTATCTCAGTAGCATGGATTTTCTCTACTGCATTTTTCACGTGCTTTGCCTTGTCCAGCTTTAAATGCTGAAGAGTAAATGGGTTTGCTTGGCCATACAGCTTTAGTTTTGTCTAAATCTCACCAGTGAGATGTAAGTCTTAGAGTAATAAACATTTAGCGTCCTGATAAATGATAGCAGTGTGGCAGAAAAAGCCGTCCATTCCAATCCATAGAAGGCCTCACTTCAATCATATCTTATTACTTTCAGACTATTCAATCTTTGTCTCAAATCATTCAGTAGCAGTTTAATCGATACATCAAACTCAGGCACAATTCTTTCTATATACTCAATACCTTGCATCAGAAATGGCTTCTGGGTTGTATTTTGGAATCAGGCAAAGAATTAAATCAAAGACCTAGAGAGAGAAATACTCCTGAAAGAACCTCATTATTTTACTTATGATTTATCTACATTTCCTGGCCTCTGTACATAACACTGAACTTCAAATAATCTTTCAAATCCTTCCCACACATTAATTCTGAGAGCACCACCGAGGTCCACAGAAGCATTTGCAGCTATTTCTCAGAGCCGGTAACCAGAGCAAAGATAGGGATTAGCACTGCTCAGCTTGGTCGTCATGCTTTGGTTTCACTGTTTTGAGACTGTGGAATCATACCTGAAATTCATGTCCTAGTTCTTGACGACTTCAAAATCTTAAATCAACCAGCCACTTTGATAAAGGTGGCCTTAAAAATATGTCTAAGTCCCAGTTCTAACATGCAAATGTCTTGTCTCTAGAAGCATTTTTCCTTTAGTATCAAAGCAACATAATGCAGTCTTTTCTCCTGACACTATTCAAGAATATTTTCTCAAGCTGTGATTTCAACACATCAGAGATGAACTAAAAAAATATAATTTCTGTCTTCTTCACTTTTTTTTTTTTTCCTTTTTTTTCTTTATTTTAATCTCTTGTTTATTTTAATCACACTGCAGATTAGGAGCCATATTGTATACAGGTGTAACCAAATGTAGTCCATAATGGGAAACAGTTATTTATGATGAAGAGCTTTTTCTTGCATTTAATCTCCCTTCAGATATAATAGTGTATTGTCCTGGTGTGATCTCCTTGCAGCTGTGTTGAGAAGCCACCAAGAGCAGCCTACACAAAGAAATGAAGACCCAGTTGCAGAGTGCACTGAATGGTTTTCAGATGGCAAGTGCCTTCGTACAGTATCACCGAAGTCCTGTTACCCCACATCTTCCCTTCAGGTAAAAATATGATGAGATACACATGCAGTTGCAGCCTTTGGGAGCATTTACCCTTGTATAAATTGGATGTGTGGTAAATAAGCCTGGTCCAATTTTCTTGGCAAACTGAAAAGCATTGTTGGGTGCTGGATGAACCGAGCTTCCAGGAGAACTCCATTAGGCATCCAGCAGAAAGGTCCCCTCACTTCCCAGAGCAGCCTTCATTGTGATAATGGCTCATTTATATTATATATGCCCATAAAAGCCATATTCTGATAGTGATTTAATAGAGAAAAAGAGTCAAAGTAGCAGCTCATCCAGGAAGTGGTATGTCACTATGAGTTATGCGGTACCTCCGTACCTGTCTCAGGAACACATCCTTTGACACGCTGTGAATCACTCACAGATGCGTGACCCATCCTATGGTTTAAACAGGGTGAACACAAGTAAAATATATTAGTCTTTCACTAGGACTTCATGAAACTGTCACTGATTTAATGAAATTGCCTTCTCTCCATTGACTTCAAAGAGAGATGGGTTGGGGCCAGCTGTCAAGTTACCATCAAATTACAATAATCCCATTCTTCTTCTTATCAGATGTCCTCTTGTGTTTTTAAAGGTGTTGAAGAACACAAGCACCTGAATTCTTCCAAGATCAGGTCACTTGCTTGAAGCAATTTTCAGTGTATTTTTCTTTTCATCCTCAAGGAAGAGGCCAACAGAGAGCACTGGCTGCTTTTTTTCTTTAAATATGCTACATTTTTTTACATATCAGATTATGCATCATAAGAAAGCTCAGCATTAAGCCTGGCATGTGATGCACAGGCTGACCTCCAGCAGTGACATGCTATATTATAATTGTTTTCTGTTCTGATGTATTACATATAGCAAGATGTTTTCCATTTCAGAAGGCACTGACATTGCTGTAATGTGATTAAATTGTTTTATGAGAACAACAAGGCTCCTGGGGTAGGGGAGGGTTGCTTTTGGCATCTTTGGTGCTCTGCTTTTGACAGCACTGTAGGAAGAAAGGCATGTGCTAGCCTATTGCCTTGGGTTCCTTCATCACTATGATCCTCACAAACTGCATCTGATGGAGCAGATGTGGCAGTGGTGGTGATGGGAGCCTGTGGCAGCTGTGTGCTTTGCAGGGACCAGCTTTGCCTTCTCAGAATGCTCTCATTCAAAAGATGAAGCTAACTTGGTTAAAGTGCTCTGTCAAAACCGTATGTTTGACTAAAAACAAAAGAACTTCTTCCTTCAGCAGGAATTCAAATTAATTTATAAGTACTAACCCCTCCTCCCCAGTACTTCCACCAGAAGTCAAAGTATTGAACTGTAAAACACTGTGACTCACCTGATGAAGCCTGAGCACCTCAAGACTCCATAGAATGGTTTGGCTTGGAAGAGACCTTAAAGCTCATCCACTTCCAACCCCCTGCCACAGACCGGGACACCTTCCACTAGAGCAGGTTCCTCCAAGCCCCATCCAACTTGGCCTTGAACACTACCAGGGACAGGGCATCCCGCCTGTGAGATGGGTTTGCTCACCAGGCTTCCTGCAGCTGGATTTTCACATCAGCTCTATCTCAGTTTTGTTAAAACCATTTTTACTCTTAATTTCAAAATACCATTTCTCACTGACCTTCACTTTCTCCAAGGAAAGCCTGTGGCCTCTTTCCCCGTGTTCACTCTTTTTTGACAGTGAGATGGTATTAATCCAGATACCCAAACATTACACCCCTCAAACTCTGGCCTCAAAAGGATGCTTTTAGAAGGCTATTTACTTCTCTGGTTTGTAGAGTCCATCCTGGGGTCTAATAGTGAACTGCACGTATGCGGCAGAGCATGTTGGATGCAAGATCAAACCCATCATATGAGCCTCAGGAAGAAAGTGGCAGCGGCAAATGTGAATGACCGGCTGTGCATCTTATGGCTTTCAGTGGGACTGGAGTCATTTGTATTTTGTGTTTCTTGGGAAGCACACTAAATGCATCCGCACACAGCAAACCGCACCAGTGGCACCACTCAGCACCCGCTGAGAGCAGAGTAGTAGCTGATGGGAAGAAACTGTCATTTGGGGGTAATAAAATTATTTTTAAGCTTGTCAGATGGAACCAACAAAATAGAAAGGGTAATAACTGAGATTCATATAATAACTGTAAAACTGAGATTCATAACCCCACAAATTATGCATGACCATTTGGTCTGTCTGCCACACTATGGCTATCACTACTATGTTATTCTGGCTTTCTGGCTTTTGGACAAATCCTACACGTAAAATGTTAGTGTAGACAAGTATTTTCTTCCCTGGGCTTTGCTGTGGGCAGAGAAAATGGTATAATTCAATGGGATCCTGCAGGAGACAACACAGATGAAAAATTAGCAAACTTGAGACAATGGAGTCAGTGTGTTCCTCCTTAAATGAAAGCCACTTGAGTAGTTAATTTTAAAGTAAATCACCCTTGTTTCTCATGGTAGGGCATTCTGACAGGTGTGTTGACAGTTTCCAATTAAATGTGAATATTTTGGTGGCCTTTGAGTGTAAACCAAGCAAGGTGTTCCAAGGGCTGCATAAATCTAACTTTTATTAAGGCAGATAGTCTGTTCCCCTCCCAGCGTCAAACTGGATGAAATCTATTATTTCTTTGTAGAGTAAGCCTCCATCACAAGCAGCAGCTCACGATGTTGCCAGAGGCAGTATTTAATGTGCATCACAGGTACCAAGTAAAAGGTTATCTGCTTTGACTGCAATCTTTTTATTGCACAAAAGCAGATTCTTGTGAGGATTTTCAAGCCTCCTCCTTGGCCGGAGGGAGGGAGCGAGCACCCTGAGGAGCATGGGGATGTGGCTCCTCTTTGCTCTAGGTAGCACTTGGGGGAAAACCAAGCAACGAATGCAAATAGCTGAAGAAATGCAGTAAATGGGGAAGGATAATAGTAAGTTTGAGGCCATAGGAAGTTTTTAATTCAAAAGGTGAACCTTGATTGATAATTCCCATTACCAATAAACCTCAGAAAGATGTGGACTGAAGAGAAGTGGCCATTCGCAAGCTGGAGGAATGCTTGGGTCTGCTTCATTTTCACATGGGTCTCCAGCACAGGTGGGTGCTCCAGTGATAGTAAAGCAAAAGCATAGGCGCAAACTCTGTTATTTCCAATGTGGCAGCTCAAACCCTTTATCTCATGAAGCTGCCCAGCTTTGTGAGCCTCTTCGAGTGGAAATAACCTTGCTTTTTTATTTCAAAAAATAGAAACAGCTGAAATATTAACTCCAGATGCCAGCAAATATCAGTCCAACATTTTATTCCTACTTAAGCCAACAGGATTCTGTGCAAATGCAGACAAATATGTACAAGCAATAACTTTGGCTCAGGTGAGGCCTCTGGTTTATCAACTTCCCTAGGCTTCTGCATCTGTATTGGAGCGAGGAAGGAAACAAAACTCCATTTGTTGTTTGAGGAAGGCAAAATGAGGCACAAAGGTATCAAGTCCATGATCACCTCTGTTTCTGGCCAGCTGATGCTTGAGTACTGCAGGGTGCAAAATCTGAGCCCTTGCACAGGCAGCCTCCATCTCTCTTTGCTTCTCATCGAACAATTGAGAAAGTTGAACTAATCAGACCACAGACTGTTTGTTACCGTTGCTAGTGGCCGGTTGCTATAGGAGATTTCAGTCCTCTCCTGCTCTGCCAGGGGGGATCTTTTCATGTGCCTGAGGGATGCATAAAGGATTTGCCTTTGCAGACACAGTTTTGTGCTTAAAATATCTCCTTACACAGATTAAAGTACTTATTTCTGATTTAGCAAAGACCCCTTCAAACGCTGGATGGAACACAACATGGTTTTCATCCAGCTTCATCTGCCAAGCTTAATTAGGGAGGAATTAGAGGTTTGCCTGATGGGAATTTGTGCTAACTTAAAGGCCGAGTTTCCCGCTTGCACTGATGGCTGGCGGATACTCAGAGCTCATCCTGGTCAGATGGATTATGAACATGAAACACATGAAACAGTGGAGGAGAAAATAGCACCAGACACAGCTGCAGAATTAGGCGTTTCTTACTTTGCAGTATTGAGGGGCAGTGGCTCCGTTCATTAGGGCTCAACTTTCTCACTCACTGTGTAACCTGGGAGTAGCAGGGTTCATGTGAGCCAGAGCATCTCAGCCTGCCTGGAGCCATATGATCTCACCTGGCACTGACCATGCTGCTGAGCATGCAGTTTGGAAAAGGTAAATATACATTAATATAGCACACATATATATATATGTAGAAGGATGAGTATTTTTACTTGAAATCCCTCTGAATATTCCTTCTGTAATGCAGAGACATTCCCAGCTGACATTTATGCCCTTACATCAATGCAGTCACACTTTGAACTATGCCAAGAGCTCTGTACGTTCGTATCAGAATATTGAAAGCCGCCCTCAAAAATCTATGTGAGGGAGGAATAAATGATTTATGACTTTTTTCTAAAGTTTAGCTTCTTGCCCTGTGAAATCTGTCCGCCCTTTTTAAGTACTTTATCAACCCTTCAGATTCCCCTAGACTTTTTAATGCAAAACATAACCCCCTAACTCCTGCAATATGTAAAATGACCGGGCATGGTTTATGCCCTATGAGAGAAACGTAAAGATAATAACACTTTAGGGTAACGTAGTTGTCCACACTGGATTTCTAGATGCTTCGGGAATATAGCTGCTCATTCTCTCCTGTGTTGCTGCTTTACTGATAGCATCCTGCTCTGGCAAAAAGCAGAAAGAAATGTTGCTGAGAAAATGAGTGTGTATCTTCGATGCTAAAGTGAAGGAAGCTCTTCCTGTGGTTAAAAGAAGTGTTGCTGCAATATAGAAGACAAAGATCTTACCTTTCATTATGCTACTGTTCAATGGCATAAGCCAGCCACATTTATCCACTGGGAAATTTTAAATGAGCTAATTATTACTTGCAGAAGAGGAGAATGGAAAGACAGAAAAAGAAGGTGAGAAAAAATATAGAAACTATAAAAAATATAGATAATGCTCTATAGAAAATACACAAACCAAGAAGAGAGCATAGTGACACGTGCTATTTATCAGTAATTTATACCTTTAAATTGTATTTTCATTTTATAAGACTCCTGCCTAATTTATTTCACTGCATGAAACCTTTTTCTCCCTAAACAACTCCATTTTATCAATAGTGCTTGAGGTAATACAAATTCTTCTGGCAGGAACATACAGTGATGAAATAGCAAACATTGCATTACTAACCCCAATAATGCAGGAAAAACATCTTTGTATTGTGCAAGCAGACAGCAATATAACACAGAATTTCCCCCCAGGAATAGATCGCACTCTTACAACAAAAGGGTTGTGAAAGTCTTTGTTGTGATCCCTAAGGATTTAATGAATTGTCAGACAATCTGTGTAGATCAGACGTTTGTCCTGATAAGCATATTTGCATTTCTTTAGAAGCTGGTTCATGTTTGAATAGCATGATTAAATACATAATTGAGCTGCTTTTGGTAATTTTGAGAAATATAAATATTTTATAATATTAAATATGATATTTATATACATACATTACAATAGTAAATATTTATGTAAATATATTATAACATTAAATATAATATTTATATAAATATAAATATCTTTATCTTGGGGGAGGGGGGAAGCAAGAAGAGGTCTGAAATATCTTCATAAGGCACAGGATGCCCAGCTGAATACTGTCAACTCTGACTTCAGTGACACCTCAAGGGGATGTAATAGTCTGAGTAGCCTCTCATTATATTTATGGGGTTTGAAAGTGTGTTTTGTACTCCAAATTTCTCTGCCCTTTCTTGAATCTCTACATGGACTCCTAATGCCCTGATTACTTTTTGCTGAGATATATATAAGCATCACACATATTTGAAAGCTTTTGCTGTAGTAATGCTTGGTGAGTTAATGATCACCATTTGATTAAGATGCTTTCTCTCTTTCTAGGTAGAAAACAGCAGGGATGTTACTGATGATGCCTGTAATTGTTTCAGAGCATTAAGTGTGTGTATAATGCAAGAAGACTACAGGTCACCACTGCCAGAAATACTTGAGCTATGGAGCCACCAGAGCGATGCATTTTTTAAGTGATGCATTTTTTAAGCAATGCTTCCTAAAGATGTTGCTATAAAACTCAACAAACAGGATCCCGACAAATACAACACTAAGCAAGTAGCGTCATGACATTGTAATAATTCAAAGCTACATCTTAGTAATCATTAGAGAAGCGCTCTGTGGTCCTGATTTGTTCAGCTAAACCCAGGTATCCTTCAGTGGTTTTTTTGGTCATAAACAGGCTGTACCTTGCAATGTAATAAATTAAACTCATTTAGATGTGGTTTAATCCAACCAGTAGCTCACCACTTGGGGGGAAATAATAGGAGCTAAAGAGGGAATTAAACCAAGAAGATTTGCACTTTACTATAGCTATGTTACTTGCTCCTTGCCATCAGGTTGGGGACCTTGGCCTTTGTTCAGGTGCTCGGATGTAGATTGCCACTGCTGTTCCCTCCCCTGTGCTGCCTCTCCTGCATGTCATTAGCATTCCCCTCCTGCGCCAGCACCAGAGGGGAGCTGTAATTAAAATTCAATGTGACAGAGCATGTCAAATGCAAATGGTCCCTTTCGCACAAGATCTTTGCTGAGATCCTGTTCATTTTGTGGTTGTGTCGGTTAGGTGTGCTGCTTTCTAAGAACAAACTAACAGGAGGAGGTCAGGACTTTGTGATATCTTACGGCGATTTTGTTTAGATCATTTTTCTGACTGTTAAATATCATAGGTTTATTGGTTGTCTCTTGTTCATGGAAGCAAAGTGATAATTCATTAATTATTTCTCTTCAGAGCCTGGATATACTCAGTGTAACAGAATATGCTCCTGAAGCAAGGGCAGCTTTCCCAAGGCCGGGCCTTTGCAGCTGCCACTCCTTGGTAATGGGCAGGGAGGATAACCTGAAGGGATGGGTGAAGGAAACCGGTCCAGAGCAGAGCTTCCCAGGATGGAAAATCAATCCCAGGTTCACCAAGGTGATCTAAGGAACAAGAAACACAGGGTAATGCTTCAGCAAGGAGGCCTTGAGATGAAGTTTGCGTTCTGAGGAGGGCTTGCCAAAGTGGAATGGGGAATCTGGTGGATGGGAAGCTTGGCTGAACAATGGAAAACTGAGGACTGGCACTGGCCCTGCACCACCAGCTCAGCTCCCTACCACTGCTGAGGGTCAGGAGATCATCCAGAGGGGACACTGGCATCCGAGCCATGCATGTCCCCACAGCACCTTTGCAGAGCAGTGTGACAGGGACAGGCAGAGCAACAGGGAGCAGAAGAGGAGAATGAGGATGGAGCAAGTACCAAGGGAGCTTTTCCCTGAGGCCAAGTGCAGGGTTAAGCTTCTTGTTTCATTATGGAATTCTTTTTACTAATTTTGCAAGTCATTTACATGCTGTCGAGTTTCTCATTGCACCCCAAGTCTCACACTGTGTTTTAAAGCTGGTGAGAGTGCTGACTGCTCTGACCTTAACACGGAAGTCATGGCAAAATCATAGATTACCATCGTAAATATATTGCCTTTAGGTAGAGGAAGCTTGAGTAAATGTCTGCAAAATAGCAGGACAGCAATAAAACTTATAAACCAATAACAAATCTTATATCAAGAGCAAAATCCCCAATGGGATAAGAACAATACTGGCATGGTGCAGATACACACCATCAGAGGGACCTCTCAGAGCTTATTATAACAGACCAATACTGCTTGGACAGATGGATAATCGCAGCCATAGCATCATTCAAAAGCTGATGACACATCAGGTCTAATGGAGTAATTATGTAGTTAACCAGAACAAGCTGTGCCTTCTCATTGGCTGAGGGCAGGGTATTTTAGCAGGGAGGAGTAGGACCAGGCTCTTGGCTGCTTGGCAATGTGTGGTACTGTAAGAGTCTAGGAGGGATGCTTTGCAGAGTACTAGTATAGATAGCTAGCGTTGGATATTTTAGCACCCTGCATTGTTTCAGAAGGAACAGATGAGTCAGGAAGAAAAGAAGAATCCAGCTGGGATTCCCACTTCTAATTCTAAGGAAGAATTGAAGCCAACCCCTGAGGCAGCTGTGTTACCACATGAGGAGCACTGGCTTAACTGTAAATAGGAGATTATGGATGAAGTTGCTATGTTGCCAGGTCTTTAGCTTTTGAACTGAGTCACTATGGGATCTTAGGAAGATTCCCAGTGAACAGAAAGCTTGTTATTGTATATTCATGATGAAAAATACAGTAAAACTTCTTTTTGAGGTATGTGAACTCTTTAGTATCTGGTATCACTAAGCAGAGGTCTAATCCCTGGGGGATTTCTTGGCACCCTTTCTACTTGCATCTAGATCTCACTGAAATCTATGAGGATGAATACAGTGATTTAAGTGTATTTTAATTTATCCTTGGGAGAACTGCACTTCCAGAGCAGGCACTATGTTTCTGTATTATCTACATAGCACTCTCCTGTTTGGGGTTTGAGGGGAAACATCAGCCTCCTCTGCAGCAGATGTCTGTTCTGTGTTTTTCTCCAGTGGGCTCTCCTCTAGCTCTTCCCCAGCATTCCTGCGGTGCTTTGACAGAGCAACCACATACTTTGTATGCCATGACTGTTGTCACCCACTTCATTTCAGCTTCATGCCACAAGATAATCACTGATGTCTGTTTGTACTGTGATTCACCCTACCCCACCCCTAGCAGGACTGCAATACTCATTACCATCCAAAATTAATGGCAGGGATGCAAAGGTTTTAGAAGTCTTGGCCATGCTTTAATTACAGCTCCCATATTAGCACTTGGGGTCTGAGTGCACATAATGTGAAACTGCTGATGAAAGCTCCTATCCACTGACAGGGCTCATTGTATCTGAGAGCAATTCTCCTTCCTCCACTCAGCTTTGCTCAGCAATCAGAGAATGGTTTGGGTTGGAAAGGACCTTAAGATCATCTAGATCCAAAGCCCCTGCTGTGGGCAGGGATGCCTCCCATAAGGCCACTGTCCCAACAAACATTTCTTCTTTGCTCTTTAGCGACTGATTTTTTTTACCATGGATGTAAAGCACAGAAAAGGCCTGAGAAGCAGGGAGGGTTGCAGAGTGGGTGTGCGCATCTCTTGATGAGCAGAGGTGGTTCTTCCCCCTCTAACTTCCTTCTCTTTTGCACTTTAAGTTTACAGCTTGCCTCGTTTGATTCCATGGGGCTTGGTTCAAAGCCTCCCCCTTCTCTTCTGACAACAGTCCAAGGAGTGCTGGAGGAGCATGTCAGTGTGTAAGGTATGTGTGCTGCCCTCCTGAAGGCTTCTTGGTTAAACAGAAGAAATCATAACTGCCTCCTTACAGGCATCGTTCTACAGGCAATAAAACTCCATGTCAAGCAGCACCAAAGTGATTTATTTTACACACCCAGGCTCACAAGTAAGACCATACACACCCTCATACTTGGAACGAGATAATGCATACCAGCTGTATTTTAAGATCTAACTGGCTTTAGACATTATTGAGATATAAGCCAAATTCAGGAAATTACGTTGCTAACGCATCATTGAAGATTTCCATTTATGGTGCCTATTACTGTTATTACAAGTGAATTCATGGGAAATTTAATTAAGTTCTCAAAAAAGCAACAAATGGGTTTCTATCTATTAAGTACACTGGCCAAGTTTACTGTTGGCATATCTCCTTGTCCCATAAAGGTTTTCAGTACATTATTTTTCTCTGAGTAATCTTAGAGTCACAGACTGGTTTGAATTGGAAGGGACTTCAGGGATCACTCAGTTCCTACCCCCTGCCATGGGCAGGGTCACTTTCCACTAGAGCAGGTTGCTCCAAGCCTCTGTGTCCAACCTGGCCTTGAACACTGCCAGGGATGGGGCAGCCACAGCTTCTCTGGGCACCCTGTGCCAGCGCCTCAGCACCCTCACAGGGAAGAACTTCTGCCTAAGAGCTCATCTCAATCTCCCCGCTGGCAGGTTAAAGCCAGAGGCCCCTTGGCCTGTCCCTACAGGCCCTTGTCCAAAGCCCCTCTCCAGGTCTCTTGCAGCCCTTTTAGGCACTGGAGCTGCCCTAAGATCTCCCCTTAAGGAGCCTTCTCTTCTCCAGGCTGAACCAGCCCAGCTCTGTCAGGCTCCAGAGCAGAGCTGCTCCAGCCCTCAGAGCATCTTCGTGGCTTCCTCTGGACTTGCTTGAGCAGGTCCACATCCTTCTTATGTTGTTGCCCCCCAGAGATGAATGCAGGACTGCAGGGTGGGGGTCTCACTAGAGTGGAGTAGAGGGCAAGAATCCCCTCCCTCGACCTGCTGGTCCTGTTGCTGATTATGCAGCCCAGGATGTGGCTGGCTTTCTGGGCTACAAGTGCACACTGCTGGGTCATATTGAGTGTCTCATCAACCAATATAAATTGAGCCTTAGGGTCAACCTGAGTGTACTGTAAAAAATGTTGATAACTTCAGTGTACTGCAGTCAGGGATGCTTTAAATATTGAAGTCACCATTCTCAAATAGCACTTGCACAGAGATCGCGTTTCTTTTCCCTGTGTGTGTCTCCTCTGTATTTCAGAATGGATATGTCCAAATACATCCAGCCAGCATCTCTTCTGCAGAGTCACAGGCCCTCCTTGCTGTGCTTGTCTGTCCCTGGCAGAGCTGATGCACCCATCACTGGAGTTGGTTTTGCCTCCCCAGACCCAAATCCAAAAGACTGGTTAAAGAATTGAGCTCAGTCCCTGCAGCCATACATCCCTATTTCTGCCATCAGCTGCTGCTTCCAGAGTAAGGACTGTGCTAATATGGAATGAGCAATGACATGTCAGTGAAAGATGAGGCTAAGAATTTACTCTGAACCTGCTTAGCCACAAGGAATTATGCAGGAGAACATGGGCATGTGTTGATGAAGTAGAAAATCCTCTCTCTTGCTTGTTTAGGGAAGGAGAGGGCATGGCTGTAAATCTAGAGTCGCTTATCTGCAAAGGAATGTTACAAGCATGAGCAGAAGTGCCACGTCTTCTGCTTTGTGCTCTCTGCTACCATGCTGGGGTTTGTAATCTGCTCAGTGAGGGTGAGAGATGAATTTGATTTAGTAACATAGATCAAAATGATACTGGGCATGGAAAAGATTCTTCCTAAATCTCATTATGGGCCAGCAACTACCTGTTCATCAATCAATGCTGACTGAATCTCCTATGCTGAAAGGTGCTTTGCACAGGCAAAAAGGCTTGCTACACTTCAGTGGGGCCATGCTTCAGTGCATGGATCAGTTCACAGATAGGTTTGCTGGGCTGGAAAGGAATTCAGCAAATTTCCACCCCAAATGAGGATTTTAATGCTCTGTAGAGTTCTGTCATTGTTCTGCAAATGTAGACTGGTCTATTTTAGAGTCCAGGGAAAGAGGCTTAAGATAAGACTAAATACCGTTGACACTGTACCTGGCAGCTATAAATCCACCTGAAAGTGATGCAGAAATCCTTTGCTTGGTAGAGAGTAACCTGCAACAGGCATATACAGTCATTTCGTGCTGTGTTGTGCGTTCACTCCCTGGGAGCTTCAAACTCCATATTAAATATTATGTTTGCTCCTCAAAAATCTAGTTGACTTGGGAATCTTATTCCTAAAATCCTGCCTCTCTGCCTGGGCCTTGCTAGCCCAAATGAGCTGGATAGGATGGGCAGTGGATGGCAGGAACCCTGTGCCTTGTTCAGCTGGTAGAGGTTTGGCCAGATCTCCAGGGCTTCCCAGCACCCTGCTAGAAAAAGCTGAGGGCAAAATAATTCGTTGGACCCAAGCTGCTGCCCTGACAGTGGGTGATTTTGCCTTTGCCTAAAGCCATCCATAAGCCAGTCCTTTCCTCCAGGGATGGGAATATGCAGTGAGATGGTGGCAATACCTCTGCTGGATTCTGTATTACATCCCCGGCTGATGTCATATGTGATGGTGGACATATATATATATATCTATGTTTATATATCTATATCTCATTGTGGACAGAGACAGACTCACCCAAATTAATTTTGAGCCAGATGGTTTGGTAGAGGGCACCAGCCTAGGGTGGGACTCAGCTGTGAGAATACAGAGGCTCACTAATTTAAAGGAGCATATATGAAATGGTTACTGTAGATCCCTCTGAGGACACAAGACAACACAAGGACACAACCTGGGCTTGGAGTTATGCTACAGAAAAGGGGGATCTGCTGATTGATCGTAAGCTAAGGCTTCCTATGAATTCACTGACAGCCGGTAATTTGAAGTAGATATTGTAATGCTTCGTCTCTGGTCTTTCTAAACCAGCCATACATTTCAACCTCATTTATTATTTAGACCTGATATGTTGCTTTGTGTGGTGAGGAATTTATGCTCTCAGATATTGACTTGGTGAAAAATCACAGGGTCATTTTGACTATTTCCACTTGAGCTTGGAAAAATAAGCTCTTGCCAGCTGCATGGAGGCTGTAGCTGCCCCAGGATATGGTCTGATGTGAGGGTAATAGAGCAGTCCAAGAAGCAGGGAGTCAGGATAGAGGGTGTTATACAGAAAATGAGCTTCTCTTCTAGTGTATCTGAAAGTATTAAATCCCTGCTTTCACTGGGAGAGAAGGGGGTGCCCTATTTAAATTACAAACGAGGACAGGGCAACATCTCTGATTGGAAATTGGAAAATGTCAGGCAAAAAAGTAATTATTTTGTTTTAGGATGGAATCCTAAGTGTGTTTACGTCTATATAAGAAAACCCGTGATTTTTTTTTCACTCCCAACACTGATTGCGCACATATTTTCTTTGATTCACCCCATAATCTTCCTTTGCCCAGCTCTCTTTCCAATGGGAGACTTGTAGGGATGCAATTCATGCCGGAGGGCCCTTTGATGGGGAGGTCTTCAACCTGCTTTGGACCCTTTCCTGCTCACAACTCCCTCTCCGCGGGTGATTCTTCAGGCGGGGTGGGAAGCGCGGCCGGCTCCGGGCGAGCCGGCAGCACCATCTGCTGCAGACGGAGCCGAACGGCAGCGCCGGCCGGGATACTGCCATCCCGGCTGGATAACGTGGAGCGCTGGGCATCCACAGGCTCCCCAGTGCTCAGAGACAGGGATGTGTATCCACACCTCTTGACCGGGGAGCTGAGGAATGGTTTTTCCACCGCATTTTGGAAATAGGCTTTGTTAAAATTTGGATGCTAATTATTTTCTAGCAACTGTATGCAGTGGAAACTTGGTCTTAAAGGCTCCATCTTGCTAGGATTTGGAGCTAAATGTGGACATTGGGGTTTAAAATGACTACAGACTGAGCTATAAATCACACAAATATTAAGACAAGCTGCTTGCTGGAATAGCTTGTGTGCTCCTTAGTGAAGAGCGGTGGGCTAAGCTGGTGCTCCAAGTGAAATACAAACTTGAATATTAATTTGTCTTGCTAAAATAGGAAATGTCAAGTTTGTACAGAGCCTGTGTGGCATTTCAAGTGGAAAGTGGTAAAAGGAAATACATCTGCCCTAATTATAGAAGTTGGTCAAAACCTCTGATTTTATCTTTTAAAAGGAGGATGTTCAGATGTGACCTCTGTGTCTGAAAGCTAAAGGGCAGAGCAGCTTTAGGATGGTGGCTGTAATGGCATTTAGTGAGGCTGTTAAATGAGAGGGCTGACACTGCTGTGCTGAGCTGAGAGCTGTTTGGAAACCTCTCTGCTGCCCTTTTCCACCCTGTAACTGGTAAACTGTTTTCCTGCAAAAGAATGGAAAATTGAGCAATGTGCTGAAGGCTTGATCCAAAGCATATTGGCTTCAAAGCCCATCCCAAAACTCCAGCTTCAGAGGAATTTGGAGTATACTCATCCCAATAACCCTCACTTTGAACAACAGCAAACAAATTCATTTTCTAGTAAACACATAGACAGACACATCAATCACCTGAAAATTTGGGTAGCACAACTTGGGCTGATCTCAGCAACGGAAAGTACCATGGAAATGGTGTCCTTGGTAGGACAAGGGCGTTTTATCTCAGTGAGACAGGAATAACCTAAAAATCACTAGTAGATGTATATTGTCTCCTTAAAATCATTTATCTGGGGAAAGTGGAGGAGTTTAACACCCAGGTCCTTATCAGACTGAGCAGTATCCTCAGTTGAGCTCCCCTGGGCATGGAATGATGGTCAGCCTCCAAAGCTAGCGATGCTCAGAGGCCCTTGGCCCTGCTCTGTCTTGCACAATGCCCGAGAGCAAAGCGCAGACGAGTGTAAGGAGACACCCAAAGCAGCCTGCTTGCCGCAACTGTTTTCCACAAGGCTTGCTCTGCACCCAGCAAGGGCAGCCCAGGGCTGTTTGGCCTATCCAGGAACGCGTGCTTCCAGTAAGCTCCTCTCAGGAGGGGAAGAGTGTTTAGAAAGCCCAGAGCTGTTTTATTTCCTCATTTCCACACACCCAAAAACCACCCAAAATCTGTGTTAGAAACTCTCAGCGTTATAAAATACCTGGTGGGTGGGGGATACTCGGGAGGAGGCTTTGAGGTGGCCTGGATTATATGGACAAGGGCTTGCTGGACCAAGGAAGCCCCAAAGCTAGTGCAAGGAGAATGTTCGGGTGTATACTGCAATATCTTGCTGCTGGCTGAGCCATAGATTGCAGCAAAACTTCTGCTGAGACTTGAAAAGCAATTTCCAAAGCTGTTGAAAGAAGTTCCTGCATTATTGTTGGCTTAAAGGGCTGCATCATAAATAAAGGGCTGTTACAAATGTAATCTCACACGCAGAACTCTGCCTTAACCCTGCACTTTGCAAAGCCCTTTTGATGGTTGGTAGAGATTTCACTTAAGTCTCAAACCAAACTATTGTACACCTCCAGTTCAGAGACCTGAGCTGGAAGTGGGACTCTACCTTATCTTCCACGTGGAAGGTACACAGGGCTCTTAGAGAAAACCCTGAGCTCATCCTCTGTATATTTATTTCAGGGACAGGCTAAAGAAAGAGCTAAGATCCTGACCTACAGTTACATCAGCTTCAGCAGCCAGAGCACGTGGCTATTAGTAATCTAGTGAAAAATGTAACAACACTTGCTTAAAAATAAACAGCCCACTCAAAAAAGGAAGTTACAGTAAATAAACTCCATGAGAGGTAGCATTACAAACTTTATGGCTGGAGTCATAATTGGCTGTAGAGATACATGTCTCTAAAGCAAGAGGTATTGAATATTTTCCTCCCTACTTCTTGCCATTGAAATTGCCCCAGCTGGAAGAAAGCAACCCAAACCTGCCTTCTGGGGAAGGAGACATCACTGTATTTAGAGTCACCCCAGTGCTTCTGCCCACACGACTTCCTTTCTTGAAGTCATGCTGTAAAGAGAAAATGTTTTCCTTCCACTTGCTCAGCAGAGCACGATGACCTCATGAGCAGGAGACTTCAACTTTCAAATGTTGAACTCCACAGAGGTCTGATTTCCCTCTTCATTTATGTTTTCTTCAGCAGCTTCCATGAGCTGAGGCATACTCTGTTAAATTACTCTTCACTGGCTTTCACTCCTCCTCGTCTGGAAAAGTTGCTGTGAGCAGCTCTGGTCAGCCTGTGAGTAACCCCTGGAATTACTACAGCCCTAGATAATCGGGACTGGGACAGCGGAAGGGGAGGGTGGGAAAGGTTTCTGCTTACACTTTCCTTTTGTCTATTTCACACAACTTCAGCTCAAAAAGTACTCTAAAATAGAGCGGTAAAAGCAGACAAACTGCCACCCAGCTTTATGTCACCAAAATCCTGCCAATGGCGAGGACCCCAACAACACTGCCCGTTACCAGGGAACAGCCCAGACCCCAGTATGAACACAGCAAGTGCCAATCTACAGAAGCTACAGAGCTTAGTGCAAATCCTAAGAGAATTGCTCTTATGTGCAGTATCGCACCCCATCTTGCAGAGATATTGTCCTCCCACATGTGTTGATATTGTTCTCTAGGAGGCGTGTGTTTTTTTATTGTGATGGTAGAGTTACATGAAACTAATGAGTCAATGGTCTCACATTTTTAAACAGATGGTTGAGATACCACTTTTGATTGCAGTCAGCTGCTGTGCTTTGGTGTCTCTGTGTCTTGGAGTGGGCGCTTGGGAGTACACCTGTAGGGAAAAGAGGCTTGAAATGGCTGTGGATTTCAAGTTTGGACAGAGCTTTGGGTGATACAGTCTAGTGTGAGGCATTGCTTCCCATGGCAGGGGGGGTTGGAACTAGGTGATCTTAAGGTCTTTTCCAACCCTAACTATTCTATGATTCTATGGGTGCAGACTTGGGGGTAAAATGGTACCTTGCTGCTAGAACCCTTTCACTGGCTTTATTGAGCTGCTGGTTCAGTAAGAGACAGCTTTCTGTCCAAGTCCCTTCAAGGAGGGTGGTGGAAGGGAGAAGTCTGGTAATGGGACCAGGGATTTCTTGAAAAAGAATACAACTCTGTCCTAAGAATGACTGGAGCATCCTATCTGGCCTCACACCCAGAGAGAGAGCGGCTGACACAGTGATGTCAAACTGATTTCAAAAGCATTGGAGAGTCATTTTGGAGAGATACTGGTGTTTGGTCTCATTGCACATCTTCGCCCTCTCCCATGCTGTAATGTTCTTGCTCATGCTGAGCAGTACCTCTCTGAGGAAACAGTCCCACCGGTTACAGCAGGGCTACTCATGGAAGACACTAATATTTGACATGAGTAAACAGCTATAAGTATGTGTGATGGGCCATACGTGGTTTGTCAGAGTCCTGTGGTTTGCAAGTCTGTGGACTATGATAGGGATACAAGCATACTAGCGTAAAATTCCAGATAAATGTCCTTAAGATTGTGTTGACATTTCTGCAGAGCTAAGCATGAAGACAGTTCAGTAGTTACAGTTGGAAAGACTTCTCATCCTCTGTTCTAAACTGATTTCCTTCTTGTTCTCTGGGTTTTGAATTTGGTATCACGTGGAAGCATCACTTTGGTAGATCAGAGTTAGCTTCATACTGATCTGATGTAAGCTTCACAATAATGCTTCGATCTTTGGCATATGGTGAAGTTCATCTTAGTCCTAGCTGTTCTGCAAGTTAGGTGTTGAGGTGGAAACCCCCAAGACAGCACTGGGCAGCCAACTCTGGGATGGCCATGTCAACCTAGATAATCTAAAAGGACAATGTATATCAGATGGGAGAAATTAAAGCCTAAGTAGTACTGGGCAACAGAGATTCACCTGCAGGGCATGAGGCCTGGAAAAATTGTCATGCATATTGGTGCACTTAATTTTGCAACTTTGGGGATGAATCTGGTGAGTATATTTGTGGCTTCCTGTGCTGACTGCCTAGTCAAAGCCATTGCAAAACAGCTGCTTGGCACCCTGGGCCCATTCAGTAGGAAGGTCCATGAACCCCAGCAGGCTCCAGGGTGGAGTTGTTGGGCAGCCGAGTACTGCAACTCTCAACTGCAGGCACACCCCCAGACTATGTATTTTTGGACTTCCCCAGCACCCATGTCACAGGTGTTTCAATAAATGCCACTCTGAGGTGTTCCAGCGAAGCTGGGAACGGGCAAAAGGAGAGAATGGAAAATTCCCACTGCCTATGCATTCTCCAAAGGAACCTGGAGGCGGGAGGGTGCTTTGAGTGGCATTCCTGGAGCCTGCCCGTCCCACATAGCTCGTGTAGGAAGTTTCTCACCGTTACAGTCTGCAGGGATGTTTCTTCCCCCCTAGTGACCTAATTCTGGTGAGTGAGCAGCCATTTGGAAGGACTTTCCTGCCTGACTTTCTGACTGTAGCTTGGAGCCAGCAGGAACAGGAGCCCAGGTTCAGAACTTCCCCCATGGCACATGGTTCAACAGTCCCATGACTCCCCAGAACCCCGTTGCGGCTGTTCTGCACAGACAAGGTGACGCTTAATGGACAGAACATGACAATGTTCCTAAAAAAAATAGGTCCTTAGGATATAAAGCAGCCTAATGCAGGCTTCCGATCCCACTGTGAGTAACTGGATGTGGCTTACTGAATTCTAATAGAGTTTTGCCAAAAGAAAGCAACTTTTTCATACAAGGCACATGATTTTCCTGTGAAAGAATGTTTACAGAACAGAGCTCATTGCCTCATCAGTCAGTGTATCCTTGATATTTTCATTTATGTGGTTTCATATTTAACACGTGTTTGAATCATAAGACTTCAACCCCTTTATCTGAATTTATCTACTGGGAGCATTTTTAAAAGTGAAATGTCAGTCAGGTGCATGCTAGACATGTAACAAACAGTTTTTTCTCTGCTCCTCGTCTCAGTTCTCTGGAATTCCCCTCTGTTGCTTTCTCGTTTCTAATGTTTCCTTTCCAGCAGAGGAGAACAGGTCCAAATTCTTCTCTGACCAAACAAATGTACTCAGTAAGGTCCTAGGACCAGCTCCTTCGTTGGCATATTTGACCCATTTACAGCACAACAGGAGGTCCTTTTGTCCCCCAGATGAGAGCCTTTAAAGACTCCTCATATTTCTTCAGCTGGTCTATGCTGGTTTGGTACTGGAGGGCTCCCCTCAAGCCTTTAATGGGTCTAAAACCTGACAGCAGCCACTAGTGTTGCTGGACTGTTTTCCAGCTGTTTTTCTCCTTTGACTTCTATAGCAAAGGAAGGGAAAATGAAGTAGGTCAGGAGCGCTGGGAGGGCTGCAAGCTGTGAGTGGCAGAGAGCATGGCACCCCCATGCAGGTGTAAAACCTGCTGTCCGGTGAGGTGCCCTCCCATACCTTGTGGCAGCATTCCCTGCCCTCTCCTGGTCTGGATGGCTGTTGTTTCTGATTGCTAGTGCTGCAGCTGCATGGAGATCTGAGGAAGTGGGCAACGCTGGAATGGGAACAGAATGTCATTATTTGTGGTGAATTATTTCTTCACCCTGAGTGTAGGAGAGACTGTAAATATATGCACTGGCACAGTTTTAACATACTTCTCTATTCAGCATAATAATGCAATTTTCCAGAAAGCCTTATAGAAATCCAGGCCAGAATTTGGATAAAAGAAGTAGCTGTTTGTTTGTTCCCGTTATTTCTTCACTTAAAATAATATATCTCAGTATCACCAATAGCATGATGTGTGTGCAAGAATGATGACAATAATAAGCATGGGGGTGGTGTGATGCTGAGCAGGAACAGGTTGGTGTTTGGTGGTTTAAGCAAGACACGCGGCTTGAGATGTTTAGAAATCCCACCAAAAACTCTGTATTTAATATATATGTTCTTGCCCGGTTAGCTATCCATGGAAGCTTTTCCTGGCTGCTGTGTGCATTGACCTCACAGGCAAACGTAGCTGCTGGCATTGATGACTGCGTCACATGGATTGTGTGAAAACAGGGCAACATCTGGCAGTGAGCACTTCAGGCCTCTGATCAGAAAAATGAGTGCAAAGAGGAAATGTGGTGGTTCTGTTGTCTCCTGAGTGCTTTAAAAAATGAGATAGAGACTCTAGAACAAAACTATTTCTTAATGAAGCATACATGATCTTTCCAGTATTAGCACTTTGCCATGAGCACAGACAGCATCTCCCCAGAGTGCTGATGTGGGATTTCAAATGTGTCTGCAGTCAGCAAAGGCATAAACCTCCTGCTGAAACCCATGGCAAAGCCCTCTCTGCTCGCAAAGGGAGCTGATGGCCATGGTAGCTTCAGCCCATGCTCAGCCACACAAACAAAACAAAGAGGATAGAGCAGACCTGTGAAAGTCAGCATATGGTTAAGTGTTTTCCTTTGCATCTAGATGTGCTGTGAATTTTACTGACGATGGCCAAACCAGACAAGAATCCTGTTCACTCACTGCTGGTGGAAGAGGATCTGCAGTGCTAACTGGGCCTGCAACTTCCCATTAATTACAAGGTGCAGTGATTGCATATTTACATTTGCTGATGATGCCAATGTCTTTCAGAAGAAGGTATAGAGGATTTTACATGACTTTCAGCTGGAACATGATGTCACCAACACTCCCCCTCCCAGGCTGGTGGAGCAGTTCTGATTGCTTGCAAGGCTTTATTAATAGACTTGCTAACATCAAGGAAAGCTTTATAAACACTTGGGATACAGGGAAGTGCCACTGACTGCACCTTGTGCTGCTTTTCAGACCTGAGAGGCTTTCATGCCTTGAATAGAAATGACTGCCCTTGTCCCAGAGGTGCTAATTGACCTCATGTGCAGTGCTCCGTAGGACATTATGAGAGTCAGCCTCAACCACATACTTGATTATATCTCAGCAAGCGACAGGACATCACCTTGCCGCTGAGCAAGGCCTTTGTGTTGTAAATAACTGGGTTAAGGCCTGCTGTGCAATGAGTTTTCAGGGATATCGGTAGAGGGTATTCCCTCCATTCTCCCACAACAGTACAGAATGTACTTTTTATTCCATTTTGCCACAGTAATGGCATTAATGTCTGGGAGAGCAGACAACATGAGCTCTAGGTCTGGCTTTCTTACTGACTAGCTCCCCAGAGAGAAGTCAGCTCATTTTAGCCATATCCATGAAAGCCACTGTGCCAAATAATTGAGGCCATCTGAAGCAGTTTGTATACCCTATTCCCATGCACTGTATCATCTAGCAGGGTGTGGAAGCTTAAGCCAAGTGTTTGTGTATTCGAGTCACTTAGCTGTGTACAGTTTGGTTGGGGCTGTGCTATTCTTTATCAAGCCTCTTACAACAGAAAGTAGTGTTGGTATTGGTGCTTCCCAAAGGACTGCCAAAGTGAGCCCTCCAAAATAAGCAGGAATAGTTTGAGCTGTATTATTGGGCAAGTTGCCTCATTTTCTGCTTCTTGTATGCACATATTTGAAGCAAACATTCAAAATCATCCCTGGATTTATGTTGAGAGAAGGGGCATCTTTTCTTCATGGCTGATGAATCAGGTGCCTTTTTTCACAAGTAGGCAATGTGTCTGATAGATCCATGTTTAGCATGTTGGGATGAGTTATCAGGCCTTTAACTTCCCTTGCTTGTAACAAAGCCTCTTGCCTCTAAAGAAGGATGTCCTCCAGCAAATTATCTTTCCAGGTAGATGGAGGCAATGACACAGACTTAGGTTGCCTGTTCAGATCAACTGGCAGCCTGCTGAGAGAAAAAAAGTATTAAATCCCTGTGGGGTTTCTGCAGTAGGCAGACATGAGTAAAGCATTTAGTGATCACTCAAGAAGAATTTTGGGAATCCTTTTATTTTTGGTAGGGGTTTTTGATCTCAGCTATACATAGTTTTGGCCCTTGATGCTACCAGTTATCCCTGTATAATACAGATTTAAAATACTTGCCACATTGTCTTGCTAGCTGAGGACGTTCTTTTCTGACATCTAAAAGTGTGAAAGGTAACACAGCCCCCCAGCAAATTGGCCTGTATCCTTTAATTCGTCTCTATAAAACCCCCACAAGTCTCAGCAGGCTTTATGTACTAAAGACCTTTTTTTTTTTCCTTTGGATTTCTGATTCCCTTACTGCTCAGTTTTTATTTGAAGACAAACTCTTTGGTGACATAGAAAAGAATCGCAATAGAAATACTGCAGATGAGAAAAAAAGATTCTGACTTCAGGTGGGAAATATTTTAATATGAAATAGAATAATTTTTAATATGTTATTCTGATTTCAGCTGGGTATTGTAAGACATTTGGGGAGGGTTTGTGTTTCGTGATGTGTGGGTAAAGGCCTGATATAAAGCAGAAATGTGAGGGTCTTGGTATTTCAGCTCATTATGACTACTAACTACAAATGATCATACTTCTAATGTAAAAAAAAAACAACCTTATTCTCTTCAAATAGTGCTTGTAATGAATCTCTCAAAAGACAGACGAAGCACAGGGAACATTCATGGGACTGTATCGAAATAGAAAGTTTTCACTGAAAAAATCTGTGCTGTTTCCATTCAAAACTATTATTGGACAGTGGGAAAGAAAACAAACGCCTTCCCCCTAAATTGATGAGATTATGTGTGTTTTGAAAAACAGGCTGTGATTTTGGTCTCACCTTTTATAATAGGATTTTCACGCAACAAATTTAGACCTAAGTGTTGTTGATGTGAACATGACACAGTTTCTCAGGAAAGCTGAGAATAAGGCACTGGAGACCAGCGCTGCTGGGCCAAGTCCTCTTCTACATGCACTTTGCTCCTTGCTTAAAGCAGTTTCTTACATGTCTCTACAGGTTGTACTGGTTTAAATCCAACAGGGAAAAACTGGCAGGGGTGTACAGTTCACCTTTGATTTTTAAAGCAGTCTAGTTAAACAAATGCAGGTACTCAGGGCAAATGTATTTAAACCAGTTAATTCTATAATCAGTTTAGCTAGCACTGATACCGTACCGAATTACATTAAATCAGCATAAGTGAGAGTTTAACCTGGTTTATCTACATCTGCTTTGGCCTTTGCACCAGTTGAATTAACTGGATTTGCAATGCCATGCTAGCCAAATAAGGTTGCCCTAACAAACTTTATTCCATGGACTTCTACTGAGTTTCCCAGCCTGTCTATGGCTGTGTCCGAGTGCCAGCTTGGTGATACCTGCTGGAGTCCAGATCTGACTGCTTCTGCTGCCACCTTTCCCCTTCCCAGACAGCCTGCAAAAGCCCAGCAGAGCTTGGTAGGATGAGTTGTGTGCTTTCCTGCAGTTGTCTTTGAGAAGCAGGACCCAAATTATTTTCCTCTGTGAGAATAACCTTCTGGTCCTCAGGAGGAGCTGATCACGTGTAGCCTGCTGCCAGCTCTTCTGACTTTGGTCTTGGCTTTGTATTCTTCTTTCTTAATGCAGTGGTTAAAGTTATTTTAGCTCAGGAGAACCCTGTCTTTCACTTGAAGAAAAAGCCAGCTGCCTACCTCTCAGCTTGCAAATGCACCACCATATCCAAGGGTGACTGGGTGTTACTGGCCAGGAGCCTGGTTTACAGCCTGTCAGATCCTTCTTTCCAGGCCATGGACTGAAGGTGAGAGACCTCAGGTTCTCTTCTCCATCCTCCAAATCCCTTCCCTGAATACCAACCCAGACCAGGGAAGACTGACCATTTGTCCCTGCAGTTGTGACACCCCAACACCCTCCATCTGGACCTAGGAACATCTGCCTTAAGCACCAAGCTCAATCTCTAATGTGGAAATTGTCTCTGACGAAGAACCAGAGGGAGTGACTTATTCCCCAGTCGAGGCTATTTTTTCCCCAATGCCAAGTCAGTATGACATTGCTCTTGCAGCTTCTGTTTGCGCCACTGCTGCTGTTGCTACCCAGTGTCATGAGTTAGCATCTGGAAAGAGGAACATGTGAGAATCAAAACAAGGGTATTGAACAACAGAGATTGTCCAGTTCCCCTTGAATCCTTCTGCAATCTATCCAAATACAGCAGAGATGAAGAAAGGGAGGGCTAGGAATTAGTGGATGATTCATTAGAGTAACACAATTCATTCAAGAGCCCAGCTGCAGAATTAATCACCTTCAATTCTGCTGATAAAACCACCCTGGGACTGACAGGGTTTCAGACTTTGTTCCAAACTGATGACATGCTCTTGGAAACTACATTTTAAAATATGAATTCTGCTTATTTCTTCTGTGGTATTCATATGACAAGGGGGGCTATTTTAAATCTCAGAACTGGAAACTTCTGAAAGAGAAGCAGATGCAAACCTTGCAGTGAAATTATTAGACCTGGCAACAGCATCTTATGTGAGGCAGGCTGTGGAGAGCAAGGCTGTCCTGCCGAGACCTGGGGTAGCTGGCCTGTTGCTCTCCCTCATAAAATGGCTTTTGGATTCCCCCTCAAAACATCTGGTTGCTTCTGGCTGCCTAGCAAAACCCTGCATGTGAACTGACAATGCTTAGAAGAATTATCTCACTGTATGTGGCTGCTGGTTTTTCATGTATATCAGAGATACGCCATGTGCTGTTCTTGTGACAACTGCAGCAAAGCAGCAGTTAAATTTCCATGGGTTTCATCCCTCTCAGACTTTTTCCATCCTAAATGGGAGCAGGATTTCCTGCTGTTATGTTTGTGAGCTGCTGTGTGTATGCAGCTATGCAGAGAGGAGTTTGTTAGGTTTATTTTCCTAAATGGGGAGAAGGAAACCCCTTGATTTGAAAGCAGAAAGGATGGAAACTGCACCGTACTGGAGTCAAAGCTCAAATGGCAGACAGGGTAGGCAGAAACTGTGATTAAATCCTGAGTAAATGTGTGAGGGTGTCACTGGGAAGTGGAGGGAGCTGAGGTCTGAAATAGGGAGAGTGTCTCGGGTGGGCAGAGAGACAGGGTGGCAGTTGGGTCAGGAAGGTGACAGATTGGGTGTCTGCACAGAAATGGTGTGGCTGGATAAAAGGAAACTGGGACAAGAAATGAAGCAGAATGAGGAAGAGCATGGGCAGAGAGGAGCTCTCCACTATATCTGACCTGGAAGGTGAAACGATTTTGGTGAGATACTGGGAATGGGAGATTTTAACTGGCAATATATGCAGCTGGTGGAGCAAAGAAACAGGACAAGTATGCTCCTATGACACTCTATGTAATCTTTCTGCGAGTACAGGAAGCTCTTGCTTAAATGCCACCTTTCTTTCCATAAAGAATATGAATGCAAAGGTCTAGGAACTTTCTTCAGTATTAAGTCACATGTCTGTTTATTTTTCTGAATAGCAGCATTGACTGCTTCGTTTCCTCTTCAAATGAATGCACAAATAGTTGGTGTGGGCAATTCTTTCCAACTGGGAACTCTGCTGAGTTGCATTTCAATTTGTTGTCTACTGATAGAGATATCAATCGATAGTTCCCTGCTGTCAACTAGAGATCCCCAGACTATGGTTTGAGAAACAAGACTGATGGAAGAACCATTTGAAATGGTACTTGTAGGCCAGAAGGCAAACAATGTAAATTATGAGAATTATAAGTGAGAATACCACAAATGAGGGAAGTGCAAAGAGTAATCATGGGATGGGGATAAAATAGCAGCTCTGCCCAACGTGCTTGCTGCATGTTAAACTGTGCACCCCACAGTAGCTTGAAAATCATTGCTGAAATCACAGGAAATGTTGGTTCAGAATGAGGAAGAGCTGTGTCTTCTGATAAACCCTACTCCTCAGGAGCTGCACAGCCGAAGTCCTTCAGCCTACTGAATCTCTGCGCTTACTTCTCAGATTTGATGAGAATCCAGTCTGAAAAGGGGAATTTGTTTAATAACATGAGCACATATTTTACTGGCTTTAACAATGTCAGGCTCTCATTTGAAAAATAACTGAACAATGCTGACCAGAGAGAAGATGTCTGTATAGTGCTCAGGAGGTAAGTAGAGCTGGGACATGGCATGATGTAAACGGTATGGAATAACGGTGAATACAGTCCTGCTTTTAGCTGGGACAGTTAATTCCTGCTAGCTCATGCAGTGGTGTGTTTTGGCTTTAGTCTGAGAACAACGCTGATAACAAACCAATGTTTCAGTTGTAGCTCAGTAGCGCTTACCCTTATCAAGGAATTTTCAGTCTCTCATGCTCTGCCATTGAGGAGCGGCTCAAGAAGCCAGGAGGGTGCAGAGACAGGAACCTGACCCAAACTAGCCACAGGGATATTCCATACCACAGAACATCATGCTCAGTATAGGAACTGAGTTTGCCAGGAGCCACCAGTTTGGGATCAGGCTGAGCATCAGTCAGTGAATGGTGAGACATTATATTATGCAACTCTTGTCTTTCTTGGGGTTTATTCCTCTGTCTCTAAATATTATGAGAATTACAAATTTTATAATAACATTAATCATAATAATGTTACTTTATTTCAATTATTAAACTGTTCTTATCTCAACCCATGCTTTTACCTTTTTCTAATTCTCTTTCTATCCCACCAGGGCATCTATGTGGTCCCTAGTTGCCAACTGTGTTGCCAACCACAACAGTATGACTCAGCAGTTAAAGGTCCCAGTTGCCCAAATGCAACAAGAAATTGCCCCATCTGAACACCAAATACAAACTTTGCATTGCACAGAGGAGGGATGAAAGACAGAAGTAAGCTTTGTGGTCTGATGAAAAGAAACCCAGGTTCCTCTCCTCCGAGAGCTGCACACGCCAGCCCTACCGAAGCTGCGGTATCTCAAGTGAAGCAGCTTTTCCTGCGTACATTTGCATACTAGATCTTTGCTCTTTAGAACTAGTGCTATAATTAAAACAGAGCTGAGAGCTCATAAAGCTGTAGGTTTTGAACAGTATCTCATTTTTACACCTGAAAATATAGAAGCAAAGTTATTACAAAGAGATGAGTCCTGCCGCTTACTTCCTCGCATCAAATCACACGGCATTTGTTTACTCATGGAAAACAGTTCACCAGAAACACCCCCTAACCCACAGAGGTTCAGGCTGTAAATGCAGCTTAGAAGAGTTTTTTTTCTAAGTTGTTTTTAATTGTTTGTTTATTGGTTGCTTTTTTTTCTCCCCAAAGCAAGGACTGTTAGCAAGCCTACTCCTCTGTCGAGCTACCCCAGCCATCTGCCAATGTGGGCTCAAAAGAACATTCTTCAGGGCCTTATCCAATTTGTTGTATCTGATTCATTAAAGTAATTACTCTTGCTATTAAATCATTGCTTGGAGTTTGGCAGCTGCAGGATAATCTGGGACCTAAATTTATAAACCAAGCTAAAATTCTTGGTTTTCACAGAATCGTGGAATGTTTTGGGTTGGAAGGGACCTTAAAGCTCATCCAGTTCCAACCCTTTGACATGGGCAGGGACACCTTCCACTAGAGCAGGTTGCTCCAAGCCCCTGTGTCCAACCTGGCCTTGAACACTGCCAGGGATGGGGCAGCCACAGCTTCTCCGGGCACCCTGTGCCAGTGCCTCAGCACCCTCACAGGGAAGAGCTTCTGCCTTAGGTCTAATCTAAATTTACCCTCTTCCAGGCACAGGATGTGTCTGGTCCCAACACCACCCAAATCCCCCTGCCTCCTGCTTTAGGTTTCCCCAGGACCTGGCATCTGCTGCAGGGACGATGGAGTGTGGCAGAGCTCTTCCTAACACTGTGTTCAAAGATTATCTGCTCTTGTATGTCCTAATCCTGCCAGGAGCCAATCTGGAGCATGAGGCAGCATTAAACAATTTCTGCTGCAAGTCATTGAAACCCAGCTGGCTCTCCAGTGTTTCATTGCACCTTTCTTTGCAATGTTTATGAGCTTTTGCCTATTTATAAAGGCCCATAAAGTCTTGAAGGAAGCTTCTTGGAGCTATAAATTCTCATGCTGAGAAGTGCAAGCAGTCCTGGGGTGCTAAAGCCTATCAAAATAAATTGCCTTAAATGTCCCTCTCTGCATGGACTGTGGATCCTCCTTTGCTTGATGTGAGCTCCCAACAAGGGCAGCTGTTAGCGAGTGCTGCTGTGCAGAACACTGCCGGACACCCACTGAGGGGCCCCTTTGACAGACCGCTCCGATGGGGTGATGAAAACCCCTTTGTGGTTCCATCTCCCCTCGCTGGATGAAGACACCCCAACCCCTGTGCAGCCGCGGGGGGGGCGTGACGTCACACGTGACGTCAGAGCCGCGTGACGTCACCGCTCCGGTGGCCGAGGGAAGGGAGGGGGTGCAGGTGGCGGCTGGGCCGGGTGCTCCCGGCTGACAGCGCCGGGCCCTGCCCTCTCCTCACCGGCCTTCCCCTCCCCTGCCCGGCGTGGCCCGGCGGGAGTTGTAGTACGCAGCGGGCGGAGGCAGCCGGGCCGGCCCCGGGGCGGACTACAAGTCCCAGGCGGGGCGGGCGGCGGCGCTGTGTGTGTGTGTGCGGGAGCGGGCGGCTCGGCTGGGCTCGGCGCGGCAGTCACCTCCCGTCTCTCCCTCTCGCAGCGGCGGCGACGACGATGCAGGCGGAGTCGGGGATCGTGCCGGACTTCGAGGTGGGCGAGGAGTTCCACGAGGAGCCCAAGACCTACTACGAGCTCAAGAGCCAGCCCCTCAAGAGCAGGTGGGACGGGCGGAGGACGCCGTGCCCCTGAGCCGCGGCGGGCCGTCGGTGAACGCCGAGATCCCCCCCTTTCCGCCCCGGCGCTGAGGGGCGGCCATTTAGTGCTTCCTGCCATAATAGCGGCGTTGTCGGGCGGGAGGCGGGCCGGGCCGGCGTTATGTAAAGGGCATTGTTGGCCGTGCGGGGCCTCGCCGTCGCGCCGGGGCAGCCCCAACCGCCCGGGGGTCCGGCCGAGGCGGGTGGGGGGAACAAGGCGCCGGCGGCACCTGTCCCCGGTGAGCGGCTTCCCCTCCACCCCCGGCAGGTGCGGCGGCGCCCGGGTGGGGTCAGCGCGGCGCTGCAAAGTTGTTGCAAGGTCTTACGGCGTGTGAGGTGGTTTGGGGAGGTTTGTTCTGACTTTGAGAGCGGGGTTGGTGCGCGCAGGCGTTTGGGGGCTGGAAACTTTTGCCTGGGTACGTCTGTTTCTTGCTGAAGTGGTGTTTTTTGCTGTGGGAAAACCCCTTTATTCTTATCTAGAGCGGCTGCGTCGCGTAGATATGGTCTGTAAAGCGAAGGGAGGCAGTGAGTGTTTCTGTCCCTTTCGGGGTGCGAGGTACTTGCTTTCCGTCCTGGTTCTGGAAGAAGAAAGCAAAGGCTCTCCGGCACCTTGAGTACCGGCCTTGTCAGCAGTGGCGCGCTTCTCCCTCCTCTGGTTTTTCATTCAAAGTGCTTAGGCAGAAACAAGCCCTCCATTTCATCACAACGCTCCCCTCGGCGGTACCCACCTGCGTGTAAGGTCATTGCTGCAGGTGTAGCGTGTTTGTAATTGAGTCTGCTGTCAGCCTGCCTTTATGTTCATGGTTTTTAGTTTTAAACAATGTTCTTTGTGCGTCTGTACATGTAGTCAAAAAATGAATGGAAAGGTAAATACTTAAAAACATTTGTGCTGGAATGAGCTTAGACTGTACCACTCACTGGTCAGACACACTTCAAAGTAAATGAATGAATTTTTGCTCGTGTTCCAAATGTTTCAGAAACATTCAAAGTCTTTGACTACCAGATGTTAAAAATTCTGTCACTGTTACAGCTGGGGCCACCTCCTGTGGCCTCTCTTCACAGCACCCTACTTCCCGCTGAACCTTTGGTAATGCTGAAAAATGGTGCACATAGTGATGGTGATATGCAGCCTTTCACAGCCTGACAGGCCAGCCAGCCGAACCAGTGTTGCCAGAACTCCTCTGCCCTCCAAGGTTGTGCAGGGAAGTTGCCATTATCCAGATGGATAATGCTTCAAGCTGGGAGCCATGCTAATATGTGGAGAGGGGGCAGCATGTAGAAGATCCGTTCATCAGCAGTGGTGGGTTCCAGCTGCGGTGGAGGCAGCTGGGAGACCCATGAGGCTTTGGGTTCAGTGCCCGTGCCAGTGGAGTACAGCAGTCGTGGAGTAGATCATGACAAGTGCACTGTTATCAGGTAGCTACATCAGCTACAGGTTCTAACTAGTGTGCAGGAGTTGTCCCTTTATGGTTGTCTAGTCTGTAGTTTGTCGATGCCTTCAGCTGGTGTGGGTATGGAGCATAGATAGCCTGTCTGCATTTGACCTTGCACAGGTGTTCCAACTGCTTTTAATTCCTGTGACTTGATGCTTTGGGACCCAAATGTATCCCTGTGTTGTTCACTTCTTTTGGGAGGAAAGTGAATAAAGGTAGTCTGTAATGAAGTGCTGGAGTATTTATCTTTTAAGTGTTGTCAATTCAAACATTCTGGGATTGAATTGGTACAGTATGGTCTTACGCGGTACTTACACAGATCCAGCACTGCCTGCTGTTTGGGTTTAAAGGGACCCCCGTGTCAGTCATCCTGGCTTTCTAGTGTTCCTCAGGCCAATATCTACTCTGATGTTTCCAGGAGGGCTTGTTTGTTAGAAGTGACAAGTTGCCCCAGTCTGTCTTGAGTCCCTCCATGCGTATCCATGCGTACAAGAAGAGGGAGCCCTGAGGGTGGAATAACAGCCCATGGTTTTTCTGGCAGGTAGCAGAATGACATGTTAACCTCGACGTGAAGCCTGTCCAGCTCACATACAGCTTTTACCCTGAGGTAGAGTCCCAGTTGTCTTCCTGGTCTTGTGGGAGAAGAAGAAGCAAAGGAGCCAGGGGCCCCTGCCAGGTCCCTATAAACCTGTCCTTGGAGCCAGGCCGATAAAGCTTGATGATAACAGGAGGTAAAAGTTGCTCACAAACCTGTTTGCTTCATGATGTGCAGATTGTAATCTTAAAAGGGCTTCTGTAGTCCTTCAGCTTTGCTGAGGCCTGAAACCAGTCTGACTGATGATTATCAACAGTATTCAGCATCACCCTGCTGCTTTCTCCTGTGGATGTAAATTGGGAGTAATTGCACAGCAGTCAGTGGAATAACACCGGGTCAGCATGGTGTAGCGATGGGACTGTGGCCATGGGAATTGCTTTCTTACTGTCTGCTCTGCAGCCTTGCTCTGGAAAGGTGCCTGGGGAGCAAGCAAAACGGAGGCAATACCTGTGGTAAGAGACAAGTCTAAGTAGCAATCTTGCTTTTTCCCCTGGTGAGAACTGCTGATTTCCTAGCAACGTTCAGGACTGTCTCTGTTCTTTTTTAACCATGAGAGGTGAGAAGCATCCTTGGCTTACTCACAGAAGCCGAAATTGTGAATACCTGGAAAAAGCCACCTAGCTCAGAAATACAGAAGAATGGCAGTGCTCTGAACCAATAATAAACTTTTTGTTGCCTGGTTTTGCTGAGCCCTCTTGCTAGTGCTGTCCTTCACTCAGTAAAACACTGTTTACTTCTTTCCAGGTTGCTGGTTTTCCAATGTGTTACATTCTGTTAAAGATTTCTGCTCTCCAGTGTGCCCTCACAGTTACTCCATCCATATTTCATAATTCAAGTCTGCAATCGAAAGCCACAAGAGGTACAGTAATAAAGGCTTTTTGCAGTAAATATTATACTAACTTAGGCCAAGCCACAATTGAGTGCTAGAGGCCAGGGAAAAATGTAAGCCCAGCAAAAAACTTTAATCACAAGGGATGGAGAGAGTACATGGGGCTGCAATACATCAGTTCCAACTACAGTTTCTGAACCCTTCAGCCTCATGAGAAGTTAGCTTCTTGTGCTAAGCCCTAGCTACATTTAAGGGTTCTCTGGGATCTGCTGTGGTTGAGTGTCTTTGAAAACTGAGAAGATGTTTTGGTTGCTTTGGTTTCTCCAGAATCACTTTTCACTGTGGGAGGAAACTGGACTTTATGGCTAGCCAGGAAGACAATGAGATTTATTTTTTTTTTCCTCACATTCATGCTTCATTCCTCTCCTGCCGTATTCCTGAAGGATAATAGTCTTAATTTATAAGTACATACACTTAAGTATTGTGTGTGTTTGTGTAATGAACAAGTAAATAAGGTTTCTTTCCTGGTGCAAGCAGTGCACAATGAAATTGATGGAGTTTTATTTTCAGGCAATCAGTTCAAGAAAATAATCAGTTGTTACCAAAGAAAACAAAGATCCTGATGTGTCTGCACACAGTCATCAGGGTACTGTAGGCTTAAGTTACATTCATTTAATGCTCATGTAAATTCTTTACATCACTTGACTTACTAAAACAATGTTTTGGATATCAAACTGGTACCTGGAAGTAAAGACTTTACAGTCTGCCTTCACGCAGGGCAATCTGAACTAACCCAGGTGTGCCAAATGCAGAGAAGAAATTGTATATTCAGTGGCTTTTCTGTATTTTTTGGTTCTCTGTAATGTGTGTCCTTTTGGATGGGTGCATGACCTAGGAAGAGCCAGCAAATCATTGTCAGTTGTTGTAATTTACTGTCTTACTCTTAATAAAACCATGTACTTGCAGGTTAATTACTGGTATTTGTGCTATTTTCCATTGCCCTTTCCCAGCTTGCTTATTTTCATACTGGTTAAAAAGCACCTGAATGATGCTGTTGCTGAAGTATTTTTAGTGGAAAAAAATATTGGGAAGTGCTTTTAAGTTGCATGATGGTTGGTTTTTTGAGGAAGCTTATTCTTGCTTTATGAGCAATAGCATTGAGATGTAGAGTTTGTCATTATTAAAGCAGTGATATTTTTATAAAATTCTCATAATGCCTGGTATCAAAATGCTTTTTCTTATATGTAAACCTTCAATATTTTACTTATATTAGCTAGTATCTCGTATCTATATAGTTAAGATCTCTGTAAAGCACTTCAGCCCCCTCCCCCCTTTTTCCCATTCTTCTGATGCTGTGCTAAACATTGAAGTCTTGATTTAGTTAAAACTTCCCTTTTAATACACAGTGTTTGAGGAAGTATGAATTTCACTCGAGGCACACGTTTCTGAAACATGTACTTACTCTGGAGCCAGAGAGGACTTTTTGTAAAGTGCCTTAGTCTGCAGATGATCAGATTTAATTTTGTAAATGAACTTTGCAGCGTGATTGAATTTGAACTTGATTACATTAGGCTTAACGTTGAGTTTGTGCCGTATTGGAGGTAGTCTTTTCGTATTCCTGCTATTTATGGATCTTATTCAAGTGTTTTATATTCTGGTTGGGTTCTGCAATGCAGTTTGTTCAAGCTACTGCTTATATCTGTTCCAGTTGTGCAAGAAGTGGAAAATATCCTTTATTTAGAACAGGTCACATGTGCTTGCATCCAGAAACCATGTCTCAGTGTGTTTAAAAAAAAAAAAAATAAAAATGTGTCTTGGAGGAACAGATTTAAAAAGTTCCTGAAATATTTTTCCGTCTGTTACAGAGGAACATCACATACTTGAAACTAAAAGGTAATAATAGCAGAGTTTAAAGTGATACGTAGGCCTGCACTAACTGAAGTCAATGGTAAAAGTCTTAACCGACGTCAGTGGGAGTAGAGCTAAGCCAAAAGTATGCCTCTTTGAAATCTCTCCGGTAACATTTTTGTGAGTGAGTCAATAATCCCATGTTTATTCAGCACCTCAAATTCGCCTCCCTGGGAAGGAAACCCTCACCACATCTTTTTGTACTACTTTATTTTTGAAAACAGACTGAAAAGGCAAGGCTGCAGTTGGAGTGTCTGTTGTATAAACATGTGGAGACAATAAGTGGTATTTCTTTACACTGGGAGCTAGTGCTGCTCCCTGTCTGTAGCAGAGCATTTTCCACAGTGAGAGATCTCTGTTGACCTTTTCTCTTCTGTGAAACTCTCGCTCTTGTTATTTGCAGTAGGCCTTTGCTATTTAGCAAGGAAACAGAAATAGCCCATGAAATTCAGTTCGGAATTTGCTTTGATATGAGCTATTGAATGTCACCTTTTTGCTTCCCCAACCTGCTTTCCTCAGGAGGATTTTGTGCAGCTGCTAAGCTGGCCAGAGAGTGCACAGGTACTTTGAGGCTGAGCTGACTGCCCTGACTGTGCACCTTTTAGCATGCACATGTATTTTCTTTTGATTTATTGGGCTGCTGACTGTTACTTGTGTGTAAGTATATATGCACTCTGCATGAGATGAATCCATATACCTTTCTGGTGAGCAGGAAGCTCCACTAGCTGGCTACGATCGATATACAGAATGCAGATGATAATTTGAATCAATACATTCTTCTGCCTTTGAAATCACTGGAAATGACCCAATGCAGCCCTGCTGGTTAATGGCTGGGGTACTGCTCATTTCCCTGTGTGCAGTGGAGGTAATTTCACAAGCCTCTGGACCAGAATGTTTGGGGCTGCTGTGAACCTTCCAGTTGTCATTAGCCAGTCATTGTAGAGCTTATTCTGCGCTGTGTATGTTTTTATTTAGCATGTAGGGTGATGTATCGGAGGTCCTTCCCAGCACTGTGGTAGGCAACAGGACTAATTCCTGCTCTACGGTTTGGTCAGGATCTAGACGAAAACTGTGAAATTAGAACAGAAAAGACTTGCAGATGTGTTGTTTTATAAACAAATCCAGCCCCTCACCATGTTCTATGATGAAAGGTTTAATGGGAAGAAATCTGTACAGCTGCAGAAATAAGGGTACAGGAGAAGCCTGTTCTGACATTTAACTATACTGTCCTCCTATTTCTGTTTGCTTTCCAAAGCAACATGCTTCAAGACTTTCAAATGAGACAGAAGGAGTAATTTTCTGTTTAAATTTCAGCTAAATAATGAAATTGTGTGCTGGCTCTTCATTGTCTTCCGAGAACGATCTGCTGGTTTCAGTATTGGGAGCAAAATGAGAGTCCAACTTCCATTACTCTGGTCAGGCTCTTGGCCATTATTGTCTGTCTCGTTCTATTTTAGATTCAAAAAGTTTTTGAAATACATTGGTTATAACGTGTTTGTTTGGTAAAATTTACTGTCTTTTTTGCTGGAACAAAGACAACATGATTAAGCAGCATGGCATGGCAGATTGTGCTGGACAGTTAACCATTGCATTGCTATCATATCCTATTAGAACTGTGTTTATTTTATTTACTTACTTTTATTAATAATCCCAGCAGCTAAACAGTAACAGGACAGTTACTGGCTTGCATATGGTTTTATGCTTTATTTCCTAATGGGGAAAAAGCAGCACAGGAAAAGGAGTACTGTTGCATATTTATAATACAACAATGCTACTGCTTTATCGGCAACAGCTGTAAAATAGCTGATGCCTCTTTCAGTGTCAAGATTGAAATATTTCAGTGTTTACTGGAACCAAAGACTGTAATATAGCCTGAGACAGGTCAGCCTGTCCTCCAGCAGGAGTTACATGCAGTTTTCAGTGTCAGATATGCTTGTTGTGGAGGGGCACTGGCAATTTTGGGGTGCCTTCTGAAAGGGCTCTGTCCCAGTGTCTTTGGGTAGCATTTCAGCATGCGACTTGCATAGGCCCTAGTCACCAAAGTCTGTGGGCTTTGGCTGAGAGCGTTTCAAAGAGAACACAGGAGTGTCCAAGTGAAAGAGGATGGTGTGGGTATCACTGTGACAAGTACAAAACCTGTGAAATTTCGTAAGGAAGGCTTGCAATACAACTGCTAACTGGTACTTTAGCCACTAATAGTGCCTTTGGATCAAGCTCATTTTTTCTGGTAACATCGCTGCTGCAAGGGCTGCTGTAATGTTTGTGTTAGCAGCTTTCTGCCAAGCATGCAAGCCAGGGTCTGGTGGTTTATAGCTTTATTTCTTTCTTCAGTGGAAAAAACACTGTATAAACCTTCTGTAGCCCCCCCCCCCCCCCACTGACCTGCTGCTCACAGCTGCTGCGTGGACTGGACTGGCAGGTTGAAGGGCAAAAATGCGTTGCTGTGATATATAATTACTTCTTCCAGCATGAGCCAACAGAGCTGCTTGCTGTGATGATTGTTACGTATACTGCTATGTAAAACAGAATGCAAGTTTAATGTAGGGTTTGGGCTAGTATTTTAATGTTGTAATTAAAAGCCTGTAACAGTAAACAAGTTTTTTTTCAAATCAGTTCCCATGAAGATTATTCCTTTACAATGCAGGCAGGCACGCATTCGCAGGTGTAGAGTTCATGAATTCTGTGTCACTTGGAGAAATGAGCATCAAGAGCAAGCACCTCTTTTTCAGACCCTTTTACTCTAGAACCCTACAGGTATGGTGTAAGACATCTGGAGATCGATCCTGCAGTCACTATTTCATAGGGATATTTCAGCTAAGGGAAAGTCGCATTTGAGACGATGCGGCAGTTTCTGTCTCTTGGAAGAACTGGATTCATCCTTCTTAAATGCTCCAAAAACTCCAGGGATCTTGTTTCACAGGTACGTTGCACCTCTGTTCATGCTGTTCTTTTGACACAAAATGGGTGTAAGCCCACCTGAGGCTGGTGTGGCTGGGGGTCTGGTTTTCTTAGATTGTCTCATGAGACTCCTTGGGAAGAGACCATGAAGTTGCAGGGAGTAGGAGGAAGGTTTGTGTCTTTTCAAGCCAACAAAGGCGAGCTTTGCTTGGCTATGTGAAAGGATTATGTGCCTGGTTTGGCCTGCTGGTACACGAAAGAATTTTTGTGATGAATTCTGGGAAAAAAGGACTTTACACTGTGAAAACGGTGATCAACATCTTTCCAGGTACCCGAAACTTCCATCTTTCCATCAAAAGATGTTGAGATATTGAGGCGCTCGAAGCTTGTCACATTTAGCGTGCTGAAAGCATCATGCCAATAATAGATACTGTATTGCCAAAGCTTGCTTGTACCGTAGGATGCTGAGACACCATTTCTTGTCTTTGCAGTTTGTGACCACACACAAACTGCTGTATGAATGGTAGAAACCCAGTAGGGCAGGGATGTTGGGATCGGGGGCCACAGAAAAGTAACAAGGAGAATTGGGAACAACTGAAATGCACCAGATAAAGGATACTTCAGAGAACGGAGATAGTAATGATGATTGTTATTAATCTTCCTGCCAGCCATCCTGTTGTAACATATAAACATACAGAAAATAGGAGTTACTGTAATCCTTTCTGGAGGAGAAATAGCTAGCTAGATAGGAAACTTGGAACAGAACTAAAACTGCTGGGAACTCTTTCAGGCTGGGAAGATGGGAGCAGGCTTTGGATGCTGTCAGATGGCAAGAGATGGGGAATATGGGCAAAGAGGGGTTGTGCTTCTTAAGCTTTAAACTGGAAGTTGGAATAGTACTGTAGAGATAGAAAAGGATCATTGAGATATGAGTGGGAAAGCCTGGCTGAGCACATTTTGTGCACATTTACTATTTCAAGATTCTTTGGGTTTTACTAAATAAAGAAGGATAGTGTGTGTGTAAAATATGACTGACTTTGGAAATGCTTTTTCTGGACGTGTCCCTGCATGGTAATATGCAGCTGTAAAGCCAAACTGGGAATACAGAGGTACAGACCCTTTTTATAATGCTTGCGGTGTTCAGCTTGAATAAGTAAGAGTTGCACCCTGGGAGAATGAAGTTGGAATGGTAGAGGTTTGCATACGTACATGAGGGAATGATCTTACAGATGAGCAAAGGGAAACAAGCTTTTATAGGCTGCTCATTGGAAGCTGGGAGGAGTTCAGGGAGGCGTGGGGCTCTTGCAGTGGGTCCCCTGGGATGCCATTAACTCCTGTTTGGGTTTCTGCTCGGTCTAGCAAGCTTTATTTTATTTGAATCAACTATTTACAATTCTACCCAAGCCCAGGCAGGCTGAAGGCACATCCCGGATGTCAAGTCTGTCTAGTGAAGACATAGGCATGTCTCAGAAGAGTTGCTGGCATCATTTATTTATTTATTGCTGTTGTAACACGAAGGTTACCATCTGATAAATAATTATTCCACCCTCGGAGGAGGCACATTGTAAATCTGTTAAGCTGCCCCTTTGTTTGTTAGGCTTGTGCATAATGAGTTTGGAATTTAAGATTAGTAGTATGCCGTGCAACTGCTCATTTCGTGACTTCATCCTCCTGCTCAGATTGCCTGCCTGTCCACCTGTCACATCCTGTTGGGCACCTAGGGCTATATTCGTAAGGGGAACTTTGGTTTAGCATTGCATCATCTCAGTTCTATGTGTTCTGCTGCCTAGTGGAATTAAAAAACAAACCCAGCCATGAGGTAGGCGTGAAGGTTCCCTACAGAACACATGGGGGAAAGGTGGCTTCAAAGAAGGCTTGTGAAAACTGGCATGTGGATTGAGGGATGGCCTGAGTCAGGCAGTGCTGGGTGTAGGAGGCTGGTATCGAATGCTGTCCCTTGAAGATTTAGTTGTCTGGTCTAGGTGAGCTGTTGCTAAGTGCTTCTCAGAGTGATGTGCCAGAGACAGGTCTGCTCTTATGGAGATGAGGAAGAGCAGGTAGTACCACATCCTCCTGCTCCAGCCTTATCCACTCAGGACACACAAGTTTTGAGTTCCTATCCTGCCTGTGACTCAAAATGTGGGATGGAACCAAGTCCACCACGCTTTGGACTGCCCAAACCAATAAACCATGGGGTTTTGAGGTGTCTCTTTTGCAGGAGGTGGTCTGTTTTGCCTTGTGTAGTTTTCATTGAACAGGTATGAGCAGGAGTGGCTTGGTGTAACACAAGGGAGTGAGCATTCACCTGCTTCAGGAAGTAGTTATTTGCACAAAGTGAAACAGTTCTACCAGGAGGCAGGGAAAATGTGCTCAGAAATTACACGATTTTCAGAAACAGTTTCTTCTAAAAAGTAGTCGCCCAAATCTCTGTAGTAGAGGTCACAGCATGAAACATGGGGACTTGCATATGAGCAGTGATATTTGGGGCATAGACTGCTGGATGAAGGGGAAAAGTCTTTAGGGTTATGGGAACCAGAGATTCCTGAATGGTTGCAGGCAGGCAGTGAAGTCAAAAGAAGGAATGGGCTCTCTGGTACTGATGGCCAAGGACCTTTCTGAGTTGTATACATTGGTGAGGAAGTTGTTGGTCAAAGGTGAATATTAAGACAAGTATACGTATTTCTGAAGAGCATTTAAGATTTTAGGAATGTGAAATCATTCCTGGTACATCCAGAGAAGTCTGAGTCTGTACAGAAGTGAGTTAAGGAGTAGAGTAAGGCAGGAGATGAAACAAGGTTATGTCTCTATCACAAGCTTGTTGCATAACTTACAGTTTCAGTCTAATTGCAAAACTATTTTGCAGGTAATAATTTGGTTCCCAGCTAATACAGCTTTTGATACTTACTGTAGCAAGCTGTGCTGTAAGAGCTGTTAGCTCTGAAGATGCCAGCAAGGACTTTGTTTCTCAATTGTGTCAAGTAATGAAAAGCGTGAAATGGATCTGCCTGTGAAGAGGGTCTTAAAGGTGTTGGAGCTGCCCCTGTAAGGAAAGGAAGGCTGGCTGCAAGTGGCCTAGTCCTGCATGTTTGCAGGGCTGGGGAGGGTCTTGTGGTCTTTCTGATGTTTCCCAAAGGAATCGGCCACCCTACCTTTACCTCAGTGTCCTACCTTCTGGGAGAGATCCCTCTGATAAGGCAGTAATTAACATCCTTCCAAAGGAGTTGTGAAAGGAGACAATTAAGTATCCTTCACTTAGCCTTTCTAATGAAGGTGCTTGTAGGAGTTGTGCTGGGGTACTTTATCTCTGTAGGACAAGGTTTCCCTCCTTTGGGTCTGCAGTGATCTCTTGCACAGTCTAGGGAAGGGTGTTCATGGGTCTCAGGTGGGATCTTTAAGGATTTCTTCTCTGAAACTGTTGACCATTTGGCCTTTTGTGTTCCACTTGAAACTATTAATAGACCTGCAGAGGAGCAGGTCCAATGATACTGTGTTCCTGAATGCTGTTCTGCTGTGCCAAGTGTTGGCTGTGTACCAGCTCAGTGAAAGGAGGCTGGTGAGAAAAGTTGGCTTTCATGGTGAGCTGTGACCTGGAGCACCTCTTTCTGATGGTGGTTACAGTCTCAGCTGATAATCCCACCATTTTCATGCCCAGAGCTTCTCCTGGACAGCCTGGACATTGAAGCTGCTTTAGGTAGGCACGAGAGACACATGGAAAAGGACAGGTCTTGCTTTCCCAGGACCATGCTATCATTATGGTGCAGTGTTCAGCAGATTGTGGTGATGCTCTGCTCTGCCATCCTGATTGGCTGATGTGGAAAACCAGCAGCACTGCAGGAAAACACATATTAATGATCTAAAGTAGTGAGTTCTTGCAGCTCCTCCTTGGTTAGGTACTGGGTTTGCTCACTTGCCTGTTTTCTCCTATTGAAATGTGCTATGAGCTGGAGGACGGGACTGGTTTGTATGGTTACCAGTCTCATCCCCTGCTATCTGATAACTCCTGCCCCGTTGCTATGAAACGTGTTAGTGAGATGCCGTGTAAAAGGGATGAATATCCATCTGTAACTGCAGAGAGGTTTTTCTGTGGCTCATCGCTCGCTGATCTTTCTGATCAGTTTTCTAATTGTGCTGGTGGTGGATTTGAATGTTGTCACACAATTATCTGACGTGTGTTTCCCATCTGTAATTTAATACACTTCCACTGAGTTTATTAAATAGCACAGCGCAGAAAATCGCAATATCTGTCCTCGTTGTCTCTTTTCAGTGGGTTTCTATTTTGTGGCAAGGACTTTCACAGCTCTTGATATTCCAATTCTGTAATCACTATTTATTCTAAGACAGCTTCCCCTGTATTTAAGAGCTACAGGATCAGACTGTGCTTTGGAAAAATGCTAAATTTGGCTGCTTGCAGTCATCCAAAGTACATAGGTTGTTCAGTAGGTGCTGTTTGGCTTCTTGTAGCGCCATAGGGAATGGCGGCTATGTGGCGGAAATGCAGTTCCTCCTTACTGTATGTAGCATAGGTAAAAATAAGCGGTTGCATTAGAAACTGTGCTTTACTTGGTTGCACTAGAAACTGTGTGTGCTTTATTTGGTGGCACTTACAGAGCACCCTGGCAGCAGAAAGACTGATGCTCTAGAACTTCAAGATTGTATGGATCGCGTTGCATTTCTGCTGGAACAAAAATATAACAGGCTCAGCATTCGCACTTTCCACTTGTGTATTGTTTTCTCTTCATTTTGTGTATTTAGAAAAAGCTATGCCCTGCAAACTGCTGGTTTAGTGTTTTCTGTGGAATGAAAGCCATCTGCAGGATTTAACTGAATTTCATCGAGGTTTTTGGTAACAGGCTCTTTTCTGTTTCCTGGCATTCTGTTAGATGAAGATGAGAATCCAAGTTAAAATTAAGTTAGTTACCTGTGTGCTGGTTTATGACCTGGAATCTTAAAAACAACTTGGGCTTGTTTGAAGTTGTAAAAGTAATGGGAATATCAAAATGATACGTAGGGTCTTCCATAAGCATTCTTCCTGAGCAAATGCGTGCCATAAGCTGCTTTTTTTTTTCCCTAATATATTTTGAATCTTTGGCATAGTGGGAGCTGCAAGCTAAAGAAAGCATCTAGCATTCGTGCCGAGGCTTCTTTGAAAGAGATCAGACTTAAATGCCAACTGAAGTTAAGCGTATGTTTAAAGACCTCCCTTGATCAAGCCTTCATTCAGCAAAACACTTCCATGTATTTTTTATTTCAGAATCCTAAATAATTCAATGGGTTTTGTGCTGGCAGGTTTAAACTTGTTGCAGCCCTAAGGCTGTAACGAACGCGGGAGTGCTCCAGGAAACCATAAGCACATGAACCGTGCTGCTCATCTATTTGTGCTTGAGTTTCAGCGTATGGTTTGAATACGTTGTTGGACTGGGAGAAGAGTGTTCAGCATATGACAGGCTGCTAAATCTGATGTACTTTTGAGCCTGACACTGTGACTTTAATTTATTCTGCTTTTGTTGAAATACTACTTGGAAAAGTAAAAAATCCCACTGAGAAGAGAAATGCATAATCTTTTCAATGCGAGGTGCAGAATGAACAGATCTTCAGTATGGTCTGTCTAACAGAGGAAGAGCTCTATCAGTAAGTTTTCTTTTCATCTTTTCCCACAAAAGACTTAACTGCCCATTTATTTTTTGATGCTCTGATAATAGTGTTGGCTTACATAGTAATTTTTTGGGGTGGTAGGGTTTTTTTCTTAGGTTGTTCTCAAAGCCAACCACAGTGATGTTAGTCTGATACAAGGTGTCGGGTGGATCGGTTCTGAAAATTTGGAATAGGGTTGGTTCCAGCAGTCTTAAGTTTTTCCCAGTGGCTGTATAGAATCAGAGAGTCAGTGAGGTGATGCCCCTGGAGATCATCTCATCCAGCTCCATTGCTCGTCGTGTTGAGTAGATTGCTCAGAGCCATGTCTCAATGGGTTTTGAGTATCTCCAAAGACAGAGACACTGCAGCCTCTCTTGGTAACCTCTTCCAGTTTTGATGAGCTTCACAGAAGAAGTGTGGTTTTATTTGGTTGTTGTGGGGTTTTCTGAATTGTACATAGCTCATACCTAAACTGCTGTTTTGACTTGTCTATCACAATGCGCAGTAGATGGAGTATGCAGGAGGCTCCACACCTTCTCCCCAAGTTGCACTCCTTCAGCTTTGCTTTTCTAAGTAAGGCCAGGAATGTCTTTATCTAAACTGTTGCAATTTGTCCCAAAAGCAGTTGATGGTACAGGCATAGGTAAAGACCTGGTAGGCAGAACTTGGGTCTTTTTTAGTCTTGGTTCAAAGCTGCCAGGCTTTCTTCATCTTGATTTAACCTTGTTTGACACAAACTATGTTTTGCTCTGTCATTCCTTGTTGTGAATGGATGCAAAGCACCCGACAGCATAACATTACATTAAATAAGCACTTCAGCTTCAGTGCAGAGGTTGCGTACAGTGCTGCAAAACCATACCTTGGTAGTGGTTGTGCAAAGCATTTGACAGATGCTCATTGCTTGTGATGTTATCTGGACTGTTTAACATGCATAATAATTCCACCAGGCTGTTGACTAAAATATTCCAGTTCTTTGATGCACCAGCACTAACTTGCCTGCTATGAATTCACACACTAAAGTCAAAATTACTTCTAAAATAGTAAACATGAACTTTGGCCATTTCATGCTCTGGGATAATTCTAGAATCGGTTCCTCAGTGTGCTTGCGCAAAGGGCTTTTTTGTAACCCACAGCTGGGTCTCTGCTCATCACGACGGCATACAACACACTCTGCCAAGCTGTATTAAAGCAGCTACCTGGAAACATCAGTTTTCTGCAGGTTGCTTCTGGTAGCCTTAAGGTCCAGCAAACTGGAGATCTTAGAGAATGTGTTCTTTAGCATAAAAAAATGTTTATTGGATTTACTGGAAAAGTTTAATTCAGAGGTGCCTTCTGGGTAAAATAAAGCAGTTAAATGCAAACCTTTAATGACACTGTCAGTAGCAAGTAAGAGTCCGATGCTGTGTCATGCTATAGCTGTCTTACTTCATTCACTTGGTGTCAGACATAGAAATGAACATGTGCTGCACAGTCTCCAGTTTGTATTTTCTGAGGCTGCATTTGTTTCTCTCTACTATCAGGCTCTGACATGTTTCAGTAACTGGAGTTGACTGGCAATAACAAAACATCAAGAATAGAAAATAAACTATATTTACTGCTCCAGACTTTGCTCCTTTTGCATTTGCCATAACTATTGAGAAAGAGGCAGAAAGTTAAGGGTGCTTTCCTGGAATAGCACTTTCTGGGAAAGAGACTTGGTTGCTTATTGCCATCTAGAAGCTCCAAACAAACCTGAGACACAGTAGACTCAATGGTCCTTCTTACTTTAAGGTTATAGATGAGGACTGTGTCTGCATTTGTGCAGTCCTTTAGGGCTTTTCTCATGTAAATGAGTGACTTTGGATGATAAACAGCGTGCAGCAATACCTGTCCTCCCAGGCAGGTACGGCTTAGTTAGCTGTTAGGTGCCTCAGTGACAAAATTAATACCATGTGAGTGCTGAATGTTGGTAAGACTTGCCTCTACCTGTACTACGTGCAGTGAGAGTTTTTTTCCCCATTGCTTTTCTTTGCCTTCACTTAGTGGTACGTACAGGGCAAATGAGGAGAAGCAGGTTGGGGAAAGAGGTCTGTACATCTGCTTGCAAAGGCCCATTTTGAAATGCTACTGGATTATCTCACTGTAGATGCCGGATTCAGGAGCAGGAGAAGCCCTGTTCTCTTGTCCTCTGGGTAAAATGTGGGACCCTGGGAGGTCTCACTGTGAGAGCTGCTGCTTAAATAAAGCTGTTGGGGCAGTTTAACTCTGCAGTGCTTAACTTCAATTAAGTTGTCAAGCCTAGCATTGCTTTAGGCATTAATAGAGTTTCACTCTCACTTAAAAATCTGGTTTAGTAATTAACCTCCATTTTATTCTGGAGTTCAGAAGGTGCTTGTTTAGTGCAGCAAATCTAATGTCATGTGAATTAAAACATGAAAGATACTCAGTAATGAGAGACTGAAACAGGGTAGTGCAGAAATTAGATTATATGCAGTTTACAGGGCGTTCTGAGGTACTGCCTCACCTCTGCATTGCTCAGTTAAGGAATGTTCTGGAAATTAGTAATGGAGTTTGGATTTCTGTTGTTGCACATGGAATTTTTATTGCACTTAGGTTTATTGTGCAGCTTCTTCTGAAATCTGGACATTGTGACAGTGCAACACAAGCTGTGAGATGTTTAGAGAGGCTGTGAGGAAAGTATATAAAGATAGAGGGACCCTGGGTTCATCTGGGTGATAAGAACTAATAGTTGAGATCCCTTTCTCTGTTGTAACTGAAGACTCAACCCAAACTCCCTCATGTTCTGCTGAATTTATTGGAGAGACACAGGAGGATGGTGAGTGGAAGGAGAATTACATCTATAGACAGCAGAACTGCTTCACAAAACTTGGCCTGGCCATTGTGGTATCTTTGGTAGCTTTCTTCATGCTTCTTCGTACCCGTTTTACATCCTACCACAGCTATTACTGTTACAAAGAAAAGTAGTCCCTGGCTTTTCTGGCGAGAGGACTGTTTGTCATTGACGTATAGCTGTGTGCTGCTGCTCCCGTCTGTAGGAGTGGAGCTGCTGTGCAAGGGGAAATGGGTTTAATTTTCCCCAGGAAGTGTCAGGCTTATTGCATGTATGAATGGAGTACATGTCAGCTGCTGAGTCTCATGAGTTTCAGAACTGAACTGACTGCTAGCATTACAGCAATTCATATGGGCTGATATGCCTTTGGACAGAAGGTACAGGCCTTCAAACAGGCCAGAAAAGTGCACCAGTTTCTGCTGCCCAGGGGTTTTGTGTGGCTGCAGGGGTAAGGGGCAGCTTTCAGCTTTTCTACTGAACACTGCATGCACAAAGTGTTGTTTAGGCATCTCTTTCAGTCTGGGAATTGGGAACTATGTAAAAGCACCGAGTCAGAACATGACAAAGGCATTTGCAGAGCAGTACTGTCATGCTTTTGCCCTGTCACGTGCATTCTAATGTTAAAGCGCACTTCTACCAGTTCTCTGGTATTGTCTACTACAGGAGACTTCAGAGGTGAAGATGCAGGAGGCTCAGTGTTCAACCCGCCACCTCTATAGCTTAGATACGTGTAATCAAAGGGTTTGTCTTTTCTATCATTGGAGTGAATTAAGGGGAAAAACAACCTCTAACCAATTACTTCACTCCTTTAGTTCCAAGGCTGTAATGTGAGGTAAAAGTTCATCTTCTGAATGCCAGCAGAGGGACTATGCACTGTGCGGGGTGGGGTTTGGGCTGTTGCTGCAAGGTACAGCCATGCCCATCTCTGCCTTGAGCCCCAGTCCTGCACCCAGGGAAGGAGCTGGCTGCTAAATGGCTGCAGGGAGGGTTGGTTTATCTCGCTGAGTCAGTGGGAAAGGACCACACATGCATTGGCTTGCTGAACTGACTTGTAACTGTGTGACCGTAGCACAAGGCTCAAGCCAGGGCAGGGTTGAGAACCAGACTGTGGGAAGGCAGGACTCCTCCTTCTGTAGCAGCTTGCAGTTATGCTGAGTATTAGATGAAGCATCAAATCATGCTGCAGACCTAATAAAAACGTGGTAAAAGTAATGTGTGAGTTGTATGGTTGCTGACCTGTGGTTGGTTTTCTGTCTGCAGCTGAATTTTGCTGTCTTACAAACAACATTCCAGTCGAAAGTGTGACAAGTACCATGCTTACAGCCAGTGACATCTTTACTAGTGAGTCCAGTTTGATGACTTCATAGGACTGATTCTTGACATACTGAATCTCTTAAATGAATGAGCAGTAATGCCAGTGGTCTGGTAACCTGCCAGCACTCTTGAGCTTTATGCTTACTCCATAGGAGCCACATCCCAAATATGGCTCACTGAGCTCGTCACCTTACGGCTCAAGCATAGCTTAGTTAATTCTGTGTAATAATTTACTGGTGTCAGCTATCCTGCAGTAGTTATCTGTGTGCAAAGTCCTGGTTCATAGCAAATATGATGTAATGCAGGTTAACGCTAGCCTCTTTGACTGTAGACTAAGCTAAGCTGTTTTAGCACACATGGGCTGTAGTCTAACAGCACACATGGCTGCTCTCACTGCTTAGCTGCTGAATGGTAAGTTTTTAAGTCAAGGTGTTTTGATTGGCCACCACTGAAACCTGGAATCACTTGTGTTAACTTCAGCTGTAACGTCCAAGTCATCTTGTGTTAATCCGTTTTCCATGGGAGACAGAAAACGTAGATAATGGATGAAACGGGATTAAATTCTTCCAGTGTGTAGCCACTGCTGGTTACTGTGGACTAGTTTGACAGGGTTCACATCTGTGTTAACTTTCAGAAGACAACATGAAGCTATTATGCAGTTACTTCCCACTCCAGGATCTGCACATCAATTAGGAGAGGCTGCTTACTCATGCTCCTCAAAAGTTGTGCCAAAATAGCTGTTACATTATGTCAGAGCCCATATTTTCATCTTGAACAATTAATCAGAATATAAACCTTGTTCTTCCTCGGCAGCTTTGTATAGAGACCTAGGACTTTGATACAAAGTACCTTGGAGCTGTGCTGGTTGAAGAGGACTCCCCTGTAGTTGGCACACGTCAGGGAAATTATTATGAAATGTGATGTTATTTTGCCAGCGGTATATCTAGGAAGCTCCAACAACAAAGTCCTCTATAAACAGCATTTGTTCTGCATGTTATGACTTACTCTACTGTAATGCTTAGGATCCCTGCTTGGGACCCAGCATCCCATGCTGCCGGTAGGTGCTGTGTGAGCACGAAGGAAGGTGGTGGGCTGCTTCACAGCAGATCAGCAGTCTGAGAATAAGATACAAGAAGCAGATGGCTACAGGGGAAAACAATGAGGCAGAGCTGTCAGTGTGATGGGAAGGAGTCCGAGTGCACCCACTGCCTCGCTGTTGTCGGCATGCTGCCCAGGGAAGAGGTCTTGAGACAGACAAGGTGGATCATAGAACAGGTACAATTGGAGGCACCTCTGAGCACCTCCTGTTATAAATAGGAGAAAGCTCTGAGCAGGCGCTGTAGAAGTGTGGCGTTTTTGGTGATAAGCTTGCAGCTATTGTCAAGCATCTGTGGTTCCAGATCCCAGCCTTGTCTCCTTGGATAGCTGGTAGTGGTTCATGGTGGTCCAGAGATTCGTGGTAGCAGAGCCTCGGGCAGGTGTAGCATCTCAATTAGTATGTGACATGCCAAGGAGGCAGTGTCCGTGGAGAAGTGACAAAACCTTTCGTCATGAAAACAGAAAAATATGGGCATTACTGAGGCTTTTGGTCTTACACAGAACCTGCAGATCTGTCTCCTGACTTTCCAGGCTGTCCTTATATAAGAGCTGCCTGATAGTGCTATACAGGAGCTCCTTTTTCCAAAGAACAGAGAAGTCTCAAATGTAATTACATGAATTATTGTACTGTGCAACACACAACCTGAACAAGGATTCTGTAGAGAGGAAGGTACCATCACATCACACTGAAGGCTAAGGTCTGTTCCATGTGTCTTGCTCCTAATTCATGATTTTCTGTGTGTTTTGCCAAATACCTTGTAATACAGGGAAAATAACTTGGAAAAGATGGTGTGTAATAAAAATAGAAGCGCTTGCTCCAATTCTTCCATATGTTAATGGCTGGATTTTAGGCAAGAGATTCCAGTAAGGTGTGCCAACAGTCTGAATACCTGCTCGTGCTGCTGCCCTCTTTCCATGAGAAAGCTTTTTGGGTTAGAGACAAGGGTGAAGTCATAGGGAGTGTTTGGTATCTCTATGAATTGGATCCAATTCTGTGTGAATTTGTTAGAAGAAATGAAGTATTGTAATTCCTGAGGTACCAGCAAGGTTCCTGCTTCAGAAATCATATCTTGCTTCCATTTATTTCTTCCTTACTAGAAAATTCATGGTGAGTGAATAAATCCATCATGTTGGAGGCCATCTGGAAATAGCTGGAGCAGGCTGAATTGTACATGATACTTGTTAAAAATTTTTCAAAGACCCTTTCTTGGGGGAAGGGGAGGATGGAAGCCTGGAACAAGGTTTAATAGGAGAAACAGATTAGGATTCAATACATAGGAAATCTAATGTTTTCACTGAAAAAAGAGACGGGGAAGTTAGATGATGATTTAATACAAATGCTGAGCCATTAAAGTGCAGCTCTGCCAGTGGCTGTTCTCTTGGTTTATTCTCTTCTACCAGCTAATGTGTATGACTTCAAGATGCAGACCACTTTTCCATCATTTGACAGGGTACCTACTTGTGTTAGAAGTAAACACATGCAAGGCAATAATATGGGTTTGTAGGGAAAGAAATAAGTTTAAGCAGGTAGTTAGTGGATTTGGTTGCTGCAGGGGGCTGTGGAGGTAGTTTGTACTAGTAGGTTTAAGGAAAGATAGACCATTTCAGGGACAAAACAGACACTACTGGGAACTGGACTGGGGTTGCTCTATCCCTTAGTTAATCACTGGATGCTGGAGGGTTACAAGGCAGCAGAGCACAAGTAGTAGCTGTGCTTGTGTGCTTTCCTGTTGGAGATGGCATGCTGAGCTGGATGGACCATGAGTCTGCTTATTCCATGTGTTTGCCCAGTGCCTGGAATTTGGGTACCAGTCAGCTGAGCTCTATAGCAGGTTGGATGTCTAGTTCCTTCTTTCGCTATTTCAAATCCAGGAACATCTCGTCAAGTCTGGGCTAATGAATCATTGCAAATGCTTGATGTGTTGGCAGCTACATGCCACCCAGCTTCACACTCTGTTCTGCTGCCATCATTTTAAGAAACTATTGGAACACTGCCTTCCCCCCCAAAAAAAAGAATATATCCAAAGATCTGGGAACTAATGTATGCAACCCTCCCCCGGCTTATTTGTACCAAGATGCTTGGGTAGGCCTTGGTATTAATTCTAGCTGCAAAGCAGGTTTTAGTCAAGAAATCAAAAGCTTGGATATCATTTACTCTGAGTAGGTAACTGAGCCAGTTAATCCAGAATTGATGAAGAAAGCTCATCGGGGTTGGGAGAACTCCAAGGCACCAAAATCTCCCAAGTTCCTAACAGTGAGCTATATGGTGCTTTGCTTGACATGAGATATTAGTAGTTATCCTGTCAGTGATGTTTGTTAGTTTGATTTAGCGTTTATTTAGAGGTCGAGTCATGTTCATCTTTGCATGTACAAGAGACTTGTTTATCCTCCTTATGTATTAGTTCAGTTGCTACATTAACTGAAATCTGTACTTCCATCAACTATTCGTCATCTTTTATTTGACTCACAAGGTTCATATCATGATCTACTTCAACATGTATGTTAAAACAGCTTCTAAAGGCTGCCTTTCTTTGGGGGAGCAGATGCCTAGTGAGTGTGATCTGCTTCCCTCTGTTTGGCTGGAGGGTCAGTAGGCAATATTTGTACTTCCAGCAGGGAAGAAATGTTACGAAAGTACATGGTCCTCTCCTGACCAGGTACTTAATGGACCTTTGGTTTTTCACCCCACATCCACGCAACTCCTTGACTCTTTGCTTTCTGGAGCAGACCACAAGTCACATTGCAAGTGAGCCTGGCCAGAGGAAGAGTTTCCATTTTACTGAGGGGTGAAATCAAGGACTGTGTTTTGGCTGGATGTCATGATTCAGGCCTTCCCTTCAAATCCAAAGGATGTGAAGTCCAGTCCTCTTCTCCAAGAACTTAAAACCTTTTCCAGTGTTTGAAAAGCTTCCTGCTCTCCTGGACTAGTGCTCCTGCCTTTTCTTTTTCTCCGTTTCTGCAGTGTCAGGAAGAAAAAATAAATCTGTAACCCAAGTAATATTCTAAATATAGAAGTGCTAGTTTAAAAATGAGAAATCTTTCTGATGGCTTCAAAATGGGTTTTGTAATAAAAGGAAATGTATTTGACACTGCCAGAATTTACAGTCCCACCAGAGGCTTGTGAAATAACTGCTACAGCAAACATCCTGGGCTGTAATGGAGCTTGTTGACACGTATGGGTTACTGAAGGGTATTTCTGGCTGTTGCTATGAGGATGGGTTAGCAGGAAAAAAAATACATTCTTTGCAACTCCTGCAGAGCCCTGTCTGTACCATCAGCTTTTAGAAAGAGTGGTTTAATAAAAGGTGGCTAAAGAGGGAGACTGTCTTTCAAAATGGGTATCAGAGTATGATCATTGGGAACTAGGAGGAAGGGGTTATGAGTAAATCTGGTGTGAGTGGTACTCAGGCTAATGCTGCTTTTGGTCGTTTAACTGACTAGAAAACTGTTTTACTCAAGTCCCTGCAACTTGTCCTTCTAAATCCTTTCAGGCTTCAGCCTCTCTACAGCTGCTCCACAAGTAAAGGTCCCAGTTATTCCCAGGTGGCATAATGACTTTAATGGGCTCAGTAATTGTTGCAGGAAGGTGGTGTAGTGGTCTTTAGGTGATGTCAAATGCAGAGACTGCTTTGAGCCATTTGATGAGATTTCAGCTATTTCTTAATCTATTTGACAGCAATTTATTTGTAGTACTTATTCATAGGTGTATCCATGGGTTTGATACATAGTGGCACAGCCATAAAGAATTACACTAGAAGGAGTGTACTTTGCTATGATTTCTGCTTCATCTAATTCAGGAGATGCTGAAGATGTATAGGGGAGAGGGAGCGGGAGCTTCTGCCCAGCTTCTCATAGTGTCCAAAAATAAAACACTATGGGGAGACTTAATTGCTGATGATAGAAAGCAAAATAAATGTCTGTAAGAACTTTTCTCCTATCAAAAATTAAGTTTCAGATGGCAATAAGACTGTTAAAAAGTATCGACGTTTGATCAGTAAAATTGTCTATTACAATGCAAAACTGGGGCTCTGGTACTTCCTACAGTTTCCCATCTCATTCACTGACATATGCATGGGGCTTGCACCATATTATTTTCATCTGCAGGTCTCTTAAGGGTTTTGCTGCTTGTCTGTCGGTCTTTGACTGCATGAGGGGCTCAGAACATGGAACTCCATGGTACATTGGGTATTAAGGATTTGCTTTAATCTTTTGCTAAAGATCAGTTTCTCATACTGAGTGACAGTGGCTTAGCTGGCAAACCCCCAGTTTTAAAGCTGCGTTTTCCAGCCGTGTTTAGGCCTGTGCCTCTGTGTAACCTGCTTCTGTGGGAGATGGGGCTTTGAATACCTTTTGTTGTGCTTTTAATTTGTGAGCTTCCAGTGCCCACACACCACCCATTACTGTTGGAGCCCTGCATTGAAGACCACCGCTCCAGGCTCTGCTTGTTCTCGGTACTCGGTGCAAACACCTCCATGAGCTCTCGGAGATGTTTCAGGTTACATAAACCAGAATTTTAAATAGTGCATTTTTCACAACATTTGGAGCACGTGTTTGTGAATATAAATTCTCAGCGCAGTGCCAGCAGAGTTACTTCAACAGATGCAGAACTCTGTTACTAAGAATAGTTTCTGCAGTTATCTCCCCACACAAATTTTCTCCTTGGGCATTTGCAATGTGCTTATCAACACTGCAGAAGATCATATATGTATGTTCACAGGGCTTTTTTGTCCCTAGAAAACAGCCTGCAAGCTTTCTACTCTCAGGAGCTATTGAAGCTCTTCAGAAGCCACACTAAGTTTCAACTGATGAATCAGAATTCTGCATGGAAGGATTTGGGTACAAACACAGTAAGGAAATTTAGCAATCCCTCTTTTTTTGTTCCTTTTGTTCTTGCTTTCCCTTAGTAAACAGCAACACTTGCTGGCAAGAATGGGAATAACAGATCAATCTGCTTATTTTCAGTTGTTGCATTCATATTTGTTAGTCATCCAGCTCTTTTATAGCTGTTACCCAGTGAAGGATTTACCTCGTGGGGAGGAAGATATAATGTGTTGGCACAAGATGCATACTCCTTCCTAAGAACATTAAGGCTGTAAAAGCACCTGAAGTCACATCTAGATTTTACACGTTTGAATGAAAGCTCAATCCTCAGCATTTTCCCACTGAAAGAAACAGTGCTCTCAGGAGTTAGGCCAGTGCTTGGTCACCAGTAGGCACAAGAAAGAAGTAATTGAAGGTTGCCTTGTTCCTCATTTGCTGAGCAGCAGAACTTTTATAGGGTGTGAAACTGTGGTTATTAACCATAGTTAATGGGGATTGCCTCATTCTCATACACTGTTAAGAGTAACTGTTGGTTACTCTGTTCAAGCTGTGCTTCTGTTGCCAGTGATGTCAGGAGATTTACTTCATTTAAATAAGAACAAAGGCCTTGTCTTGGTATATTAGTAGTCGGTGAAGGTGAACATAAATGCAATAGGAACAACATACTGAAAATAAGCACACTTTTAAAGGTATTTGAGTGCTTAATTCCTGTTGTTGTCAAACAGAAGTGCCCTCACACAATAAAAATATGGCCTGGAGAAAAGGAAGAGTCGAAACTAACAAAGAGACTTTGGATCTGATAAAGTAAAGCCAGAAAGGGGAAAAATGGGGGGAAGAATAAAAAATAACTGGTTTTGATGGAGGTTCGGGCAGCTAACTTGATTTGCTGTGATGTCCTTTCTGGGTGACATCACATCTGGCATTTTTGTGCATGTTTTAGGTTAAGTTGTGAGATTTCATTGTTTCTTGTGCATGGGACAACACAGCCCTGAATCTTTGGATGACTTTAAAAACAAAGTGAGAGTTTTTGTAGAAATATGTGGAATAACACGTGTTGCATTGGTGAGGAGGAAGAACCCTTTGCATGTGGCATAATTTTCCTGTAAACATCACTGTTGCATGTATGCTATGGAATTGGCAGTTGGGTGCTCTTGGATAACTCTGAGGCCAGAATGAAAGTGCTGGAGGGAATGCACCTCTCCATGCTTTGGGAGTAGCAGGGAATAAGCTTCCCTACTAAATGTTTTGTAATTTCTTTTGACGTGCTTGATAGTGGCTGTTGTGAAGGATGGTGGGGTCTGTTGTGGTGGTTCTCATCTTCCTAATGTGGGTTCCAGTTTGTTGGCATCACCAGCTGTGGCAGGTCCAACCTCCCTGGGTGTTGGCCCTCCCTCACTCCAGTTTCTTCACCAACATCTGGATATTTTAGAGTTCAAACCCCTTTTTTTCCAAAGGTGGCATTTCTTGTACTCAGCTTGTGCATTTGTGATGCAGACGGTATTTCTTAAAAAATATGGGGGTGGGGGAAATCTGTGCTGGATTATTTACAAGATTCCCTAAATTTGGAGCTACCAATCCCAGTTTGGCTCTAAGTGTTAGTCTTTTTCTCATCTAATGACTGCCAACATGCAAATCCACCTCTCTAGTCTGGATTCGTTTCCTGACAACATTGTACAAACTGGAGTTGGAAGGAAGCGTAGCCAGGCCAAGGAGCCTGGAACCTGCTGTCACGTACTTTGCTTGTCTCTACCTGGGAGCAAAAGTGATCCCTGAAGTTCTGTAGGATTCCCCCCTTGAAACAGGGAGTAGGAGTATGGGGAGGCAAAGGAAAGCTTGGGATTTTCCATATTCTTGTGCCTAATTTAAACCAGTGATTCAGACAGCCGAGGGAGACAGTTTATCTGTTCAGCTATGGTATAGGCGTTGCCTCTTCTCCTGCCAAATACCTTTGAGGATAGAAAGGGACAACATGGTCCTTCTGGAAACCTGAGAAGCATGATGGTGGTTAAACAGGAATAAAGTAAACTTCTTGTGGGTTCTGAGTCTGCTGAGCCTGTGCTGCTATTTAGCCCTAGTAGAAGAGAGCAGAATTCAGGGAGAAAGCCTTTAATCGATGTGTGAGGTGTCCCTGCCCATGGCAGGGGTTTTGGAACTAGATGATCTTAAAGTCCTTCCCAACCTTTCTTTTAATCCTTTGCAACCGTAACTATTCTGTTCTTGTTTATGGGAGACCTTTATATCTGACTGATCTGGGTAACTTACTGTTTTGTGTCTCCAGGAGAAGGCTACCGTATGTGGCTTTGTCTTCCCAGCAGCTGCGGTAGCCCATAGTGATAGAGTGCTGTGTGCTGTAGGTCTGAGATAAGTGTTGGAAATCTACATGTTTATTTCTGAAACGCGATACAAATGTAATAACTTCTGAAGATCAGCTATAGATTACCAAATACTTGGTGAGTCATACCTTCCCCTTGCTGCTTTGGTTTCTTTAGTATGTCATAAACGCTTAGGAAAGCTCATTCATCCCAGATAGGTGTGAAATCAATCTTTGATGCATAGGGTTGTGACTCAGGGAGTGGAAACAAAAAGGCCACTTGGTGTAATGTCTGCTGCTGTGCTGTTGCCAGATGCCTTGAGCAGAGGGGGGCAATCTCTTCTGCTGTGGTTTGTTTGGGAGATGCTTTGAAGATTATGGATCTCTTCCATATAACATATACCAATTAACTGTGATTAGGAGTGTTGTAGGTAATAGCTCTGCTATGAGGATGAAAAGATGAATAGCACAGGATATGAAGGTATTGGCTGCATATGTGAGGGAAGGCTATGGGGCATTGGGAGTCTTGTTCCACGGGGAGCGAGGTGGCAGGGAAGCGGGAGGGAGTTGGGCCAGGCAGGAGCTTTGTCTGGAGGGTTTCTGGGGCAGGCATCGGCAGCAGGCTGGGAGCTGACATCAAGGTGAGTTTCTGCTTTACCTCCTTGCTCTGGTTTCAGTTTGTTGTATGTGTGTCTTTGGCCCTTCTTGTGGAGTAAGTGGGGCCACATCTCTGGAAGATCTTTCAGTCTTTTTTCCAAGGGGAGCTTGGAGCCTTCATACTCTGCCTCTTGCCTGTTCTTTCTGGCTTGAAATTAAGGATGTCACATTCTTTGCTGTGAGAACTTTCCTTATCCTGTCATGTCTATCTTCTGTCCCTCTCAGCAGTGCTGTGAGGCTCCCCATCCCTTGCTTCCTGTACTTGCCCTTTCATCCTGGAAGGGTTTTTGTTTATTAGTAAAGCGAACTGGCTGCCATAACTTAATACATGTCCTTCACTTGCTTCCCACCTTGGAAGTCAGGATTCCAGATTTGTCCTGTGTTACAGCACATCTGCTTCACCTTCCTGAGCCATTTGCTGTGTGTTCATCTGCCTTGTCCTACAGAGTACTGTTTTGTGATTGTTCTCCTTGTGAGCCTTTTACAGTGGTCTTACTAATGAACTGTGCTGCAAGCTGAGAGACTGGAAGGAAGCTGGTCCCATTTTTTATGGGAATCTCTGAAGTATTCCCACCAGATGCTACCTACTGCAGAGCTTGCTATGACAGGGAAAGATAACCAGCCTCTTGCACCCTGCCACTGTAAGGCTGATGGAGCAGTTTTCAGGGTGCTTTTGTGCTCTGTGTGTTTGAGCAGTGTTGGTGTGCCTGTAATTTGCACTGGGCGGACAAACAGGCTGCTTATTGCTCCTGTGATTGCCCAGGAAATGTTCTGTCAACTCCACCCTTTCTTCCTGATGTGTAGTACTTCCCACTGATCCAGTGTTGAGCTAAGCTGGAGAGAGGAGCAGAGAACTGGGTGAGTCATCTCACAAAGCCTTTACAGCAGGTGTCTCACCTGATACGTGATACGCTTGCTGTGCTTTCTTGTCCTTTGTGGTATTTTTCTGCCCCATCTCTTCAGTTTCTTTGGGTTGTTCTTTGTCAAGGTGCCCTTAATAGAAGGCACCCATTTTTTCCATCTGTCTCTGTTTTCCCTTCTTTCCCCTGAGATCTGTGTCCTTGCCTATGGCAGAGGGGTTGGAACTACATGATCTTTAAAGTCCCTTCCAACCCACACCATTGTATGATCTTTAGCTTGCCAGTGCAGGGGGTTAAATTGGCAAGTAAAGGTGATTTTGAGATGCTTTCTGCTGCAAAACTTCCTGTGGCAGCATTGTATACAATCAGTTGTGCTCATAAGGAATGAAGGGGAGGTTCAGTGGAGCAGTGAGGAAGGAGAGGACAGACTACCAGCTTACAACGTGTTTCAAGTAAAAGCTTCTCTCTGTTAGCCTTGTCTCATCAAAGTGAGTTGATCATTAACTTCAGTATGGAAAAAGTGTTCCTCCTTCCTATTTCCCCTTTCTTCAAAGGGAAGAAGAGATCCATGGTAGGAAGTGACTGTTTTTTTTTTTTTATTGTTATTATTAAAATAAGACAAAACTCCTTTAGCTAGCATCTGTTGTAAGCCCTGCTGCTGTGTTCTGGCACTCTTTTGTCTCCTCCCGTGGTACTTATGTTGTCTGTCTTCTATAATAAGTTCTTTGGGACATGAGTGGTCATGTTTGCTATTTGTGTAGTGGTGTTTGTACAAGATGCTGATTGATGTTGACTGCTTCTTTGTGCTGTGGCAGTGCAAACAAATAATTAAGTAGCTTATATGTGGCAGGTAGAGACTTGGTGTATGTATGAGTAAATGTGCACAAACCCCATGATATGCTAATACATGGCACTGGGGAGATGTATAAAAAGCTTAGGTTTTGTGTCCTGGATAAAAAAGCTGTTTTTAGGTAGGGGGAGAGAGCAATCCCACCCACAGTGCATAAAATACCCAGTATGTTTAAGGGAATGTAGCAAAACAGAAGCTTCTGTGTATGGGTTGCTGTCTGTTGGAATTGCAGAAGCAAGTCATTCAGCAGCTGGTTTGTTCAATGCTTTCAAATATAATTGTAACTTTTAATGCAGATGGGCACAACCTTTACACGCTTAACTAATTTCATTCAAATATGTATGGCAAATGAATGTTTTTATCTTCATCAATTTTTTACCTACTCTGAAATAAGACTGGTAAGAGAGGCCTCCAGTAAGTCCATTTTGACATGGGCCACTCTTCAGCTCCTCCATCACTGGGAGAAATGTTCTATGGTTTCTTCTTAAAAACTGTAAATATTTTTTATTTAACTGTAAATTATTTTTATTTAACTTCTGGGTGGGAACTGCCCAATTAAAAGTGTTCAGAGCTATGTGTTTATTTATAACATTTATGAATAATTATTACTCAAAGTCTGAGTATTATTTTCTTGGGAAGTCCCTCATTAGAAACTCTGCATCATCAAGGGTGAACCGTACTGTTACTTAACTAGTTTTGGTTCCCAACTGGGCAGAGACGTGAGGAAAAACTGCAGAGGCAAATACAGCACGCTGTCAGTAAGAAAGCAAATCTTCCAGCATCCCAGATACTTTTCAGACTTACTTTTCTTTGTTTTCCTGAACTTAAGAGCAGCTGCTTGTGCAGTGAAATGTTGTGAATATGGAGTATTGTTCTGGGTAGCAGAGGGAGAAGCCAGGGAGAGTGGTGTGTGCTCCCCCCACTTTAATGCCAGTGCTGGGCATCCCTAAGCCTGCCATGTACCTTCTACCAGTCTGCATGCCCTCAGTGCAGCTCTGCTTGGGTTATACATCCAAGTATTTGGCCTCTTTCCATTTTCTTTAGAACAGGGACCATTGTTTGTGCCTAGACAACAGTGGCTTGTTTTCTAATTCAAAAAATGCCTTATAGAAGAGGCCTTTGTCATCCTGCTTTGCAAATAGGGAAATAGAAACAGAAAAGGGAGTATCTTATCCCCAGGTGATGTAGATGAACAGCAGTCAGGGACAGAGCCCTGGTCCTTATTAAGCCCTATAGTAATTTACATCTGATACTATTGTCACTAAGCATAACTCTCCTGTGAGCTTCTTAGAATAAGTTTATTACAAAATGTTTCAGAACACAAATAACCTTTCCCTCTGTGCAGACAGAACCAGCTTATTGCAGTTACTCATTATTGTGGCCTTAAACTGCTGGCAGTGATAGTCTGTGACAGGTAGGAATAGCTCAATAGTCAGGGCTGGAGATACAGGGCTGGAGATACAGGGCTGGAGAGACGTGGCAGATGGTAATAACACCTGCAACAGGCTACTTCTCATCCTTTAGGTTACTGGCAAAGGAAGTTCTTGTGCTATCTGCTCATGGCTGGGTCCGGGAAGCCTCTCCTGCATGGTCCCACATGCCGAGAGTGAACTCTGACCAGCTCACTTCTTGAAGCTGTCATTTTGTTACACAACACTTGTATCTTTGACCTTTCCTTAAACAGAACAAAATCAAAAGCCATTGAGGTTTCTTGTTCTCAGTTCTTCAGTAATCTTTTTTTTCTTTCTGTTTTTACTTCTTTTTTAAGAGCTGATGCTGTTCTTCTTGGACCTGTATGTATGCATCTCTTGTACCTTCTGTCTTGCTCCACATAGACCCCAACAAGTATTCCTCCATCCTTACTATGTTGATACTCACTTGCGTTCTCCACACTGTTTTCTGGCCCTGTCTTTACTCATCGCTCATATCACCTGCCCTGATACCTGGCTCTCACTTTCTCATGCTGCAGCCCCTCCTGTGCCGCATCCCTTGGGGCTGTTCTCTGCATTCCGACTGTTGTCCTGGCAGCTTCTTCTCCACATCTCTTATTTTCTTGCATTTTCCGTCCCCCTTTCTCCTAAAGGAGGCCTCTCGTGCTGCATCCTTTCTTTTGATGTGAACTCTCCCACTTTATTCTCTCTGCCTTGTCCTCTCTCTGTATTATTGAAGACTAAGTGAAATTTCTGTAGCTTTGTACCTAATAGCTGGATCTTGATTCTTTGTGTTTTCACTCACTCCAGCTGTATCTTTCCACTTCGTAGTGTTTTGTACAGCACAAATGCAAGCATCCCCAGAGCTCTTTTATGTGAATTTACTTCAGTTTGGATTTGAAGGGTAGGAAAGCAGGTAATACAGAAATGAAGGACAGTAGTAATAGTTAAAAATTCAGATAGCAGGACAAGGAGAGGCTACTTTCTGTATTGAGAACTTTTTGTTAACAACAGAAGTGGAAACACTAAGGATATTGCTAACTGGCCACTTCTGAGACCAGTCTAGGATGGGCGACCATGCACTTGTGGCAGGACATACGTTTGCTTTGCATTCAGGAGGGGTTCTGACTTCTCCAGGACTTTTTTCCTTTTATCCTGTTTGGCTGTCCATTAATCCTTATGTCCATGACCCAAACTAGCCATAACGTGGGCTTTGTAGTTTAAATCTCGTTGTGATTTTTTTTTTTTCTTTTTTTTTGCCTGTTTACTCAGAATTGTTTGCTTCCGTGGCTAGCAGTGGGCTAACTAGGATTTAGCATGAAAGCTGTACTGCATGACGCTGGTGATGTTAAAGCCTCACTGTGCCTCTGTCGTAGAAGGGGAGGAATTCGGATGTGGTGACTTGATTTAGCATGTTCCCATCATACAATAAAGAAAAACTTGCCAACTGAATGGGAAGTGATGGCTTGATTGCGTTAAGATTATTCTATTCTATTCATAAGTGATTATTTCCTGTTTTCCCACCCCCTTCCTCCTCCAAACTAATCAAATTGAAGCCGAGCTGCTTTTGCATCTCAGAACTGGGCTTCTTCAAAATGTAGTGAAAAGGAATAAATTAATGTTTTTATAGTTACATTATTAATTCATACAAAATCTCAGTTGTTCCATAACGGCAGTGGGGTTTTTTGTTTATGCAACCAGTGGCATGTGAAAAATCTTTGTTGCTAATGATGATCTGACTGTTGACATGCTATTGGACTTCATGGTATTTTAGATTTGGTCAACCATTAAGCAACTGTTTTCTTACAGTTTGGTAGTTTAATTATGTGAGAAAGTAGGTGCCGGAACTGGTAGAGCTGTAATATAACTGCTAATCTCACAGGAGATAATTAGGTTTGTCCAGTGTCCTGTTTGTCATTTTGCTCTGCTTGTCATGTGTGAGAAACACCAAAATGCAGCCTAATGAATTTGTCTACTAAAAGCTTACATTCCACCCATTGCAGTGTTTCTGTTGATCTGTTGAAGTAGTTTCCTTGTAAACTCTTGGATTGCTCATGTCCTGTGACCATGACGGCTACAAGAAAATAAATTTTTTTTTTTTATTACAAGAATATAACTTTTGATGTTTCAGGTGAATGGATTTGTTCATCAGCTGCTCTTAGCAACTACTTTGCAGGTGCATCCTGCAGTCATCTGTCCTAGTTTCTTTCATATTTAGGAAAGGCAGAGGAGCTGTATTGAACGCTGTTAAGGTTGACCAAGGGTGATCTGGACCATCTACTTTGAGTCTAAGTTCTAGCCCAAGACCTTTAAGCAATGTTTTTTCTATGTGGACACCTGAGTCCAGCTCATGTTATCTGCAGCATGTCATCCTAAGCTTGCGATGAGGAATAGGAAAGGCTTCCTCTTGCAGATCTCCCACGTACAATGTTATTTCACCAAATGTGAAGCTGTTTTTTCTGGGGCTGTTATTTGGTTTTTTTTTGTGTGTGCATATGCTGCTACTGGAAGGTGTTACTTGTCACAGGAATAGCCGTCCTTTGGGAGCAGTCTTTCCTGTCTTCAGCAAGAAGCTCAACTTTTGTTTCTACCTGAGATTTGAACCCTTGGTAATAATGTGGTGAATGTCCTTTTGTTTCAAGGTATGTTGGCTGCAGGAAGGATGCTTAAAGTGTTCTGTGTGACAGTGCACCCTAAGTAGTGCTCAAGCAGCTAAACTGAAGTCAGCCATCCTTTATTTTCTGACATTTAGGCACTTTCTGTTCTCTCTGTCCTAAGCCTTGCTGTCTTCTCTCTCTTTTTTTTACATAGAAGTTAGTACTTGCATTCAGTTGCAATGCAACTGAAATCGGAGGTAAGTGCTGGGACATGGTTATCTCCCCTCTCCCCTCCAGTTCTTCATGCTAACCAGAGAGAACAGCAGTGTTTTCTTCACAAGCTTTGGGAAGACTTCTTGTCAAGATGTGTGTGCTGCTGTGCCTGATGGATTGAATGACACTGCCAGATGGATGGTATGCTCAAGCAGCTCTGACCATTGGCTTGGGTTTTAGACATTGCATGTCTAAAGGCTTAGTCACCTATTAGATGGAAATGTTTTAAATAGTTTTCTTTTAGTTTACTGAACAAGGCTCACTAAATTATTCCAAAATTGATGGAATATTGTTTGTTCTTACTGCAGTAAACAGTTACTTAAAAACGTTTGGAAAAGTTTCCTCAATGTATGCTTCGGTCTTTCTCTTGACCTGAAATTGCTTATTAACTTGGTGATGTACCAAGGCTGCTCTCAGAAATAGATCATCAAATACACCCTCTACTACTCCGCTCAGTCACTGTGTGTGTTTCCTTTAAAATGCTACAAGAAGCACAGATATAGCTGGAGCACCTACTGTGGAGTCAGGGACAGAAATAAACATGACATTATTATTTTAGACTTGGGCACAGTTCTGACTGGTGGTGTGCCTTGATAACTTTGACAACTAATATTTTTAAGCAGACTTTAAGGTTGGTAGGCTTTACTGGTTTAGTGGCTAAGCCTTTCTCATACCAGCTTTTTTCTCTGAGGTTCTTGGTTTGGTGTTCATATCCTTCTCTGCTGTTACAGAGAGCCAAGGTTGTGCTTTTTTTCCCTCGTCATACAGAAGTGGCTCTCCCTTTGTTACCTTACTAAAGCACTTCTCTAGCATTTTTGCCTCCCTTCCTGCACTGAAACTTCCAAATTTAGTAACATCAAAGCCCAAAGGTTAGAATTGTGCTTTAAATTTGACACAACTCGTTTTGGTTGCATTGTGCCCATTCAAACTGTTAAATGGCTATTCTCTTTCTTCTGCTTGAGCTTTAGGAGCCATCAGCAGCTTGCCAATGGAGTTTGACCACTGGGCTGCTCTGGGTTTATGTCACTGTTATTACTCCCACCGCTATACCAATAGCTGTCTTTATATTTGCAGTATCACTAGCTACAGGCCTTTCTATTTTAAGAATCCCTGGCATGTTGTAGCCTTTCCAGAACATGATTTGCACTCTTAGGGAAAACGAAAGATGCATCCAACAGAAAGCAGCAAGCTTGCAGAAGTTTGGATGTACATCAAGTTTCCTTGAGGTGTAACTTAAGAGAAATGACGTCTGGTTATGAATTATGACTGCTAGAAGATTTCTATCACAAGGAGAGATTCTGACCAATTCTGCTTAATTTTTCCCAATGCACATACACTGGTAATGTACAATATTCAGTGCTGTGAATAGACATTCACTCAAACCTTAAATGCAGTGTGTCAGTAATGTCGAGTTGTGACTGGCACTAGTGTTTGGTAAAGATGCTCCGCCATGCTCCTCCAAGCTATAATCTTTTCCTAAACCTTGCTTAAAGGTAACCAAGGTATCTTGGGCACTGGCACTGTTGTAAAATAGCAGCATGCTAACAACCTGTGTGTGTGTGTGTGTGCACGCATGTGCTAGATTTGAAGAAGAGCAAACGTTGAGGGCTGACTCACCACATTGTTGTTTCAGGGGAAGGAGGGAGGTTGAGCTGCTCATCACTCCCTTACAGTCAGATTTGATCCGTTAGTATTTTAGGAAGGCAGTTAGGGAAATCTGCCATCTCCGCATGGCATTCTGTGCTGGGCATGCTTGATGGGGAGAGGAGAATGTATGTAAGGGCTTAGTGGTTTCGTGTTGGCTCAGCTAGCTCAATTTTAAGAGTTGTCAACGTTATTAAAAGCTTGCAAGGTATCTGTATTTAATTCCATTAAAAGAGTTTGGCTGGTAGGAACACTCAACCTCTGAATCTCTTAAAGTTACAGTAGGTCAACAGAAAAACTCGCTCATAAGGATTAATAAAGAATACAACAACAAGGGCCCTGTGAGAAAATCACTGTTGTGGAGCCTTGTGTAGGAATGCATGCACAGAGCAGTTATTGAAGAGTAGCAAGAGTCTTGTTGCAACTATAAATGTTCTTCTGTATCTTTCCAAGGGGTAATGAGTGGCTGGACCGCATCATTCTTGACCCCATCTGCCATGCCTGAAACCTTTATGACTTGGATGAATAAAATATATTTTAGGTATATGATAACTAATTTAAGAGACAAAGACTTCAGTGTTTCTGGACCAAAAATAGTTTGGGGTGGAAGGGACCCCCAAACGTCATCTGGTGCAACCAGTGTCCGAGTTTGAAGTTGGACAGGGCTTTAAGCAGCCTCCTTGTCTAGTCAAGCTTTGCTTATCTTCCAAGGATCACTAATGAAAATGTTGCAGTGTTCAACATCAGTAACATCAAGAAAATCGACATTGTTGATCCCAGAGTGAACCCCCCTTCCAAAGACAGCTGCTATTAAACCAACCTGTGCAGTGTGGGTTGACCCGCTGACCACTGCCTGCAGAGCTGGGCAGTCTGTCCAGATTTCCTTGCATCTTGTAGCCATGTAAAAAGCAATCACTACTCTCTGGTTTTGCTTCCAAGCCAGCCACCTCACTGTAGAAGGCAGTCAGTTTGAGAGGCACAGTTTGCCTGGCATGGGAGCTATCCCATTGTCTCTTCTCCATCTCAGTGTAGATTACACCAGTGTCTGACCGATTTCCTTTGCCCTCTTTCTAACACCCCCATAACTAAATGCTCTTTACAGTGAGCAGCCAGCCAAGATCCAAGGCAGAGCAGAGGATTGATTTCTAACATGCTTTGTTTTGAGCAGAATGCTTAACAATGCTTACATTTGCAGAATGACCTTGAAGACCAGGCCTGTTGGCTTTCCTTCCATCTGCCGGGCATGTTCCAGTGCTGGACCCACTGCCTGGATGTCGCAGTTTTCAGAACAGTCTCAGTTGTACTGAGGTGTACATTGAAATCGGGAAGAGTTTGTTTCCTGTTGAAAAAATTAATTGCTAGTGGCTTCTCACATTCTTCTTTCTCGGTTTTGTCACTGAATATTTTCCAGGACCTGTTTTCTTCCTGTAACAGTTTTGATTGGAAAAACTGTAGGCTATGTTGGGTGCCATTCAGTCAGGAGCAGCTAATATTAAGAGGAAAAACTAATCTAATTTTCAGAAGTTGTGGATAATAAATTTCCAGCAACAGCGTTTTTCTTTCTTTAAAGTGCTAACAAAATATGTGTATGTACAAAAGCTGTGTTTGAGTGCACAGAGATTAAGCCGGCTATAAATAGCATCTTCCATGACCCTGCTGGAATTTTCTTTAAGCTTGGAAACACTGAAGTGTGTGTTTTGTCAGTATTGAATCATGAACCCTGAAGAAGAGCTAATGACTTCTTATTTCTCACCCCTGATCTCCAAGTAGAGCGTTCTTTATATGAACAGGAGATCGGTCTGAAACTGTAGCTCAGGCTTCATTTGCCTTATTTAACTGCATTTACTCGCTTTGTGGCATTCTCTTTTCTGCTCCAGTTGGTGTGTTTATGAAAATAATTATTTTCAACCCATATTATCAAACCCATGCAAGCTGTGGGTGACAGTTCACAAAATCTGCTTCGTTTTCTGTTGTACTTAAACCCAAGCTTTTCCATTTGAACATCTTGTAAATCTTCCCCTCATGAAATGCATGGCTTTCTCTGTTAATTCTGTCTGACTTAAGGAAGAAGTGGAGCTGGGACTAAATGACCAGCTCCCAGGACAAAAGCCATATTCTCTGCTACCTGTTCTGATGGATCTGGCTGTAGACAGTGCGTTTGGGTCTGAGATTTGGTTCCGGCTTTAAAAGTCTTCCCAGGATGTGCTGCACCCAAACTGGCTGGGCTGCAGTTAATGAAGTTCTGCCAACAAAACAATGAAAAGATATTTAAACTCCCCAGTTTGTTTGAAATTGAAATGTTTTGTAGGAATATGTTAACTTTTCGGTAGGAAGCAGTCAGATTGCTTTGCATGTCCTTTTTTGATGCAGGATTTCTTTCAGCATATATTAGTATTTAAGCAACAATAGATGTTTTGGTAATCAGTCGAATCCTTGCTTCAAGAATCTTTTCTTAAAATCAGTCTTCTGTTTCTGTATAGAACAGAACTGTAAAAAAATAAATTCCAGAGCTTGACTAGCTCTTGTTTGGCATGAAGTCGTAGAGCACTTAAAATTCCTCATACAACAGCCTTAATTGCTTGCTAATCCTGCCTAAAGATTGGCTGAGAATGTCAGCTCGGTTCTCCTGTTGCTTAGTTTGAGTAGCATAGACCACAAATGCTTCAAGAAAGCATACTGGAAGTATTTGGGGTAGAATGTGAGTAGAGGGCTATGGAAAGCTAGGCCTAGAGGTCAAACTGTTGACAGTTAGGTGGCTGGCTATTGATCTGTATCACCAGTCTGACAGATGTATAGCTATTGTAGCATGAGTTAATAATTTCTTGGTGTAATGCAAAATCAACAGTGAGTTGACCTGAGCCCCTGAACGTGACTCCCATGGACAGAGATGGTGTGCAGCACTGCTCCCAGTGCTGTTGCTCTGCTCCATGAAGCCTTCCTCAGTGCACAGCAATTCTGGACAAAGGCTGACCAATAGCCATGCCTTCCTCTTACCTTTCTACGTCGTGTTGAGCTTTGATGAATGTGTTAGTACTCACTGCTGGCTGTTCCCTTTTTTTAGAAACAAATCTTACCCTTAGTAACTCTATAGCCATGGTGAGTAATGGAGAAGTCATTGCTCGTTAATGATTCACTTACAGGTTCCTGTACTGCTGTTGCTCAGTCACTTGTGTTGCTGTTCTCTGCAGAAGTATTGCTCAGATGAGCACTTAGACCTGATTTTCATAGTTTCAGTAGTGTTGCTGTAATGACAGGGTGGCAGGTGTCTGCCTTCGATTTACTAATCATCTGGTCTGAAGTGTATCACTCCAGAGCTGGTCCCAGTGATACTCTCGGCAAGCTTGTAGAAAATCAGTGCCTTTGAACCCTGCAGCTGCTTAAAGACAGCTTTAAAGTTGTTTTGTGTTGGTCTGTGAAAGGTGTGCACGGTTGTTTGCTGAAAGGCTGACCTGTCCTGCTGTGTCAACTCTTGTAAACTAAAAGGATTAAATGCGAAACTTCCCTTTTCCATTCTGGAACCTATTTTCAGGTAAAGTTCTCATCACAGCTTCTCCAAGGTGTTTACTTTTTGCATACACGCTTGGTGATCTGCTTCCTTAGGAAACACGGGTGCTTTGCTGTGTCAGTTACTGGAATGGTACATCCAATAAAGCAGCAAAAGCAAACGTCAGCTATTAAGTAACTCAGCTGCAGAAACAGAGTCCTGAAAGAGATGCCCAGGGTCACCCAGTCCAGTCCTTTGTCTTAGTCGTGCATGTCATATCCTCCCTGGGCTGATTGAGTTACGCAGACAAAGCTTGCCTAATAATACGGCTTCCTATTTTGTAACAGTCATTATTGTAAAGCTGGTTCATGGTGCCATTGTTCAAATAAACCAGAAAAAATAAAATGAGAAAAAAAAGTGAAAAGGGGCTCACACAAGAACAAGAGGATGCTTTTGCTGCTTTTGGCTTGGTTACTTCCTGTAAAAACAACAAAGCCACTTGCCATTCGATTCTTGGGATTGTTCAGCAGCAGTCAACCCAAGAATAGTAATTAATAAGTTAAAACCCCCTGAAAGCTGCAGGATGTTAACAACATGGAGATGCTGTGGCCTGACTTTTGAAGATGCAGTATCTTGTTTTTCCTTGATGTCTGCTTGCCTGCCGGCATGGGTGGCCAGTGCCCAGCAGCTCCAAGTCATTTCCCAGGAAGATACATGGGCTAACAGAGGCCCTGGGCTTGGGAGTGCTATGATTTGATCTGAGATTGGTGAAAATCTGCATGTGAGAGCAGAAGCCGAGAGGGACAACCACAGCTTGGCCATGGGCTGTTAGAGGAGAATCTTGAAGGGAAGGTCAGGTAGAATGGGCAGAGTTTCTGATAAAAGGGGATGAGTTGCACCCAGTTTTTTACAGCTTTTATGTGTTCCTATAATTTATTTTATTCCAGGGAGAAAAATCAGAATTTTTAAACAAAAGTGGTTTTTGTGTTGTCTTTTGGTTGGTTTGTTATTTTTCTTGCCGTCGGTGAACCAGGTCAGGGCCTGTGCAAGGCAAGGCTTCCATGTCATCGTTCTCCCCCTGCCATTTCACAGCAGTGGCTTCATACCCTCTCCGTTTTCTTCCTTTCCTCTTGCCCTTCTCCACTTTCTCCTCCCGGTGCGCTGCCCTTTCCTTCCCGTCCCACCTGTTTGCTCCTGGAGCAGTTGGAGCTGGCGGCAGTGTGCCAGGGTGCCGCGGGAACCGGGAGAACAGCCTGCCAAAGCACCTTTCCCTGCCTGAATCCATGAGCTCCGGGACGCCGCATTCCAGAGAGCTCAGATTGGCATCTGCAGTGAAGCGTGTGCATAAAGTGGGAATGTCTCTGCTCAGATTTTTAATTGAACTCTTGATATCTAAAGTGAAGTAGCACAAAACCTGGTTGTTTTGGGGAGTTTTGTGAGGGACAGCCCCTTCAAAAAGCCTCAGATTACTCCACATCATGTTGATCCACATAAATTGTTCGAGAGTCCTGGGCCTAAGCTCCTATGGGAAACGGCAACTGGATCAATGAAAGAAAGCATTCAGCAATGTGCATTTTATACAAGCATTTAAACTTTTTTTTTGTGTTGTTGTTGTTTTGGTTTTGTTTAGTAATAAAAGGAACAAAGCTATTATTAGTGACCATGGGCTTGGGAGTTTGCTAAAGCAGCAATAGTTACTCATCTGTTTTCATTTGCAGAAGTATTCTAACAAAGGCAGCCACAAATGCAGCGGCGGGGTTAGGAGGTGGATGGTAGGAGTGGAAGTACAGTTTCTGGAAGCCTGTGCTTACTAAGACCTTTCTGTCTAGTCTTGGTTTTGTGGCCATCAGGAGCACAGTTCCCAGCGAGCTCTTGCCTTGCTGGATCAAAACGTGGAAAGAATGAATTCCCCGGGTAAGTTCTCGGTCCTTTTTCTACTCTAAGCTGCAGCAGAGTTATACAGAGCAATTGTCGCTTGTGGGGCCGGCATGGGGCTGCGTCTGCGTGTCAACTCCTGCAGCTGGCTTGCAGGAGTTGGAGAACAAGCAGTGTTATGTGATCATTGTATTCTGTTTCTCCCCCTCCCATCCTGGCCAGGTAGGAATAACATTGAGAATTTACCTGATGTGCAACACAAAACCCCCAAACCCCACACAAGGTGGTGAATATTTCCTTGCTTGTTTCTCTCTCCTCTACAAAACAGCCTAACAAGCATGCACAAGACCTTTGTATGTGCTTTAATGTTCAGCCAGCTGGTTCATGGTTGCAGGTGCTGTGGAGTGCAGAGCTGATGTGCGTGGTGGGGTCGATGCTGCTGCGTGATCGGATGCGGTGAGGGTGAGCGAGTGTTCAGCTAACAGTATTGTAGTCAAATACCCTCTGTACCGAACGAGCATTAGCCTATGGGAAGTGAATGAAATACTCCGATTTCCTTAGGTTTGGACCCACATCCTTGCTAAATTTAGTTACTATGCACTGAATGTATGCTTGAGTTCAATGCTGTAATTAAATGCTCAGTGAAAGTTGCTGTCTAATAATCTCATTAAAACCAGCCTCTCTTTCTCCCTAGTCCTGCAGCACTTAAGAGTCTGACCTTGCAATTTGAGTTTCAGTACTAGGTTACTAGGACAAATACCAGGAGGAGTATTTTGAATAAGAAACATAAACTCTTTGATGTAACTTTAGTGTTGCTTAGATGTCTGTATGCTGAAGATACGGACTTAAAACTGTGGATATACAGAAGAGCTAAATGGAACATGGAGTTAGAAGAGGAAAACTCTTGTTTTGTGCACAGAGATCTGTTGGGGTGGCTGAGTCACAGTGCAGAAAGTTCCAAGTGTTTTTCTAGTGTCTGAAATGATATTCTTTGTGGTTTTTAGATAACAGATTAGCAAGGGAGAAGTAATTGAGCTGCTTTATCGGGCTGCTTGCAGAAACATGAAATTTAGCATGATAGTTGAATAAAAGTCTTATCTGTATTTACGGTTGTTAATGGTCAGAAACTGCCATTTGAAAGGGTAGATTTAGCAATGTGTATGAAGATTGTGAATACATCTTTTTACCTGGATTTTATACAAACAATTTTTTCAATACCCAATACCTTCTCTATGTTACATGAAATAATAGTTTGCTTTCAGATGCCAAACTTTGGGGAATAGTCTGATAGAATAGGAAAAATGTTACACGTGGTGACATTTTTACCCAGGGCATTTAGCAGGGCTTTTTTGGGGTTTAAATTTTTAATCATCCAGTTTTCTATTGTTTTGAATAAAGGTTTTGCGAGGGCAATAGAATATGTAGACATAAAAGTTTGAACTGACCTGGAGAACAAAGAGACCTTCACACTCTTGAAACAGGATTCTGCACAGAAAACTTTAGCTTGCTTGGGTTTCTTCCATAGCAAACAGTTTTTTGCAGTTTACTTTGGCAGTAATTCATACCACCATTAATGGGAATGGAAGGATGTTTCCAAAGCAGCATGCTTTTCATTGCTATGCGGAAATGTAGTTTTAAATCTGTTTTCTGTAGGTACATTGAGGATTTTTTTGTTAGTTTTTTTCCATTTCCTTGTCTTCTTCTCATGCATTTATAGGTTTCCAGCCCCACTGGAAATAGTAATATTCCTGTTTTTAATTGGAACAAGAGAAGTATGTCATTTGACCATTCTGGCTTGAAGTTCACTGTTTAAATTCTTATGCATACGAAATGTTAACCAGTGCAAAAATTCATGCAGGGTGGGTCCCACCTTTTGTTTGCATAGTTGGTTTATCAGTTCCAAAGAGTTTCACTGAATTTGATCTCAAATGAACATTAAAAAAAGATGGACTTTACTATAGAAAATCTAAGAGATTTCTGCCAATATAAATTTTTGGTTTTCTGCTCTAGTTGCAATGGAAACATTATTACAGAATACAACAATTGTGTGTTGCTGTTTAGAGGGTAGCAATTGGACAGTTGATCAAAGGGTGCTGTGGAATACTGCAGTGAAGGAATGATAAATAATCAGAAACTGGGGTTTTAAAACTGTTGCAGGTAAATCTAGAACATGCTGGACAATTTCTAACAAAACTGACTTCAGGTTTTTTTGGAGCAAGGTTTCTGGGAAGCCAGATTGTGTGGAGCACCTTTTTGTTCAGGGTGGGAGAGTATTGGCACAAGAGAGTGATGTTGGAAAATGGGTGTTACCCATGAGCTATCCCTGTAGTAATGCATCCTTGCAGTTAGCAGTTGCCGTGGTTCAGTGAGTGGTTTAGGGATTGGACACTACTCTCAGCTTATTTTCCTTGAACTATTTTGGAAGTGCCATGGTGTTCTACAGGGGAATCAGATCATTTCTACCAGCTTCAGCCTGTTACTTGCATGTGGGCATGGAGAGGGCATTACAGCCTCAAAGCCTCTCAAACTGTGATCTTCTGCTTTCACTGGCATTGCAGTAGCCTCTTACTGACTTTTTCCATGGCAGTATATGGAGGTTTTTCTTGAATAAGGAAGGATGCTGCAACTTACCTGAACTAATAACTTCAAGGCTGTTTTACGGCTGGTATCAGTCTTGTGTGCCTTTGGCCTGGGAACTGCATTGTCCTGGCTGACTCTGCAGTCTCCACTTTACCTGGTGCCCGTTCTGCAGACTCGTGGTGGGTGGTGAAATGTGAATTTTATTATGTTGGTTTTTGTTTGTTGGTTTTTTTTTTTGCCTAGGGCTTTTTTGCTCTTGTTTCAGGGAATTTTTGCATCCCAGTCTGGAAAGACATAATGTGCTGGCTTTTTAGGAGTACTGAACACTTGTTAGAGTCTTAAACTCATGCATAATTGTTCAAATATTAAGACTTTCATTTCAAAGAACTTGTGTATGGATTTAATCTGCTTTGTTTTTTCTTTTTCAACATCAACATTTTCAGTTGTGTATTTTGTTGATCACCTCTGCTTTCCCCCAGTTATCTTTATAACCCAATTTTAGCAACATGTGCTAATGTGCCTTTAGAAAGTGCTTACTCTGCCAGATAGGAGGGTGTTTTTCAGGTTCCATACTTTGGTTTTGGGTACTTATTACTTTTTTTCAGAATAAATGAGTCTGTGTTAAAGGAGCACTGGAGGCTGATGTTCTTTGTTCCCAGGCTGGGAATAACATGCCCAAGGAAAGTGTTTTCATTCTGTTCCACTTTGGAACTTCAGTGGAAATTCTGGATGGTAAGTTCAGGATGTTGGACAGTAATGGGATACCAGGGTTGGGGTTTTTGTGCTGCTGTAATGGACTGAAAGGGGTTTTCTTCACTAAACTTGCAAGGAGGTGTTACAAGAGCCTGGCAGGTTCAACTTCAGTTATGTCTTGTGTTGCTTGTTAGTGCTAGGTGGCATAATAAGACACATGACTCTTGGCTACAGAGGATGGGTGACAGTGGGATTTAGAGATGTGGCTTCAACTTGTCTGTACTCGCAAGGCTTTGTGTCCCCAAGAGGTTCTGCTCAAGATCCTTGTGTTGAAAGTCATTACAGGTGATGACATCTTTGTCAGATGATGGGTGCCTACTGGACCCTTCAGCTGCTGTCTTGTGTCTTTGAAAGGTGTCCCTCTTAGATCTAATCTGGATTAAATCTCTTTTAAAAAAAACCTCTGTGCACACATTTTGTCTACTTTTGTCTCTTTTTTGTAGTAGGTATTTGTTGGTTTTATGTTTGTTTTGGGGGGATGCCTAATCTTTGGGTTATCAGTTTTTGACTGGGAGAGGTAGATGAGCTTCCACAGTTTAGCCCATATAGCCCCGTAGTTTAAAACATGAGAGCTCCACTCCAGTTTTCTAGGATGGCAGACAGTGGTGGGCAGATGAAGGTGTGCTGTTAAGACTCTTGAAGGTGAATTGACTTAGCTCTCCTTACAACGTCAAACTCCCTGGAAGGGAATGTGAGTTTCCTTCCTCTATCAAAGTCTGCTGTAAAGTATATGCTGCTTGTAAGCATCTTGACCTGAAAAAATACACTGACTGACCAGTTTTGGCTGTCCAGTCTGAACTGGTAAAAGTACCTGCAGCCTGATCAGAAAGCCACTGCCTGCAAACCACAGGAGGCCTTCTAAGAAAAGAAATTGTGGTAGGTGTGCTTTTTATTTTCCTGGTTTTATTTTGTTCCTCCACTGAATAAGCAAGCAAGTGTTTTTGCTTGAAACTGGTGACCTACTTGAACGTTTGATTTAGGCAAAAACTTCATAATGCTGACTCTGCAGGCCAGTTAAACTTGGTGTGGTCAACAGAAAGCAAATAGGGACTAAGGCTGATTGTATTGATGTGAACAAATAACAGCTGCTTCTTTTCATGACCTGCTCTTAGTTTCCTAGCTCTAGCTTTCTTTCTGTGCTATTTAATAACTATTATTATTTTTACTATTTTACTATTTAATAACTATTACTATTTTATTACTATACTAATATTAATAACTATTTAATAACTGCGCTATAATGACTGGTCAGTTATTTGTACCACTCGATGGGAGTTTCTGCCTATTTAAAAAAGACTTAAAAGGAGGAACCCTTGCATGACAAAATGACCTTTATTTGGAGCCTATTTTTAGACCTTTTCCTAATACTAGTGCTTTAAGTTAGGCTTACTCTGTTTGAACATGTGGCTGCCCCAGATTAAGGAGGCACTGGAACCCTCTGGTCTCTGCATGGATCAGTGCAGACATCTGGGGAATAGTGTAGGAGCCAGGCACAAAAAGTGGGGTCAGCTAAACTGTAGTGCCTTGCTTGTAGAGTGGTGACATAGGCACTGAAGTGATTTCTAAATTAGTTAGAAAGAAGGGGTTGCGTTGTTGAGGTGTTATTTACTGCTTCAGTTCAACACTTGTGAACTCTGGCTCACTCAGCTGGGCTAATGTGGGAGAGGATACGGGCAATGGTATTCCCAAAGGTGGGAGTGAGAGAGAAGAGAGGACTTCCAAGAAATTTCAGTACAATGGCTGCTAATACTCGCTTTCCAGCTGACCAAGTGTGGCAGATGATAGGAGGAGTGTTTCATTAGGGTCCATATGGGCTGGTAGCTCTAGAAGAGCGTCTTTGTTTTGCAGGGACCCACTGAGAAGCCTGCCCAGGCTAGCACGGTCACCTTCGGAGTTTGGCCATGCTAATGCATGTGGAGCACCTCTTGTGTGCAATACTGAATTCCAGCACTACTTCAGATCCATATGTTCTGCCAAAGGGTTTGCTTTGTCCTGCATCTGTCCTGTAGGAGCTGGAGGGCATCTTCTGTGGGATGTAATTCATTACCGGCTGGTTCGTTCACAGTGACCTACTTTGATTAGGCAACAAGTCTTTATCTGAAAAGCAGCAAGTTGTTCCATTGCCAGTCCTCCAGTTGGAACTGGTTTCAGGACTGGACTTCTCAGAATAAGACTGTTGGTACCAATTTAGTGTTGTTCATAGCTGGTTTATGTCACTTGATGAAGTGCCAGAGTTGTTCTCTCCTGGGTGTTTGTTTCTCTGCTGTATTTATAGACAGCAGCACTCATCCCTGTCAACCTCCATTTTGTGAGATTAAAATGTCAAACTTTTCTTTAGCTTCCCGCTATAAAGCGGGCTCTTGTTTTCTCTTGTCACCTCAATTTCAGCTCCTTCTTGAGCAGAGGTGCCCAGTCAGGACCTCTTTACCCACAAGGTCTTACACAGGTGTCTTCTACAGCGGACACCAGCAGTTCTCCATCCTCTCTGGTGTTACCTTGTCTGATACAGGCTGAGGCTGCTGCTTTTCTGCAGTGCTGGCCACTTGGGACATTAGGAGTGACTCATTCCCCTGGGCTCTTCTCTGTCCCATTGAGTTTAAATTCATCATAGAAATACCATATGATGGACCATATCCTGTTGTGCTTTGAAAGATCCTAATAGAGTTGTGGCAGCTCCCCAGAAGGATGAGCTGTTTTTCCTGAGCTGTGTTTTGAAACAATACAGAGCAAATCCAGCAGATACAAGTCAAGGAGAATTTTGCTGTGATTAAAGGGGTTATTTCCCAAAAGTGTCAATGGATCCAAGAACAGAGCCGTAGCAGAAGCATTAAGTACAGAGGTTTTGGGTCCCTAGAGAGGAGACCAAAGTGCTGATTTTGAAAAAAAATATGCGGGAATATGAAGAGGGATCCAGGAAAGCCCGTGAGCCATTTAGGTATGTAATCTGGTAATAACGTTAAATGCCGTCTCTTTATAAGGGAAGAAAAAGCAGTATAATCCTAATGTGGTGTGAGCTGAAGAAGGTGCCTCATGGCTATAGTAAATGCTGATAAGAGTTGGAGCGTGATTGGGGATCTGGAGTTGTTGTACACTTTGCTTCTTTGAAAATGACAAAGCAGTGATCAACCGAGAGATTAATGGGAGCAGGGGGAGAGCAGGACCAGGAGGGTATGGTGTGAGTCCCCACACTCACCCACTGTCGCACCACTCCTGACACTGTTGTGTGGGGTGATGTTGGTGTTTCACCCTTTGCCTCCTCACCATTTTTAGCCCTAACAGTGCAGTGCCAGCCAGCTGGCTGGGGAAGCACGGAACAAAGCTCCATCTAGTGTGTAAAGGGAGAGGTCTGGGAGCTGGCAAAATAAGATGATGCACTGCAGAAGATGGCTTTCCATAGCCAGTGTTAACGGAAGTTTTGTTGTGTTTTGGCTTTTTTTGGTAACCTGTGAATAGGATTGCACTTTGACTGTGCAAGTGTCAATTGAGTAAGTTTGGCATTCTGATAGCTAATGCTCATTTTGGGTACCCTGGCGTGTAGAGAGGTTAATATTGGCTTTAATACAGTTGTAAGTAATCTGTAATTATAGGGAAAATTAAATATGTGTCCTTCTATTAAGATTAGGAATTGTATAGCCAGGTTATAGTTCTGTGAAGCAAAGGGACACAGGAGTATAATGATTGTATAATGATTGTATAAGGTGAACACTTTTAAGGTAGAATATCTGACTTCTTTGTACAATCTTAAGCTACTTGTTTTGGGGCTTTCCATGATTTCCAGCATGTTGGGAATATTGGGGATCCTTCTTCTGGAGGAGGATCAGGAGGAATTGAAGAAGGAGAATGAAGAGGAGGTGAAGTGTGCATCCAAAGTAGTAGGTCAAGGTGAGGGGATGGTTTCTGGTGCTGACCTTTCTGAACCAAGAAGTTAGAAGAAATGGGAGGGTCATTTTGCTCCCAGCAGCATGTTTGTCAAGGGTTCATTTTGCAGGAGCACGCAGCTGAGCCATTATAATACAACTTTTTAGGGACAGCAATACTGTTGGCTGCTGGGCTCCAGCAAGTCTAGAACTATACATCGTTTTCAGGTGACGGTTGCTGCAGGTTTCAAAGCCTGGTTGACTATTATAGCACTGTATAGTCCTCTGCTGTAGCCTAAAATAACAGGAGGTGTGAACTGCTGCTCCACAGTAATGGTGGGTGCTCCGCAGGTACCTTGCCAAGGTCACAAATGTTAAATAAACCAGATTAAACAAAACCCTGTTGGGAGAATTCATGATTAACTATAGTCTTTGCAGGATTTATTCGTTATAAACTAAGCCCCTGCTTTTATTTTTTGTCCTAGTAACTAAGGCAGATGTGAACTTCAAGTCCAGTGAAACATTTTTTGGCTCTTGCTTCTGTTTACATGATTCAGGAGTCTGCAGTAGTTCCACAACAAATATAGCTTTGAACAGAAATAGCCATTCAAGTGCTATGCTTCTGGCAGTGCAGAACAGATTAAGAGGGTCTAAGAAAAAGGCTTGTAAATAGTTTTGAGTTGGCTGCTTTTGAGTGCTTTTTTTTTTTTCCCCCAAATATAAACCAATAGCTGTAATGTATTTTGACAAGTAAGAAGTGGTATTCCTGCAGCAAGTTGCATGGGCAGCGTGTCTCAGTTGTCATTAAGCTGTGCAAAACATAGACCATGCTGAACAGTTTTACTCTAAAATAGTTGTTTTCTAGAGCTGCAGCAGTGGAAGCTGAAATTTATCCCACCTTCTGTCTGTGCCATGAATACCCTGGGCAGCAAGACTGGTATATCTGTCCTGCAATTGCAGCATAAATGTCCAAGAGGTTGGTGAAGTAACTTGTTGCTGAATAAAGGCTTTACCCCCACCCTCAGCTGTTCAGCCTGCACAGTAAAACAATCCTCTTTGCCCCAATAACTCTTCCACAAACAGCAAAAAATGTTGAAGAACTATGAGCAGTCCTTAAGGACTCTGCTACTGAAGGTTGTTTAAAACATGGATGCTGAGGAATTGATTTCTGCAGTCTGGATAGTTGCTTTGTTAGAAAGAAAAGTTGCTAGAGACACTCCCTGATGTGATCAGGTCCTGTAATGAACAGCTTGCACTGTGGCTAGAGATCAAAGTGAGAGTTTGCATAATATCTGTCTGAGATTATTTTAATGTTTGAGTTCTTGCAGTAAAGTGTTAGGGGTTGGTTGGTTCCCTTGCACGTAAGTAGTCACTGTAAGGAGCAAGTCCTACACACTGATAACACTGACCCATCACGTGCCGAGCACTGAATTCACTTGGTGGTTTTCATTATGACTGTTTGGGGTTCTTAATCATTTAGAGCAAATCTTCCATAAACACTTTCCCTTTTCTGCTTCAGATCCTGTTTGCTGAGTATACCAGAGCCAGGATGTCATCTGTAGGAGATGAGACTTTGAGCTGTCTCCTTGTCTTTGGGAAGCATTGAACAGTGTTTTAACAGCGAAGTCAGAAAGCAGAAAACCTCGGGGGAAGAGAAGGTTTTAGGCTGGGAAAATGAACATGAGCAGGCAGTGTGCGCTTGCAGCCCAGAAAGCCAGCTGTATCCTGGGCTGCATCAAAAGGAGCGTGACCAGCAGGTCGAAGGAGGTGATCCTGCCCCTCTACTCTGCTCTCATGAGACCTCACCTGGAGTATTGTGTGCAGTTCTGGTGTCCTCAACATAAAAAGGACATGGAACTGTTGGAACAAGTCCAGAGAAGGGCCACGAGGATGATCAGGGGACTGGAGCACCTCCCGTCTGAGAAAGTTGGGGCTGTTCAGCTTGGAGAAGAGAAGGCTGCATGGAGACCTCATAGCAGCCTTCCAGTATCTGAAGGGGGCCTATAGGGATGCTGGGGAGGGACTCTTCTTTAGGGACTGTAGTGATAGGATAAGGGGTAACGGGTTAAAACTTAAACAGGGGAAGTTTAGATTGGATATAAGGAAGAAATTCTTTCCTGTAAGGGTGGTGAGGCACTGGAATGGGTTGCCCAGGAAGGTTGTGAATGCTCCATCCCTGGCAGTGTTCAAGGCCAGGTTGGACAAAGCCTTGGGTGAGATGGTTTAGTGTGAGGTGTCCCTGCCCATGGCAGGGGGGTTGGAACTGGATGATCTTAAGGTCCTGTCCAACCCTAACGATTCTATGATTTTATGGGAATTGCTGGGTCACAGTAAGCCTCGAGGAGTGTGGTGGCTCTTTGGCTGGGAGGGAATCTGAACATGTGAATGATGGATTCACAAGCTGTGAACACAATATGTTGGGTCTTGTTTTCTGCAGGGCTGCCTCTGTGAATAAACTTGCTATCCAACTATGTAAGTGACAGATAATTTCTAAACCAAGGTACGTTGTAAAGGTGATGTGGAGTCAGATGTGGCTACTTTGTAGTTGCAAAGTACTGAAGTGTGGTGATCATACATCATCTTCCCTCTCAGAGACAGCATTATCTTCTCTATTGACCCAGCTGAAAGGAGGTAAATTCCATATTACAAAACCATGAACTACAGAGGTTGTTGGTGAAGTGTTATCTCCTCCCTTTTATCACCTCTTGGTTGCTTTAGCTATCTGGCTCTTTGTTTCGCAAGTGTGCATGGAGCTCTTTAGAGAGGGAAGTACCCATAGATGTGGTGTCTGAAAAATGTTCAAAAAGCCTTTGACAAGGTCAGCTTTTCAAGTGAAAGGAATCTGCCTATGCCTGCCTTTTTTTTTTTTCCTTTTATTATTTTTTTTAAGCCCGTGATGGCTTTGAAAGTTTAAGGAAGAGCACAAACCAGTACTGGGTGGTGTAGACAGCTACCTTTTAAATTCCTTTTAACCCTTCATTGAACGTTTTGAGGAGTTTGAGGTATTTGTGTGTGTAGGTGTCTTTTACCTGCCTGCTCCTTTCTGCCCAAGGGATTCAGTCTGTGTTTGCAGAGTGAAATTGTGTGTGCACCATCATACTGAGTCTCTGTACCGTTATGATTGCATGTCTAGGTCTTGAGATGCACCTCTAATGGTTCCTAGTTGGAGGTTCACCTAGGTTAACCTTGTATGTGAAGGAGTTAAGTCCCAGAAAACAAATTAGTTGTGCACCCACCTTTGGTCTTTTTGGTGATAAAGATCGTGAGAAAACTGTGCTGTTACAGACAGCCCTTATCCGCTTCTCTGATGGCATTAATGGCCTGTTTACACCCCTTTTAATTAATGAATGGGAGAAGTGCTTTCAACACCACCCCATGTCTTTCGGGGGGCTGTCTGCAGGAGGTACAGTGAGGGTGGTTCAGCACCTGGGCACGGGTCTGAGCATCACACTCAACCCCATGCGAGTGCTGAGCATTTATCATAGGATACCAGGTTGGAAGTGACCTCAAGGCTTGTCACAGACCCACACCTTGCTCCCGGCTGTCTTCATCAGGACTTTGTGCAATAATCTGATGCAGGTGAGACAAGATGTAGCGAGATGCGGACACTGAGCTTCTGGGCTGGTTTGGAGTCTTTGTGGTACCTGAAGACCTTGTGTGTGGCTGCCTCAATCCCTCCTTGGTAGGTGCTGGATTGCACAGGTCTGCAGTGCTGGCAGCCACTGGGTGCTGCTGCCGGTGTTGCTGCTCCATGGGGATTGGATTTGCCAGCTCCTTATCTGGAGCCACTCCTAGAGACAGCCTGCCTGGAGGCTGCTTGACTTTAGCTGGAGGGTGCTCAGCAAAAGCCCTTGGACACAAGATTCAGGGGCAGGTGGAAGCTGTTAGAGTTGAGATGTTCATGCCCTGCTCCTCTTACAGCTTCTAAGTGGCGTTTTCACAGAGCGATGGCACTGTGAGCAGATTGTGTGATCGACTTGTTGTGATGGAGGTTGTGTTTGGGAGCTAACAATTCCATGTCTGGGAGCTGGCCACTGCCTTCTGCACAGCCGCAGCAGCTGTGGCAGAGCAGCTGAGGGAATGATGGGGACTTTCAGGAGAAGGAGACTTGTAAAATTCTCCATGTTTAAAAAGAAACAAACCCCAGACCATTTAAGTATATATTATTATATATATTATCTTTTATATAGATATATATGTATTTATCAGAAGAAGATATATATATATCCCATACACTCAGATAGGATATATATATATATATATATATATATATCTATCTCCTGAAACTTCATGTTAAACATATATTTGGGCTAATGGAGTTCAGGTTAGGCGTAAAAAGCCTTGGTGCATTGCAGCGATTATTATATGGAACTCTGAAGATACTCCAGGTTTGCAATTATTCATCTCCCTTTTAACAGGAGTGGTAGTAAAGGATTGTAAAATGTGACCTTTGCAGCTTCTAGGTTGAACCTCTTTAGTTTTACCTTGTTCCTTAATCTGTTGGTTACCAAGCTTTCCTTCCAAGCTATACTGCAGGCTGTGTCCCCAAGTAAATGGGCATTCAAGCAGATCAACTTATGGCATTTTATTAAGTCAACACTCATGCAAAAGCCACCTCCAGAGCTTAATAATTATTTACTGAGTGCTCCTGGGTCATGAGAGAGGTTTTCATTAAGTTCTCAAAGCATTATGTTCAGCCGCTTGTGAACGTGGGCTTTAAAGACAGAAAGAAAAATGGAAAACTACTAAATGGTGTACAGCTACTTAAAAAATTCTTAGCTGAGGATTAAATGGTTTTGTTTGTGTGGTTGGGTTTTGTTGGGGTTTGGCTTTTTTTTCTTCTTTGCCCCAAAGACAAGTGCATCCACTGCATTCATTGGGTTTGTAATTCACCCTTTAGCTCCTGGGGAGTAGATCTGCACAGCGGACATTTTCTTCCTTCTGCAGACCAGGTGCACACGAGGCATTCAGGTAGATGGATGGATGCCCTCTGGGCTGCGAGTTGTTCTGTGGGTGAATCCCGTTGTGCAGGGCAAAGCGGTGCTGGTGCAGGTCAGGGTACATGAGCACAGGAGGAACACGATGCTTACCTTGATGCTGGAGCAGATGCAGCAGCAGGCAGTGTGTCTCTTTAAACATGTAACCTTCAACCGCAGAAGCCTTCATTCACAAAGAAGCCTGAACTGTCGTACTTGCTTTGTTATAAAGGCTGATAAAGGTCCCCACACCGTTTATGCAATTGCTCTTTCCTTGGCATGTAAGGACATAGGAGGGTGCCAGCTGTTGGCGTTGGGCTTTTTTTACATTGATACTTTAAGCAGTGCCAGGCAGTTGGTGCAGTGAGCAGAGGGCTGCTGTAACCCACAATCAATTATTACATTTTAGGAATGAAGTACCAAGTGCTCCAGGGAAAATGCTGTACCAGTTGGAATCCCTTACCTTGGCTGATGATGGGGGAGAAGAGACTGTGCAGGGGATCATTTTGTTGTTTGTGGATTTTTGAGGGGTTTGGATTTGGTTGGTTCCTTCTTGTGTTTATTTATATTTCTTTTTCCCTTTGGTGGTATTCTCTTTTCTGTCACCCCTCTGTAGCAATCAGTGATGCTGGCTGGCAGGTTAGATGCTGTTAAGAGTGCTGTTGCTTCACTCACATACATGATACTGGCAACAAAAAGTTTCTTGAGGTTTTATTGCTTGGTAGAGACTGAAAACAGAATCTGGACAGGTAAACTTTAGTTTTGAAGGAACTCTTGTGGTCATTGAACAGGAGGGGTGTTGGAATGGGAGCTGAGCTGTGGTCTCCTCTGATAATACCTTCTGGAGGTCAAACCAAGCATTTGAGTTGTAACATTGGCAACTTCTCATCTGCATTTTTCAAAGATCAGGATAGTTCTGTGCTAATGTCAGGTACTTACATGTCTTGCTTTTCTCTAAATGATTATGTATGGGATAAGGGTAAGACATAAAGCAAGCATTTAAATCCTGTGTTATTTCTTACCTCTGAGATCTGGTGCAGCTCTGGATTTCTTGAGGTGCAAAATCTGCTTTTCTTGGCTGATTTTTCTGTGGACTAATCCATTAACAACCAGTTGTCATGAATGGAGGAGAGGAACAGCATCCATCTTTTGTGCCATTTCTTTGCCTAGAGCAGAGTAATTGATCCTGCCCAGGGCAAGTGGTTTTGAAAGCTCTTTATTTATTTTTAATGCATTTTATTTTATTCTTGTTCATCTTCGGGGTTTGAAGCAGCTTTGGAGTTGAGGAGTTGATCTGTGGTTTTAGTTACTGTCATTTGTGAAACCTTACATTGGAGGCTTTTCTTCTTTTCTTAAATCTATATCAGTAATTAAAAAGCAAAGCTGAATTAAAGAACATTTCCCAATTCAAAATCTGCAGAGAAGTTTCTTAATAAATACACAGCTAATGGGAAGTGATGTTTGTAAACCAGACAACCCCTGTAAATAAGGCATGTGAACCAGAGAACTTGGCTGATCAATTTATAAGAGCCTGAAAACAAACTGACCAACACAGATGAGTTTGCCTTTTTGCCCAAGGAAACAGAGATAAAGTAATCAGTACACATCTGGGAAGGTAGATTAGGCTCTACAAGGGATGATGTCTGTAGTCTCTTGAGTTGCTGGCAACAAAATCAAACTTGATTTTAATCTGATCGGTTGCCTTTTATTATGCAATGACCATCTGCATTATAAGCTGTGTATGCAGTAACTAACATTTCCCAGGCATCTGTGCACAGGATATGTAATTTAAACTTATTTAATAAAACGTTATCACTTCATGATTAATTGGATCGGCACATGACACTCACAACTAATAACCCTCAGTTTGTATTACACTGTGCTTATTAGACTGCTAATGGATAACCGGTTTAATCATACGGCAATTAAAAGGATGAGTCGGTTTCATTTATTGCAATTAAATGGTATCCATAAAGCGTGTTTGCAGGAAGTATCTAAATCGCATCGTGTATCAGTTGTGTGTGTGGGCTCTACTGACTACATAATCTGGGGGTGAATCAGCTCATGTATGGGAGTTCTGAATCCACATGTCCAGGTCCTGGATTGTACTGCGGTGCATGGCACCGACCTGGATTGTGGGTGAAGCAGCACATAAAGGTCAAGAACCTTTAAACATACTATTTTCAAAGCTCTTCTGATGAGGCCTTTGATAGAGCAATTCTTGAGTTGCCTTTTTTGATTGGAAAACTGACTTTCTGGCAAACCTTCCGTTTGCTCTCAGGATGGTATGTGGTAACAAAACCCAAACCATCTTCCATTCCACCTTGGAGCTTTGCATGGGAGACAGGAGCAGACATGGTGGGGAAGGGAAGCTGGGCGGGAGGATGTCCTGTGTTACAGAGAATGAGTTCCAGTTTCGCACATTTGATCAGTGCTGCTCATGGTGACTGTACGAGTGCTGGTATGGTGAGACCGCCCTGCCCATGGGATAAGTTTTACAGTTCCCAGGGGATAAATAACAGGAAAGCTTTGTGGCAGGAGCTGTCCTGTGTTTGTTCAGTTTCCTTTGCAGCACTTGTGACAGAAGCATCTGGCCAGGCAGGCAGGTGTTGTGCAGCAGCTTTTATCCCAGATGAAAGCGTTATTTGGACTCAAATGGGTTGGTGGCAGTAGCTGTGGTGCTGCGAGCTCTGCCTCCATTCAGGGCTTTAGCACCTCTATAACTGTGTGAGATTATAATGTGCACAAATAGAGAACGGTGTGTCTGTTGAGCTCACAGCTCTTTTGTAGCTACACTGGTTTCCAGCTTCTGCTCTGAAATAAGGATGAAGAGGACATTCAGTAGTCTCAAGCTTTTTCTTCCCTCTGATCTGACCACCATAAATCTGGTGTTCTGGATGGATGTGAAGAAGATCAGACTCTTCTTCCCCTTACTGATGTCTCCTTTTTTGATATTTGTTTAAAAAGTGCATTGCCTGACCTTGCATTCTCTTCCAAATTACAGCTAAGCCAGTTTTCCCAGTAAATAATAAAAATATTGGGCAGAACTGCGAAAGAAATAAAGCCTGGAAGTGCCTCTGCCCATTGGGAAAGAATTTGGCAGAACAGCATTTTTTTGGAACTTGTTTTGTAGACTCATAGAATCAGCTAGGTTGGAAAAGACCTTTAAGATCATTGAGTCCAACCATTACCCCAGGACTTTCTTTGAAAGCCACAATGCTTGAAGCTCTTGTTGACAATTTTGAATGAACAGGAGAGCCCTGAATCACCTGCAGGAAGCTGTAAGGATGGCTGTTGGTGTGGGTAGGTGCAGTAATAGATAGGGTCGCTGGCAGGGCCTGTTTGAAATGCCGTGGAAATAATTTCTTCTTTCTTCTCCTTTCATTCCCTAGCGGTTTAGTGTATGGGAAGGCTCTTTTGAGATGGTTTTCATCACGCTTGTCTTTGGTAGGCGGAGAAACAGTTCAGGATGAAAGAAGGTGGGAGGAACTGCTGGGTTACCAACTTTGCAGCATTAGGTATCTGTACAAAATGCCAGTAGCGCACAAATGAGAATCCTGCTTAGCGTGATACAAAATCAGCTTTTCCTCAGTGCAAGGAGAATGAATCCTTCCTTAGAAGCAGCATTTGAGTGCCTTTTTTCACTCGTCTATTACACCTGTCTCCTAAGTGGGGTGCACAGCAATATTGGTGGGCAACAAAAAACATGAGCACTTCAGTAATACATGGATATAACTCATAAATAAATCAATATACATGTATTGGGGATGCATGTTCCAACATTATTTTTCTGGTGTGGGTGCGTGATTAACTCTAACTATTGCGGTGATGGAAATAAAGCATCTCCTTGGTTTGCAAACGTGCAAGCCAGGAAACAACGCTGCTGGGTTTAGATGTGAGAATGCTTTGCCCTTAATTGAAAGGGCGGTGTTTTTCGCAAGTATCACAGTCAATGACTTGTCTTGAGCAGCTAATTAGTACGATTATTCCACAGCTGCATTAGTTTCACCACAAAGGTTTTCTCTTGTTTTATCAAAAGGATCAGTGTCTCTGTGAATGCTTCAACCTGACAGGTCTTAAATAGCAAGATGGTCCCCTGCCTCCCTGCCCCCAGAATGTGTGCTCTGGAAAAGCAGAGTTTGATCTCTTGGGGGAGTAAGTGTGGGTTCTCTTTTTCGTTTCTACTCTGAACTGTTTTCAGCATCAGCCCTAAACAAAGCTGGAAAGCTTCCAGTGGCACTGGCTTTGGTTGCTGAAGCACAAGTTGGTGCCTGCAGGCACCTGCGAGGCCTGGGAGGGATGCTGGCTCCTGGGGCTCCATTGCAAGCTGTCCTGTCAGCATCCTGCAGGTAGCACCTGAACACTGGAGCCATAGGTGGGGTTAGTGCTGCCTTCCCCAGGCATGGCCCTGCATCATTATATCCTAATGAGCCTGCTCCTTCCATGGGCTGATGGCAATCCACTGCTGCAATCAGAATCAGAACCCAAATACCCGGAATTACACGCACTGTAGCACTGTCTTATATGGAGTCACATATTCTTGACCAATTCCAACATCCTTCCCACGAAGGCTGTGTAGCTTGGTATTTGAATACTCTGGTTGCTTCATGCTACAGAAATGCATCATAAATAGATTTTAGTTCTGAGGGCTAACAAAATGGTGTGTTGCTTCAGGTGAAGTCCCATGGTTTGTCCCTTGCTGTTTGGTATGAAGCTCTGCTTGCCAGTGGCTTAGAAATGCCTCTTAGGTTGTGAAGCCGTGCAGCTTGGGCCAGCCAGCTTTCTAAAGTATGACTGAAATAAAGCCATTATTGTTGTTTATTCTGCCTGTTCTTGTACCTTGCTGTGCTTAGAAGGTGCTGGTAGGCCTGAAGTGGGAGTTGGGGATTTTTAGTGGGTGTCTGGTTTCTGACTGTGAAGAGTGTTCCCACCAGAAATCCAGCCCTGAGGTAGTGTTGTGCAGAAACCAACTGAAATTGGTTATGTTGTGTTTTATTTTAGCTATCTGGTTTTGAGCGAGATCATTAGACCTGCAGTGTTATCTATACCTATCATTAGACTTGCTACAGCCTTTTATTGCTTTGTAAGAAAAGAAATATGAGTGTTTGCTGCTGTCTGTAAAAGCATTACTTTTTCTTGTGGGTGGTTGCTGTAAAAATTGAAAGAGCAAATAGCTCTTTACCGCTGGATATTGGTGTTTGGAAGTGGATAGCTGCAGTCAAGTTAAGGCAGCCTAATGTGGCTGCTAAGTACCTGAAGTAGGTCGGCTCCGCGTTCCCCCTTGCATTGTGCAGCATATCCTCACCCATCCCGCCCCACGTTCCGGTGTAAATTCTGCAAGCTGTGAGTGCCGGAGCCGCGATCCCGCTTGTGAAGCTGAGCTATCTTTCTTTTGGTCTTCCCACAGCAATTCCGAGCATCCTGGCGCTTCCAAGCCTCCCTTAAGCTCCTCCAGCATGACCTCACGAATCCTGCTACGACAGCAGCTCATGCGTGAGCAGATGCAGGAGCAGGAGCGTCGGGAGCAGCAGCAGAAGCAGCAAGCAGCCCAGTTCATGCAGCAGCGGGTACCCGTCAGCCAGACACCTGCCATCAACGTCAGCGTCCCCACCAGCCTGCCCCCCGCCACCCAGGTGCCCATGGAGGTCCTCAAGGTACGCCAGTCTCTGCCTTTCTGTTCAGGAGCTCTCGCTCAACCTAGTTTATGCAACAGGGACATGGTTATAGGGAGTTTTGGCGATTAAAGTTTCCAGATAAGCTCCGCTCTGGCTTCGTTTGCAACTTATTTTGGTGTCCTGAGAGTGAAGAATGGGAAAACTTGTGAAAAAGTGTGTGTAACTTTTGGTTTTGTTTAAACTTTGAGATCCCGGGAGGGAGGTGTTGTTACAAAACTAAGGTTTCCATCATTTTCCCTTTGGAAAACGCTTCTCCATCTTTCTAGTCCTTAAATAATTTTCCAAAAGAAGAAACTGTTAATAGATGTTCAAATCAGTATTTTGTTTTTTAAAACAAAACATTGAAATATTTTTGTAAAATGGTGTCAAAACTATAGGCAAAAGAGCCTTGCAAAAAGCCTTAATCTGAAATATGGGTGAGTTTCCAGCCCCTTGCAATGAGCCTTTGTAATCCTTTTTTGCTTAAACGACTTGTTTGCTATTAGTAGCTTTGGATTCCTTGTCCAACTGGAAACCGTAGGAGCTTGTTAGTATCCCTCTGTCAAAAGGGATGTAGCTTGCTAATTACTCGGAGGAAAGGTGAACAGCTATAAGAAAACAGATCGCTTAATGCACTGGTTAAGTCTGAGTAGAGTAAAGCAACGTGGAATGTGGTAGTAAAAGAATGCAAAACGTTTTGGAGAAATTTTCTAACATATTTAATGAAAATAAATAACTCTTAGCTCTAAAGAGTTACCTGCTTGCTCTGCATTATTGTTGAATCCTTTTATTACATTCTGATGTTTAGTGACCGCTTTTAGTCAGTAAACATATTCTTACTGGGTAAGTTAATTGAGCTTGGTTACAACCCACTTGTAGTTTGCTCATGGCTGTTATGTATCAGTGATGCGTATTCAAAGAACTGGTTTAAAATAGACTTGCAGACACAGGATTGCGAGGCAGTTTGTGAGCTGGGTGTATGGAGGAAATGTAGGGAGCCTTTATTTCTTGAATCTGCATTATGGTATTGTCTTGACAGTGGCGAAACTAATACTTAGTTGAGATGCGGGGGCCATGCTCAAGTGTGGTCTATGATCAAGGAGCAAAAAGGCAACAGTTGAATTTTGAATTCTCTCCCTATATATACATCTCCATTAAAAATCAAATGAGTGTGTGTGATATGCGTATAGTAAGGAGTCTGAAATTGACTGGGAAGAGCTATTTTGTGTAATGTTTATGCATACACACTATGTTTGTGTATGACAATTTATTAAGCTCGTTTCTAGGTTGTGCCACTGTAGTTACACTACTTCAAATCCAGCAGATGTGTAGGTGCTGTGGAATAGTTTTAATTTGTAATGCACTCGGTTAAAGAAGCGTATGTTACATTTTTTACATCCTTTCATCCTAATACCTTATGATGTCAATTTTAGGTTGTTTTTTTTTAAGCCCCTCTGAGCACTTGTAGGAAAGTCTTTATTTTCTGTGATATTTTACTATTAAAGAAGAAATGTAATGTCTTGAAGAAGCATCAGCAGTTGTCTGTTGCCTCTTTATATGTGGGAAGAGGGGAGGCAGCCTTTATTTCTGAGGGTTGAAATAAAGGTGATGCTTGGTTATTACAAATGGGGTTACTAGGAACTTGCTTGTACAATTTGTATGCAAATCTCTGACCTGCTAGAGCATGGGGAGGGAACTTCATGGGAAGGACTTGAACCTGAATGCTCTTTAGGACTGCAAAAGAAGCATCTGTCCCATTTCCTCCTGGTGGAGAAGGGTCTCCTGGAAAGAGCGAGGACACCTCCCCTGCATTTGACTTTAGTCCAAATGACCCCGTAGAGCAAAAATGTAAGAGAATGTGTGCTTAACTGGCATGTAAATTAAAAGTAATAACTGGTAACTACTACCTTTTGTTGACAGAGAGTTTTGCATTGAAGGTGATGGTTGTGGAAATGCGAGCTTCCTACTGGAACAGAATAATGCTTGTCTGTATTTACATAAGTAACAGTCAAAATCAGCTAAAACAAGTTCTCTTGGTCTCTGCTCATGGAAGAGAGACTGCTTTGCATAGGTTCGCTGCTTGTGGTTTTGGTGGGAGAAAGCAGGTGAAGATTCATCCTTTCGTTGATAAAAGTGGACCAGTTCTGTACAAAAAAATAGGTAGTACAAAATACCAGGGATGAAGTCATGATCTTACTGTAAATTGACCAGCAAGAGCAGGATTTGGCTAAGGGATCCATGTAATTTTGTTTGGTGGGTTTTGTTTAGTTTTGTTTTGCTTTGTTTTTCTTTGGTTTTGTTCATTTTAAATAGGTTATTTGGCTCAAAAGATGAGATTAACAATAAATCAGGGTCCTCCTGGTGCCGATGCGCTGACAGCCGGCTCTCCCTCCAGTAACAAAGTACAAGTGACATCATTTCCCTGCAGCTGCTTTTCACACTTCAGTTGTTTTTTAGCTGTAGACAAATTTTCCGTATGAGCTGTAGAGAAGTTTTAATTAGATAAATAGGGAACTAAGTTGGTAACTTTATTATCCAGATGGTCTGGATTTAGTGACCTTAAAGAATGAGAGACACAAAAAGGGCATTTTTACACTTTGAGAAATGTTAATCTGCAAGGCAACTCTCTTTTGAAAAGGTCTGTTTGAATCAGTCGTACTTCGCAAACACCTAAGACCAAATGTAATAGCTGTTTTTGTTGTTGTTTTTGCTTGCTTGGCATTTAGCATCAAAAAAAGCCCATACCAAGGCTCTTGAATTTGTCATCATTTAGTGTTTTTTAATTACATTGTGTGACTTGCCTTTCTCCCCTGCCTCTGAATGTGAGGAGAATAATACTTGCATGGCTGAAGCTGGTAGTTTGGAATAAATAGTTTAAAAAGGAGCCAAAGGTGTTAATGAGCTTGGTTTTTTATATTTGTTTTCCAAATAATCATTCAGAAATAATGCAGAAAGAAAGAGAAATACATATGAATCTCTGTCACATTGAACAGGAATCTCCAAATTACATAATGTGGTACGTTTAAAGACATATGCATAAATAGGATTTAATTTTCTTGAGTAATGACTTATTGCATCAGTCGTCTGCCACGTAATGTCGCTTGGCAAGGTAGGAAATGACCTGTTGGAATTCAAATTTTGTGTTGCTTTGTGCACCCTAATTAGAAGGTGGGCTAGGTCTAAGTCATTTGGAACAGTATCTCTTTGAATCTAATAGCCAAAGGAAGATTGGTACTGCTTTCAGTTATCATTCTGCAGAGTTGATGTTAGCTTCACAGATGTACAGGCTGGTTTATCTCTAAGCACCTTCTCATCCATCTCGTGTTGGTAGTTGAGGACCACCACTACAGGGATGTCACAAGAGTTTCTTCGCTTCTGCTTCAATTCAGCTTCTTGCTCTGCCTTAGAAATAGGAGCGTATAACATAAAATATTGGTCGTTGGAGCAGTTCTGAGCTCTAGCAATGTTGGATGAGGATCTGTTCCTGAGGTACAAAGTAAGTTTATATTTTTGTAAGGGTTAAATTATTTTCAAAGAGTTCAGCTTAAGATGTCTTCAGTTGTTTTATGGAGGTGCTTCTTCCATGCAGGTATATTTTAGCCTTGTATACTTAATTGGTGTTAAGAAGCTGTTCTTTTTGTTGTTGTTGATTGCAGTTATTCTCTTGTCTGGTATGAGTCCTTACCTATGGGAGCAGAAGCACCACTGCAGATCTCGACTTCAGTATCCCAGAGCTGATGTTTGGGAACTGATTGCTGCATTTCTCTAAGCAGGGGTAGCCCAGGACTGGACGGAGGTCATGCGTCAGGTCCCTGTCTGTAGTCAGTGAGACCTGGTAATGGGTTAGTCCTTTTGCTCTTCAATCATCCATTTGCAAAACACCACTGCTACTAATCCCACAATTTGTGGAGTTAAATTTGTTAAAGGTGGTGAAATCCTTGGCTATTAGAAATCAAGAGAATACACGCTTGGTTTGTGGTGAAGCTGGTCTGTTAACCTGCTTCCCCATAGTTATTTTGGACCTCATGTGTTACTGTCTTCCTGCTTGGTATTGTGGAATTAGCTGGTCTCCTGTAGTCCTAGCAGCTGTCTGTTGACAGTTATTTAGAGAGCATCTCCTGTTGGTGTGATAGAGTTGCTTGGTTCTGCTTTTCATGCCTTTTGTGCCCTCTTGCCTGCTCCCAGCCTCCTTTCCTGTCAAGGAACTTGCAGGTTTCCTGTAAAGTGAATGATCTCCTGCCTGCTGAGTTACTGGTGGCAGCAGGACAGCTCCTTGCCTTTCTATAGCCTGGTCTGTAGGGTAGTTTTGAGTCTTCTGTGTCCGTCCAGGAAGCTGATGATAGGAATTTTTTGATCAGCAGGCAGAAACACTGATTTGCTTCAGAAATTCGGAGAAGGCTGAAGGAGGAGTAGACTCACCTGTTTGCTACTTGAGAGACGTGACAAAAACTTGAGTAGTAGCTGTGCTGTGTGGTTTATGTTGCTTTGCCTGATTTCTGGGTAAACGTTACAGTTCAGAGCAAGCATAACACAAACCTCTAAGTACTTTGGACCTGCCTGCCCAAAACACAGTGTGGCACTGCAGAAACTGAGACTGGTGTGAGCAGGCTTGTGACCTTCTTAGGAAGGGAAGCACTGGAGCATCACAGGAGTCAGGAAAGGAGACCCAGAATCCCACATCAGCCCACAGAACTGCAAATCACTTCCTTTGGGAACATTACCAGTTCTTTCAGGATTGAAAATGTTACCGGTGGGCAGCTGACATCCAGCCCTCTGCACGTCTCACTAGGCAGTTGGAAGGTGGAAAATTGAGGTGAACACTTTCTCCTCTGTCTCCGCATGTTGTTTGCTGGCATTCTTCAGTTGGTGCATGGATGTGACACTTGTGCTGCCATGGTTGTAATGTGCTACACCAGGTCACAGTACAAGAGCTGATGGAAGCCTAAACTGGATGTATTGTGGTGAAATGGTATGGTGCCTGTCTGCCTCAGTCTGTCCCTGCTGTTGCATACTAATGCTTCTGAGGATGCGGTTGGTGTACATCCCCATCCTCTGGAGTGTCACCGTACCAAATGAACAACACAATAAGAAATCCGCTGGACCTCTCATGTCTCTTCCTCCCTATTTGTCTGTCACAGGGATTTAAGAATGCAACTCCTATTTCGGACAGGCATTGAGGTGGGAGATGCTTGCCTGAGAGCACTACATTGAATGCTGCTGCAAAGAACAGGCTCGAGGGCTGGGGTGAGAACCTGCAGTGGGTGTTTGCAGCATGAACTGGCATGTTCCTGCAGTGATGCAGTTGTCTTTTGGACACCATATAAATGCTGGGCATGTAATAAGATAAAAGCAGGTTTCCTGGCCAGCAGATTATATAATGGATCTGTTTCAGGATGCCAGCATCCCTTTTATCCCTGTTCCTGGAGACTGAGCAAACAGTTCTCTTGTTCCAGAGGATCTGGAGGGTTCTGGGTCCTGCTTTGGTGATCCACGGTTTGAGATCTCTTCTCTCTGGACATAGAATCTGTGCTCCTGCATAGTCCCTGCCCTTGCTAATGGGACAGTTCACCCCGAGATGTGACACGTATATAAAAACATATGTATGAAACTATAGGCTGCAACACCAGTTTTAATATTTGTTATTAACAGATTGCTAATAGTGTAGTTGCATACAACAGTGTTTATCATATGCTGGATATTTAAAAATCTGTTTTTCCAGAAGAACCCCACTTAGCATTCCCCCTGCCACACTGACTACAGTGGATAACTTTGTGGTAGATGTTAACTGCTCTTTTGGTGCTAGAACTGCAGCACTTTACTGCTGTGTCTTGTCATTGTGGCTTTTCTTCTTTCACCTGGGGTCCTAACCAAGCTGAAAGCTCTTCTTTTCAAAGCCTTAGAACCAGGTACTGCTTACTGGCTTTCCATTCTTGCTTTATTTTCCAGGAACTTTTTGCCCATCTCATGGCAGTGTTGTGGGCTGATCACTGATAGCAGAGCAGGTCTGTTTTTCTCTTCTTTAATGCTGTCCCATTGCTGTAGTTTGTGATCATATTTTCCCTCAAAGCAACATTTTCTGAGTGGACAGATGTGCAGCGCTGCTTGGGAGGGTGCAGGCGACCAGGCTGGCCTCTTGCCTTCACCCTTATGTCATTGTTCACTCAGACTTAAATGCACCACCACGATAAGCTCTTTGCATCAAATACCCTGTATTTGTTCGGTTTTGAAATGCCAAGCATGCCTTCTGGGTGGTGGTAATGACTATGGACATGTATCAAAAAAATACCTCCTCCTACTTCTTTTCCATGTGCTTATTACAGAGAGTGACCTGTGGTGGTAATGCAGCCCTGCTGAGCAGGGAAGGCTGTGCCGTTAGCAGTAGTATTCTTGGTGTAATAATTACCATAAAACTTCATTCTATGGGGGACTTATCTCAAAGTTCTGAAGAACAGGAACAATGGGATGCCAAGATAAACATGTGGTAGCATCTGCTGCAGCAAATGTGTGTTTGTGGACACTCTTATCTGATGAAGAGCTAATTTAATCTAACCTGACAATGGCAGACAGTAGTGTGCGCCCCTATGTTAAGTAAGTGTGTCTTGTATTTGCAGTTGAGAACTTAGATAAGTGATTTGCCAGGATTGGTGAACTACAGATAGAACATTTAACTAAGATTATTTACACTCAGTGGCTGTTGTATACTTAACTTCAGCCTACAGCAAATTCTTCATGAAGAAAAACTTGCATTTAACTACAGAGCCACTGAAGCCTGCCTTGTCTCCTTAGCCTTCACATAAGTAAAAGTATCTTTTAGGCCTTCAATCTTTTGCTTGCTTAGTGGGTTTAAAGCTGTTCCAAAACAAGCACTGAGTGCTTGATGTCTGTGGTTAGTAATAGAGGTAAAATGTAAACTGTTGCTTAACCCCTAGGTTATTAGATGTTAAAAATGCATGGAATTCAAGGGGGCAACATACTTCTGTGTGCAGGTATCTGACTGCTTGACTGCTACTGCAGAACGCTGCTTTCACCCTTCATCCTGAAAGTCCTTTACCTATGGATGCAGGTATGTGTGTTGTTTAGCTTTTGGTAGAAGTGTTGTTCCTAATGAAGATGTCTGATCTTTCTATCGTAGCTCTTCAGCTATGGTCACTGTGGCACAAAATACAGCTCCTGAAGTTGTAGCACAAACCGTGCTGCTGCTGAGTTGTGCTGCTGAGGAATTTCCTGGTCATATAATGCTTGAGAGCAGAGTGGGAAGGTAGCTGAAGAAGTGCTTCTTACGAGAGAGCAGTTGCCATGCAAGTTCACAGAGTAGTTGCCTGGTAGTTTGAAATAACATTTTTGATGTGGAGGAAGTAAGGATGTATTCACACAGAATGATGTAGGCATCTGGAAGTCCAAGCTCTGATCGTCTTGTAGAAGGTTCTTGGTGGTTTATGTCCTGGTTGGTGGTCTTGAGGGTTCACTGGCATGATAACAGCCACAAAGTTAAGGACAGCTTGCTAAGTTTGTTTTGTTACGGCTTCAAAGTGCTTCTTTTCAACGGTCTAGACATATTATCTGATGGCTGAATTACCAGACCTTGGGAAAATGGTGGTTCACCACGTGTCAGTGGCTGTTTTGGATCTGCAGAAGATGAGTTAATCTGCCTAAAGATTTGTAGGTGCCCATGTTCATGGGTATTAAACATATTGATGAGGCTCTGCAGCCCACCAGCTACCAGGTTTCAACAGCTTGTATTAAGATCTCTTCCAGTAAATGTTCATTCAAACCCCTCCTTATTCCACTTTCCCAGTTGAGTCAAGGATGTTACGAAGAGGGTGATTGCAGTTCTGGTCATTGCAGTTGTGTTTGTTGAGTCCAGAGCTTAATAATGCAGAAACCGCTGCGCAGAGCCACACATGGTGCTGGAGAGCAGCAGGGTTAAGTGAGGGTCTAGGGAGGCCTCTGCTGACACTTTTGACAGACATTACATTTTAAATGTGAAAACTTCGATCTGCTTAAAGTAATCCTGTGGTATTATGTACACTCACAAGTATTTCAGTTCTTCAGCTACTTTGGCAGCATTATTCTCTGAGATGTTGAACCTGTGCAGTGAACGAATTCAAAGTGACAAGCTGGAGACATTCCTGCCATTCAAGAGAGGCTTAAGGAATTTCTTATTGGCTAAATTACAAATATGTAGCATTTTGCCCAGCACTGCATGGCAATTTCAACCTGCCTGACCGTGACAAGATTAGTGCTTTTCCTCCCCCTCCCCTGCAGTAATATTTTTTTCTCTTTCTAAATTAGATTAAGAAGTACCAGGCAGAGATGCAAAAGCTTGAAAGAGTAAAAAACAGCCTTACCTTGAATGATTCTGTCTGTCATTGGATTGGTTCCTTAATTAGCCCCGTGTCCTTTAACCTCTTGAGAAATAAGTAAGGGATAAATTTGGGGATAAAGACAAAGACGCCTGGAGATTTACCACACACCGCTAGGTAATTCATCGAGGAATGTTGGTAATTAGCCCTGCCTCTTTCCTTTCTGGCTCATTTAATAAAACTGGTTGATTTAAAATAATGCCTGCTGGTTCATTATCAACTACTTTAAGAGCCAAGTTATGAACTTGAAACAAAACCCAGTATTGTGCTGTCTGCAAAGGACCTGGAAAATGTGTTTTGTTTTGTATGTTTTAAACCCAGAAATCGTTAACAGTCCCACCATCAGTCTCCCCCACTTGATAATTATATATCAGCTTATTTGGATTGCCATGTTATGACTTGGGTGTATTTATTTCTAGTGTCTACTATTGAGAGGCATAGAGGAGGGGAAAAAAATTCCAAGATCCTGAAGAGTACATGTCAGATTGTGTTAAGAAAGCATGGCCTGATGGAATTCAGCTGAATATGGACGTTACAATAGTAGTAGTTGTCCAGCTGAGGAGTGGCTAACTGCTTTAACCCTTTATCTCTCAGAAATGAGTGCCAGCTACGTGTCTTGTTCTAGGCACAAAATGAGCCCTTTTAGTTATGCATCTCCTTGGTGCTTGTAGTAGAACTTTGTCCCTGTATTGAGGACTGAACTCATCTGCTTTATGTTTGCTTAGGGAAATATTCATGCAGAGTTCTTTCTTTTTCTTATAGATAGCAATAGCATTACTCAGAAATTAAATGAGAGGATCAGACTGTAACCGGATCAATACACTGCTGCCTTTGCACTTTTTTGGGAGAATATATCTGTATGGCAGCTTCCAGTTTGAATTTGTAACATGAACAGTTGCTGGCCAGCAGATCTGGTTAGGTCTGTCTGTCTGAATTAAGGAATTAAGTTACTATTACTGTGAATCTTCCTTTAATAATGAGTGTCAGACTTGGATTGCAACACTTCTGGATCTGTTGTTGCCTAGAGGAAAAGCAGGCTGTGCTAGCTTAGCTTCCACTTAGGGTCAGCTTGCCAGATTTTGGATCCTTTAGAAGACTTTTTCTGACCCTCTCCTTTAACTCTTCAGTATTGTTTGGGACAGAGTTGGATATAGTGTTTCAGTGCAAGAAAAGAAAGCAAATCCTTGGAAATGTTGCTGTGACAGTCTTTATAGCGATTCTTTTGTTACCACCTAAAGAAATAGCTATCTGCCTTCAAACAGACAGAGCTCTGGGTATTGGGGTAACAGCTCAACCCTGTGTGTGTGTGCTTCACTAGAAGTGCTTCCATTGGCTGCCATTTACCCACTTGTTCATTGGGACTTGTTAATAAACTTTTATAATTTAAATTGACTTAGAACTGAGGAACATTTTTTCCAGCTTGCAATGATGTGGAGCAGAAAATTCAGTATCTAAAACAAACCCTAAAGTAACCAACCAAATCAAAAACCCAAAAAGCAAACCAAAAATCCCCTCAACAAACACAACTCCATTTAACATCACTGGTTTTGCCGTTAGTGTGTTCGTGCCAAATTCATAGTTTGGTTTTTCACATCGTATTCTTATCTTTTTAACGCACTGGAACAGTATTGCATTATAGAGCTCTGTGACTTAAGTGTCCTCGTCTTGCTGCGTATCGGTAGTTGAAGTTCCAATAGTTCTCTGAAATTCTTCGTTAATTTATACAATTCAAGCACTTTTTTCCCCCCTTTTGACCCTGATCACGAGCAGGATGTATTTCAACACCAGCGTTACAGCAATTAAACTGTGCATGAAATGGTCAGAAGTGCCGAGAGCTCATTCAGTATGTCATTCATGGCGCTGCACTTCCATAGTCTCTCAGCAGATGGCATTACAGTTTCCAAGAGCGCCTGTATGTATTGGGAAAGCTCTCAGTTGCTGGGAACTTGTCTTTCTAGACTATTCCTTTCACCAGTGGAGGCTTAAAAACTATTTTGGCACATTAATCGTGTTGTTTGCTTGTGTTATTGTATTTTATTTTTACCAGCTAATGCCCCAGAGGTACCTTTAAGCCATTACCCAGTTAAATGCTGTATGCAATAGTTATTACATGTGAAAACAAATTACTGCTAGAAGGTCTGTGAGAGGCAGGCTGCTTCTTTTAAATACACCTGCCACTGGCATCCAGTAGAAGTAATAAACTGAAGTGATAAAAACACTGAAGTGGTAAAACTGGAGCATGTTTTCCCTTTAACCTTCCCGATGCTCAAAGCTATGTAAGACACAACTGTGTTGTATTAAATTATACCACCCTTCCTGCTTTGTGCTGTAAATCCTGATTTTTGAAGACAATGTGAGAAAGAAAAATCATTTGAAGTAGTAAATGATGTCTTTCTGGGAAAAAAAAAAAAGTAGTAAATATTACTGTATTTCTGAATTAATGGGGCTTACACAACCCAGAGCCTTTAGGTGTTTCAAGCAACCCACCTACTTGAAGCCCTGGCTTCTGAGGACAGCATAAGTGTTCCCGACTTGGCTGGAATCTGTGTAATTTCTCCAAATGAACACATTGACATCAGCAGGAATGTGTCTGGTGCATTAAAGAAACTCGTGTTTCAAAGAGCTGTTTTGGAGCAGTGTAATCCTTTATCCCTCTATCTGTCTATCTGTCTGACTATCTGTCATCTGAACACAGAGTGCATTGGATCTGCTTGCCAGAAGGTGGTACAGTTCATGAGAGTGCAATGGATGCTGAACACTGGGAGCTGTTGCTGAAGCTGAGCTTGGATTCTCAGCAGCAGCCAGGCACCTAAGCATCTTTAAAAGGGCTGGGGTAAGGGTTCATTGCCACAAGATGCAGAAAAACCCTGAGAGTGAGTTTCAGTTGCTGCTGCTTTCTTGTTACAATGAAAGACCTTGCCAGTAAACTGTTATATTAAAACATGCTGGGAGTGGTATCAATCCAGAAGTTATTCTGACCTGGAATCAAAAATTATTTGAGAGGAAGTTTATATGTCACTGGATGTGCATCAAGCTTTGTATTGCAAGGTTCTTTCCTAAAAACACCAGGAACATCATCCTAGTTGAAACCATCAAAATTCAGTTTATGGACTTCATGGTTGGCTATGACTTAAAACTTTCTCCTCTTTTCAGAGGAAAATATAAACAGGCAATTAATGGAAATTCTCTTTTGTTTCTTCTGGGTTTGGGGGGCCCTGGCTCAGGGGAGGTGATACTCTCAGGAAAGACTTATTCCACTTTACCTACACCAGCAATCCAGAGAGCCATTTCCCTCAACCAGAATCACTGTCCTGATAGCAGCTGCCTGATAAGCCTGTTTTTAGTGATACATCTGATTTGTGCTGGTGGGGCAGAGCTGCTTTTAGTGCTGGTACAGCCTTGTGCAAAGTAGGGCTGTTCTGGTGAAGTGATGTTAGCATTTCAGGAACTGCCTTGGTGTTAATTTCTGCCTTGTTAAACAGTGCTTTAAAGTTAATTCTTGTCCTGTTAAACAGAAAATTCTGAGAAGTGAGACCTCTGTTAAAAAAAATGGCAATCATTTATATTATCCCAACTTCCTAATTGAAAAGTCATCCTTTGAGCAGTCAAATAGCTTTTTACTGTAGTATTAATTTGGCTATATTACCATTCTGCTTCTTGTCTTCCACAAAAACTATACTCTTCTGAAATACCACCGTAGCCTGGGTCTCAAAGAAACGATTTGTTCAGGGAGGGAGTAAAATGACCTTGAATGAGTCAGCATTTGCGTGTAGCAATTGTAAGCTTTCTGTCCTCTTTGCTCTCTAAAAGGAAATGAATTCGTACCACAGGCCCCATTCATTGCACAGTAGTTAATGGGCTTCATTCACATGAAAGTTCATATATTCCTTAAGGGTTCAGCCCTGCATGGTTTGCTGTGTAAAAGGAAAAACACTATTTAATCGTGCTACTGCAGCTTGTCAAAAGAGTTTATCCTTTGGTAATATACATTGCCTTTTGAGGGAAGAAAAGTGGTGCCTTCTGCTTTAGAGTGCTGCTTATTCAGTAAGTGGTTGCTCTATGTGAAATGCCGCTTCCTATGTGGGTCACTGTTCAGAATGGCCTTCTGCCTTTCCCTGCAGTGTTTAATGTGAGTAATGAGGAAAAAGCTTCCAGCCAGGGCTTCTGCCTGCTCACAGGACTTGTCCTGAGAAAACCCTGCTCTCTGAACCTGCACTTCCCAAGAAAAGTTGAATTCCGTTTCCTGTGTTTAAAGGCGTTCGGCTGCGTTCAGGGTTTGATGACTCTACGTGGTCTGAGCACACAGCATCTAGATGCTCTGCTTTGGATGCGAAGTGAGGAATGTGCTGACTGTTACTGGACCCAGGGAATAACTATTAGAGGAACACAGTTAATCCAACTTTGTGTTTTCTTCTCTAGCTCCTGATAACATTCATAAATGGCTGTTGGTACCAGCTGTCTATAAAGCAGTAGGCCACCAGATGGGGTAAAGCAGAAGCAGCTTTGGCTGTTAGTCAGTTCCTTATTTGTGCCCGTTTTATTGGGGGAGGAGGATTATGGGTCCATGATACACATGGCTGCACCAACATGTGTGTTTGTGGAGCCACGCTAAAAATTACGTGGGACTGCTGAGGCAGTTTGAGATCTAAAAAAAGGCCTGGTTTTTGGAAAGGTGACTTTTGTTTTATGATTTTTTTTTTTTAATCAGCTTAGTGGTTTTGATTGCCTGGGTCAGTGTAGCCCTGCAAACAGTGGTACCTGCATAGCTGAGGGGTAAGAGCAACAAGGTGGTGTGTGTGTGTGGTAGGGAAAGAACAAGCAGTTGAACATCAGCATTGGCACCTTCTCAGGCCAACTCTGCCTATAGAGTGGAGCAGCAATGTGATTTTGATGTAGATTCCCAGTTACCCCCACTTATTACATGTTAGCTTATTTTTGCCCAGTGCTGTTGATGATTACTGACTAGATTCTTGTCACAGAAAATTAAATAAGGAGACCTTGTGTTATCCAGCTGCTACTGGGAGGTCAGTCTGTGAGAGCAGACGAGAATCAGCCTGACATCAATGGCTTGAAGGGCACACAGTGTTCTGAACTGTTCCTCTAGGGGGTCCCACATCTTGCACGCGCTGCTTGAGGATGGACAGCTAGCTGTGGTGTCCTTGGGACCAGCTGCAATTGTTAAACACATCTGCCGTCGTCAAACCTAACTGTTGGTTATCATGGATGTACTGGCATCTTCTCTGGCTCCTAGCAGATGTTAAACCCTCCCCAGCTTTCCCTTTTCCTCTTATTTCATTTAAAACAAACTCTATTTATTATGAGCTTCTTTGTATTTTTTGAAGCATTAAGATCGCTAAAAATACTTATTCCATCCTGTAAAGTAGTGACATGCTGAAGTGGGTTTATGTTTGAAGTTTAGAAAAGGGTGGGGAAGGTTGAGTTAGGATCTTGTTAATCCACGTTAATTTAGTTACCCAAGTTAATTCTTGAGTAGCTAAAACTTTGTGTATGTTGTCAGTCCATGATGAGAGGTGTGTTACAAAGTACTCGTCGTGTTGTTTGTACTTTTTCAGTGTTAAAAGGAGATACATGATTTTTTGCATAAATAAATATGGCTTTAGTGGAAGCTCCTGTGCCTATTTCCCTTTGTGAACATAGTCCTGTTCTTGTAATAGCATTTGAAAGGTTATGTTGGCGTGAGTCAAGTGCGGTTTAGAATAGGATTCTTCTGAGACCAAGCCTGGAGGCCCTGAATTTCTCTCTCAAAAGACGTTTTGATCTTCTGACAAAACTATTATTTCTGAGTTTCTTGGCGATTTGTGTTTGCAGCTAACCTTTGGAGAAGAGGAATGACAACACACACTCGTCTTTGTGTTTTGTGAATGTGCCGCTCCTGGTGAGCCGTTGGCTTGTGCTTTTTTGAAGTTCAGATGAAACCACTGAAAAGAGTTTTCTGTGAGCTCTTCGGGAAGGTGACATTCTTATGGTGTCGTGTAAGAAAAAATGTGATTCCAGTCCTGCAGAAAGAGCCTGAACCCCGACCTTGGTCGGACTTCACACAGTAGAGAATCAGTAGCTTGCAGTCCCTTTGCAGGCTGGAGGTCTGATTTATGCTCACATGTTGAAAATGCTGCTGCTGCAGGGTATGTGTGTGTGCTGGAAGAGCATCACAGCAGAAGCTTAGACCATCCTTTTATATAACTTGTTTTTCACAGTCTTTAAATTTTTGTGATGAGGAACATGGTTGTGCATTATCTATTGAAGTAATGATGCTGACTGCCGGTTTGTGTTAACAACTGTGATATAAACCTGGCTACTGCCATCTAACTTGCTTTTTGTCACTGATTCAGGTGATGGTCCTGCAAGAGCCCCATCCTCTTGTCTGATCAAGGGCCATTTATGTGGGCAGGCACTTCTCATTTCACAACGTAACTGATTATCTGCCTACCATATGTGAAATAACACTAGGAGAAGGGTTTTCAACAGCTCATCTCTGGAAGACATGGAGAGGCAGGTGCAGGGAAGGTTACAAAAATGGCCAAGTGGCTGGTTGTTGTTTTTGTCAGTATAAAATAGATTGTGATGCTATGTTACTATGTATGTAAGGCGTGAGATCTTAAAAGGGCTGAAATGTTGGCATCCGTGTTTAATAAATGAGCTGATGGTAGGCTTATTTTTCGTGGGAGCCAGACGGTAGCTACTGTCTCATTGCATGGGAATATGCTCCATGGGGTTTAGAGGTGAGGCCGTGCAACCTAATTGCTGTTACAGTAGTATTGTGGCAATGTTCCTTTAGCTAAGAAATAACTAAACCACTAAGTTCTCTTGTGGGTTCTGGGTTTAAAATTAGAGTGGAATAAACACACTTAATTTCTTACTGTCGTTACCTTTAATCTCTTGTGGCTACTGTGATGTCTGTCATAACACCTACTTTGTAAGTGAGATACCAGGAAATAAAAGATGCAGTGTTGCTTAGAAGAAGTGTCAGACAATAGCACTCCACTCCCTAGGAAGAGCCACTACCATTCAGAACTAACCCCGACAGCCTTGGCTTTCAGTTTTGATGCTGCCTGGGTAAATTCTCCTTCAGAGCGGTGGCTTGCCACCCTGCTCAAGGAGTGTACCCACCTTTGTGGTTTGCCTGAGTCCCTCCAAAAGATGCCAATACTGGTATTTAGCAGAATGCTTCAGATCACAGCCAGTTGAGTTTGCATGAAGGTGACTTGGATTATCTTACATTAGCGAACATGATGATCAAGCACTCTGAGGTACTGAAACTGTTTTATTATAACTGAGCAGGTTTTAATACAGTCATAAATAACATCACAGCTCGTTGAGCAGAAGGATAAAAATCAAGGAGTTCAGTGGTAAGCCAGCTTGCATTTCTTTCACTTAGATGAAGTCAGCGATTTATTATTATTTTAGGCCGTGTCTAATGATCGTATTAGTACTGTGCATAAATTGGGTATATCTAGACTGCTTTATTCTTCTGCTTATTCAAGCCTTTCATATTGGGGCCGACATGGGACATTGTCTATAGCCAGAGTGGTATAAAGCCCAGCTAAGTCTTACTAGTTCTTTATTAACTGTGACATGTAGAAGCTCGGGGCATGTTAACAGCATAAAACTCTTCTGAATTAACAAAATCTTCATTCTCTTGCTAACTTCTTCTCATGGTGCTGTGTATTTGTTGTAAAGCAGAGAGCCTCAAAACAGGCATGTTCCAGAACAAGTGTCCTTTGTGCTCTTAGACAGTGCATTGCCAAGTGGTTTGTTAAAATAAATGGTCTTTTCTAAATAATTTTCACTCTTATTTTTGGATGCTTCTTTAAAAGTATCAGTAGGAAGGCTTTTCAGTAGATGCACAGGCCAAGCTGTTCCAGCACACACACTGCGTGGCTCTGGTTGGCCTTGGTGTATTTATGTTTTCACGTTTGCGTTGTGATTAGAGGGCATGTTCTTGATATGTGTTTTGTAAGTGACCTTGAGAGCACGTTGCCAGCCTCCCAGTCCCCGTGTAATTATGTGGACAGTGAGTGCAGCAGTCTTTCACCTGCATCATTTTTAGGCGTTCAACAAGATGTAGAGGTTGGACTAGATGAACTTTCAAAGGTCCCTTCCAACTCAAATTATTCTATGATTTTATGATGTCCTTATGTGCAGTGTGCCTCCAAAATGGGAACTTCTTTTCCTTTTAATATAATAATCCACAAGTTGCATTTGAATTTACAAATAGCTTTGATTTAAGAAAGAAGATACAACTGTTTCTGCTTGTGGCTTTTGGGTTTTTGATATATTTTGACCTAGTGGCATCTTTATGTCTCTCTTCCTGTCTTGTGTTTTAGTACTGAATGTTGAAAATTTGTAAATAGCTACTTCAGTAGCTGCCCACAGGCAATATTCTGAACACCAGTTCTTTCTCACAAGCTACCACTGTGTATTTGAAAGGCTTTTAAATCAAACTCGCTTCTTTCTCAGCCCTAAAGTGCTGAAAAACGCGTTCCTCAATATTTGAAGTTATCTTGGGTCAAAGCTGTTTCATATGCTATAAAATTGACCAATGTTTCACAAATGTCATAGTGACAGATAAGACCAGATTTGAGGGTATGCGTTTTTAAAATTTATGAGAGGAACAGGTTGGAGTTTTCCCGTTCTTACACTTTTTACTTACAGTTTGGGCAAAACAGCCTATTTTTGCTTTTATTTCATTTATGAAAGTCAGTGTGGCATGACACACAGTAAGACAAGTCCTTGCAGGGGCAAAGTAGATTTACTGCATTAAAATCTGCTTTTGACGTAGACACCTGAAGCTTCTCAAGTTTTCTTCAGTAAAGTTTGGACAAGTAAACAACCTGCCCCATTCTGAGCGTGGGTAACTCCACATCTCTAGGAACTTGGTAGTAAGGTTTGTTATTTTAAAGTTAGCATATGCATGTGTGTTTTAAGTTTAGCTCTGGTTACTTGTTACAAAGCATCTTGTATGAAACCGATTCCTGTTTTCTCCTTTGTTCATTTTCTGAGAAGGATACCATTCTTTTTACCCAGTCCCATTTACGTTCTTCACATTTGACAAATGAGCCATGATGAGCAACCTGAGTGAAACCAGGTGTGGAGAAAGGATACCTCTTCTCACCTGTGGAAACAAGGCAGGACTTGTGCAAAACCCCATGTTCCTCTGTTTGTATAGCAAAGTGCATGCTGTCTTGGGTGTGGGCTCTAGAAATATACCCAGAATCTCTAAATCCTTTGCACATGTGAAGGTTTGTGTGATTTAAGCAGCAGGCCCTGCTTGAAAGAAGGGCTGTTATTCTGCACCTCTTCTTTGCCATGGGTGATGCAGTAGAGTGAAAGCATTAAGACGCCAATTTTTCCAGCAGGCTTGCTGTGAATTGTAGACCTGGAAGTGAAATACTCCATTGCACAGGTCTAGCAGGGGTTACAGAGGGCTGGAACAGTGGCTGGATTAGTAAACCCTGTGAAATGTAACTGATAGTCCTGCTCAGGCTCTAAGTATGTGATTGCAAGTCAAAGCTGGCACTGGCTAACACCATGCTTGGCAACCTTAGGAGGAAGATAAGGTTAGACAAATACTTTTACTCCAATGTGACTCTTTCACATTGATAGTGAGCTGCGTTAGAGTCTGGTAATTCTTGTGTTGGTGTTGCTCGGGCTGGAGGAAGGGCAGATAATTGTAGTTAGACTATGAAAGGCTTTGCAAGGGGAAGATGGCTTCAGATCATCTCTGCTGGCTTTGGGCTCCCTCTTGAGTTCACATCTCTATGCCAGGTCTTGCAAGAGAACTTTTTGGAAGACACTTCATGTCTGTCTTTGATGGTTCCTGTAAGGGGGAGTCATTTGTATCTGCTGTGGGCAATCTCAAACCTTCTAGTGCTGATGAAGGAGCTTCCTTGCAGGAGAGGGTGACAGAAGTGGACGTCAATGCAAGGTGCTTCAATTAAGCTTTTTACCATGGCAGTACCATAATTCAGGCTTGCCTGTCAGATGTAGTGTTGTGGCTGATATTGTTGCCTGTTAGTCATAAAATATTTATGCTCTGAAGCACCTGGGGTAGGTGAAATCATAGCAGAAGATTTGTGTCTGACATTTTATGCAGTCAGTTACTTGTCTGTCCTTAAATGTTGGAATGCTTTTTGGTATCCTCTCAGTAACTGTATAAAATAGAAATTTATGGCATGTGTCTTGGGAAGTAAACAGCTGAAATGCTGGTTTCCTAATAAAATAAATGCAGGACTTCAAAGGACTGAGTCCTGTCTGAAAGCTGCACTTGTGGAATAGCAGCTAGCATGCTACTGACCTGCAAATGACACCAGTTCCTGTCTCTGTAAGCATATCTGGCTAACCTCTCTTGAATTTCCTTACATGCTGTTGTCCTGTGCTTCTGTAGCTAAAGTGTAGTTTCTAAATATTAATCTACAAAAGCTTGGGTCTTTTTTGTCTGTTTCATGTCTTTCATTTGGATAAAGAGTCACATTACACAGAGGAATTTTTGGTGATGGGCAAAACAACATGTAGTTGTATAAGTGATCTTCATTCTGTACAATGTGCCTTTTCTTTTTTGGAACCGTTGGTGCTTGAAGATGACTGTTGGGTTCACTTACACTGCAGCCATGATTCCAGATGACTTTCTTGTACCTGCCATGATTTTCAAGTTCAGAGGGTTTTGGGTTGTTTTTTTTTTTTTTTATGAATTAAATAACCAGGGGGTTTTATTGTGCTAATTTGTGTCATTTATTGGCAGTGTTCTAAGATAAAATGCTGGGATCAGCTCATCCTGTTTGTCATTCTGTAGTCAATACAAGTAACTCTTCACCTTTTTCCTGCTCTTGGCTTTCTGGTCAGTGTTCTTCTGGCCACTTTTCTTGGGTTAGGGACTAAATGAAAGTAGAGCAAATATGCGCTAGAAAAGATGGTGAGAAGGGGAGAATGGCAGCTGGAGAAGTTAATGAATAGGTTTATCTATCACTAAAGTCACAGTGGCCTATGGGGAATGATCTATCACATACCAATCAATCTAATTTTGGTTATATTTTGAAGGCAGTAGCTGCTTGTTCTTGAACTGGAAAGGTTTCAGAAAGCAAGAGCGCTGAACTCTGGCAAAGCTACTTCAGGCCACTGATGTCCTTAGGGGAAAAAATGTGATGCTGTTGCTTCATATTTAAATGCAGCATGTAGAAAATGTCTTTGAGGTAAGCCATTGTCTGGTTGGTTATTTGGATTGCTCGAAGTTGGGTGGTAGTAGGATTCTTTCTGGCACTGCAGTGAAACGCGGGATCAATATTTCAATGAAATATGAAGTTCTTTTATGATCTTTAGGATTTTCAGATTTATTCAGTCTAGCTGTGGTGAGTATGAGTTGCAGGATCTTGAACCTGGATTTGAAAACTTAAGGAGAATAAATCTTACTGTAGAGGCAGTAATTATCTTGTATGTCATTCAGAGATTTCCCCAATTCTCCCATGTCAAGGGATAGACACCTATTTATGCAGCTTTCTGGTTTTATTCAGAGTCCTAGGAAACAATTTGTTGCTGCTGGTTTTGGATTTTTATCCTTGAAAGTGATGGGTCAAAGCAGCTTGAAAAAGCCCTGGACTAGCGTGTTGAAGAGGCTTTCTACTGCAGAAGACCCAACCGAAGCCTGTAGACTTTGCAGAACACTGAAGTGGATGTGGTTTTGTATCGTTTTTCTTTGGGTACCATTAACTGTTAAAAGATACAGAATTTTAACCTTTCATAAAAATCCCATGACATTTAGCTGTCTAAGCAACAAAAAGTTCCATTGAGCTGAGAAAACTGACAAAAAGTGTTTTATTTGTGATTATAAACTGTAAGTCCTAAGGCAATTTACTTGAAACAAATGGTCTTTTTAATTAAAAAAAAGTGGGGCTGGGGGAGAAGTCTTCCTCCCCCTTGGTTAGCTGTCTTCTGTAGATCTCTGGTATGTCCCTGTGCCCACGCCTATCTCTGCTTAAATGAAGCATCAAGTAGTTTAGTTCAGGGATGCTTTTGGTGAGAAAAATCTCCTTACATGTGGTCTGGGGAACGGGAATATGCTCCTTCCCAGCTGGAGGGGGCCAAGGGAGAGAGGCAGCCCAGAGCTGCTGGCATCGGCATGGCCTTTTGTCACTTGTGTTGTGCTAGCAGAAGATTTGGGGCATCTTCAGCATTGCATACATAGGCGTGAGGGCTCCCCTGCTTAACTCCATGTCATGGTTCTTAGCTGTTTGCTTTTTGCTAGGAAATGGGTTTTGTGTCCTGTAAACTCAGTGGGAGGAGGAAGGCATGGGGAGCTGTTTTGGCTGCACGATGGCTCCCATCTGAGCAGTTAGACCTGAGCACGGTACTGGCTCTGGGCAGTACCTATGGAGAATCCCCAATGTGGGGATGGCCAGGGGCTCTGGAGTGGTGATGGCCTTTGCCACAGGGGGCGAGGGAGATGGAGGTGTGATACCTGCCATGAAACAGGGGGAGATGAAAAGTGGGGAAGCCCAAGAGCTGGTGGAGGAAGGAGACTTGTTCAGGCACGGCTTCCTGGTGCAGGATGAGATCCTGTCCTCAGGGTGGACAAGTCCTTTTCCGACATCTGGGTTTCAAATGTAGCTTTGTTCTCCTCAAATTCATTTAATGTTTTGCTCCTGATGGTTTTCCTGGTTGGCCTCTTCCAAGTTCTTGCCATTATTAGCAAGTTACTAGCAAATTGAGTCTGTGTGATACCCAGCAAAACTTGACAGGAGAAGCAAGTGTCAGAAGTAACGTTTGAATTGCTTGTGCTAGATTCATACAGAGGAACTATTTGAGCTTTATGCTTTGTATTTAAATTCCTGAGCCCCTGATCACCTGAACAGGAAACAGTTTTAGTTGTTCAGACTGAAGGAAGTATGTGGGTCTACTCAGGAGTCCTGTCACTGATGTGTAATGTAATACAAGGGTTTTGAAGAATGTAGTCTGAAGTACACCTAAAATTCCCACCTATATGGTGTGTATCCTTAAAGCTAACCAAAGCCATTGATTGCTTGCTTGATTGATGCTAGATGCAAGGTCTGGGAAAAGTCTGCTCTATGAATATGGGTTCTTACTGTTGTTTCTGTGATGTGGAAGAGTATAGGCAGCTTCTCAGGGAGTGTTTTTCCCTTACTCAGATACTTGAGCTGGGTGTATACACTGGAATTAGCATCAGATGTCTAGATTAGTGAAGATATCAGAAAGCTTTTTCCCTGCTTGAGATAACGTTGTTCTCTGGGGTATGTCCGAAGAGCAAAGAGTGCTGAGTAATCAGCATGGCTCCATTCCAAACATTTCTAGCGCAGCTGAGTCTTGTAGGGCCTAGGCTGGGTTACATATGGGTGCAGTCAACCTGATTTTTTTTATACTGCTTTTCTTAGTGCTTCAGCTCAAGAAGAAACATACTAGCTCAGCGTCATCATGGAAAGAATGGATGGAGCTTGAACCACTGAACCTGTGAGACTCATAGTGCAGGAGTACCTGATGCAGTGATAGCTCTAACTGTGCTTGGAGCCAGCCCATGGAGATGAGTGGAGATGCTTCTGGGGTGCCATCGAAGGCTGTTCTAGCATGAAACCAGTTCTAGCCCTCTACTTCTGAGGCAGCGCTCTTCTGCATTACCTGTGTAATGCAGAACCTTGATAATCAAATAACTTAAAATATGCACAAATTGGAAGTACAGCCTTCTTCCAGGTGTTTCTTTGAATCCAGGCTGTAGGCTGGCACTTGGCCATCCTTGATCTGTAGTTCCTTGTAGCCAAATTCTTCTTTTACTGTGGCATGATTAAATTTAGCTGGTTTTGCCATCTTGTCTTAAATGATTTCCAAAGGTCTGAAGATGATATTTCCATTACTTCTTACTTGCCAGTACCCAAATGCCCAAAACCCAATGTTCTCCTCATTTCAGTAATGTTACAGCAAAGCTTGGGTTGAGATCCCTGAAGATAGATGGCTTGGAGATCCAGAGGATTCAGTTTCAAGCTGCTTCACATTTCTAAGGGCATGTATCCAAACCAGCAGTCATCTTGTACTTTGTGTCTTGTGAACTTGGAAGAACAACAAGAGCTATTCTTCACCCCAAAGTCAAGAAAGTGCTGAGGACCAAAATTAGATCTTATTTAAGTTAAAGCTTTTATTCACTGTTTCAAATCTGTGGTAATGGCATTTAATTGTAGGGTTTGTTTTGCAGCTCTTTGCTTGTCAGACATTTTGTCATAAAGTAAGACTCTTTTATGGCTTATCTACAGGCTGACCATGACTGGTGCATCTTGGGACCCTTGCCCAAGTAGACATACTTGGCTTCTCTTTGAGGTGGAGACTGCAGAAAAGGATGCTCTAGGCCAAAGAGAGACAGAGGAATTGTGGAGTAGCAAAATGACACAGGATAATCTAATGTAGGATAGCGCAACAAAGTCTTGGGGAACATAAGTTCTTGTGAAATACGCATGCTTTTTTCCAACAAAAGTCCTGTATCAGCAGTGCATGTTTTAAACTTGGTATGTAGTAGAGTCAGTTCAGTGTATTAGTATATACTTAAAATACTATAACATTTGATGACACAGAGCTGTGGATCTTGGAATTTTGCTAGTTTCTCTCCTGGGAGTGCAGAGGGTGGGTAGGAGATGGGTGCAGAGAGGAGAGGCTTTGCTCCATCCCATGGAGCCTGGAGAACAGTCGTCGTATCTGATGACTGCAGAGGAAAGGGAATGTGCAAATTCTGTCAGATAAATAGGGCTTGCTTTTAAAGTAACATATTCCAAGATGAGTGTAACATGATTACTGATAACTTCATTTGCTCAGAAGATGAAAATGTAAGAGAAAAATAGACTTACCTGGGTAGCGTAAGTCTTGCCACTGGTGGTAGGAAAATTGATAACGCAGTTTGGGACTGACAAAGCGAGTGCTGTACTAATCACAGCAGACTTCTTGTACTGTGTTGTCTTGCAATTTAGTGCAACAAATCAGATTAAACTCTCTAGAAATGCAGTCTCAAGTTCGCCTCCCTATGCAGCAGAGACTTTGGAAAATACAAGTTGAGCAGCTTTTGATGCCTGTGCCTGAGTACAGGCTTTTGTTGAGGAGCTGGATAGAAAGAAGTAAGTTCTGGAAGGTGTAGGGGCTCTGCACAGTACCATGACTGTGCATAAGTGCAAATAAGTGCATCTGAGACATGCTTTAGCCCATTGTCAACCATGCCTGAACTAGAAAACTTCTAGCTGTACACTGAGACAGAAATAACGGACTCTGAAGCACCAAGGAGGCTGAGGATGTGGTAGAGCTTCTTCATATCCTCTGTGTTCAGCTGCAGGTCCCTTGTAGACTGGTGGGGCACCAGGAAGCTGATGACAGGACTGCGTAGCCCCATGGCTTTATCTAGTGCACCCCACTGCCAGGGGATGCGCATTACGCTCATGGGGCATTTGTTCAATTATTCCTTACTCTGTACTTAAAAACTTTTAACCTTACTGCTAAAGAAAAATACCATTGTCTGTTAGTACGACTGGAACGAAAGATGAATAGCGAATTAGCCTTGAGCAAACTGTCAATCTGACTTTGATAGCTCATCACTTAAAAGATTCTTTTATGTTTGTGAAAAACCATGACATCAAAGCCAGGGGGAAAAAGATAATACCAATACTTAGGGCTAAACTTGCATAGCTTCCAAGAGGAGCCCCTGTGTGAACTGTTTGTTTCTCTGCATGCGTGGCTAATTAGCCTACGTTACTATAAGTCTGAGCAGTGGTGTTCAAGTTCCTTCTGCTGTTTCGGGTAGATTGTTTATGGTGCCTCCTTCCATATGTGAATCCCTCAAACCGGAGTAGCATAGAGCGAAGGATATTGCAGTCTCTTCTCTTGCAACCTCTTAGTAATATGCTGGAAATGCTTGAGTATAATCATTATCAGGTGAGTTGTTATTGCAGACTTCTTTTAAAACCTATTGGTAAGAAGGCTTACAGTATACATTAAATCCTTTTCCTCTAGCATCTAGTGCGCTTTATTTAATTTCTTCCACAATAAGAAGTGGAGGACATACATGGTCCTTTGTAACAGTGAAAGTCACTTTAACAGAGCTGTTCTAAAGCAAAAAAAACTTTTCAAAGTATCATTATAATTAGATTTGCTTTCCGCTTTCTGATAAAAACATAAATGATTGAAGAATGGTGACAAAGTGTTTCCAGGATATGGTGGAAATTTTGTATAGGAAAAAATCACCTTTCTTCTCTTGCTTATTTATGGTGCGTGAGAATAGTTGGGTAAGAGTTCTTCCTATTTTGTATATATGAAAAATAATCTGTGTACTGAAAAGCTTATCTTAAATACAAAAATAGCTGTTGCCGAGGACAGTGATTGATCTGAACTGAAACACTTCTTTCTCTTCTTGCATCTTATTTGCATAATGTGTTTATAAACAGGCTGTCTTATTTGTATATGATTTAGGCTGTATCTCAGATATAAATAAATTGTAGGCACAATGATAGTTTGTTCCTCTTATTTTTAATTCTTAACCTTATGTGTTACTTTAAAAAAAAACCAAATAACCAAAACCTAAAAAACCAACAATGAATATTTTGATCTCTCTGTTAGTTGATAGCCGATGAAGGATTGCACTCCATAACACTTGGTTTTAATGTAGCTACTAACAAACGAACTCCTGCAGTACCTCGTTTCTTCATATTTTAGTGAAAACTAAATGTCGCCTGAAGATCTGAATGCAGAACTGTCTGTTAGGGAGCATCTGTATAAACTGGAGAACCTGAGCGTTGGTCTTAAGTGTGAAATCTCATGGGGTAGAAAAATAAGTGGACTTTTTGGTTTACCCTTAAGTCAGTTATTGAAATACTAAGTCAAACTGATTTCTTGCCTCTGAATGTGGATTACCGAAGCGCTGTTGCCTTCCTTGGAGCTGCACAGGTTTGTACTTAAGTCAAATGCTTAGCTGGTCTATATGTCACAAGTTTATAGCTCAAGTTGATTGTGTGTATGTATCATGCTACAGTTGATATGAATGTACAACAATAAAGCACTTCTTCAATTGTGTCATACAGGTGCAGACTCACCTTGAGAATCCAACCAAGTACCACATTCAGCAAGCCCAGAGGCAGCAGGTAAAGCAGTACCTCTCTACCACTCTAGCAAACAAACATGCCAACCAAGCCCTGAGCTTGCCATGTCCAAACCAGCCCGGAGATCATGTCATGCCGCCTGGAACTGGAAGCAGCGCGCCCAACAGCCCAATGGCTATGCTTACCCTTAACTCCAACTGTGAGAAAGAGGTAATATGCTCTCCCTGTTCGTATTCTTCAGTAAAAGGAAATGGCAGTCTGCTTTCTTTCTGTTTCACACTGTATTTCTCATTCTTGAGATGCTGTGTTTGTTCTTTTCTGAACTGTTCAGTTTGAAAGTGCAGCTACTACCTCTGTGTCTGCCTGCCTAATACACATTTACATAGAATATTTTGGCAGAAAACCTGTGTCCCTCTAACTTCCTCCGTTTTGAACTATTGTAGCTAGTTTATCAAAACTACTTTTCTTTCACCCCCCTTGCCTGGTGCATGCACTGAACAATTGACCTTTGGAGAATACAAAGCTGTTTTGTAAGCTGTAGCTTTCTGAAATAATGTTATTTATGGCTCATTCGTGTAAAAAGAGCAAAGAGCATAGCAAAAATAACTGAAAAAAACAAAGCTTTTTGAGATATGGTAGGCATTTTTACAGTAAAATTTGAGCGAGTCTCATGCTTAGCTGGAAGGCCAGATTATCCCAGCTAATATAGCCCGTGTTACTGATTACTGAACAGGGCGAGTTCGGTGCTGCAAATAGAAGACTTCTCTAGTGTATGCCTGGAAGTCCTCTATAACCTTGTGTTAATCTTTGCTGGCAAAAACTTTCTGTGTTCAGATGCTGAAGGAAGATGGTTTGAAAGACGTTAACAAGCCTAAAAATCACATCAATAACTTTGTAACATGACAGATGAGAGACAGTTGTTGAACCCCTTGCATCCCTTCATGCATCCCCCTCAAGCCTTTGTGCCAGGTCTTTAATATAGGTGTACTCCATGAGTAAAATGTTCTGCAGCTTTGAGAAACAATTATTACAGAACATATTTTGAGTGTACAAGAGAAATTACTTGTGCTCCATAGCAATGAAAGAAGTGAAAATCAGATCGTTCCATCCTGTTGTCCTAGCTGTACCCAAGTATTTCCCCCCCACCCCAAAGATATTTACAGCTTCACTTTGCTGTGTCATCGGGCACATGTGTGCATGACTTGTTTAAATTGTGCTCTTTTTGGAACTGAGACTGTGCCGTGAACTCAGATCCATGCTTTGCTTTTTCTTTTTCTTTTTTTTTTTTTTTTGTTTTTTTCTTTTTTTTTTCTTTTTATTTCTGCAGGGATTTTATAAATTTGAAGAGCAAAGCAGGGTTGAGAGTGAGTGCCCGGCTCTGAATACACACTCACGAGCATCATGCATGCAGGTACTGGATGACACAGGAGTTGGAGCACAGCATGTTAGAAGTTATGTTGAAGAATAAACTTGCCCTGTAGTGCCTTTCAGAAGTTGAATATCAGATATATTTAAAGAACAAAACAACAGCATTTGTTAGCATTGATGTCAAAAGCACATAAAGGTATCTAAAGAGGGGCAGAGCTTTTGTAGCACTGTGATGCTAGAGCGGAAGAACATATCGATCGTGCAGTAAGGTCTCACTGAAGAAAATCTTTCGTAATGCAGTTTTCCCAAGACTGCATGTATGTCTCCTTGTCCTGATAGTTCCTAAGATCATGTCTCTGCACATCACACTTGCCTTTAAAAAAAAGGAATAGTTTCTAAGATCATGTTTCTGTACAGATCACACTTGTGTTTAAAATAATGATATGAGAAGACTTTAATCCATCCGTGCTGATTCATCCTCAGGAGTCATCTTTCTTTTTTTTTCTTTCATTTTTTTAATTTTTATTTTTTATTTTTTTAAACTAAGGGGTTTCTATTTCTGGTAACAAGACTTCACGTATGGGCTGTGTAACCGTTAGTTCCTTTTTTGCGCTCACTTTGAACAAGTTAATTCATTCTGATCACGATTTCTGGGGCTGATACAAAAATACTATATACCACTGTTTCTACCACCAACATTACGCATTGATTTTTATAGGTGATTGTCATTTAATCTCCTTTTTTTCTAGCTAGCAAAAGGGATGTAGTCAGTCCTTCAGGACAGTTTGGAGCACCTGCATGGGTGTTTTGAAGGGCTCTGTTTATCCTAACAGTGCAGGAGCTTATGGAGGCACCTTCCATCCCAGCCCCAGAAAAGAGATTGCTTGCACCACCTAAAATCACCTCCAAGCTGCTCTTGGGTAGTGCTTCATGGGAGGGTGTATGAGGGACTTGAATCCAATGGATTCTGTTGTTGAGGTGGGTAGCCTATCACCTAGCAGCAAGCCTTTATTCCCTCTCCTTCCCCTGCAGGTGGCAGAGGCTTGGGATTGCTATCTGTACTCAGGCTTTGACCCCACAACTAGAATAAAGAGGTGGAGGGTAGGCAGGCAGAGCTGGACAGGGGAAAGGGATTCACATCATTAGCATAGCTCATTTTATGCAGAGCTATCTCTTCCTGTGTTCCTGGGAGGAACAGTGTGTTGAGGCAGGAAGTGCAGGGTAATTTGTAATGGCAAGAATGGGTTAGGTTAGACCATGAAGCTTCAGCTTTGTCGTGACCTGACTGTCCTGCCTGAATAGCAGGAGTCATAGCTGGGGGATTGGAGCGTGCCTGGGCCTGTGCTGCAGAGAGCTTGTGTGTGGTTCAGGTGCTTTGTCAGGCCTCTGTATCCTAGTGTTCCAATAACTGTTTTGTTTTCCTTTGTCCACCTTTTCTGCTGCAGATGGATGATGTGATCGATGACATAATTAGTCTGGAGTCAAGTTACAATGAAGAAATCCTTGGCTTGGTGGACCCAGCCCTGCAAATGGCAAATACGGTACAATACTCCTTTCCTTCTGGTTTCCCTGCTAATTCTCTAATTGAGAGAATGCTAAACATTAGCACGACTGTTTTTTCCAAGCAATTAAGTAGTTACTGTGTTGTCCCATAGAGCACAATTAGTTTTTCTTTGAAGAGCTTAAGGTATGCAGTTGCAATGAAAAATACGAATGTAAAAATGCAAGCTGGAATCAGGTTGAGGGAATGCAAAGGACAATTTTGCTTTTCTTATTTCAAAGTCAAGTTAGTACATGAGAGGATTGTAAGAGAGGAATGAACTGGGCTGCCAGGAGTGAGCTCATACCCGTCGATGTTAAAGATCACCATGGACATTATACTTGGACACAGCCTAGAAGGAACCTCCCAGCACTGCAGATTCCTGTATCTTTTCATGTTCAAGTAAGAAATACGCCATGCTTAAGGATGTGTTAGTATCCCTGTCCAGAGATGCTCTAGTTTAACATCAGAGCTTTAGCTTAACCTCATTACAAATGTGCAGAAGCCCCTAGCTAGATGGCAGCAGTGATGTTACAAAACTGAACAAACAAAAGAAAAACTTAAAAAGCAACCTTCAAAACAAACAAAAAGGGAAGGGATAAAGAAGCTTAAGAAACTGAACCGGGGTAGAGGAAGTAGGAAGCCTGTGACAGAAGACAAGAGCACAGAGGTGTGAAAATTGGTGAGTGAGGGAAGGCACAGGTTATGAGCAAGTCGCTGTTTCTGTGTGCTGGTTCACATTGCTGTGAGCATTAGTATAATCGTACTTCTGGCATAATCTTGTTTTGATCTTTTGTGGAGGGTAGCTCCAGTGAATTTTTTGCCTTGGGCTTAAGAGCTGTTAGATCTGGCTGGGTAAATGTCTGCCAGTGCTGGTGTCTGTTTCTTTTTTATCTAGTGCCAAAAGTTACAGCTTTTACCACACAGGATCCATTTTGTAGCATAGGTTCACGTTGACAGTAGTCGTCTGATGTCATGTTAACCCAGTCCTATGCTCCCACAGATTCCCACAGCCCTCTGAGACAAGGTGCATGCTGCAGGGAATGGCCCATCAGCATCCCTTTCTGAGTGGTGCCCTTTGAGAAGATGGAGAAATCACTGCAGAGTCCTACTGAAAGAATGAATTTTTAATTTTAATTTAATCTTTAATCCAGGGTGACTGGAAAAGTGCAGCTGTCCTGGAACAGGAGAGGAAAACCTAAAATAGTCTTTAGTAAAAATCTTATTTTTATTGAGGAACCAGGTTCTTCTGAGTCCTTTGTCTGAAGTTGCATTGGATTGGGACCTGTTAAATCAGAGGGGGCTTGGATTTCTTTGTGCTTTCTCATTCCACAGGGACCCCTGCAGAGGCTCTTTGCTTCCAGACGTAGTGGTACTCTGCACTCTTTTGGTGCAAGGAATACATGTAGTCAATATTTAGGGTAGTCTGCATCCCTCCTGTTTGATGCGTGACAAGAAGCCTTGTAAAGGCTCCGTGATCCACATTCACTGTGAAATTTTAGATACTGTGTGTGGTGAAGTCTGTAAAATAAGGATATGAAATAGTAGAATTAAGACTTTAAACTAACACATTTAAATTGCTAGAGGCAAAAAAAACAAACATATTTTAGTCTCAGAATTAACCTGAAGAGTTGAAAATTGAACCGTATTTCCCAACAGTTGGTTTGGTAAAAAAATGAACCTGATGTAACACTTTCCTTTTGGAACAGGGTTTAATTCTTAAAACACTCAGCATTTTACTAATAAGGAATTAATGTCTCTAGACTGAGTTAAGTAGAGGTGGAAGGAATCGAGAGGAAATGGTCTTTAAAGAGATGCAGCCTATAAATAGCCGTGCTGAGACTGCGACAAAGGCTGCGTTGTTCCGTAACCAGCAGAGAACAAAAGGACTAGTTTGTTGCATTTGTTAACAGTACTTAATTGATAAGCAAAATCAGAGATTTCTGTGTAGAGTGAGCTAAGGGAAGCTCCCAAGAACCTCTTAATAGAAAAGGGCTCATTGCACTCAACTGCTTGCAGAAGTGTTTGTAAACTTTGGTATTGGGTCACAAGTTAACTGGCTTTGCTTATGTGGTGAAGGGTATCACAGAATGGTCACTAGTTTGTCCAGAGGGTTTTCTGCATAGATAGGACCTAGTGATTGAACAGGTAGGTATTGTGTGTAAAGTCACCTCAACTTGGCATACAAGAGTACAATTGATTCATCCAGCTAATCAATCCTAGCAAGAGCCTGACATGGAAAGCTGTGTGAGTTCATGCATCTCCACTTCTTAATGTGACTTCCCTGTGGAAGTTAACTCCAGAGAGGAGTCTTACTTCAGGGATTGTTGAGGAGCGTGTGCTTATAAATAAAGGAACAGCACAATACATTGTAGGCTGCACGAGCTGGGGAACAAAACCCATTTCAATATGCACTGATACCTTAGAAACAGTCTTGCTGATCACACAATCAAGGTCTCATTGATTTTATACAGAGCCCAAATGGCCTGAATGTCAGTGCTTGTTTTGTTGGAGTAGTGGAGAAAGGAAAGCCTCAGACTCCCCTGAATGCACACTATGATGAATCTGCAGTAATAATTATCATATTTGTAATTTCTGTATGTAAAAGCAGCTATTCATAAAGAAAGAAAAGCAGATGCAAAGTGATCGGAAGGCAGATTAGAGCTGAAATGTTGGCAAACAACATTTAAGTTTATCCAGTTTCTTCCAGTAGGAAGCATTTGAAATAAATTCTGGGTGTTGCTGCATTATGCATGTTATAAGATCCTTTTGTTTCTTTGGGCAGTTTTTTGGCCCCATTTGAGGTTAGTGGCTGCTTTTGTGTGCTCACAGCTCTGATGACTTGTCCATCTCAAACCGATGCCCACAGCATAGGGATCCTCTCCCCTTTCCAGTTCTCTAAACTCTGCACTAATGATTGTTGGTTTTACCTTATAAGTTAACTAATTTTATCCCTCTGGGACCTGAAATATAATAGTGAATATAATAGGATACACCTCCGTTTTAACTTACCCTTAACTGTGTTTTAGCCTTTTGAGGTGAGTTGATGTGTTGGATACACTTTATGTTTCTAATTTGAAAGGAATTGTGTAAATTTATAAATATAAATAAATGTATAAATTAATGTATTATATTAATAAATCCCAAAGATGTGATTTGTAGCCATCCTGGAGAAGAGGCCTCTGAGAGGATCCTACTGAGCGTGGACCATGTGTAGTCACGCTTGTAGTAGAAGTTACAACTGAAGCTTTGACCTGTGGAGTTCAAATCGAGATTGTTGGTGTCTACATCTAATGTAGGCTTCCTTGATAAGCATTCATGTGCGCATACAAGCCTGCAACATTTAGCAGCAGCGCAGATTTCTCCCTTCATCTTCCTTTATTTAGCTGATGCTACATTGGCAGTGCCTGCGCTCAGATTGGTGCACAGCTCCTGGTTGGGTTCCTCTGGTGCATGCAAGTTCTGCAGGACTTCAGTGTGGCCATTCAGCCAGCAACTGTCCGTGTTACTGCCCCCTTCTGTTGTGACTGCTTACACGGGTCCTGTTTGTTTACATGGAAATTTGTGTTCCTTTGGAAAAAGAAATAAAACCCATGAACTTGTAACAAGCAGGATTCATCTTGCAGCAGGGAACACAGCTTGGTGACCTTAACTGTTCTCCATATTTCATTTCCCTGAAATTCCTAATTAGATTTCACATGTCTGGTTTTGAACTTCAAGTCCCCGAGCTACAAACAAAGTCTTTGTGCTCTCCCCATGCTTAGGAGCATGAATAGAAAAAGCACATCCAAGTCAGAAGGGTGTATGACGCTATTGCTGTGCCTGTGTCATGGATGCGTTCGACGGGCCAAAAGATACAAGGGGCAACTTGTAGAGCCGTGGTCACCCTGACATTAATGTGGGTAGGTCACAACTGGGTCCATAGTCTGTGACGAACAACTGTGACCTTAGCTTTATGATAGATGTTCCTTTTTTCTCCTTTCATTTTTAATATATTGCGCTCAAGAGCGAAAGGGAGGGCAAGGATTTGTAAGGCTGAATCTTGGTGAGAACTCGGAATTCAGTTTCAGTTACATTCTTCCTCTCTCACAGAAAGATTGATTGAGGGACTTTGTTTTAGTTGTTGGCCACTCTCTGTTGAAGTATCAGCATGGCTTCTAGCTGTCAGTATTTTAATGGCTGCATATCAGCTTTGCTTCTTGAGTAGCTCCAGATGGCAGATAAATTTTGTTAGGTCTCAGTCTGGCAAGGACCAGCCTAGGCTGTGACTCACTCCATTGTATTCAACAACATTATTTACATGGGTGTAAAGTTTAATACTTACTCTAATCTCTGCAGGATCAGTGTCTTGGAGGGATGGGTTTTCTTTGCAGCAACAATGGTAAGAAGTATTGCCACTCAGATAAGATATCAAAGTGTTTTATACCTGTCTCTTCAAAACCTGGTTTGAAAACAAATAAGAGATGGGTAAAATAATCCACTCAGGACAAATGTAAACGTCTTTAAATACATTACAATTTAAAGGGATAGCTTTGGTAAGTCTTGTTGGAATACTAACCTATTTCTCTATAAATCTCCTTGCTTAAGCATACCTAAATAAGAATAGCAAATGAGCAAGTAATTGAGAAAACTTAATATAAAAATAACTTCCTCCTACTGGTGCACATTCTTGTTATGTAAGGCAAAAAACAAGTTAAAGTAAGCTTAAATGTTTTCTGTGTAGGTAGCTTTCAAACACATGAAAATACAGTGTTCTTCCTAAAGCATGTGACAACTTGCTAAGTACTTTCACTCACATATTCCTAGAAGAAGGGGGGCTTCCTCCAGGAGAGCTCTGTAGGCTCTTTCAGATATTTTGAGTTAGAGAAGTGATGGGGGTACAGATAGAATAGCTTCACAGAAGAATAAGGAGCCACAATACAGCAGTATTGTCAGCATGTTACGTCTTCTGCATATCCTCTGTGTATTTGTGATGAGAAAGAACAAAATTTTCCCAATGTAGGTGTTTTATTCCTCATGCCTGTACATACCTTTTGCTGACCTTACTGCACACTCTGTTTGCAGGAGAAGAGCACAGATTTCTTAGCAGATCCTAACTGTTCTTCTGTCCAAAGCCTTTCATAAGGACAAACAAAATGATATTTTTCTTTGTTTATCTTTTCCAGTTGCCTGTGTCTGGCAATTTGATTGACCTTTATGGCAACCAAAGCATGCCTCCTCCAGGACTAAACATCAGCAATTCCTGTCCAGCTAATCTTCCTAATATAAAAAGGGAGCTCACAGGTAAATATGTCTAAAATACCACCTTGGAGTAATAGCGTAATTGTTTTGAATTCAGGTGATATTGGACATAAGTTCTGTTATGAGAAAGAATATATGGATGAACAGTTACCTTTTGCTTTGCAGACCATTTTTTAGCAGATGTATTATCGTGCTGTGCATTTGTGTTTCTGTGTGGGCATGGATGTGTTCACTGTGACATGATAAGTTAAAGTCCCTAGTTGTTATAGTCAGATCTGCACCCTGAAAGCATTGTGTCACTGGAAGCTTCTGTGCATCTCCTGCAGAGTTGTTTTTTAGTTTGGGCTCATTGTTTGCTCTGTCAACACCAAACTTCAAAAATTTCATATCTGGAGTTTCTGTGGGATTGTTGTTGAGGAATGCTGCATGTTGAGGCCTCACTCTAGTAGGGCAGGGCAGTAATGAACAGATAACCTGTTGTAATATGAAATCTGGACACCTAGATCCTGCAAAATGTAGAATTAGACACTGGAGAATACGTATCTCTTAAGATGAAAATGAAGTAGATTTCTTGTCACGTTGGTTCTTCCAGCAGTGCTGTGAATAAGCCCTGAGAAGCAGGTGGAGGGAAGAGGGGCATTAAAATCCTCTTTCTCTAAGCACATGTGTACAGAAGCTAAATAGTTGGAAGGAAGAAATAAGTTTCATATTCTCAAGCATGTTTTATTTTTGCTGTTCTCCTTCACTTTAAAGGATATAACTAATGACGAAGTTATCATAACCCCCAGAAATGGCTATTCTTAAGCCCAACAAGGACTCATACTGTATGTAGTATGGTAGAGGCAGAGTTTCTTTCTTGTCTCCCATCTTTCTGTGTTTCTGTTGTGAAAACTCTCAGGCTGACTCAGTTGCAAAGCAGGTTCTGGGCAGGAATTAGTTTAAGTAGAGCAGTTTTAATAGCCCAGGAGTCAGCTTCTCAGGAGGAAATGCCAAATCTCTGAGCTGGCGGATATTTTTGCATTTATATGATGGCACAAAATTTGAGTTAGGCACCAAATGAAGACACACAAACTGCACAATGATTTGTGGCTGCTAGAAAAAGAAAAGCTTGTACTATGTAAAGAGGAGGGTGGGAGGGGATGAGAACTGTTCCGAGTTCTGCATTACAGATAGTTTCATTGCCCCAGTTATAGAAAGTTAAAGGTAGCTGTAGACTGCAAATCCAACTTGTTGGATGCCCAGGCTGCTGGATTCACTGCAGATGGTTGTGTAAGACTCCAGGCGAAGAAAGCGGAAAGAGAAGGGAAGTCAGTGAGTGAAGCAGTCTTATGGAGGTCCCCAGTGCATCAGAATAGACCTAAGTTTAATGTCTATATGCTATGTTTACCTGTACATAGACATGATTTAGGCAAGTGCTTTTTCTGTTCAAAATATATACTAGCAGATTGCATGCAATTTATGAGAGGTTTAGGAATTAAACTCAGATTTAACAGCAGTCATTTGGACATTGATCTGGCCAAGCCTTTCTGCAGAAAGCACTATTTGATTGTGCTTTTTGACAGCCAGCGATTTTAAAATCAGCATGTTATTGCAGGCAGGAGCCTTTTGGTTCTCCATTTCCTGATCTTTACTCTTGGAGCTAGGCTGGAGAGAGCTTGCAATACTTAAATCTAGCACTTGTCAGAAACTTTTCTTCATCCTGCTGTATAAATATCAAAATGATGAAGACACCCCCTCCCCCAAATCAAATCTTTCATCCCATCATGTGGTGTTCATAATGGTTGTTGAATTCTCAACTGTAGTTACTGAAGCATTTAATGGGAATCCTGCTCACCCAACAGTGCTGTTTGTATCGGTTTTCACCTTACAAACCTCATACTTGTTTCATAAGGCAAGGTCAGATTAAGCCCAAATTTCATTAACACACGCAGTGATCTTTTGAGCTTTCTGGGAATCCTTTGGGAGCCTGGAAGAGGATATGACTTGTTACACTGTGTGTAATACGGCAGTAGCCCTGTATTCTAAGCAGTGAAGTAGTAAGCTTTCAGTAGTCCAGGGGAGCCCTTATCACCTGTTACTTTTAACTGGGTGGGCCATAATCCGTATTCCTTAAAAATAAAATAATGCAGGGAAGAAACATGTTGGAGTCACTGAGGGGTTTTGTTTCCATAATGGAACATGGGATAATAGATCATACACTCGTTCCTTCTTGCTGGCCTGCTGTGAAGCCAAGTAATGCTTTCTGGTTTTGGGATTTCAGTGCAACAGGGCAAGGATTAATGACATTACCTATTTCAGAAATTAAAAGGGGTAGAGCAAACATATGAAAATACTTAAAATTGCTTGAGAAACATAAGATCAAATGAGAGCTCTAAATAACAAATACAGTTTTGCTTTTGCCTGAACTGTTGCATGCTGAAGTCTGATTACAAATGTGTGGGGAAAGGTTAAGAGCAGTGCTGAGTTGAGGAGACAACTGATGTGCAGAATGGTTGTTGTCATTTTAATGTTTGATTTGCCCAAAGCAAGGACCATTGTTTTCTAGTGTTACTCCTAATGAAGGTGTTGAATTTTTCATCTTTTTTTCATCTAATGAGAGCAGCTAGTGTAGCTGGAAAATACAATATTTTTAATAGGTCACTTAAGTTACACCTCAAGTCTTGTGGTGATGTGCATGCATGTGCCACTAAGGGACGTAACCTTAATTCCGGTGAGTAGAATCTCTGGCTCCTGGCTGCTTCATATCCTGTGCAGGTAGCAATGCAGTAAGCATGCTGTTCCTCTGGTTCAGCTTCTGTGTGCTGCATAAGCATGCCTGCTGTGTATAATCATAGGAGAAGGTATGTTGGATTTGAGCAGTGCGCTGTCCTCAATACCTTGCTGAATCAGGGCCTCCGTGGGAAACATTCTCATCATGGAAGTCAGTATGGGAAGTGTGGGAAGAGATGCTCTGCAGGTGAAGTTCAACACCAGTGCTGTGTTGTGGCAATCACAGGCCTTTCTCACTCAGTGGAATGGGTGTAATAATTGGTTTGACAAGTATCAGTCAGGCTTCCTGCGCAAATACTTCACACACTGAAACACTGGGTTTGAATTACTTTAATTCTAATTACTTCATTCACATGCACAGCATGTATTTTTCCTACAGAGTCGGAAGCGAGAGCGTTGGCTAAGGAGAGGCAAAAGAAGGACAATCACAACTTGAGTAAGTTTTGATTCTTTGCATTTTGCACCAATTCTAGTAATGATTTTAGACATAAGTGTTTGAATGCTGGTGATTTAAATCTGAATGAGACACTGCATGTAATACATAGTACCAGTTAATTATGTTATGCCCATAGATTAAATATCTCAAATTCTTGTGAAACGTGCTTAAATCTAGTATTGAATTTTAAACTCTGTTTTGGTTTCTTTTCAATAAGCCAGGGTGGTTATCATCAATAGAATTATTTGGAACAACAGTTGATCTAGTTGCTTTTAACAAGTCCACTTTGCACTGTTTGCCCCCCCTTTTTTAATTTATCTAAAATTATAGCTGTGTGATCAGTTTGTGACTTCCAACATCAGTGTGCACCCTCAGCGTGGTGATTTTTCAAGTTCCATTTTTGAAGGGAATGCATATTTCCATGTTGGAAAAGAACATTTTAAAATAAAGAGCATCATATGACTTAAAGGATCCTTAAGTTGTCCTTGAATATTTTGTATAAGTAGAAAAAAGGAACTGTTTCATGCCTTGAGCAGTTCAGAAGCCTTTTCCATAGCATGAAGAGTTCACACAGGAAAATTGGTATTTACATTTGACTTTTGGATCCTCAAAATGTTGCATCTGGAAGATTACTTTCAAAAAGAGATTGTATGTTTTGTCCCTTTTCCTGCTTTGGGAAATGTAGATGCCTTGAGCATCTACATTTTTGTCTCTGAATTTGTGCAACGTTTGCTCCTTGGTTGGGTCCTATGCTAACACATTCGTTTTTAGAGCCTTTGCTTAACTTTGCCACTTCAGCAGTTCCACGTTTTTACGGTATAGACAAAATATCTGTCTTTTAGTGTGTCCATGTGTAGGAGAGCAAAATCAAGTTACTCTCTCACTGGATTTTAAGCTTCAGGCAAATATTTCAAAGGCGCTTAAAGAAATCTTTGATGAAGCACTTTATATGTTGTAATTAAGTATGAATACTACTTGTAACGCTTGTGCTGTTTTTCCTAAAGTTGAACGAAGAAGAAGATTTAATATTAATGATCGTATAAAAGAACTAGGCACTTTGATACCCAAGTCAAATGACCCGTAAGTATAACGTGCCAAGGAGACTGTGGGAGGGAGATATTTAAAGACAAAAAAAAACCTTAGGGGAGAAAAAGAATTTACCAAAACAAAATTCCTGGGCTTTCTTGTATGATCTTGGCATTCCATGACTGTAGAAATGCTTTATACTTTTTAAAGATAGCCTTGGGGTTTATTTTTCCCTTTGGAACTTGCTTAAGTTTAAATTAATTTGATGATTTTTGTCATAAAACAGTCATCATACTGTTGTGCAGCAGCTCAGCATCCAGCTGGACCCTGTGCTTTGGCAGGGCTGGGGTTGATGCTGGTAGTGACTGCCTTACCAGAGGTAGAGTTGTCAGGATGCAAAACCTTAGTCTGAGTGATCTCACTGCTCTAGCTGGCTGCTTGTCTTGCTAAATGATTCTTTTAATTTATTAGATGCCATATCTTGGCAAGACAGAGCCAAACCTTCTTTCTTTGAAAATGGAGGGTAGCTCATCTGGGAAGTCATCCTATTCCCCTTCCCTCCAAGAAAAAGGAATTAAAATATAAAGCATAACTGTGTCTGTTCACTGATAACTTGTCAGTGTCTGTGGTAATTTCTCAGTAGTTCTTTTAGGTGATTTTACTGTTATTAACTTGTCTTAGCGCTTTCCTAATGCTGATTCAGAAGCAAGGAGTGCCCAGCACCCTTGCTCTGGAGCCTGAAAGTCTCACTGAAATCTGAATCAATGCCCTGTGATTTTTGGGAGAGTTTCCATTATTTTAAGGCTATGGAGTAACTCATAGCTACTATCCAGAGAAGCTCTGTAGCTTCCTCTAAGGCATGCAAGACAATACTGCAGATATGCTGCTATGTTGAGCTTTTCTCTTCCTACCGTAACACAGCTGTGATGGCAGTGCTACCATGACTATTGTTTGCTGCTGCTTGGGAGCCTTTAGGCATCGCCTCAGGTGATTTAGCACAGAAGCACCAGGTTACATATGGTCCTAATTCCTCAGCTGAAATCGGGCATCACCCAGATAGTAAAGAGTTCAATGTTTGAGAAGTCCTGTAAATTGTTCAGTGTTTGAGAAGTCCTGGGGGGTTTTGTTGTCTTTCAGCCTTGTCATGAGGCAATGAAAGGAGCCCCTCATCTTCAGTTTCTCTGCACAGTGCTGGTCCCAAACCATGCAGAAGGCAGGGGCTGGAGAGCTGCAGGGTCCTGCAGGCTGCTTCACAATAGCTGCACTCGGGCCCCCTCTAGTGCATTTCAGATGCTCTCTGTATTCGTAAACCTGGAATAAATATTTCCCAGGAGTTACGTATATGTGAGGTGTAATCATAGCTGCCAATGGTGAAGGTGGTGCCTGTAAAATAAAGCCTTCTTGATAGTGTTAACTTTTCTTTTTGTGCTGATTTCAAAGGGATATGCGCTGGAATAAGGGAACTATTCTAAAAGCATCAGTGGACTACATTCGTAAGCTGCAAAGAGAGCAGCAGCGCACGAAGGAGCTTGAGAACAGACAGAAGAAGTTGGAACATGCCAATAGGCATCTGCTGCTCAGAATACAGGTTTGCTGATAAATAAGCTGCAAATGCTCTTGATGTTGCAGTGTGTGACTGCAAGTAATGGTAACTGAAGCTTGTTTGTAGGAATGTGGGTTAGAAGGAGCCACCAGTCTAATTCATGGTGACCAATGCTGAGATGTCTGCCAAGATTTTTCTGGGGGTAAAAAACCTCTTCTTCAGTCAAAATAACATAAAAACCAGACCCTTGAATAATGGCAAATTGACCAGGCAGCAAATAATCTGATGTCTGTATTTTCCCTTTTTATCTTGATTCTGATTGAGCAAAGGATAAGGAACTTCTAATTTCGGCATGTTAGCTGATGAAAGAAGTGCTGTCTTGTTCCACTTTCTCTGCTGATCTTGCAGCGTGCCATTACAAGCTTGTTGTTTTAGCTTGAAAATGGAAAAAAAAGGGTATAAATCAACCTTAGTGTTAGGAATATCCAGAAACAGTACAATCATAGCAGTGATGTGATTGCCTAATATAATACATAAGTAGAAGCAAAGCGTCTCTTTTGCTGCTGCATTTGAGAAAGGGCGTTTGAGTGAATTCTTCTATTATTCGTCTTCAGTCAAGTGCATCTGTATGTTTAAATGTGATGGTGGAATTTAAACTTTTGATGAAGATTGAAAGAATCCAGGCTCTGTGTGAAGTCTAAGGCCACATGATTTGCAGACTAGTGTTGCTCAGTTTTGGCTGACCTCTTTACTTACAGTTCTGCCAGACTTGTAGAATGAGAAATATCCCTGCCAGTGTCTCAGCAGAAAACTATGAGCATCACAGAGACATGCTGTGTTTTCACATATGACTTTTAAAAATTACTAAACATGTGCTTCTGCTGTTTCCACACATTCCCCCCACCACCCCCTTTTAAATGCTTTCCTGACCTGATGCCAGACTTACCTGCTGTGGCACTGGTTTGGAAAGGGGCCCAAGGGGAAACATGTCTGTTCTACAGGGCTTGGGGTTTTGGATCTGGTGTAGGTTCTGAATGGAAGTGTGAAGAACCTCTGTGGGAACATGTTCACCCACCTCTTCAAGAGACTAATGGTCAAGTGAACTTTTGCAGGGTGGAAGTGCTCAAGGTGCAAGCACTTTTTGCTGCTGGAAAGGGAGGAAACAGTTTGCGTACAGCAGAAGGAGACTGTTAAGTTGCAGTACGCAAGAGTGTAGGATGACACGTTTTGTTTTCGGATTTCTCTCTTAATTTGTCCCTTCTCCTCCTTCACAGGAACTTGAGATGCAAGCTCGGGCACACGGACTGTCCCTTGTTCCATCTACAGGCCTCTGTTCCCCTGATATGGTCAACAGGGTCATCAAACAAGAGCCGGTGCTGGACAACTGCAACCAAGACATCATGCCGCACCACACAGACCTGTCTTGCACTACCACCCTCGATCTCACTGATGGTACCATCACCTTCAGTGACAACCTTGGAAACGTGACTGAACCAACTGGCACTTACGGTGTTCCTGCCAAAATGGGATCCAAACTGGAAGATATCTTGATGGACGATACCCTCTCCCCTGTCGGAGTGACTGACCCACTACTGTCCTCTGTGTCTCCTGGAGCATCGAAGACAAGTAGCAGGCGGAGCAGCGTGAGCATGGAGGACACCGACCATGCTTGTTAGCATATACTTGGCACATCTTTCATAAACTGCTTTTTGTTTCTTGATCAGTAGATGAAATAATTTACCTTTTGTAGATTTTTTTTTGATTTTCCTTCCTTGTGCTTCATCAGTAGCCCAGTGTGTGTGAGTGTGTGTGTATATATTATATATATAGGAGTTTTTTAGCATTTTTGTGAAGAAACTTGTATATTCTATTTTAAAACTACCAATGCCTCCAAAATATTGTACAGCATATGTACAGTATCTGTGAACTGGATTCGCCAAGAACTTTGAACTGGTCAAATCTACTCAAAGCAATAGAATTATAAATGAAGAGTCTGTTTCTACAGGGGGAGGGAGGGGGGAATCATAGAACTGTAAATGCAACCTATTTACTTGGAAACAAAATGTAAAGTTAAAGAATGTAAAGAAACAACAACCACAAAGTCCGATTTGTAATTGTATGAATTGAATAGTGCTGCCTTAAAGATACAGTGTCCCTCAAATGTTGGTCTTTACATGACAAGTGTTTAGGGAGGAGAAATCCCCACCCTATTCCACTCATAATCCAAACAAAAACCAAAAGTGTTGAGACATCCTGATTGTGTCGATTGTGCTAGAAAAAGCTGTTGCTGAAAATTGCAGGGAGATGAGAGTCTCTTTCTCAGAGTGCCCTTTAATTTTACTCTGAGCTGATTTGGGTTTTCCTTTTGATCATGGTTCAAGTTTTTTCTCTTAGATTTTCATTTTGGTTTGTAACACAATGATGACTTGCCAACAGTAACCCAGGCAGGAACACTGTAAGTTGGTATCAACTCTTTGGGCAAAAATCAGTGCGTTTTATCAGCTGGGCACATTGTGTTGTACATATCTAATTGGCTTTCTGTTTTCTTTTTAAATTGCATTGTACAGTTACTTTTGATTTGCATGGATTCCTTAGTTACCCTCAACTTTTTGTTTAAAATATATTTGTATTTCATTTGTAAGGTTTTTTGCCTCTTAATATTGCAACGATTTTTTGACATTTTTAAAACTCATTGGAAGTTTTCTGCGTTCTTTGTAAACACTTGAAAGGAAGCTTTTCTGCAGGGTTCTGTGTTTTAAGAGAGATTTTGAGAATATTTTGTATATTACAGTCTCACTTTGAAGATGTTTTTAAACGCATTTAAGGTAGAATACAAATTTAGATTAGGTAATAAAACGACTCTGTAGAGAAACTGAACTTACATATTTATTTTTAGTGATACAGGAAAAAAAAGTAGTACTATGCTTGGAAACATAACTATGTAGTTAATATACCCGTTATAGCAATTTGTGTTTTATTTCAGCACTGGCGCTGACATAAGGAAAAAAAAACAAAAAAAAAGAGTAAATTTACTGTATCTGCAAATAACTGTTACTTGATAACAATGTTATTAATTTTTAACATGCAACCATGTTGTAAAAGTAGTTGGTGCATTATCTACTCAAGTGTAGTCCTATGCAATAACGGTAGTTCTACTCGTATTATATCAAGCCTAGGTGTTTTACAGAGGTGACGCGTGGTGTTCCAAGCTAGGGGGATCGAATGGATTTCCAATGGCAGCCTACAGCTGACTCGCAAGCGGCAGGCAAGTGTATCTTGTTCAGAATGAAGTGCCTTAAACTCTAGTTGTAGTCTTCCTCGACTAGCACTGACTGAAGTGTGGCATAGGAGAGAGCTTTAGGGTGATGTTTTATAGGACGTTGAAGTGTAGCATGGTGCCTACGTATAGAAAACAAAGAGCTTCCCGTTCTCCTTCGTGCTACACTGGGAATGACATAGGATAAATGAAATGGTTAGTGACTCGAGCGCCACTTTGGCAGGATTTATAAGGAAACCGTGGTCTCAGCAGTTAGTGGTCAGCAATCAAATGTGAATTGGGTAGCGATAGGACAGTGGGGGACAGCATCAGGGATTCCCTGGCCTGTGGCGTGGCTCGCTGAGCTTTCACCCAAACGTTTCCCCATGGATGGTTCTTGAAGTGTCCCCTGCCTGGCCCTAGTGGCGAAGGGCTCGGTGGGGGCACAGCTTGCTGTTACAGTACTCTGGGGTCTGCATTCATGTTGCTCTTTCTGTGGCTGCTGCTGGCTGTGTCCAGCCGTCTCCGTTTCCGCTTGAGCAGCGAGCTATGTGTTAGCATTGATGCAACCACCAGGTTGTGGCTTTTTTCTTTCTTTTAGGGTTTTGTTTTTGTTTTCTTGAAGGAGGAGCTGGATTTAGATTATAATGATGCCTCTCCCCCCCACCTCAGACTGCTTTTGGGAATGTGTCTTTCCTAGGGTAGAGAAGCTGTGGTCCAGGAGCCTGCAGGATGCTCTGTGGCCACTGTGGTCCCCAGGCAGGAAATGTTCCAGTTCACAGCAAGGCAGCTCACTCTGACTTGAGGATGTGAATATAGGCTTCTGGTGCTGCTGTTTGGTCAGGGTGGCAGGTAAAGGAAATCAGGGCTGCAAAATGCTTGTAGCTGTAACACGGGACTGCATTACCGTTCTCCATTACAGTGGGACAGCTCTACAGCCTTGTACAACAAAATCAGGTGTGCACGCTGGAGCGTAGTTACTGAGAACCACTGAATACATTGACTTTTTGGTTTGACTCCTATGATGGGCATTCAGGAACGGAAGTCTAGACTGTGGTATATAACTATTTTTAAAGCTTATGTGAAACCACTGGTACTTGCTGACAGCCGTGATTTCTGATATTTTGGCCACATGGTGTGTGGAAATGAGTTAAGATTCAAGAACAGTTACATCAAGAGCTGGATTTCTTGATGCAAGTTGCTATGGTCCCAGCAGCTGTGTGGTGCGTTCCCTGTATGTTGGGTTGCGCTGGGGTAACATGTAACTCGGCTGTGACCTGCTCACTGTTCACCCTGCGTTTCCTTAGGTTACAGCCCTCCTCTGAGTTTGGCCATACTTTGAATAGCAGCACGTTGACACTGCAGTGGGGAGGGACATCTCTAGGAGACATGGACCTCCAGGCGGGTGCTAAGTGGAGATGTCTGCCCCTTTGAGCATTGTGGGATGTGTGGCTGTGATGTTTTACAGGGGATCAGTGGCAGGGGGACAGAGACAGCAATTGCAGGCAGGGTTTGGCATGAACTAGGTGGAGTAAGATAGTCAGGAGTTGTTGCCCAGTTTGATGACATGAATGTCTGGTGTGACACTGGGCTTCCCTGGGCAGGTGGACAGAATATCAGCCAATGCTCCTTCGCCAAAGCCATGCAACAAGCAGGAACATGCAGAGTACCATGAAGTTCTTCCTTACTGCTTTTGGCCTATAAAGCAATATTTAACTCTTACAACCTGTAAAAGCAAAAAGAAGGTACGTAAGGAAAGCACAAAGCACAAAATAATGCACTTACATTTATGTTGTTTGACATAAAATGCACTGGGGGGGAAGCTGATGTTGATAATAGTATAAATACCTATATTTCTTGAAAAAGTGACATTAATTACTGCCTCTTGCTATGATGCTTGGTACTGTAATGTTGATATTCATCTGCTGTTGACTGCAGCAATAATTTGTGTATGGTCCATAGCACTGTAAATTATGGATCAATATTAATGTATCCAATGAAATAATTTGAACTGTTGTTCTTGATAGATGGATTAAAGCATTTTGGTTTTTCACATATGTCTGTGTAAGCCACTCGTTTTCAGTGTAAGTGAATCTTTGTTTTTCCATGCATCTGAAGTCTCGGCAGCGCTCCTGTGTTTGTGACCTGGTGGTGGATGTGTCTGTGTTCCTGACCCTGCTGTCAGTCAAGAGCTCCAGTTGCACCACTGCTGTCCGGTTGTATTTGCATGGTGGTAGCGTCGTGGGGACAGAGCTACGGATCAGGCCCTACTTGTGCTCTGCAAATACACATCCAAGTGGATAGACCTAAAGCTTATGGTCCAGCATGAGGAACACAGCAAAACATCATTGCTTTTCTGCCCTCCTATGGGCTCTCCCATCCCTATTGCCTCTGTCTTGGTTTGGGCTTAAACCACACCAGTCTCTTGCCCTTCTCAAAGAGGTTTCTGCCAAAACCGCCCCAGCTCCATTGCCTTTTGCCATACCCTTGTCTCAGGCACGAGCTCAGTGAGGCCTTGGGGTGCTGCACCTCTTTGCTCTGCTGTCGCTCGTGCAAAGGCACTACTGACCTGTGTACGGAGAGACCCCAGTCCTCCACTGCTCACCCCGGGTTGCTTCTCTGAACCCTCCACTCACCCAACATGCAAACAGCAGCTCCTGGCTTGTGCTGGTGAGGAACCAGCTGGAGTCTTGTCTTCCCATCTTCATCATCTTTCCCTGTCTCTCTGTTGCTTTCATCCCTCCTCATCTTGTTCTTCCACAGGCTGTCGCTTACTGTGCATGGGGTCCTCACTATCTCTGTGGACATTGCTGCAGTGGTGGTGGTTAATGTGTATTGTCTCACCGGGTTTAAACCCTGAATACCAACCACAGAAGTTTTGAATTTGGCCTATTTGTGTCTTGAAAATCTGATACCTCTTTGGAGTACAGAGTATTTAATTCAGTTGCAGTTAAAAATGACTGGCTGTCCTGCATCATTCAGTTTAAAAACCAACCAAACAAAATACTGGGTGAAACTACCTGACTCTGTTAGGACTGCAGCAGAAAAGCCCTGCTCCCTCTTTGTAGAATACATTTGAGTTAAAGCTTGTGAGTGTTCCCAGCAGGTTTTGTAATGCTGTTTCTTTAGAGATTCAGCACAGTGTTAGAATGTGACATCGTAGTACTGCAATAGGAAATGTATTTATCATCAGCCTAGAATATAATTAAGAGGTTTTAGATGTATTTTGTCATTCCTGTTGGTGGTCAGTTGTGCTACACTGCATTTTGGAAGTGAATTCCTTGCTGTTGGGAGCAGCCTCAGGTTTTGCTTGGGTTGCAGAACCCAGTAGGAGCAGGAAGAAAACCCATCGTAGGGGTAGTGGCTGTAAGCAGTTGCTTGATGTGTGTCAGCAGAGGTGGCTGCAGGTCTGTTCGGGAGCCTTTTAGTTCCTTTGGACAATCCTGGGAAATGCTGTGCAGGGTAAGAAAGCGGGTGTGAAAGATAAGGCTTCCATACCTGGAGGGGTATGGATTGCTGGGAAGGGCTGTGGATGCTGTGGATGCTGTATTGCTCAACTGCATGGTGAGGCAGCACAGCAGGACCCTGTCACACCAATGGCAGTGTCACCATATCACATCATAAGGAAAGCATTGTGCTTTCCTTATGAGAAGGTGCAGCTGGGAGCTTGGCAGCTCCCAGTGCCAGGAAGGAGGTGGGGATTGCACAGCCACAGGGTTGGAGCCACAGCCAGATCAGAGGCTCCACACAGCAAAGGGGGTTCCTGAAGTTGTGGAGAATCACACAAATTGCCTTTCATGACTTTAAATTTGCTGTAGGGCATCATGTTGGAAGTTAATGTATGCACCTATTGTACTTACTGCGTGTTATAAAACCAGCTGATTGTACAACCCTATCCTGACTTACTAGAATCAGTAAGACTTGCAAGATGCTGGCTCACGGGTTACATGCACATGCACTGCCCATCACTGTTGTCTTTCCCTGTGAGCCAAAGTGCACCCTTCCCTGAAACTGCTTAATTTTTAAGCAGGGTTGTGTGACTCTCTTCACAGCAGCTCATGCTGATCTTCTCCAAGGCCTAAGGCTGCAGCTTCTTCCTTGTTTCAACTTTCTCATCTAGGTTGCAAAGGATTCAAAGGTTGCAAAGGCTGAGAAGGATTCAGCTCTTTCAGCACTGAACATGGACAGATGCATGTCTGAAGGAGGAGAAGCAGCTCCCAGCCCCTTGTGCTGCCATTCTTCTACCCCATCCCTGCGCTTTCTGGGGCTGAGGCACCTTTGTGCTCTATGGTCATAAAGGGAAATGATGTTTCTTGTGACAGGCCTCTATATTAATGCTGGCCCTAAGAGTTGTGCAAGGCAATGGGGAGGCTGCTAAGTGAGTAGGACAAGACAGGGCATGCAAAACATCTAAACATTGATTTCTCTTTTAATGTATTTATAGAGATCACCATGGGGTTGATGTACAACACTGCATATCGTGGATGCTGTCTCAAAGGAGCTATGGGAGAAATCCTCAATGCCTGATTTATCTGCTGAGGGCAGGACCCCCTGTCAGAGGCTTTGGGAGCTGGGCACAGCCTGTCAGTGGTCACCCCTCTATAGCCACCGGTAGGCTGGGCAGCTGCAATCCTTTGGGAAGGAAGGCAAGTGCCTGGCTCTAGCATGAAATCCATTGCCTGAGTGTGGTGCTCATCCTAGGGGAATGAGGCTGGTGCTGGTAAAGGTGCACTGGGTGGCCGAGATGTGCTCTGGGCGCTGAGCAGGGTTTGGTAGGTGGGGCACAGAGCCTGGGTGCTCTGGTCTCTCTCAGACGCTTTCCTCCGTCTCCCACCATTCAGCAGCGCCTCTCCAGCACTCCCTGCTCCCGCTGGCTTTCCTCCTGTCTGCCTTTGATAGCAGCCAGCTAGACACCAGTTACAAAGGCAGGGAACAGCACACTCTTGTGGGGCTGCATCCTTCCTGCTGCGAGGCTTTAACGTGGGCAGGCTGCCCTCGCTGATCACGCCTGCCGTAGTGATGATCTCGGCGTCACTGGCCGGTGGCATTCCCTGCGGTACCACGTTAGCTCTATCCCGGCACCTGCAGCGAACTCGCGTCGCTCTGAGCCGAGCCGTGATTTAACACTGCCGTTCACAAGCTGTTTCTCCGAACACAGCGTGCAATTTGTACTGGGGGCGCCGGCTCCAGCCAGACAAGCGTGGAAAGGTTGAGCACGTGTTGCACCGCAGGAGGAACAGAGCAGTTGCTGTTAGGTTCAGCGCTGTTTGTTTAGCCACTTCAAACACATTCAGTCAAACCTTTTAGTGCCTTCGAGGTCTCTGGCCTGCTCCGGGTTTTACACTGGTCGCACTGAATGCTTTTGGCTGGCCATGTGAACAGCAACTGCTTAGATACTCCTTTATTAATCACAGAATGGTTTGCATTGGAAGGGATCTTATTGAAATTAGAGCTCGTATTCTTCCTCTTTTATTCTTCTTTTTCCCTGCTGAAAAGCAGTTCCTGGAGCAGGTTTTTGCAATAGAAATTACTTCAGAACTTGTAAGTAACAAAATAATTTCTTGTTCTCTGACCACTAAAGTAATTTTGATCAAACAAATCTATGAAGAACTTGTGCTGAGGAGAGCCCAGCTTTGTCCTGTGTGGCTTCCTACTTTTCTATTTTGAAGTAATACGAGATCGGAGGTAATAAGAAAATAAGCAAAGATTTTAGGTCTAATGATAATAGTTCTGTTTGAAAAAGCAGGAATTAAATCAAAGCTGAATAAATGGAAAAGAATTAAATTCATGCTAGACAGTAACAAAAATGCACTGCAAACAATAAGGTGTATTTCAAAAAGTCATTTTTTTTATTAATAATAATTTCCACCTCCTTCCCTTGATCTTCCGATGACAAGCCTGGCAGGGCCACTCTTTATCAGACACTGAAGCAATTTAGCTGCTGTCACATGCCTTTCTTGATATCCACGTATTAGTCACACAGCCGTTTTATGTTCTTTAGCATATTTTAGTATATAATTAAAAATGTGGCTGGCTGCTACTAAGCAACCAAGCACATCAGGGTTGATTGCGTTCTGTCACCCGCAGCAGAAGGGAGGGTAAAAAGTAATAATCATGTGTTCACTTTTCAGTCTTAATTGTGCTTCAGCTCCTTTGATGTGCTCTTAGACACACACACACCGGCTCCTGAAGATGGAGGCAAAGCCAACGTGTGGGAACGGCAGGTGACCTGCAGCCACATCACTGTCAGCAAGAGCACATCAGTCCTAGATGTTGGCTCTTAATGTGTATGTGTGGTTTGGGACACTTCTGGGCTCAGTTTGGCTGGACCCCGCCAAGCTGCTGCTTGGCTTTCCATGGGACTGGAGTGCTAAATGCGTTTGGGATCCGAGAGTCTCTCCCTGGACATTTAAAATAGGCAACTCAAGTTGATGTTTGTTTGGTACCTCCTCCATGTGGGTAGGCAGGAGTGGGACTGCAGCACTGAAGGACAATGACTATTGGGCAGCTCATAATCCTAGAATGGTTTGGGAGGGACCTTAAATCTCATCCAGTTCCAACACTCACCCCAGGCAGGGACACCTTCCACTGTACCAGGTTGCTCAAAGCCCTGTCCAAACTGACCTTGAACATTTCCTGCGCCTCATTCATTTCTAGATAATCTTATGTTGAAAATGGCCCTTCCAGCCGCTGGAAAGGATACAAACCACTTGCGAGCGTACCCAGGTGATCACTATAAACTCCAGGGGAGGAGCACTGAAGATACAGGTCTCCGGTCTTAGATCATATTCAAGAGGCGGCCAGCACCAGATAAGGTGGGGAACAAGCAGCTCCCCAGTTGGAGGCTGTCAGCACATTGCCCCTCAGCACTGCTGTCCTTGGGGCTCCCTCACACTCCTAAAAAGTTCAGGCCCTCACCTAGCCCCCTGTTGCACTGTCCCTTCTGTTCCAGTGAAAGGCTGATGGTGCAGATGGCTTCCCTGTGAGTGGTAGCGACGCTTTGTCCTCCTGATGGCTGCAGTTTGGACCTGGCTGAATGAACCTGTTTGATGGTGTGGTAACAGGAAAGAACTTCATTTATATCCTGAGCCACTGGCTTACTTAACTCAGGGCATTAAGGGATTATTTCTATGGGAAGATGTGGCTCTGAGGATGTGCTTTTATTGTTTGCTGTGAGGGCACTACGCAAGCTCTGCATGGTAAAGTGGTACCATCTGTGTGAAAACCCATTCTGAAGCTAGAGCTACGTGTGGCTCTGAAGGAGGGACGAGGAAGTATTTTTGTGTATCTTTAGGCACATCTTCTCCAGGCTAAAGAGGAAAATGGATTTATTATGTCAGCTCTATTCCTCATCCCCCCAGTGTCTGTCTCTCGAGCTCGTGCAAATGTCCACAGGCACACAATGAGTGCAGTAATGAAATCATTATTTTAGAAGTTTTCCAGTTTTAATAGCTTTTATTACTTCAGCACAGCAGCACAAACAGGTATGGCATAAGGGGAAAAAATAATGCTGTAAATAATTCAAAGGTTGTTTGCTGATTGTGATCCATTTGATTTACCCTCCAGGGAGAAGGATGACATTACCTTTACATTTTTCAGCTAGCATCTGACGTACAATCTGCTGTGAGTCTGTCAGCATCCTGAGACGTGACGCCAAGGCTGCCTGAAGATGATGAACTCACTTGGAGTCCTCTTTCTCTTGGCTTTCCACAGCTCACCTTATCTACCCAGAAGGCACCACAATGGGGAAGCAGCCCCAGCCAGGTATGAGGAGACCCATGGCACATGCTCCATAGCGATGCCCATGGGGTTCTGTGCGATAGCCTGGTAGCTCAGCTTTGTTCATAGGCAACACCAATGCAAATCCTACCCTATTTGTCACACCACTTGTAGGGGGTGTGCAGTAAAACCACTGCTATACATTTTGGCAGCAAGATGAGTCTTGCCAGCATGTCCTCAGCGTCTCAAGAGTCCCAAGACATAGGGCTACCATGCTGTCAAGATACAGCTCCCATTGTGCTTCAACAGCAGTGATATCTGCTGATCTGTGGCTATGTAACGGTGCCTATAATCCAAGTGTGTCATTCCCTTATACCAGGAGTAAAGGCTGGTTCCTGAGTTACTTTTTTAGCTAGTTTCAGTGAGCTGAAAATCAAGAACAACCCAGAATGCCAAAACCAATGAAGGACATAACCCACTTCAAATATTTTCTATAGCATGGAGGCTTTTCATGGTGCCATGGAGATGCCCCACTTCTTTTTACATGCTATATGAGTGACATAAACCTCCTGGCTTCGGGGGTCCAACAACAAGCATTGGTGTGACAATGGGAGCTGGGAAAAGCTCTGGCAGGCCCAGGTTGGATTGAGTGAATGAATAAATATTGCTCACTGCCTCAAAGGAGACAGTTTGCTATGAACTATGCTATGGGCACTTGGTGGTTTCACATCTGAGCCACCACTTCTTGAGCACTAATGAATTCATTTTAAATAGAGCAACTGAACGAGGTAAATCAGGTCAGAGAATACCTATATTCTTCTTGGTCCACGCAGCTCTGGGGTGTAATCCTGCCCACTAAGTTACGATGTGAACAGCTTCAGGTGTGGGACAGGACCATCAGCTCAGGATCACAGGTCTCAGAGAGCAGCTGGCTTTTCTTCCAGCTCCGTCTTGCAGTCCCTGATCCACAGCTTGTATGCTTTTTCCAGGGTCTCTTCACTAGTGTCATTAAATATCTCTGTGAAATAAGACTTGTAGTTAAGAGAACACCAGAGAAGCTTTTCCTGCTTTTCTGTGCTAACTTGTTATGGGGGAGAGTAGCTCCAAATAGTTTATGAGAGTCTATTTTCTTGTGAGTGTGTAGGGACTGAGCTTCATGCAAATAGTCTGGATGGATACTGATGCAAGAGATCGCAACCTGGTCCCATGCATTGCTTCTATGCCAGGGGTTGGTTGTTTTGGGTTTTACTTCTAAATCTTATGAGTGTTTAATCCCAGCTATTGACAGATACTATTTAGTTTTCAAGTATTGTTTCTAGGCACACTAACATGTTTAATTCCTTTTGCTAAGGATTATTTAACAAATATTCTCAAGTCTTACAGAGGAATTGTTTTTCCCTTATGACATTGTTGGTTTGTCTGCCAGAGTACTACATTTAGACTGTCCATTTGCAAACACCTTTGTAAAGCGAATTGGTTGATCATACTATAATAAATTATACTCAGTCCTTAACTGAGTGGTTACACACAAGAGAAGGATCCTGTCTCTCAGTGGGTGTATTGAGATGTTAAGGAAAGCACAAGTAAAAGCAGGAATGCACAACTGCAGAGCTAAGGGCATGTTTTCCAGCATGTCACTGTGCTGGATGCCCATTGCCACCCAAGCACCCGCTCCTGGGCCCCCGTTGATGTCCCTCTTTGCAGTACCTGCTACACCGAGGCCGGTGGGGAGAGGCATCCGGGGCTGTCCCCCACTGTGTTTCAGGCGCTCCATGAGAGCTGTCTGGATGAGGGGCCAGCTGCAGCCCCTGTGCCACACGGGCAGCTCCAGGCCTCTCATGCACTGGATGATCTGCTCCTTCTCCTCGGCGGTGATGAGCCCGCGTGTGTGGGCAACGTATGTCATGAATGCCATGTCGATGTTCACAGCTTCTCCATGCATCAGTGCTGGCAAAACCCTCTGGAATGGAGCAAAGGCGTGTGGGAGGAAAGGTCTGGGTTGGCAAATAGTAAATACGTAGTTCTTTCCTTTCTAAAAGTACTCGTGAAAATTGACATTCAACTCGCAGCAGTACAGGTTTGTTGGATGTTAGCATCTTGATATTTATGGGCTGCAGAGGATGATCTGGTTTATATGTGATTAATTACATGTAAAATCTCTCATAGGGTTCCAGGATCTAATTTTCCTCCCATTCAAATTGCTAATAAAGAGCACTATGGCATGGAGGGAAGAGCTCTGAATGTTGCCTAAGGTCTAATCTTCCCCCTTCATTCCTTACTGGCAATTTCTGGTTGTCTTTGTGCTTTGGTAAGTGCCTGGTAAGAAGCAATAACTGGCCTGTGGTCTGAATTGGAAACACAGGTGGAAGTGTGGGAGAAAAGGGCATGGGTCTCTTTATCCAATAGGACCAGGCTGGGTGCATTGGGTGACCTGAGGTAGCATGCACAAACCTGGAGTTTAGCTACTTTTCCACAAAGTTTTCATGCTGCTGACTGAAAACATCTTTCTTTCTTTTTTTTAATATTTTTGTTCAATGGATGTTGCAATATAAAATCTGTCACTCACCATTTCCAGCTCTGGGCTTATAAGGTGACCAAAATCAACCAGTCTGTCCAGGTCATCCTCCCAGAGGTTGGGAGCCAGTTCTTCCAACATGGTTTCAATAGCAATCCTAGTAGTCTGCAGTGCTGCATCCCCGTGGTCAGCACAGCCACTGCAGGACTGGAACTTGGTGTCCAGCAGGTATTTTCCATGTCTTTTGAGCAGGTCGAACAGCCCTTTGTGTTTCATGAGTGCCATCTAGGACAAAGAATGGGAGAGGTAATTAAAAGATAACTGTGTGATCCCTGTATGTGCTGTTGAAAATGTTTCAATAGATTGAACTATAATACCACATTATCATATTATACACTAGCAAAGAAATCACAGAATCATAGAATGATTTGGGTTGGAAGTGACCTTAAGCATCATCTATTTCAAACCCTCCAGTACCTGAGCACTTGGTACATGGGCAATTTCTACCTCTACAACCTGAAAAAGTGTTTCTGTATTTCTGTAGACACAGCTCCTGGTTAGCATGTGTTTATTTGGTGAATATTCAACAGGTCCCTAGGGAATGTGACCTGTTACACATCTTCTCAGCTATGGTAAGTGAAGATGTGTGCAAAAGGTGGCATGGAAATGACCAGTGGGGCTCTGTTAAAATGGCAGAGATGATGGGAGCACTTGGGATTGCTCTTTGAGCAGGGGAAGATGGGAAAGCATTGCAGTATAGAGCCTCTGAGGGTTCAGAAGTGCTTTTGTTTTACAAGTGTGTAATTTTTTGCCCTCTGACTCAGGCATTTGCACTGTCTTGCAGTGGGGAATGGTAACCTGTGGCTTTCCCAGTGACTGCCAGAAACCTCCAGGTGTCCTGGGGAATTCCCACTGTGCAAGCACTGAAAAATGCTACTGACGAACTCATCTCTAATACACTTTAATAGCCTGAACCTTTGCTTTATCAAAAGTTTTCAGAGCTCTTCAGGCATAAAACCATTTACTGTGCACTTTCCAGGTAATTTTAGATGTAGACTTTATCTCACGGTGGATGGGTTGACCACACTCGACATAGCTAGCGAGGTAGGTGCAAATGATCTGGCAGATTGTTATTAATCCCCAGTATAATGAGCCTCGGGTTCTCTGCCAGCAGTTCATTTGAGTGCTATAGATCAGCCTCAATGGGAAGATGCTTTTTTTTCCCTGGTTGTGCTGTGTCTGTGTCTGGCCTTGAGTGCTGGGGTTTACTCCGCAGGGTTAGTACCAGGCACTGTGTGTAAGGGAGTTCTAACAAGTTTAGCAGCTGTAAAAATATATATATCTGCTCAATGAGAGTTATAAGTCCCCATGCAGCCTAATGGCCAATCTTTGTTTCTATAAGATGGTTTATACAATGCCATGAATGCTGATGAACATTTTAACAGCACTGTGGCCTTTTGATACTTAAAAAGAATTTATAAGAAAGATGGGAACAGATTTTTTTAGTAGGCCCTGTTGTGGACAAGGGGTAATGGTTTAAACTAAAAGAGGGTAGATTCAGACTAGATATAAAGAATTTTTTATGATGAGTGTGGTGAAACACTGGAACAGTTGCCCAGAGAAGGGCTAGATGACTCATCCCTGAAAATACTGAACATCAGGTTGGACGGGGCAGTGAGCCATCCGATCTAGTTGAAGATGTCCCTGCCTGTTGCGGGGGGGTTGGACTAGATGACCTTCAGTAATCCCTTCCAACCCAAACTATCGTTCTATGATTTCAGCTTTGGAAAACGGCAGTTGCAAAATTTCATACCTTTAAAATTTCACCGAGGCCGTTGGAGATGTGTCGCCGAGGAATGCTCTGGATGAAGGATCTATCCAGGAAACTGGCTACAGGGGGGGTGTAGCCCCCGAGCTTGTTCTTACACTGCAGAAAATTCACCCCAGTCTTTGCCCCCACACTGGCATCAACGTACGAGAGGAGGGTGGTTGGGACCCGAATGTAAGGGGTACGTCTTCTATAGAGAGATGCAGCCAGCCCTACGATGTCCAGGCAGACGCCTCCTCCAATGGCAATGATGGGCTCGGTTCGCCTGTCAATGCTGAAGTTCTGGACTTCTTGTAAGATGTTCAAGACCAAGTCCATGGATTTTGTCTCCTCAGTGGTAGGCAAGGCAAGGATTTTGTGCTGAACATTATTCTCTTCAAAGTATTCTCTGACTTTGGAGCCATAAAGTTCATCAACGACTTCATCTATGACAATAAAGCGCCTCAGCTTCTTATTGCCACTAGTGGCTAGCTCTAGTTGCTTTGGGTCAGTAATGTGACCCCAGAGCAGAGTCACGTTAGCAGGATCCAGTATATTGTATGTTTCTACCACTTTGTAGCAAAAATAGATTGGAGCTTCAATTGTCCAGGAAATCCCACCTTCGGAGATGCATTCACCTCTGGCAAGGGTCAGAAAACATGGCTTGAAATCAGTATGTTCTTCTTTTGTACTTTGCATGTCTGAACTAAGTTTAAGGATGTAGCTGGGAGGTGGGGAATGTGGAGTCTTCTGCCTGTGCACTGCAAAATGCAGGGCTGTGAGGGTGGGATGGCTCTCCTGGGTGTCAGGGCTCAACTGCTTTAGTACTGGAGAAACCTCCCATGTCTTAGTGTACAGTCAAATGTCTGAATTTCTATGTGGTAGTGATCAGACAGGGCTGGAGCATGTTATTCATGCTGGGAGTTGAAAACCTCAGCAGAAAACCCCAGACCAGTCATTTCAGCTTCCAAGATGTGAGCGGGGAAAAGATTGTCAAAATTTTCCAAAGTATTTATGGAGCAAACATCCTTTGCCCAATATATGTGGGTGATAAGAGTCGATTTATTCCTGTCTCTACACACAGCCACACACCTCCTTACCAAATAGTGTTTCTGCAATGCTCCAAATGGAGCCCTGGATCTCTTTACCTTGACAGAGGTATGATAGAAATTTATCCCAAATGGGAAAATAGTGATTTGAGGGTTGGGAAAGATTTCCATACTGGAGTTTTAAAGGATAGACAAAAGCCTACAAAGCCAACATGTAGTATCTTAAAACAGTGAACAAAGCCCTATGACTCACTTATTACTTCTGTGGGACAGGGGGAGCAAGGGGAAAAGAAGTGGCTGTTTTAGTTTGTTTGGAATCAAGAAAGAGAAACAAAAAAAGGAGAGAAGGAAACTGCAAAATCTATCTTATTTAAGACCTCTTCTTTGAGCTGCGTTTGGGTAAAACCTGACGGTTTCTGTGAACCTTTGTTCTGTGTTTTGAATGAGCAGATGGCTCATTGGATAATCAGATTTCCCTACATGCCCAATTTCTTTCCACATGACTGAAATTTCTCTTACAGGTCCAAATAGATGCTTCTCTGTTTTCTTTACCAAATTGCCTCTAAGTGAAACTTCAAAGTGTTAAAGAAAAACAGTGAGGATTTATATCTCCCAGAAAATGTCTTCTGGGCTTTTAAAATGCAGTATTAGAAAAAACATCATTGTGTGCATTTTAATGCACCAAACATACACCTTTTAGCTCTGCTTTATCTGCTTGTGCACCTTATCTCTGGTATGTTACCCTTCTAAGAGACAGGATGATTTTGAATGTTAGTTGGTGGAATCAGATTTGGATGCCACATGGCACAGCTAGCATCCATTGCAACCTAGGCCTTAGGCTCATTCTGCTATTGACCGAGGTCCAGTAGACTGCCTTTGGGTCTGCTGAGATCCTATTATATCTGCTGCAGCTCCCTCTGAGCAATGCTTGTGGGCATCCACAGCCCATTGCCAGCACTGTTGAAGATCCTTCCAACCTGCCTGAATAAAGGGTTAGATTTGTGACATTAAAACCTGAGTATGAGAAATGCTAGAAAACTGTCATGAAAAACGTAGCTGTATTAAAGAAGACTCGCATCAAAATGGGGCTCCATGTGCTCATGACAAGGAGTATCCTGTAATTAAAGGATAATTCACTGGAAGGAAGTAATATCAGCAAAGAGCTGTATGCATCCCCGGGGAAAATTTGTCTCTGTCCTCTGTCTGAAGCAGCATTAGGTGACTGAGAGATGTGTTATGTATGGGTTTTGCTCCTGTCAGTGACCTACTGTGTTTATTTTTCCCATCTAGGCATTTCATTTATCTACAGCTGTCTCTAGAAATGCATCTCTCTCCCATGCCTCTACATGAACGTTTGTACACAAAGATTTCATGTACATACAGGAGGGAAATGGAGCCCATGTGCAGCATTCAGAAATCCCTGCCTGAGCTTTCCACAAGTTTAAAGTAAACTTCTCATCTATAAAAATTGAGGCTGTTGATAAAAGTCCCTCCGTAACTTGGCTAAGTCATGCCAAGAACAACAAATAGCTGTGCTGCCATGTTGCACCTTGAAGCCCACTCTCCCATAGTTTTACACATAATGGTGGGTTTAAGGTTCTTCCATCTGAGATGCATCCCTCCATGGAGAGACCACACAGTCTGGCTAGCCAGAGCAGTCGTTCATGACCAACATGAGCTCTGATACTTACATTTTTGCTTCGGAGAGAGTTATCTTGTCCTCGCAGCCAGAAAGGGCTTCTCCTTTCTTGATCCGGCACCACGTGCTCTTGACTCGCACCAGTTGGAAGTCTGTCTGCCGGGGCTCCCGTGGCACAGTGACCAGGGCTGCAGTAGCAGAGGCCTCTTTGGACACCGGCATGCTTCCAGAAGGTAAAATCTCCCTGTCAAGAGATCTCCTGTAACTTGGTGGGTGGCTTTGAGGTGCCTTTTAAAGGCTGCAGGTGATCAGTTGTTGGGAGGGGAGGTCTTGTCTCCATGGAGGAAACTAATTACAAAACTAAGCTTACCTAATGCGGGATACATGTTAGGGATGGCAGGAGCTTTTGAAGACACGTGCAGGTACCAGGATGGGGTTGTATAATCGGCTGATTTTATAATGCGTAAGAAGTACAGTAGAGTGCATACATTAACTTCCAACACGATGCCCTACAGCAAATTTAAAGTTATGAAAGGCAATCTGTGTGATTCGCCACAACGTTCTCCACTTTGCTGTGTGGAGCCTCTGGTCTGGCTGCGGCTTTAAGCCTCCCTTGTGAGGTGAGGCAGGAGCATGGGGCTGGGGTCAATACCAGCTGGTTAAACCTCTTTTGGGCTCACATTCCTGGCAATCTCTTGCATTGAGGAACTGATTTTTCTTTATTTGATGTTGTTTTTAGTTTTTATGGTTATGAAAACAAATAGAAGGGCTCTTTGAGGGATGAGCTGAGTTTTGAGACCCCATCGCCCTGCCCCAAAGGCACCTTGGTTCTGGCGGGGGTGGAGTCAGCCAGAGGGATGAATTCGCCTTCTCTAGGAAGCAATGGCGTGGTGGAGTGACCAAGGGATGCACAGTTCATCTTCCAGCTGGGGCTTTCAGAGGGCCCTGGGCTCAGCTTGCCACACCAAACATTCCCTTGGCATCCAGCTCTGTGTGCTGAGCACAGGGGAGATCTTCCTTTGATTTCACCAGCACTGCCCAGAGGTACAAACCTGTCTTCACCATCTTCTTGGCCATGTTTCTAAAAGCTATCCAGAAACAGAGATTAAGAAAAACAAAACTAGACGTAAAAGCAGAGGCTGGAAAAAGTGGTTCTTCAAGAGCCCATCAGGACAAGACCACTTCATTGCAGATAGATGTAACTACAGCCAAACTCACTTAGGAACCTACATTTACCTCAAAATTATTTTGGGAAAGAGCTATAAGCATAAACTTTAAAGCAATGTAGCCTTGCTTCAGGAAGGATAATAATTCCTAACATCTAGATCTCACTGCTACCTTCATCTCTGGATTGCAAAGAGGGAAGGTTGTTATCTCCATTTTACAGAAGAGGAATATAGAGTCACTGGAATAGAAAGAACTTGCTCAAAATCACCTCCAAAGCTAGTGGAGGGTGGATTAGATGTCGTACTAAGGCTTTTAGCCAGTTTATCAAATTCTATTCTGAATTTTTACCTCCCAATCCAAACACAATTTGGATTGCTTTCTGCAGGGACTACAGGTCTAATGCAGTTTGTTTACTAACTCATAAAATGGAATAATCTTATGCATTCAAGGAGGTCTGTCCTCTTTGCCTTGTTTATTTGTTCTGATTAATAGCAATCCACTGAGCACTGGGACTTTATTTGCTTTTCTTTCACTCTTTTGTCCTGTGCATTTACTTATTTTCCATTTATACTTCCCTATTCTATTCTGGGGGCACTGAAATACCTTCAGTTTCATTCTAGACATTTACAAAGTGACTTTCCAATGTCCATTTGCTTGCCGTGGCCAAGACCTGCTACGTCTTTGTACCATTGGTCGTGTGGAATGGATGCCAAGAGCCTTGAAGCAAAGACCTGCTCCTCACAGCTTGTTCACCTCCTCTGCCCACCCATGGACTCTAGCCACACTTTGCAGGAACATTGGGCTGGTCCTTGACTGAAGAAGCCAAGGGTGATACATCCCAGAGGTGAAAGATGCTACTCTGGTTATGGGGTAGTCCATGTTTCCTCATTAACTTCAGTTTGTGTTTCATCCGTGTGAAGAGGAGACGGCTGGCTGACCTCGGGTCCATCACATGCTCTTCAGTTACTTTGCTTTAATTCCTCACCAGCCTTTTCTGCTCCAGCTCTCCTGCCAGCCAACTTAGGCTTTTGAATACTTTGAATGTTCCCACTTGCTTCTCCTGATGCTTCCTCCAGCCAGTGCATTCCTGGGACCCTTTCTGGGGGTGCAGGTCAACTGGTACCTGTGTGACAACCTCCTCCTGCCCGTGCAGAGATCTGGCCTCTGAGCTGGACCCAGAGCATCTCTGATGTTCAGCTGTGCAGGGCGATGCTGATCTCATAATTATGGATCACTTGTAGGTAATCTGGGGTTCAAAATCTTGGGACTTTTTGGCCTCATACCTGATGCTTTAGCTGGGACACATGTCTATGTAACCAGAAGGTTATGAAACTGCTGATTACCTCCTTGAGACCCAGTAGCTTCCTGGGGTCAGGATGTGAGCATTGCTCTTACGTAAAGTGAAGGCACTGAGAGTCTTTTGTCTCTTTTCATGTGAGGTGGGGTTGGATCTCGCTTGCTCCTGTGCTCTGGGTGGGGGCAGACGGGTGCAGCTGGAATGGGTGCAGCCCCAGCCTGGGGCCATCCTCCCTGCGCATCCTCTGCTCAGGTGATTGCGGGTGAAGCCCATCCCCTCGACTAACACTGAGCGCCGCCGTGCTGTTCTCCGGGGCAGCAAGCCCAGGGCAGCAAAGCCACAGCAGCACCCTCTGCGGCCGGAGGACAAGAAGCAACATGCACAACCCTGCAGGTAAACTCCCCGTGTGGGGTGGGGACCTCCAGGACAGATGGCGTGACAGGAGGGGACCCTGTGATGCCGCAGTCCTGGGTCACCCAGTACCTGCAGAGATGTGACCTGCAAGCTCTGTGGCTTGGCAGAAAGGAGCAAACAAAGGGCTTAATGTGGAGAGGAGTTTGAGGCTGAGCAAGGGAGACGTGTCTGCAGGAATCTGAAGTGGAGGGAGGAGGATGCTCCCAGGGGGAATCAATGGGTGGGAAGGTGGGCACTCGCAGTACCAAGAAAGCTTTGGCTGTAACTGCTTTCTGATGGATTGGGATGCTTGTATAAGTATTTTTTCTTCAGCTTTAACCTTGCCTTGGTGCTTCCGATGCTAGCCCTGTGTGCCTGGCGTGACACACACATGAGGTATTTGCTTCCTTTCTTGTCCCATTTCTGAAATCAACAGTTGAGGGTGGGAATACAGGCTGCTCTGAACAGAGAGACTTTGCTCTCTCACAGCTTCATGTAAAGCCCACTGGAGCTGTCAAAGACTCCCCTTGACTGCCTTGGGCTTTTCAGGTGTGTACCACTTACCCCTGCCTCATGCACTGTCCTTTAGTATGTATTAAAGGTGTACTTTGCATGCTGTCTGCCAGTGACTCCAGAGCCTCCCCAGTGCAAGCAGGGGAGCACAGGGCAGCATCCTGCTTTTCTACTGCTTTTTCAGCAGTGGAGCCTATAGAAAATGCACCAGTCTGCACATGTTTTCCTTGCCTTCCCCTGAAGTTCAGGTAGAGTTTAGCACCCTGGTTCCTCCCATGAGCAGCAGCTTCCCCGCCTCAGCTACTTCGGCTCTGCTCAGGATGCTCTGCAATGTTTAACAGCCAAGCAGTTGGGTTTGGCCCATGCTGCCTGGCTTTTTTCCCCTTGTGGGCCATGACAAGTCTGTGCCCAAGTGCATGGCCTTGCCTGGGCTAATGGGTGGTGGGTTTGGAGCCACTGAGCAGCCCCAGATGTGCCACAACCACATCCTGCTACCGCTCCATCCATATGGTGGGCATACATCACAGCTGGGTTTAATGTGTTTGGGTCAAAAAGTATCATAGGTTCTACTAAGAGGCTGCGATTTTGTGTGCAGGGTTCTGGTGGGTAAGGACATAGTTTGAGCATTGTATTGTAGGTTTCATAAACAGGGTGGCCTGGTATAATGCAATAGCTGAGGTGTATTTGCAGGCTAAAACAAAGTGGTGAGTGTTGTGATAAGCTGTTGTCAATGCCTGAGGTGCCTTGGTGAATGAGATGGCTGGAATTGCTCGGGATGGTTTAGCACTGAGCATCTCCTGCCTGAGCACTCGGTACCTGAGCATAGAGCTGTCTGGCAGCATGGTGTTTGAGTGGATCAGGATCAGTGCTCTGCCCTGGCTGGGAAGTGAAGCTCTTCTGGGGCTGCAATATTGACCTAGAGGCTGGAAGGTGAAATGGGAACCAAAAGCCCCAAAATGGGAACCAAAGATCTGGTCCTGCATCTTTGCTTTGATTTTGCCAAATCCAGACTGCCTCTGTGCCATCCCCTGGGCAGCACCCTACAAATCGGACCCTGTTGTTGGCTTTCCTGGCTCCCCCACCCAAAAAATGCCATCTAAGCCCAAGGCTCAGAGTTTAATTTCCCTTGTGGAGCAGCATGTCCATCCATGGTGCTGTACTGCTCAGGGAACGCTGATGTCCCCGCATACAACTTTGCCCCCACCTGCAATCCTGACTCCTGACTTTAGTATGAACCACAAGTGCGTGATTTCAGAATCAGTAGAAGCTGCAAACTGCTATTCAGCTTAGCTGTAAAACAGGCTGACTGCCCTTGGCATCTACCAAGGAAGATGCTGGGAACCATCTTGCTGGCAACTGGGGCTCATTTCAAGAAGCTGCTGGAGGCTTTGAGCAATTCTTTCATACTCTTTCATAGTGGGACTTGAACCCCTCTGCTTTGCACCTGGCAGCATTTTCCTCTTCTGGGTGAGCTCTCCTTTAGTTTTACTGGCATTTTTTCTTTCTTTCTTTCTTTTCTTTTCTTACTGTTTTTCCCCCTTGTATGTATGGAAAAGATAATGCACGAGTAGATGGGGAAAGGAAAGACACGTCTGTGCATAGACAGAGCCATAGAGAGGCAGCCAGGTGATCTAGTTTAGTGCTTAATATAGTCCAGAAACTTTGCTGGGGTTGTGCAAAAGTATGCACTGAAATGAACCCTATCTCCTGCAGGAACATAAAAAGATAGTAGTTATATAAATTTCCTCTCACGTTAGTGCTCAGAGCCTTGAGCGCAGCCTGGCCATGAGCTCTGCTCCGTCTTGTCTGGTGCTTGCATAAATGAAGCCAATTCTGACCTCTGCTGTTGGCGCAAAGCATCACCAGGCTGCAAAAAGCACAGCATTTCCTGAAGAGGTTGTGTAATGTTAGAGATGGAGTTGCTCTTAGCAGGCACTGCATGCTCTCCCTCCCTGCTAGCACTTCTTGATGCTGGTGTTATAACACAGGTTACAAAACAGCTGGAGGTAAACCTTGTTTTCCTCCCCTTTGCATGCCAGCGGAATCTTGTCTGTTACTCATTCAGAAGCATAACATGATGATTACTAAAATCCGACATGGATTATAAACACGTTTTTACCCTTTAACAAAAAGCCTCAAGTGCTTGGCAGGAGGACGAGCAGATCCCAGCCTCCAGCGTCCTGCAGCTGTACAGCAGGAGCTGGAGATGCTCGCTCATGTAAACACACACAGTGTGTCTTCACACCACATGTAGCTGGGCTGAGGTCAACAGACTGACATGATCTGGGAAGGGACGGTTATTCCTGCATTATTTATAAACATTATTCCTGCAATTAATTATAAAACTACTGAAAGAGGTGTAAGCTGCCCCTGATGGTGAGAGATTGGCATGAGATGTAAACCAGGGGCTGCTATAGCCAGCCTCAATCTGCCTTCCTCCTGCATCAGACTGGGCTACTGAGAAGAGCATGATGCTGTTTAGATGACCCCTAAATCTGGTCTAAGCTGTAATTGCCATGTAAAATGCACATATGTTTTATGTTCCTTGTCTGCTTCCATAATTTTTTTGTAATCTGGATAACGAAACCCAGTGAAGTTGTCTCAAAACCCAACAGAGTTGTCACTGTAGTAACTCCAGAAAGCTGAGAAATGCTGTTCTGAGAAACAGACCTTTGAGGAAGTTTAGACCTTTTTCTGTTCCCAAAGACATGAGTTTATTCATGTGGTACCCCTTGGTACCAAGGGAAGGAGCAGTCCCCAGCACCCGGAAACCCTGGTGCTCTTCTGATGAAGTCATCTTGGTGTACTGGGGGGGGGGTGTAAAAAGAGACACTCAAAGTGGTCATCTCCACAAGGAGGAGACTTGAGATTTCTCACATCCTGTGTTGAGGATGGGTTTTAACCAAGAGTGGGTTAAAACACCATCAGACCCAGTGTTTGGGGAATATATCCAAGCTGACATTTTAAGTAGATAGGAGAGAAATGGAAAACAGAGAAGTCAGAGGCATTTATGTATCTCCTGTTGCATTTGCCTTCCTACAGTCTTTCTCAGTGGTGGGCTATGGGGGAGTTGCCTGTATGAGGTAATACTTTGATGTCCTCGGTGGCTTTATACCAAAGCTCTGCCTGCAGGCTCTGGGGCAGTTGGATGCCTCCTCAGCGTCCAGGACCCCACCAGAAACCCATCCTGGGACGGGGACATGGTGCCTGCAACAACAGCGGTTCCACATGGACAAGCCTTTATCCCATTGCTGCTGAGCTTGTTCGGGCTAGTCCTCCAGAGGAAGCATGTCCTCTTTTGTGGAGAATAAAATCCTGCCAGGGGCAATCTGCTCCACCTCAGTTATACTCACAAGCTACTTGCCCTGTGTCTTTGAAATCTGGGCTCCTCAGTGCTTTCATAGCCCATCATGTTCTGTTACACTTGAGGACAGTTCTAAACCATGTCTTGTTCTGTGGGGCATAGCTTGCTGAGGTCCATCATTGTGTTGCTGCCATATGGGTTTTCTGGGTCTCAGGGCAAGTACATTGCCATGGGCAACATTGGCTTTGCCCCTAGGACAGGGTGATCTTGACCCTGGAGATGTTTCCACAGCCTTTGAAATGCTAACATGTTGTGTTGTGTGTGACTGTTTCTCTTTACCTAAACAATCAGCCGGTGGCAGGGTCTGACTTGTGAGAAGGTGTTGGGAGGTTCAATCGTAGTTATTTTTTGTGACCTGGGAAACAGAGGGTTCAGGGTGGTGCATCACCACTGTAAGCTGTTATGGCAGGTTGAAGGCAGAAGAAGGCTTAGGAGGTTGCATTCCTGCCAGGGCGATTTGCTGCATCACCTGCTTAAAATCATTAGCTGAAGAGTACCTTTGATTTTATGCCATCATGGATTTGGCACAGTAGTTTTTCATTGAAGTGTTTTCCAGTTCGATTGCATTAGGATGGGTGTAGTTGTATTTTAGGCATGAGCATCATGGGTTGCTCTGCAGACTCTTTGGCACAGATCGAGTGGTGCACAGGTTTTGGAGGCACTCATGCACCCTATTGGCCCATGGATAGTGTAGATCGTCCTTTTTACAAAACCAGACCCTATGCCTGCATGGCCTGGCAGAGAAGATCTGTCTGGTTTTGCAAGAGCAGTTTAAGAAACACCCTGTTTTCTCCATGGGAAAAGCTACCTATAAGAGTGGGCTTCATATGGAGTTGTTTGGTCAGTGATTGTCTCAGCACTTCAAAAGTGAAAATTCATGGTTTTGAAACATTCTTATCCTTTCCTCTCAGAAAAAAAATCAGCTAGGAGGGGGGAAAAAAGGAGAATTCCTGTAACAGAAAATGAATTAGAAGTATAATATATTTTTATTTAATTTTGATTCTTTTCATAGTCCTTCAAAAACCTGCATTTTGTATGAAAAAAAAAATATAGCCCTTGCTTTTTGCAGTCTAAATTCCTCTTTGGCTGATTTGAGCAGCTACAAAATCGTTGTTCTTCTTTTTATCCTCCATTTCAGAAACCCCAACTGGACTCATTGCTGAGAACCTTCTCAAAGCCAAAGAAATAGCCCTCAGTGACTCTCGTGTTCCTGAGCAGCTCAAGAATTACTTACAAAAAGCTCTCGATGTTGCTCTTGGGCTAGACCCCTACCTGGATGCAATGGCAACTTCAAAGAGGTATGGATACTCCTTGGCAATCTTGTGTTTTTTTTTGTGGTTGTATGAATATGTTCTTAGATTTTCTGTTCAGAATACACCATAAAAAGGGGTCAGTGGAAGGAAGAAAAATGAGAGTTAACTGAACCCATACAGCAGAGTGTGCACAGGTGTGTGGTTTTGTGTCTGTGTGTGCCTACGGCCTGGAGGAGAGGAGATGAGATGAGATCAAAAAGTCCTAACTCTCAGTTTTGTAAGATATGGTACCAGCTGTCTACTGACTGTGGCCATGTCCTGTAAAATATCAGCAATCCAACCTCCATACAGTGCCCTCTGACGCACTCAGAGAATGAGCCCCCGGATCAAACTGGTGCTCTGACAAATAAAGCGTGAAGAAAACCCACCTCTGAATCTACCCTATAATAACAGCCTTTATATGCAGCTTTTATCTGCAAGCACTCAACAAACATTAATTAATCTGCTAACTAAATGACTCTAGTAACTAAACTAATTAATTAAACTAATTTAAGGTATCATTAATTCAGAAGTCCAACTGATACCCTCATTATTCTTTTCTTGAGCTACAGTATATTACCCAGCCACATGGGGTCCGCTGAACAATTCCCATTTATCAGTGTACATTTTGATATGTGGAAAAAGCCAGTTCTGTCTAAAATTGACAATGTGTAAACTGTTCCAGGCTGTGGATTGCAGGAACCCTGAGCGTTCGTTCTGTTGCCAAAATAATAGCTGATAGTTGTTTGACTTACACTTGCTGTACGATAATAGCTATACATTACCTTATTAAAGTTGTTAAAGCATTTGTGAGGGGCAGAAAAGAGGTTATATGAAATGTTCTCTCTAAGTCTTGGATTATCTGAGTGTGGCTGACATGGGTTATGAATTCTTTCTCATTTTACTGAGGAGTTAGGGGGGAGCTATGGAAAATAAAAGCTGAAATGGCTCTAAATTCTGGCCTGCAGAAGTCTCACCAGCAATTTCTGGTTGTTACTTTCTTCACATAAGGTAATCTAATCTGTCTGGAGACTATGGACTTCTTCCAGGTGCTTGTTCCCTCCTCTTTGTAATAGGTAGCATCTCACTTCATTCAGAGACATTGTCACAAGCCTGGCTTCTGTGAAATAGCACCTGAAGATACCCTGCTTTTCTCAGCAGTTTGTGAGGAAAACCAATTTTTTCTTGTCTTTCAAAAAATTTTAGATTTTTCCATCTTTTCATAATTTGCAATGAAATCTTATCTTTTTTTTTTTTTCCCTGAAAAAAGAAAAATATCACCCTAGAGCTGAGCAGAACCTGGCCAGTGCAGCTGGAGCCATTTATTCCAAACCAGCAATTGGGCCAACTGGAAATGGGAAAGATTTGGGGTTGAGCAGTGGGGAATGCTCTCCTGCAGTCTCACGACCCCTTGTTCTTCCCAATCCCTATGGCTGGAGGGGCTGCCAGCACTGAGGCAGGCCTATTGCCAAATGAGGTCCCTCTTCGGACTGTTATTTAGGGTTATTTGTGATGCTTCTAAGTTAATTTCTCATGCTCATGCACAGATGGACCTTTTTGAGGTATTTGCTCTTGATTGCTGGATTTATGAATAATGCTCAGATTTTGGGTTTTGTCATAATGTTGAAATTTACTTCTTTTCCTAGAAAAACTTCACCTGACCATGGCCCAGGGAATGCTGGAGGAACTGGAACCAGAGTTAAGCTGCAGGAAGAACGTGCCTTTGGATCTTTGAATGGCAAGTTGGTCAACCAAGAGGGTAAAATTGCACTGGATTGGTGTAAAGGTCGTCAGTGAACTTCATCCTTCTCTGCACAGTATTGAGTGGGGAAAGGGTGAATAGCATAGAGGTGCTCAGAAAATGTGGAAAATTATTTAAAACGAAACATAAGAACTTCATGTAGGCTTTGATCTTCCTTTTGCATGAATTTTCCTTGTTCCCCACCTCCTGTGTCCTTGTGCTCATGCACATGTTTGTGAGTGCTTTAATTCACAGTGCCAGCCCCATCCCTCAGTGGGGATCAGCACATCGATCATCACCCTCACCAGAAGAGGAAGGAAGGGAAAAATCATGCTGGTTTGGTGTGTCTGATAGGCATTCATGTGCTTTTGTGGTTGAGATGGCCTGTGGCAAGGCACCATACTTTTTTAAGTAGCAATACCCAGGCTTGTATCCCCATATAAAGCCTATTACACTAAATCTATTCCCAGATTCATTCTTCCCAGATGTTCCCATCTTTTGAGTAATATATCATCACAGTGAAGTACTCTTATAATGTATTACACTAATACATTGTTCGAAGGACACCACTGATGATAAATTTATTAAATGATGGTGCTGTCTAAGGATAATGACTCTAAGAGCAAATGCAAGGTAATGTAGTGATTTCTTTCTTTTTACCGGGTTCCAGCAAGAATATGGAGACATCTTAAAGCCATTTTCATATGGGGGGAATGTTAAAGTATGCAATATTTCAAGCACTATTTAACAAGCGCTTGAACAATAGCAGCATTGATGATAAAGGTTCTGCATTTAAAACCAGTCCCTTTATTCTGTTGTCGTTTTAGCTGCATTTTAGGTGAAAATTTCTCAGATTCTGTGGTTAAACCCTTATTTTAAAGTGTTTTAAATTATATAAATAATTTTTTAAATGATCACTTATAAGGTACATCTAATTCTCATTGTGAACAAAGTACAGCCGTTCCTATGGCTTTATTTTTACATGTTCATTCTTGTCTTTCAACAGGCCACATTTTTAGGATGCTTGTTCATATGATCAGAGCCAGAAAGATTTTATTAATTGGCAAGCTTAAAGGTTACAGTATCCTTGCTATCGCAGAAGAATTGCCAGATGATGGCAAGATCTTTGCATGTGCTGAAGCACCGTATCTCGGAGTGAACAGCCAAGAAGCATTTGATTACTCCTCAGATGGCAAAAAGATAAGCATGCGAGTGGGACCAATTGCAGACACTTTGGAGGTAAAGTCAGTTGGAAGGGGAGTTTGGGAGCTCTTGTACAGAGCAGATTAAAGAGTTTCAGGCAGGTCCAATCTCCTGCACCCAAAATGCTATACGATGACCTTAGTTTACTTGCAAATTAAGTGAACATGGTCTTGCATTATAGTTATTTCTTATTCATGATAAGGTGTGATGGGACAGCTTTCATGCAAGATAGTTTTTTTTTCCTTTTTAACTAAAATACTGTAGCTTTTTGATCAGAGGAATCAAAAGCTTTAAGTGTGGGTCAATAGGCTTCGATGGCAGAGGTTTACTTTATGTGCATGGACTTTGTTTCAGGGTCTCTAATTCCAAGTATAACAAGCTGGAAGAGCGTATCTGTGCCCTTTGGAGGCAGCTCAGTGTTCACAAGAATCAGGAAAGTCCCAAAGAAGTTAGTTTGTAATTCAACCACAACCTCTCATTTTCCCCCACTGAGAACATTGCGGGCAATTAGACCCGAAGCTTCTCACCTCCAGAGCAATGTGATAAGCTTCAGACAAGGAAATGTGTGAGCTCTATTTGTTTCGTTCTCCCTACTGACTTTGTTCCAGGAAAGAGAAAAGCTTATGATTTCATGCAGCTAGAGGAGTCTCATGTTTAATTCCAGTTTACCCATCTCCATGAAGTTGCTGGAGGTCCAGCACACTAACAGGTGCTGCCCGTGCCACGTCCATTACATAAATAGCCTTTCTATTATTAACGCAAACCAATTTGATCTGATTCTGTTTTCAATCTGGATGTGTCAGTGTGAGCTTGATTGTAATTTTATTTGCATTAACAAGTACCATATTTATTTCTAAAATGAAATGGCCAGGAGCTTTCTGACCTCTGGCTCGCATGAACTCCAAGTCTGATAAGAAATCAACAGAGAGCTTTGCCAGGTATCTGAACAAACGAAACGTTACAGATCACCTGCAATGTGCAGCATTTAAAATCCCAGCTCCCCGCAGTGAGTGTGAAATTAATTGAATTGCTGTTGCTCTCTAGTGCCCATTCTGTGCAACTGACTTACTGTGACTGAATTAAAATATCTAGAGGCAGGCAGAGTACATGCTGCGTAGAGATTAAAGAGGGGAGCAAAGACATGAAAATTAAATCCTTAAAACAGAATGTTGCAATTGATTTTATACCCTCCGCTTGCAATGTAAAGGCACATCCTGACCCCAGTTCTGCAGGTACTCAGGACTTCAGATAGCTCTTGGAGCTGGTAGGAGCGGAGGTTGCTTGTGTTTGGCAGGAGAGATCCTAGCTCTGGAGACCCCTGTCTATGCAGGGTTTTTTCACTGGGTTCTGAACTGCTATTGCTCAGCCTGGCAGATATATTGTCGTTGGTATCGGGGTAATCAGGATTGTCCTTCAGGTCTTAAACACAATGGTCCCAGCCCACAATGGCAGTAAATGATGAAGCAGTGCATCTGGTGGCCTGTCTGATGCCTTTGAATTTTGGGCTCTTTGAAGTTTGCCCAGCTGGAGTGGGGCAGCTGTGTGTGAAACACACTCCTGGATGCATGGAAGAGACTCAAGCTGTGAACAGTGTGCTGTCTTTTCCCTCTTAGAGAAGACCAGTTTAGACTGGAGACCATGCTGACTTCCTCCACTGCCACATGGGCATGCTGAAAGGATGAGGCAGTCACAGGTGGGACATGGACCATGGATGGCACAGCCAAGCTCAGCTTAATGGAGGAGATAGAGAACAAGTGTTTCTGTCCTCCATCATCTGCAGGAAGGCTGTTCTAGAGCAGAGCGTGCTAACAGTTGTTGAAAAGCCTGGTGATTTTCAGGAAAGCTGGAACAAGCTCTGGCAAGTATTGTCTTTGTTGTCTATGGTGTCTGCAGCCCTAGGTTTCATCCTAGTCCCCTTGGAGAAATTAGAGGGCAGAGATGGTCACCAGCCCTTGCTCTTTGGAGGTGCCTGCTGCAGCTTTCATGCTGTGGTGACTCTGGCTGCATTTTCCTTCCAAGCTGAGTGCAGTAGGGCAGGATTTCCACTTACCTGCCGCAGCTCAGATTTTTGCAGCAGTGCAAGCTCCTGGGAGCAGTGGATTTGCCTCGCTGCACTGGCTCCTTCAAAGCACAAAAATGTCATATGATACATAGATAACCCTGCCTGGCAGGGAAGTCCTTTTCTGCTGCATGAAGCTATGATTCAGAAAGCCCAGACTGGCAAAAGGCATATGATGTACTCTCACTTCTGGTGTAAAACTAGTCCACCCAAGAGTTACATCCTAACCTCAGGTAAAGGATACCATCCGCTGCTGTATCCACACCTCTCACTGATGTCCTTTACAAGGAAAGCTGCCAGATGTTGCAGTGGTTGCCACAAGGATAGACCTATTTGTGCCAGCACACCTCAGACAGCAGGGCCATTGTGGCACCCACATGGCTCTGTCTTTTCCACCTATAACAGTGACCCATCAGGGCTGTGAGCAAATGGAGAGCTATGCAAACACAGCACAGCAGTCCATGGCAGCACTTTGGCCAGGCTTCCTGAAGCCTCTTGCTGCTCCTTTCCTTTATCACAGAGTTGGTGAGGTCAGCCAGGTTCTGTGTCTCTTGTCCAAGATCAGAGCCAGCTGCAAAAAATCTGGGGTTTTGAGCTGTGAAAGGATGCTAAATAGCAGACAGGAGCTGTAGAGCTCTGGTACACAAGCGGGGGTGCATTTTGGTACCTGATGGCATGATGGAAAAAAACCCATGCATGAAGGACAGACACTGTCAAGCTAAGTTAGGTCTCCACCAAAGCATGTAGCTCACGGACACCATGGCACAAGCCCCTGTGCCAAATGACCTCTGTAATTTTTGCACAATACTTTTAAGTTAAATTCAAGTATTTCCCTGCGTCAGTCTTTGATACAGGTGCTTTCAGTGGGAATTGGCTACCTCTTCAATGTGTGATGGGCCAGGGTTTAAAAACATGTCCCAACAAGCTCCTTAAACCTAAACTCTGCCGTGCTGTGCCTGAATAATGAACCTTGCCACGCATCAGCTGTGAGCAAGAGGCCTGATCCTGCACAAAGAGCTTCCTTTAATTCCCAGTGAGCCTTTGGTTGAACAATGAATGCAGGATTGAGTCCAGAGGGAGTGCAAACTACCAGGAAATTATTCCCATCCATGATTTTGATCCTTCCGTTTTAAAACCGAAAAGGCAAGGCAAAAAATAACACCATGTTTATGGCAGATTCTGCTGATTGCAGGGCATTGTGTAAGCATGTCGGGGCTTTCTTTTTCCTTTTTTCCCCTCCTTTTACCAGGCAGAATAGGTGAAGAGGTTGAGCTGCAGATCTCATTTCTCCTGTTTTGCTGCTTGTGAAGTCTGCCAACAGAATCCACCTTGACAAAGTCAAGGACTCTGCGTTTAATGTTGAACTGAGTGAATAAATTATGCATGAAATTGTGTCGGAGTCTCTAGTGTGCTCTAGAATTGCTCCTTTTGATATGAAAGGTTAATTCAGAAAGGAGTCCAAAATAGCTGGAAATTGTGGGGATAAGTGGATAGTATTCACTGTTGTGAGCTGTTATTACTAGAAATTGCATTCCCTCTCTAGCTTCCCTAGAGATTAAGCTTTGCCGGTGAATATAAACTGTACTCAATAGAATAGCATTTAGGAGTAACAAGAGTGTATGTCCACATACAGTAAAATATTCTAATGGTGTTTTAAAAGGAAGCTGTACGTTTTCATGTATTCTGTGTACCCTAAGGATGGATTGCTATTACATTTAGGTCAAGAACAAGGCAAAGGGAAGGTAATAAGTTTTGAGTACATCTCTATTACAAATATGCTGACTGTATGATCCATATCAAAGGAACCGGACAGTCGTTTTTTTCAGACTGAGTTTGTATGTGCCTTATGAGGGAGTGGTCTCTCATCAGGACTCCAATCAGGTTTTCTCTGAGCTTTGGCAGAAGATTCTGTCATGTTTTTATTTGGGATGTCCTCTCCCTGATCTTTTGCCGTATCCATCAACAGTGTTGCTGTGCCCTTCCTCATGCTCGCTTTTGGTTTATCTCTTTGATGGAATGCAGTGATAACATTTTGGGGTTTTTGTTTTAATCCAAAAGGAAGTCAATGACTTGCTGTAAGTAAAAGCATTAATTTCAGCCAAGTTTGCTCTGAATTAAGACACTTCTTGTTGCCATATGTTACCATCTATGATGCCTCTGTAGCAAGGAGCAGGGACTGCACTGTAAACATTCAGGAAATTAGTTTCAGCAGGATATTTTGCAGGCAGATTATTTCCTTCTGGATCTCAACTTTCCTCACAGTTGGAGAAGTTTTGGCTCTGCCTCTCTCCTAGCAGAGGACAAAGGCATCTCCAGCGTTCTGTGAGGTCCCAGGCAGGTCCTGACCCAGTCTGTTCTGGGAGGACAGGGGTTGTCAATCCCTCCTCTTAAACCCCCTCATCCGTTTTGAGAGGGACAGCAGTGTGTTCTCCTCTTCCTCACTGCACTGATAGTTCCACTGCTTACCTCTGCAGTCAGAGCTACCAGTAAAGCAGCTTTTTTCCCTCCTGGCTGTCTTAGTTCAGCAGTGGGTGTTAGCAGTGAAGAAACCCTCTCCAGTGTGGTACCCTGGCCACGGTGCCCACCCGTTCCTGTGGCTGCTATCTTCTTGTGTAGAGGCTGCTTTAAAGGCAAAGCTGGTTCAAAGAAACTAATGGATTCCCCTTATAGGCCTGGAGCTGTTTCCAGTTAAATATGGAAAACCCTACAGCAGTCTTGAAGCTGTGGAAACAAGAAGCCCAAGTGATGGCAAGATCCCAGTACAAACTCCAGTGCAGTGTCTCAGGCATTTCCACAGAGGTATCTAGTACTGGGTATGTAGAAGAAATGAAAGGTTCCTTCATGGCTGACTGTTCAGGACTTGAACTGGCAAAATAGAAATGCCTTCTAATCAGTGGCCTTGCATATCCAGGCAGTGCAAGGACGAGACAGGCATGTGCTGGATACATAAACAACACAGGCACCCTCCTGGGATGAAAGCTGTGAAGTTAAAAGGTGGTTTATCTGTATCAGAAGATAGATAAGAAGGAGATAAGCTATCAGCAGGTAGACAGTACAGAAGGAAGGCTGAAATGAGAAGTCCAGCTAATATCCAAAGAGCTGCACAACTCCATATGGACCTAATGAAGTCAGTGCATAAAAGTGAGATTCTTTTTCATTAGGGAGCCATACCATGCAGCAGTCATAACATATGTTCAGAGATGGCCACATCTGCCTCTGAATGTCTGCCCCCCACCTCCTCTGCTTGGGAAGGTTACAAGTCAGAAAGTAGTGATAACTCATGATAATTACTTGACTTTTGCTTTGGCTCTTCTCTCTGGGGAATGAGGCCTCTAATCCCTCTTCCTGATGAACTCCTCCCAGCTTTTATCTTCTGACCCTTCCTGAAGTTTCTACATTGGACAGACTGGCTGAGTTGCACCCTGATGTAAGATGCTCTTCTACAGTAGCAAAAATGTTCCTGCTGCTTTCCCCCAATACAGATCAAGAGAGAACAGGGGCAAAATTTTCTTATTGGTTATGAAATGAAAAGATGAATTGTAGGAAACCAGATGTCTCAGTTTCTGCTACGTTCACTGTAAATGAGCATATATTTGGCCTGGTCTTCTTTCATTATAGTGTAGTATCCAAAGGTGTCCTAAATGTGGATTTGTGAATGCTTCTGGCAGAGCTTCTGTGTTATCAAGCATCTGTAGTAAAGTGTGACTTACCTGTCAAGCCTGTCCAGGCTCTCAGGCAGGGTTAATTTCTTAACCACTAGCAAGCTCACAGTGAAACCAGTTTGCACAGTGGAGTAATTCAGAACTTCAGTGATCCACTTCCCACTATTTCCTTGTCTGATTGACACATTCCCTGCTTCAGAAAGGCTCCTGAAATCTCTGTTTGGGAGCCATCAAACTCACTCTTGAAAACAAATTAGTTTTTCACATTCTGTTGCCATTTGTTATTGATGCTTTAACGTCTCGGGAGATCGCTCATCACTCATTGGGAGCAATGTCTCCAAACACAAAAGGGAAATCTGGACGCAAGAAGTACTGTTAAAAGTTGTGGTAGAAACAGTGAGTTCTGGAAAACATAATTGTTTCTCTTTTCACTTGAAATGCCAAGACTTTAAAGCATTTCTGCTTGCCGAGATAGGTGGATGAGCCGTTGTTTCACTGCAACGCACACAGATGCAGTTAAATAGTCCCAGATGGAATCTGAAATATTCCATAGCAGCCTCTTGGGCAGCGAGTGCATTAACTGCCACAGGAGAAGGCTGTAAAGGCTCCCATCTGGTCATCCATCAACACTTTTATACATTATCATCAGCAGCCTGCTTGGAGGGAAGGTGTGCCACATTTCTGAAAATCCAATTAGATGATAGCAGCCAGTTCTCTTTTATCCTCTCTGTTGCTGAGCCATCCAAAGCATTTTTTTAGATTAAAGAAACATCATTTTCCTTCATATGAGCTGTGCTGCTTTATCTCTATCATGACCTGTTCTTTTATGTGCTTTATAATTCTATTATTAATTGGGATTTCAACCATTTTCCTGCTACTGAAGTGGGACTCGCTAGTTTGCAATTCCCAGGATCAGCCTTATGCTTCTTTATCCCAGACTGATATAATTGCCACTCTTCAATTTGTTGATAGCTACTCTTCTGAGAAGAGATAACTTATTGCAGCACCTCAGCTGCAGGGTTTGATGCCAGTCCTCTCCGTTACCCTGATGGATCAATTCACTTTGACTGTAAATATGCAGATGTTTCTGCTGTGACTTTCAACACCACAAGCTGGGATGAACCATCCTCTTTTGTATCCTGATTTTCTTTGATAGTTTCAGAGTTTGGGGCATCTGCATTTCTGAAAAATTCTTTGCAAAGGATGGAAAATTCCAGAAGTAATTCTAGCAATTTTACCTTAAAATAAGAGGGTTCCCTCTGGTCTGGGCTTTATATAAAGGACATTGTAATGAAAAAACTTAAAATTGTCAAGTAAATAATGAGTGTTTTCTCCAACATATTTTTTTTCCAGGCATTACATGCTGAGGATGAAGACTTTGATATAGTCTTTATTGATGCTGATCAAAGGAACGCTGTTAGCTACTACACCTTTGTCATGGATAACCACTTGCTGAGAATGGATGCAGTGATCTGTGTAGAGAATACACTCATGAAAGGACAAGTCTACCTGGAGAATGTATCTGATGAAAATGTACTAGCTGTCAGAAAATTAAACACAGTGATTAATTCAGATCCTCGTGTTGAGCAGGTTAGTGCAATGCAATTGGTTAAGGTGCCTGTGGTACTGTACCTATGGATTTTGCAAAGTACTCTTTAAAATGTTTCTTTTGTTGGTGCCATTATCCAGAGGACCTAAACTGAACTCAAATTTTATTATCATTCACCTCACTTGAGCTCTGTGTATGAGTTTCCGTATTCAGAAATGGCCCCTACTTCCTGTCTGCATCATACAATGTATGAAAGGCAAGATAAAAGTGGAGCACTTAAGAGTGAATAATCAGCTCTACAGTATAACCAAGGAACTGCTGCTCTGCTTTAAAAACTCTGGAGGCTGTAGGGCATCATGAGCACAACAGGAGCCAACAAAGTCCTACTCCAGCAGGAGAAAAAATGAAGTAATAGGATGTATAAACAACATATTGTGGTTTGAGAGGCAAAAGTAGACGCATATCCTCCAAGGTTTTAAAAGCAGGGTTGCATGATGCTACCCCAGGGCAGTAGCTATCAGCCTGCAAAGCTTGTTTACATGCCATAGCCACACCAGTGTGGCAGAGGGGCTGCTGGGGCTGGGGTAGCCACAGAGGATAGCTGGATCCCTGCCTCCTTCTCTGCACTGTGAGGCTGGTCCCATGGTGGGAGAACTGACGTCTTCCACCTCCCTAGGAAAGATTAACAACAATTTTCCATGCCCTGAATCTTACTGTTAGCTATCCAATGCAGGTAAACCATGTGGGGTTTCACATCTAATATTTGATATTGGTGTTGAATCTCCAGCACAGTGCAGTTTTCACTGAAGTGTGTTAATGGTGCCAGAGAAGGTATGTGGCAAACCCACTGATGCTCATCTATATGTGCAGGACAGATGTTCTAGCAAATGTTGAGGAACGCCAAAGTGTTGGTAATTATGATTTGCTGACCTGCAAGCATAAGACTGGAATACCCTCATGACAGCATTAACCAGGCTGTGGAAACCCAGAAATTGCTGTAGCTGACACTGATTTAGAAAACAGAGAGACAAAATTGCATTTTTTCTCTTGCTGGCATTTGTGGAAGCCGTGAGTTTGGAAGAGGAATGTGAGTGAATACAAATGCCTGACATATTTACGTTGGAAGGAATTTCAGTTAAAGCATAGGAGAAAAGCTACTGTGGCCTAAGGAAGGACGGACTATCCTTCATATCAGTGGGATCTGGGTGATAGAAAGCTAAGTACAAAGCAGTTGAGAATTGTGTGTGTATGTGTTCCATTTGCAGGTAATTTTACCTGTGCAGAGTGGACTGAGCATCATTCGAAGGAGCCCTGTGCCTCCAGACGCAGTGGTTGAATCCAAGGTGTGTATTTCCTTTCTGTGAGAACTTCTGGGGAAAGCTGATGTCAATGACAAAATGATTTGCACGGGTTTGGTGTCAAGAGCCCAAACTCGTGTTCTATTGTGCCATGGTGCTGTGCAGCATGGGTTTACCAGCTTAGGGCTTGGCAAATACTAGCCACACTAGTCCAAGGTTACACTAAGCCTATTAAATGCTGATTCCTTGCAAAGATTTTTGGCTCAGCCATGCTGGCAAGCTGCTCACTGGGTATCCATGCCCAGTGCTCTCCAGTCCTTCCTGTACAGGGGAGTGTGGGCATATGGAGCTAGGGGCCAGCGGTAATGAACTCATGCAATAGAGCTGAAGTAGCTCTATTTCTGCCTAAAGGCAGCACATGGTGCCCTCCTGTGGTCTCTGAACTGCATATTTTCATGGCTTTAGGTTTTGTTTGTCCTGTGGAAAAGATGCTCCTTTTATCTGTCTCCATTTTATATAGTGGACATCATTCAGCTATAATGAAATTCCCATCTGGAATCATAACGGCCTATCTCAGTAAATCCAGACCCAAACATCCTGATTGTTTTGCAGTTCCTGAGTGCTCCCAAAGCTACACCCACTGGTAATTCCTGGCATTTCAAACTCAATATTTTAAACATCTTGTATTTTCCATCTTGATTCCAGTCAGGGGGAAATGATGCATGGCAGCTGATCAGATGACAGCTTGGTTTGAGTTATTGGCTGATATCTTTATTTGCGCATCAGCCTTGTGAAGATATTTTGATTGCACTACACTTGAGCCAAATCTTGCCTTTGGAAACGTGTTCTTTGCCTCCGTGCCTTCCTGGATCCAGCTGAGCCTCAGGGCAGGATTGGGCCCTGGGGGTGAAATAACTGGAAGACTTAATCAGTCATTTTCTAAGACACTGTACCTGACCTATCTCCCGTGGGAAGCTGAAACAGGAAATACCATACCCTACCCTCATGTACGGAGAATGATCGGTGCAGCTCCTCAGATCACAGCCCTTCTGCTGCATTGTCTTACACATTAGAGCTCCTGATGAGACTAATATCTGGAGGGGTAAAGGTGCTTTTTGGCTTGAATTAGTGTTAGAATTGTATTAAACAGTGGGACAACGAGGCATGGATCTCTGTTTGTGCTCCCACCTCATTCTTACAGGCAGAGTCCTTCATAGCTATCACTTACTGACCTTTCCATCTTACTGTGCAATGTATATATGTTTTTGTTTTAGAAAGAAGTGGTGAGGGATGATGTCTTCTGGGGTTATAACAGGCACCGCATCCTGGACCGGCTGCGTTTGGATGGCAAAGTGGCCTATGTCACAGGCGGAGGGCAGGGAATTGGAAGAGCCTTTGCTCATGCACTGGGGGAAGCTGGTGCTAAAGTGGCTGTTGTGGATCTGGTCCTTGCAAAGGCAAAAGCAGTGGCTTGTGAGCTCAGCCTCAAAGGTAAGCATGGGTCCTGCTGTATGGTCACTAAGCTGTATGTCAGCATTGTCACAGCAGTCATAGATATCACATCGTCTGTGAGTTACTTATCAACATGAATTCAACCAGAGAAGCAAAACTAAAATTCCTTGCCAAGAATGCCCAAAGGAAACACAGCAGTGAAACATGACTGACAGGGACAAAGAAGGGCCACCTCTTGCCAAAGAGATCTGTATAACCTGCATTGAATAAACATGGTATTCCTCAGATTAAACCATGCAGCAGCCAAGGCACCTCAGTCTTCCCTAAGGATGTGTGACAGACATGGTCTATGAGCTCATTAGCACATATCCCTTCCCTGGCACCTCTTCAATGCCTAATGTCTGGACCAAAAACCAAAACACCAAAACAAGTTAGAGGCGTTATCAGCCTTAATCTCTCATTGTGCCCTCATATTGAAGCAAAGGCACTTTTGAAACCCTCAGCTATAGTTCTTTCAAGCATGCATACAAGGTCAGATATAGGAACAAAATACTAATAGACATAATAACTAAAATCCCCCTCAAAGAGGTAAAATCTCTACAAGCCACTTCTATTTTAACAGTAAAAACAGAAAATGTAACATAAAACTGAATTTCCCCCTGGAGTCTTGCTAAATGCAGTTGTAAAGGGGAAAAAGAAAACTGGAAATATAATTTTAATGAGGAAAGAAAGGAAGTGTTTCTCATTTTATAATTCCTTTTGTGAGATCACAACTGAGCCTTCTTCAGAGATCAGTACTTCATTTCCTCTAAGGATAGAGCTTTACCCAGAAAATTTTCACATTCTTATTTGAATAAAGTCACTGGTATTTGTTTCCACTCTGACTTCAGAAAGGGATTGGGCCATTATTAACCATATTCTCCAGCAAAACCATCCCTTGCAGATGTATTTCTATCCCTCGTCTCAAACAACATCCTTAGGAAGGGTTGAGGAATGGTTCCGTTCTGGTTTTGACACCATCCTTAGCTTCCCCAGAGAACATCTTAAACAAAAAGTCTCAGTCTGTATGATCCCAGCTTTAGTAAGCAGAGACACTTTACACTGAGTATCAGCGTTAAAGCTTTGGTTTTATTGGTTAAAGCTTTCATTGCTGGTCTGATCCCAAATAACAACCCAGAGCAGAGTATGTCCAGCTCCTATTACAAATTCTTGAGTCATCCAGTCCCTCCTTCCCTGAAGCTTTTCATTTTCTTATGCACTGAAGCCATATGGTCTTGGCACAAAGTAGCTGTGCCCTACAAGTTAACTTGCCTTTTGGACATTTTTTCTCAGTGAGATCCTGCATATCAAGTAGGGCTATTCAGATAGAAATGGGTTCCTTGATAGAGCCATGAGACTGTGGATGCCAACAGTCTATTTGAAAACTAACTTAAGCTATCTCCAGGGCATTTTCAGTAGAAGTTTGATCATCCATCTTTCAATGGCTGCCCTACATCTCTGCTCCTTTACTGGTGGGCTGCAAGCCCAGAGGAGGTGGGGGAGTGATACAAAGTGCAGTCAGAGAGGTCACGAGGCATAGCAAATATTATTGCAGTCTAAAGTAAAGAAAATCTCACTTCTCAGTCTTTTCACATCTTTATCCTTTGAGGTCAAATACTCTCTATCAACTTGACCAGTGCAGCTGGTCAGGGCACAGCTATTCCATCTCATGATGTTTTTTGAGGTTTCAAATTTATTGTCATTCCTTGTTGGAACAAAACCCAAACTTTGTAATGCTTTTGTGAAAGGGAATTATATCCAAATGCCCGTTTTTGGACAGGATCTGAAAAGGTCAGGTTTTCAATCTCTTTCTCTCCAAAGGTAACTACAGAGTCTAGCCTGGACCTCAGAAGCATTCCCTTGAAAATTTTTGTTGAAATCATTATGTTTCCATGAAACATTTGGCTTCAAAGAAGTAACACACTCTGTTGGAAAAAAATTTTGATGAAAAGCTTCAACTAGCCTTACTCTTGAAATATTCACATGAGTAAATTGAAGCAATCGTAGTATTGATACATATTTTTCCTGCTATAATACACACAAAGTAGCTGTGATTCCCCCTTCCCCCCACCTTGGTTGTGGGGGGAAGTTGGAAACGCAGTGCCCCAAGTCATAGAATCATAGAATAGTTAGGGTTGGAAAGGACCTTAAGATCATCAAGTTCCAACCCCCCTGCCATGGGCAGGGACACCTCACACTAAACCATCTCACCCAAGGCTCTGTCCAACCTGGCCTTGAACACTGCCAAGGATGGAGCATTCACAGCTTCCCTGGGCAACCTATTCCAGTGCCTCACCACCCTAACAGGAAAGAAAGTCATTCCCATATTGATGCTTTTCCAAAACATTTTGCTCAGCTTGCTTAAACCCTCTTTGCTGCTTATACCAAGGAGCCCTTTACTGCCTTTTAGGATGGTGCCGTCATTTGGCGATGAGTTTTAAACATCAGAACTGCTGTGATCTCAGTTTCTGATTTGTTAGACAGCTCATGTGTATGTCCCTTGGCTACTGGGGTCTTTGTTTTTAGATCCTGTGTGAATACCTTTTTCAGCAGTTGCTAATGGATCCTGACAGAAGAACCAAAAATGATGAAACGTAACCAAAAAATCCTAAGGGTTACCTTCCACTACATATGCCCTTGTCTTCAGGGGGAATCACTGCCTGTACCTTAAGGGAAGAATTAGTCTGAAGGGATTTTTAAAAAGTGCATTTTCACCATAAACTATGCAAATGCCTTCCACACAATGTCACTTCTGATCTTCTTGTCTATATGCGATGTATTACTTCCACTTACACTGAGAGACCAGAGATGAAGCCCGAGGCAGGGGGCTGTGTACATGTCCCCTGAAGAAGGGCAAGGGCACCTCAGGCAGATTCAGCACATTGATGTCCCTCCAGCACAGAGCCACTAGGCTCCTCTCCTGCCCATCTCATCACAAAACTAAACTGTGTACTGTAGAGATGCACTGACACCATCATACATGTAACGGCGCAGCCATGTGTTGGGTTTCTTACCTCTGGTCAGGACTACGGATTTTTAAGCTATTTTTCCATAGTTTAGTTTTCATTTTTAACAGATGGTTTTGGGGGGACAGTGGAGAGACAGAAAGTGGGTTTTCCCCCCTCTCTCAGAGTGCAGGGATATCAGCTGAATTGATTAAGGTCAAGTGTGGGACTCTGGTTTGAAGTGAGCGTGCCTTCCCTGCTTCTTCACTAGACACTCACGTGTGGCACCTTCTGTCTTGTTTTTATGAACTATCATATAACATGAAGACATAAATGGGGTGAAAGTTGGAGGGCAGGTGAAGAGCCTCATTCTGTTACCGTTAATAACACGCTTGCACCCTTTTTGTCTGTAAATCGAATACGAAAGATTGCAACAGCTCCCTGTACATTGTGTGTCCTGATAACAATCAGGAGGAGCAATGGGAGCTGTCTGGCTATTCTTATTCTTTCAGCATATTTAGCATAAAGCCTCCTATAAAATAACAGGTCTTGTTTTGTGGCTGAAGACGCACTCATTTTTGTAGGTGCCTGTGTTATGGGTATGCCTTTTTCTCTGCCTTGGACCATAGCTGAAGGCCAGAGGGGACATTAGGTCCCATGACCTGGCATGGGGAGCATCCCAGACCAGCATCATCTCAGGGCGAGCTCTCTGGCAAGCTCCTGGAGGCACTGGAGATCAAGAGCAGCTTTTCCATATAAAAGCCTCTTTCTTGTCATTTTCTTCAACATTGCTGGGCAGTTATTGCTTTGCCTTGCTTTCATGGAAGCCTCCATCTCAAAGGGGGAGTCTTCTCCTTTTCTCCTAGGATAAGTTTAAGCCTTCTTTTAAATTTTTTATTAGAGTGATCTAAAAGATGGACCAGTGGGTAATAAATTTTCTGTTTAAACAGAAGTAGAAAACTCTTGCTTTAACAGCTGTAACTTCCTCCCTCTGCACTTTCTGCCTGCAGACTGCTGACCTACAGTCCATCCCTGGTGGCTGCCTCCCTCCTTGTGAGTGAAGGCCCACTTCACCACAGCCTTGCTTAACTTTGAAAGGATGAGTATAATCCCATTGGCAAAAGGTGCTTCTTTTGTTTAATAATAATAGCATTTAAAGCAGATTTTGATAGTAAGTTAAGTTATGCTATTTACAGATCAGCACTAGTGCAAAAGTCAATACTTGGAGTTTTCTAGGGAAAAAATGCATGATTCAAAATGAGTAGATGTCTTAATTTCTGAACGTTTGTGTTATTATAGTAGTGTGATTTGCAATAAATAAGGCCAGATGCCATGACTACTGCACCTGTGAACCTGCAGGTATGCCCAATTAGCTCCCTCCTAAAAATGGTTTGGTTTTGTCTGAGGCTCCCAGCTGTGTCTGGATGCTGTAGTTCAACCAGAGAGGACTTTCCGGACAAATAAGCTTGACCTTTTGCAGCATCTTGGGGGGAACTGGCATAAAAAACATCTAAATTTGAGCAAATTTAAGAGTCCTTGGCTTTCTCTTGCTGCTGAGTGGCTACCATCCAGTCCCGAGTGATCTCTCTGGAGCTGCTCAGGGATGGGGAAGCTGCAGTTGAGGGTTTGGACAGAAGATGGTGCAGTGTTCAAAGCTTCGTCCTGGTGGAGTGGCACGCTCGGCTCCCACCTGAGTTTTGCGTTGGCCTCCAACAAGCAAACCTCGCACCAGTGAGCAACGTTATAATGGCAGTATTCAAAATAACAAACGCACATTTTGCTATAATTTGTGGAGCAATAAATTAAAGTGGCATATAAATAATACATATAGGAATGAATAGATAATCATAAACCAGAATACTTTTATTTCTCTGTGAATTCCTGTACTGACTTCATCACTCTTATATTAACACAGGGATTAAAAGCATTGCCATTGCAGCAGATGTAAGCAAACCCGAGGATGTGCAAAGGATTGTGGATATGATCGTAGCTTGCTGGGGCACAGTTCACATTGCATGCAACAATGCAGGAATCAATATGAACTCTGCAAGTGAAGATACTTCCCTAGAAGAATGGGACAAAACTTTTAATGTTAATTTACGAGGATTGTTTTTGTGCTGCCAAGTAAGTGTGAGATGCTGTACTGGTTTGTTTTACAAATAGATAATCAGTTCATAAGCATTTACTTTACCAATAGTTAATAACGCTTTATTACTAATAATCACAATAAAATCAATCCTAGATTTGGTAGAGTTAGAGAGATTTGCTTTATAGCAATTACAGATTTTGGTCAATATTTTCAAAAGCAGTTGGTACTCACTGGCTGCCCAAGGCCAAGCATTTAAGAATGGCCAGATTTTTTGGAGGGTGGTTATTTGCCGCATCCTGAAAACCAAAAAGCTTTTGGGGTCCGTTCCCAACATTAGTGATTACTTTGAGAAAATACTGCCCACAGTGAAGAGAGTCTGAAATGGCAATGGGATTTTTCCTGCATCAGCCATTTTTATACCAAGTTTTTATATCAAGTGCTTCAAAGAAACGTGTTAGCACATAAACTCTTCTGAAAAGTGAAGACTAATTTATTATCATGTCATTATTAGCACAATCACAGAAAGGGTCACTGGTCTTTCCTTTAATTTCTGTCACAGGCTGCAGGCCGCATTATGCTGAATCAAGGATATGGGAAGATAATTAACACAGCATCTATGGCAAGTTTAATAGGTGAGTGATGAGAGCTAACAGTTGTGCTTCAGAATCCATATTTTAATTACTACTGATGCTATTTGAATCAATTAAACCTGTATTGGGAAGGAGTAAATCACTGACATTTTGTATTAGAGGAAATGTACTACAAAATTTTTATTGATATCATTTTTCAACATTTGCCTGTCCTCTGTGTTTTAGAGCACTTATTACTTTTTATAGAAGAGGTGGAGTCACCTTCCCTGATTCCAAGGCACTGATGGCACAGGAGAGGTGCTGGTGCACTCCCCAGTGATTTCAGGCAGATGTGGTTGAGTATGGGAAGCTGTGCCCCTGTCATGTTTACAAGCAACCCAAAAGCTTTTTGCACTGGTTTTCCCCCCGGTACCCGGGGTTTTATTTCATTATCCTTGCCAACAGGTGTCTCCACCAACGCTGCTGAATCAGCAGCATCGTCAAAAGCGCCAATAAACCATTGTAACATATGGAATGAAATCCCTACTGCTGAGCTAATCTGGAAGGCAGTTACATGCTGGTGAACTGAAGCCCATGTAACAAAAATTGATCAATTACACAAATTAAGCATAGCCCTTTAGGAATTTATTTTATTGGTCTGGACATCTGTTGCAGTATTGTCCAAATCCAAAAATCAAATGGTGCCTTGGGTTGCCAAGTTAGGCAAGAAAATCTAGTAGCTATAAAAGTACAACCGAAAACCCCTGTATTAATATCATGTCCATCTGCTGAATGTTATATAAATATGCAGTCTTTTTATTTTCCTTCAGAATAACATTTATTTTTACTGTGCCCAGTTTGACATTCTGTGACATTCTGCTCAGTTTATTGCACAGTAACTTTCAATGCTTCTTCAAAACTACATTTATAATGTTGTTGTTAATCTTTTCTTCTTTTTTTCAAGTGCCTTTACCAGCTGTTTTACTTACACTTAAAACGCAGGCACCATCCCTTTACCCCACCTTTGTGGAGTCGCAAAGTCTCCCCAAGAGAAATAGTTTTGAAAAAAATTTAGAGCTTTAAATTTCAAATGCCCCAGACCTTTCATGCTTTGTTTTGCACAGTGAAATCCTGGTCTGGGCTCGGGCTGTGACTGTCCACATCATTGCCACAAAGCAAAAGTTTCTGGGAGGTATTGCACCCTACAGAAAGTTACAAAGCTCTGGAAACTGGCACCGGCTGGGGTCTGCTGGTTTGGCACACAGCTCCCACACTCCCTCTTGCAGCCCAGAATTGCTCTCTGTGGCTTAAGAAGCATTTCCCTATTTCTTCATCAGGCCCTGGCACAGCTCTGCTGAGCCAGCAGGCGATGCCATTCCACCACAGCATCCATCCCAGCCCCAGCTGCACCTCCTGGTTGGCATGCCAAGACCACCGAGACCCCCATGGGGTCATGTTTGAGGCAATATTAGTCCTAGAGCAGGAATGAAAGCTGGAAAGCAGCCCTGAGAGCAGCCTGGAAGGGTCAATGCAAGATGTGTTTAAATGTCACTGAAAGTCAATGCATGCTAGGCCAGGAGTTAAGAGATGAAGAGATGTGTTTACCTTCTGAACCTGTTTGAATCTTGGCATTGAAAAAATCTAGTAGTTATAAAACTACAACTGAAAACCACGATGTTCATATCATGTCCATCTGCTGAATGTTAAATAAATATGTTGGTTGGTTGGTTATTTAAGTATGTTGGCCAACTGGCATAGTATAAAATGTTTCTAGAAATAGTTAGGGGATATTTTTTTTGTTGTTGTTGTAGGTTGAGTCCTTCCTCAGAGATACAGGAAAATGAGGAGACACTTAGCAGGATAGGGAGGGTTTTGTTTGTGATTCTTTTTCCCAGATACACTGCTCAGAATCAGTTTTAATTAATTGAAGATGAGCCGCATACATTTTGCATATGTGCATTTTGATTCTGGTATTTCACTGGAGTTATTCCAGACGTATGCTTCAGCAGTGGAGACGAGGCTGCTGCGGCTCTGCGGTTTGTGCAGGTGTAACTCGGATCTGTAATCTTTACAGTGCATATCTTTAGTGGTAAGTGGTCTGGTCTTCTCTATCTCTGTGCACCTCTCATTAACATTACACGCCTGCTTCAAGGTCAGGCTAGAAGCCTTATGTGCTAAAGAACGTTGCAAAAACATAGTGTCAGGTTGTTGTGGTTTAACCTGTCAGGCAGCTAAACACCACACAGCCATTCACTCGCTGCCCCAGAGGGATGAGGGAGAGAATGGGAAAACAGGTAAAACTTATGGGTTGAGATAAAGGCTGTTTACTAGGACACAAAAAGAAGGGGAAATAATAATAAGAATCATTAAAGAATTTACGAAACAAGTGATGCACAATGCAATTGCTCACCACCTGCTGACTGATGCCTGTCCCATCCCTAAGGCAGCGGTCAACCCCTCCCAGCCAATTCCCCCCAGTTTTATTGTTCATTATGACATTATATGTTATGGAATATCCCTTGGGTCAGCTGTTCCCTCTGCGTCCCCTCCCAGCTTCTTGTGCCGACCCGCAGTCTCCTGGCTTGCAGGGCAGCATGAAAAGCTGGAAAGTCCTTGACTTTGTGTAAGCACTGCTCAGGAACAACTGAAAACATCGATGTGCTATCAACATGACTCTTATCCTAAATCCAAAACCAGCTACTAGGAATAAAATTAACTCTGTCCCAGCTGAAATCAGGACACAGGTGTTTAAAATGTAATGCACTTGATGTTGGCATCATTTTTATCTGCTTTCCTCCTATGTTTGTCTGAAACAGAAGTGAGTGTTCTCCCTTCCCAGAAGCCTTTCAAATTCAGACTGTTTTGGTGGTATTGCTGAAAGACCTTGTTTTATATGAGTTTGAGGGAATGCAGGTTTCTTCTGTGTGTAAGAGACCACCTTAGGTAAAGGAAGAGAAGGTGGCGTGGGGTCTGAGCCTCAGAAAACCCACCCATGGGTGTCAGACCTTTGCAGCACCCTTTGGCTTCTTGAGCTCTTCCAATTGAGAGGGTCTAAGTGTCTCAGGAAGGGGAAATTCCATCTTCTGCATTACCTTGCTTAGATATTCTTCTGAAGACAGAAGGATTTGCATGGAAAGACTCTTGAAAACCCAGTCTCAGCACCCACCCCTAATTGGAAAGCTAATTCTGATAGCTTGCAGCAACTTGCTGTTCTCACCATCACGCTCTAGAGGTGCAGAGCCTGTGCCAAAACTCTTATCCTCTTAGCAAATGGCGAATGATTTATCACAGACAGACATGTTTAGAAAGTTTAGCAAAGAACTGCTTTTGGGAGGTTACAAGGTTAACTACCGAAGTTGTATGTAACTTGGAGCTGATGCACGGCAATTAATCAAGAAATGATGTTCCACATCTATTTGATAGCACACACAGCGCGCTGCTTTGGGGGGCAATAGTCACATGCAGAGGGCAAAGTGGTTCTGCTGGTTGAAATGGGAACTATTTCATATTGCACAAAAAATGAGTGCAAATTATGTGCTGTAAAAGGGTTACATGGTATGGAATGCTCTCTGTAGCAAGTAAAAAGCCTCCAAATTCTGAGCAAACCTTCTGCACATGAAGTAAAAAGAAACACTAAGAGTTGCTTCCATCATGTGTGTGATATAAATCTATTCACAAACGTTTGTGTTCCAGGTGAAACTCCTTATTCACAGGCTTAGTAATTTGCAGCAAGGTTTTTGGCTCTTTCAGAGTTTGGATTAACTCAATTTGTTATCATCTTCTTTTCACCCTTTAAACTGACATACTCAAAACCAATAGTTTTAGTCAATAAAAGCAGTAGTGGATGTGTTGGCATACCAGGGATGGTAGTGATCTAGAGCTGATGCACCAGTTTAACTTAATAAATTAAGACCAATTTAATGCCATCTACTGATGCTGCTTACGTGCTTCTATCAAAATGCACTGGGGTTTGCCTGCTTACCTTACACAAAGGCAACGATTCACTTTCTTCCAGGGTTCAGCGTTACCTAACCCTGCAGGCTACAATTGCTTGCCTTTGTGATTACTGATATTTTGCACTGATTTTCCCCACTCTTCCTCCATGAAAGAGTCAGTGGTGCTCAGTACTGGTACAGCACTAATTATGGATCAGTGCTTTGCCCTTGATTTGTTTAATGATGTCCTAATGGAAGCCAAAAAAGTCCAAGGAGAGACACTTTGTGGGTGTAAATCCCAGCAGCCCAACCAGCCCGACTCCCGTGGGTTTAAAGCACTTTACACCCCCTGGGGATTTGTCCTTAAGTAGCTTTCCCGGGAACGCTGCAAGTGTGAGAGCTGGTGGAGGGGCAGAGCCACCTGAGCACGCAGCACTAACAAGCTTGAACATTGTAATTAGCAAGCCGATCATTTTCCCTCTCTGACTGACATGTGACATCTCTGAAACACTTTCAAAAGCCTCACATTTTGAAAGTGGTGGGTGTTCTGCATTTTTGGGGCGCACCTGCGCTCACATCCACACAAACACTGATTAGATAATGTGATGTGTTTGCTTCAGACGATGGATAGGATAAAAATTACGGAGAATAATTTGTTCCAAAAAGCTTTATATAATATCATATAATATGTTATATAAAATCTATTATGCACTTACATCATACCATTATGCTACATTATATTTTATTAGTATTAAAGTGTACAAGCATTTCATATATAAATACATATATATGTATAATATATGAATGTGCATGTGTGTATATGATTATTTACTTTGCTTGGGAATAGTCAAATATTGCAGATGTATTTTTAATACATTGGGTTTGGCTTTGCCAAAACATGGTACCTATTAAATTTATTATTTTCTTTCTTTCCTTCTTTTTCATTTTTTTTTTTTTTTCCCAGTAGCCCAGCTGCTGAGGCAAAAGTGTTAGATGGCAAAATACAGATTTAGAGTTTTCTGTTGTGGGTGGCTAAATTCTTGTTGCTCCTTGCCTAGTATCAGGGAAAATGGTTCATCTCAGTGCAGCGACTTGCCCATGTTAGTGCCTCAGCTATCTGAATTTGTGCAGAATAAATCATTTTCTATTTCTGAATCCCTTCTAGTCCCACACCCACAGAAGCAGGTGGCATACAACACCTCAAAAGCCGGGGTCGTAAAATTAACACAGACATTAGGAACCGAGTGGATTGACAGAGGAGTAAAAGTCAACTGCATTTCCCCGTAAGTAATATGTAGTCTCATTTTGAAAGTACAAAGAGAATGAAATGTTCTAAAAAGCTCAAACGAACAGTATCTCAGCAAATAAAGTTTCTAATTAGCAGGTGGATTGCATCCCTTTTTATGTTGTCTTTTCTTTAACAAAGGTTTAAATACTTAGAACCAAGCCTGCTCTGTTGCTGTGTATACTCAGGGATTTAAGAAGAGGTTTTAGCATTTGATAATAGGTTTTCCAATGATGTGAAGGGTAGTTTTTAGCATTTCTCTTCCAGATGAAATATTTCCTTAGTCTGTCCAAGCCTTCTGCAGTTAAAGAAAAGGCTTTTGACACTTAATAGACAATACTTCTTTCCCCTTTTTACTTGAGACAAATATATAGGCACTTTAAAAGCCACATTGTACTGCTGTAATTGAGCTACTGTTCAGCTCTGACAATCACAGGAGGCCAGGTGTAATTTTGTAAATATATATATATTTATTACAAATTACATTTTCCTTATTTTTTAGATGTTTAAAGCTGTATGTTTTATGGCATTTATTCACAAAGAAAAGTTTTTGTACCACATACACTTTTTCACTCCCTGTGTCTCAGTCACACACTCAACACAGTCATTGTATAAAACAGTTAACAGTGCATGTTAGTGCTCAGCAGAAACCCAAGTGGATAGTGTTAATTGGAAGTGGTCAGATACTGTAGACCATTGAAGTCAATTAGAGTAAATAAGAAGTGCAGGATTTTAACCCTGGAGTTAAATCGTAATAATGAAGATATAATGTACATCAAATTAGGAAAACAAATGCAATATTTTAATTCACAAAGTGGAGTAAAAAAAAATAATCAGAGAGCCCAATGGCAAATGTCTCTGTTTTTACTGTCGGTCTGCTCTCCGCTTGCTTGTGCTAGCTGTCTTCCTTATGATTATTTATTACTAATTATACCAGGGGCTCCAGCCGTCGCTCTATGTGATCCACAGATTCTTTAAACAGCATCTTCGTATGGGATTTTCCCCATGCGAATGCTAGCAAGACTAGTGCCTGTGAGTTTACACCAGCTTTCGGGAGCCAGGGGAGATGAAGGGAATTAAGGAAGCTCAGCAGGACCTGGCAGGAATTGTGTCTGAAAACACACAGGTAATCTGAACCAACAGAGGTGAGATTGTAGTGCCACATTCACAGCAATCACAGATGAGAAGGCTCTTAGATGAGGAATTACCCATTTCTAGGGGGCTTACATGAATTTAAAAAATATCCACTGAATGATAAAAACTCATTGTTTTGTGTAAGTTGGGAGCATATACTTATAGCTGAAGAAGTTATGTTTCTGGAGGCATTTGTCAGGGCATAGAGAAAAAACAGTCACGCTTCTCTGTTTCTGCTTTCATGCTAAAACGGGGCTGCATTTTGATCATCCCTACAGCAGCTCTGAGCTCAAAGTCCTACAACATGAAGGGGGGGTTCTTTGTGCAGGAATAGGCAGAAAGGGTGCACAGAGGACTAAAGTTTTGCTGTCTTTAAGGCTTTTGGTTCTGGACAAGGCAGTTCCCCCTTATGCTGCTGGAACCTGGACTGAGCAGCTCCGGGAGCCAGGCAGAGTTTTCCCCCAAGCAGTTCAAAGAATTGGCTGAGCCCCTTGTGTTGGGGCCACTGACAGAACTCTGGGTATCATTCAGAGGAATTAGCCTTCATACAGCTCAGATCCGTCCTCACCACGAGCAAAAGCTACATATGCCTGAGAGTGAATAAATCCTCACACTTCTGCATGTACGAGATGTCAACCTGCTTTGCAGTGCAGATTTAGACCCATTCCCAGAACCACAGGGCCCACTGGTCTCACTGTGTTTCTAGACACGACTCACCAAGGCACAGCGGCATTTTTTACCAGGCAATAGCCTCAGTGCCATCAGAGTACTATGAAGGGTTGAAAAATGTCCCAAATGAACAAGTCTTTCTGAGCACAGATGTCCAACCTGGCATGTAGTTATCTTAAGAGGAGGGGATTTTGAGGAGCTCAGAGGTAGATATAGGACATGATGGTAACCAAGATTATTGCTGAATAAGTAAAATTGTAAGTGTGTCCTTAAGTACTTTCCCCCTCCTACTCATGGTTGCATTAATGCTTTCAGGCACTGTCAGCGTACCTCTGTAGCTCCAAACACTCCAGTCTGGTTTTAAATATTATTTCACCATGCAAACCTTCTGGCCTTTTTCCCTCTTCCTATTTGGTCACTTTTTATCAAGTTAATTTCTTAATGAGTGCATAAAACTTACGCAGAGCAATGCATAAAAGTTATCAATGCATAAAATGTTATGGCAGAGTCCTCAGGATAATTTACTGCATTTATAAAATTGAAGATTGAGGTTTCTCCTGCTGGCCAGACAAGCCTCACGCCCATGGGGAGGAGGTGGCCAAAACTCCCTGGGTGCTTTGGCTGGCTTAGCCCCTTGCTCTATGCAAAGGGAAGCATCTCTGGGTATTGTGGAAACTATGCTCAGCCCTTCTGCCACCATCAAGTGCAATCGCCTTACAGCCTGCTATACAGCTGAGGCTCTGCAAAATTAAGAAGGTGCTGGAGTCTTCCCGAAAGAGATTTGGAGGGTGGGATGAAGAGGGGACCTGGGTGTTAATAGGGACATTTATACAACACTGATGCCTGGCTGCCTATAGTGTTAGTCCCTTTGCTGATCCCTGGGTGTGATGGAGCAGGAGTATCTTGAGAATCTCTGGTTTGTGGCACATGCAACATTGGAATGCTTCATTTTTGCACCCATTGCACTGAATCGGTGTCCATGTTGGGGGCTAATTGCATCTCCCTGCTTGACTTGCAAGGCATAAAATGCCGTATTGGCATATTGACCTTTGGGATGGGCAGCTGGAAGTTGATCTTCAGCTTAACCTAGTGCCACAGCCAGCCCAGTTTGCTGGAGACTCAGTGAAACTCAGCAGCCCCAGCGGCTGAACCATGTTACCCACTGCTGAGCTGCAGGAATTTGGGTTTGGTCTGCGATGGGCAGAGGCTTTGTCCCCTGCATGCCCACCTTGCTCTCCTAGGACAGTGCAGAGGCAGCTGTGCAGTGCTGTACCAGGCTTTTAGCATGGTGGGTATGAGGAATAAGAAAGCAGGTATGGCAAGCTCATCACAGGTTTTGGGTGTACCCCATCATGGGGGAAGGTGAGGTGGAGCTGGCAGGAGAAGCAGCACCCCAGCATCACCTGAAGGCATCCCAATTAAGCAGCATAGCTTTCCCCATTAAGCAGCAGTCATTGCTAGTAAGTATCTTTGGACTTAAATCTTAATTCCTTGGGAGATGTCCCAATTAAGTGGATCTCGTGATTAAACATTTCCTGATTAAGTGGAGTGTACTTAACTCATTCAAATTAATAACTCATCTGAAAGAAATCAAGTTACACACAGATGGAATCTTTTTTTTTTTGCTCTCATTTGGGGATTGAGCACACGTAACAATTCCAGTTAAGTATCTGGTAAGTGATATTTTTCCTAATGTGTCTCTTGAAGTGGAAATGTTTTAGGCAATTTTTTTTTTTCCTGTTGGGTTTTGTTGTTTTTTTTTTTCCCCCTAATGTCTCAAATTGTCCTGTGTATCAATAATGAAATATCGATGCTCATATCTAACATTAAGAAACCAGCAGTTTGATATTACATTGACATGCAACAGAAAGTACTGATAGGCTCAGCACTGCATACAAGATGAGGTAGGGAATTAATGCATTGGCAGTTGTCTTTGCTGGAACTGGTTAGAAGCCAACTAAAATCTGCCTAAAAGGGTTCGACAACATTAAATTGCCCAACTTGGCACCAAAGCTTTCCCAGAAGATGTGTAGTATCAATGACATGCCTAATATTTATAGTGCCATCAGTATGTGTGTTTGCAACTTTTAAGTTTTGTGCTATATTCCTTTCTCATTTATGTAACAAAAAATTTGTAATTAAGTTTTGTTACACATCTAAATTTTTGCTACTTGAAGTGAACCTGAGGGAAGGTCCAGCAAGAGGCACGGCGCTGTGATTTGCAGGTTACAGTGATCAGACCAAAGATCATTTTTTTTCTGAACAGCTTGAATAATGTCCTCTTTTTAGCAAAATCTGTTGTGCTGGAGAACTATGTGTCGTGTTTCCTAATCTGCATTCCCTTGGGGTTAAAACATATATGTAAATTAACAAAAACCCAACAAAATCATATGGATCTTATTCTGGTCTCTGATAGTGTAAAGCCAGAATGATTATGTTGATGGCTTTGTGAGCACTGTGAGAGGCACGTAAGGGAAAGGAGTCCAATATATTTCACATCTGCTGCCTAAAGCATGTTTCTCTCTGAAGAAAACCAGTTCTCAAGGAGTTTGGGAGAATAAGGAGGGAGAGTGGGGAGCTGTACTTGGGGGAAATAAGTAAACCGTCTGCAGTCCTATACTGGAATGCATTTGATTTTATTATGCTGCCAGAGTTGCATTGCTTGGTTTCTGAACCGCTCTGGTGTTTATTGGCGATTACAATAAAAAATAAAGCTGATATTTAAATCCTGCCCGATTAGTGAAAACAGAAATGTTTGGGGGAAAGTCTGAATTAGTTCCACTTCGTAACTGAGTAAATAGCAGTTTTCAACCTTCATTTGAAACAAAAGGTAAATCTCATACCCAGAATCCAATGTGTCTCAAGAAATTATTTCCTTGGAAGTATAAATTGGGATGCCGACGAAGTTTCAGAACAAAACGGGCATTTTTATACTTTGTTCATTTCATATTTATCACTAGCTTGTTTGCTAATTTTCATTTGCAAGAGGCAATTCTTCCAGCTAACTGGCTGCCTCAATGGGCCACTGATTTCTTTGAAGTGACAGTCTGTAAATATGCATAAAAAAGAGATGCAATTAGCGTGTGTGTGGTTCAGTGCAGCCTGATTTCATTGGCAAGTTTACCCACAGTGTTGATAAGCTACATTATCTAGAAAATTGGCCGCTGAAAAACAGCACCTCTGATTGCCAGCAAAGGTTCCAGATAACAGGGTGCTGAAGAGAAATATAATTGAGGTTGAATATGTTAACCAAGGTGTCACATGCTCCTTAGAAGCGCTAATTTATCAGCATGTTGGAATTTTTATTAACATTTGGAATGCATTTCTACCACACTAATGAAGTGGAATTGGCAGTTCAGGTTTTAGTTATTGTCATTTCTGAGAAGTTAAATGTAATTTCTCGTTAGACACAGTTATGTAAATATATTTGTTCAGGGGCTGAAAAAATTATACATTTTGCAAAATACAAATATGTTGTTAAGGAGGAGTATGACAAATCAGTTGTAGTTATAGTCATGAAAGCCAGCCAAATGTTCGCCCTGCATTGTGCTTTCTGGAGCATCACTCAATTTTAGGGGACCTGAAGAAAATGAACTTTGCAGAGTTTTAATAAATGGTGTAGTCACTCATTACTGTGAAAGAGGCAAGGCAGGTAAATGCAGTGGGATTTGTTGGGGTGTTGGTTTAAAAGGAATTGTGCTGGGTGTGCTGTGCTTATCTTTGTCTCTTTTTTTGTGTGTGTGGAAAGGCTCTGGTGCCCAGAAGGGCGCTGGCTTTTGTTTCCCCCTTTTTTTGGCATATGGAAAGTCAGGCTGTTTTCAGTTTCTGGGCTGTACACAAATACGCTGTGTGATGTTACGCTGAAAAGCAGTGAGAAGAGACATCAGTAGGATGACAGTTCCCAAGAGACATGACAGACCAGGTTCAAGGTGCTTTTGATTCCAATGCCATGCTTGTTCTCTATGAAAAACATTAAACTGGTGATTAGAATCAGTAAGCTAAAAGCAAGGGGGTACTGCTGTTAGCTAAGAAGATAGTATGTGTTTAAAGAAAACCTCTAAGCCTGTCCATTGGCAGCAAAAGACATATGGAAAGAAGTTTACACTGTGACTTCTAGCAAAGGCAGAGCAGGTCTGACTTGTGCATCCCCTCTGTGCCATTCCACAGTTTTCCTTCTGAATCAGCATCTTGAACACCTATAAATACTGCCTTTTCTTCTGGGCCAAACCTGATCCTAAACTATCAGTGTGTGTGCTTGTTGCAGGGGCATCGTTGACACACCGCTCATCCGCTCCAAGGACCTGCAGCCACTGGTGCAGGGCTGGCTATCGGGCATCCCTGCTGGGAGGCTGGCGCAGGCCACCGACCTGCAGGCTGCTGTCGTCTATTTGGCCTCTGAAGCCTCCGACTATATGACTGGCCATAATCTGGTCATTGAGGGTGGCCAGAGTCTGTGGTGAGGGGTATCCTCCAACCTCCCCTCTCAGGGATATAGGTCACTTTGGAATGTGCTTATTAGAATTTAGCCAAGTCCTAGTTTTGGCTTGAGCTAGTGGCTAGTTAATATGATATAATTGTTTTCTTCTTTCAGGTGTTGCTTTGGAGACTTATATAATGAAAAAAAAAAAGAAAAAAAAGGAAAAGCAATCTTTCATTTTCAACATTTTCATATTTTTCACTATGCATTCAGATTTCTGTTAAATTAGTATTTAATGATATAAAGGCACATTTACTGCAGTGAGATTTGGCTATTATTTAGTTTAACAGGGGGGATTTTTATAGCAATCAATATTAGCTGGTCTGTGCAGTGTATTGTTCTTAGGCGATTTCTTTGTATTCAAGTTGTTCCAGTGACATCTGTGAGTGGTGAAAAACAGTTGGCTGTAGTGTTAAAAAAAATAAATTAGTTCATTGCATTTGAACCTGAATGTTGCCATTTTATCTTTACTGGTGTTCTTAGTTTTTGACAGTGTTTTTATACAAACACCCACATAAATGGCCCTGAAAGAAAAGTACTGCACTTAATAGAGAGTCATGGTTGGTGATTATAATGGCTCTAATCCAAAGCCCGTTGAGGTAAGTAGGGACTGCTCATACATTTTAAGTTAAATGCATGTATAGGTGTTGATACAACCAGGTCTTTGTTTTCCTTGATAGGTAGATGTAAGCAAAGGTTGTCTTCCACATTTTTTTCTTCCTCCTGTAAAATTCTGAAGACAGCTCTCAGGTGTAAATCAGGGCCAGCTCAAATGATATCAATACAGTTCTGTTGGCTGAAGAGCTCATTTCAGCAACAGCACTGGGTTCATTGCTTGCAGGCAGTAAAACATGGCAAAATAACACCACCGTTTTGATAACACACTGAATTTATATAGACTTCCATCCTGAGGGCCTTTAAGCATAACCTAAAGAGAATTTACGGGAAGGAATTCACTTGCAAATCCTCATGTCATTTGTTTTGCATTTGGCAGCTCTTTGTTACCATAACATAAATAATTGTGGATGAACGTCATTACTTTGATTAAGTGCTACAAGTCCATACATTGGCTAGCCATTATTGTGGTGAATTGCTATAATGGCTTCAGACTTGACATTCACCGCCACGTTGTAAGGTATGCGTCTCGCTGACGTATCATCATCGTTATCATGGATAAAGTGCAAGAAGATACTCGTCTTCATTAAATTTTCTATTAGACCATTGATAATTAATACATATCTCATGTTTCATCTTGAGTCGTTTTTCTGGGGAGTGTTGCTGTTAAACGATTCAGGGCTAGAGCTTTTTGGCTTGAAATCCTTGCCTTGTGTGCATGATCTAATTTATTGACAATGCTCTGCAAACTCACAGACTTCAGAAGAGCTCAGTTTTGGATAAATCTTCAAGAAAAACAATTAAGGATTTAAGTGTTTTATTGTTTTTTCTGGGCTCACAAAACCTTTTCTCTCCCAGCTCCCACACTTGCATCATTTTGTGTCATGCTCTGGAGGGCTCGGTGGAGTTCTCACATCCCTCTGGCTGGCTTTTTACCCAGAGGTTAATGTGCAAACATTGGTGAACTCATCAGGAGCTCTTCCAAGGGATCCTAGCGGGGCTTGTATACTATCGCTTGGACTGCTGGTGAGCAGTTTGTTGCAGCTCCTACCTAAAGTGTAAAATAACAAACTTTAGTTAATTTGAAACATGAACTGCAGCTGGCACTGGTGCTGTAACCAGTGCTCTCACTTGCTCAGTAGAAAGACAAAGGGCTGATCTCGCTGCTGGTCTCCAGCTCCCTTTGCCTGTCTGAAGATGCTTCCAGGTTAGCACTAAAGGCACTGGCAGGGCAGTGCAGGAAGCTGAAGTTCATTGCCCTGGTGTGGGGTATTTTTGCGAAGAAGGTTTTTCAGCCAGCAAGGGCCATGCTGTGACTTTCACAAGCTTCAAATTAACTTTAAAAACAAAACATAGACAGGAAAAAAAACCCACCCAGACTTAAAATGATCTCTTAACTAAGCAGCCTTCAGTGTTTAGACTAGAGCTTGTCTCACTGGGATCTGTTTGCCCTCAGGCTCTGCCTTTGAAGGGCTGATGGGGCAGAGCAGAGGAGTGAGCTTTCTGACACAGGATGACGTGGGGCTTGGACTATGGAGGCATGGCCAGGTGTGCAAGTGGACCCCAGCTCTGCCTCTTGGTGGCGTGAAGAGGTCGGTGGGAGAGCCTGTCTCTCACTGTTTTAGAGGAGGAGCTCAAGACTAAGCAACCCAAGGGAGTAGGGCAGTTGCTGGGGTTATGGGCTAACACCCTCATGGCACTTTTGGTTTGCATGGCATCCTCACTGGTCGAAGAAATGAATCCTTTGAGGATTCACAGGAAAAGAGCAGGTGCCAGGAAGAAAATGCCTCTCCTGACTTATGTGTAAGCCGGCCTGTCTCCTTCACATGCCTGTATTCAGGGCTTCATCCATCCAGGGGCTTCGGCAATGGCATTGTGGGTTTTTATGGTCTACCCTGTAATTTCCTGGAGGAAAAAACTGATTTCCACTCAAAGGCAGGGCTGAACATGCAGAGGTGCTTCTCTCTGATAAGACCAAGCTTTGCATTTGGGTTGGGATCTGTGCCTTGCTACATGGCAGTGGCTCCCTGGGCACAGGGCTACTGCTGGGTGCAGGATCACATCCTGCCTCATGCAGAAAGGAGTGGTCATTGCTGCAGTTGTGGGGTCTATTCTGGACAAAACATCCCTGAAGCAGCAATTTCCCTGTGTAAGGGAAAAACAAAGCTCAAGATGGATTCCCAGTCCCTGCCAGAGTTCATGAGCAAGCTGGATGGGGCTATGAGCAACCCGCTCTAGTGGAAGGCATTGCTGTCCGTGGCAGGGGTTGGGACTGGACGAGCTTTAAGGTCCCTTCCAACCCAAACCATTCTATGATTGCATGATCCTATGACTGAGATTCAAGAGGGATGCAAGAAAAGCCTTTTCCCCCTCTAAGCACAGAGGACCTGAGGAAAAGGTGGAAAATAAGGAAACAATTTGGAAAACCGCATTTTTCTGAGGGTTGCGGGTGTAGCTGTGAAACGGCAGCAGCTGTGCGCAGTGAGGGTGCTGAGGGCAGCATGCGGCTCTCAGCCGCGGGGGGATGCGGTGCGGTGAGGACGCGCAAGGGGCGGCTGCGGGCGGAGGAGCCGTTCCCAGCGGTACCTCTAGGAGGAAACCTCAACCTGTGTTGTGTCTGCGGGAGCCGGGCTTGCCGGCGCTGCCGCTCAACTTCCCCATCGCGGCTAAGTTCGTACTTCTGATTTTTCTAAGTTATTTCTTTTTTTTTTTCTTTCTTTTTTTTTTTTTTTTAAACATTTATGTAGAACACCACATAATTGCAGAAAAGATAATAGTCACATACCCTAGGGCTTGGTGTACACTTATGTTAAAAGTACAGCTTTTATTGGCAACTAAAGTAATAACCTTTCCATGTCAAATTGCTTTAAATTAAACTTAAAAAAAAATATGCTGGCTGATACCCACACTTAGTAATTGTCAAACATTAGCATAATGTGGAATACTAAAGCTGCTTAAATCTCAGGTTTAAAAATAATTATTTACTTAGGTAAATTCTCTATTCAAAAGCATAATATTAGATTTTTTTTTTTTTTTAGCACAGCCTCCTCCATGTGGGTGTTAAAATGCAGGCCTAAGCTTGACATGGAAGTGGGACTGCACGTTATCGTGGCCTCTGAGAGTTAAAAAGGATTTTATAACTTTAGCTTATCCATCCGTCACTGGTTACCCTGAAAGAAAGGTTTTGAGGTGACACCTCCAAAGACATAGGTGCTGTAGCTGACATCTAGGGACCCCAGACCAGCGACATGGAATATGTGCACTCTGCAGCCCTGAAGTGCACACACATTTCTCATGCTGGAGGACACCTGGGAGGTAGGTGTCTCCAGTATGCAGGTGTGCAAAACCAAGGGCAGCAGGGCAGGAACGTGTTTCATACAGGAAGGTGAGTTTTGCTTACCTGTTTCAGCACAGAACTGGAGCAAATGCAGGGGGGGAACCATTCAAATTTCCAGTGTGGAGAAGGAGAGGAAACTGTGGGATGTGGCTCTTGGGGCTCTCTGCTTCAGCTGGAGGAAACTGGACCTACCAGATGCAGTGAGGACACAAGTCCTCGTGGTTTGCTGCTTTTTGGGAGGCCCTGGCTCTGACGTGCCCTGCTGAGGACTTCCATCCCTCTTGCAGGGGCTCCCTGTGGAGTCCACCACAGCGCCATGATTTCTCCAGAAACATGCCAATATTTTGCTGGAAGTTCACCAAACCCCATTTTGGATCATTTTCGTATAGAAATCAGCAGTTCCCTTAGGGCAAAAAGTTTTGTGGCAAATTCCTGCACCTTTGGCTAGCAAAGTAGAAAGGGATTGCCTTTCTCACTCCTTCAGGGAGCAAGAAGCTGGGCAGCTCTTGCTGCCTTTCTGGCCAGCTGATGCGGGAACAGAAGGGAGAGGTAGCACCTGGGAACAAGAGGTTTATGATCTTCGAGAGAGACTTAAAACAGTTGTTGTGAGGGGAAATGCAAGAAGCTGAGGACTGAAAATTGGATACCTTTCACAGCCTTGCCTAATACCGTATGTGTTTTACACTGTGATTATGAATCTGATTATATATTAATTTCCACACTGTTTTAATTCTTTAAAGCAGGGAAGGAAAATACATGCTCTTCCTTGGAGAACCCCAATGCAGTCTTACAGCATATGCCTTCTCACCAGAACAGGTTGAAATTCTTCAAAACTCTCAGATCACAGTGAGTGTTCGCTGCTAGATTTTCACCTACCCTGTGCCTTTTCTCCATTCAGTGCCTCTTTCCTCTTTCTCTAGAGCTCTCCCTTCCCCACCTGCCCTATCTGACCTCTCCTGCCAGCGTTCCTCCTGTTGCCCCTATTGCACCAAAGCTGTGGAAAAGGACCAAACAGAGTATGCTGACACTGCACACTCACTACCAAGAAATACCCCTCAATACCCAGGCCTGGATTTAGCTTTCATTTACTTGCTCCATCACAACCCATGAAGCTTCTGATACCAGGACTCTGCTGACGATAGTAAACGCAGGAAGACTTTTGTTCATGGGTGAGTACAAGTAATTCCCATCTCAATCCCTTCCCATTTGGATATGTGAACGTGTTGTTAAATCTAGGGCTGGCCTGAAAATGTATCCAGGCATAAGGGAAGGCTGTAGATCCTATTCCCACTTTTGTTAAGGGTCCTTTCCTGAACTAATTCAGCCCTTGCTGGCTTGGGTGTGGAGACATGTCCTCCCCTGGAGGATGTCCTTTGGGACACAACCCCACACTGCAGCTGCAAGTGCTTTCTTCCATGCTTTATTTGCTCCCCTTTCAGCAGCATAGCATGCTGTGTGCAGACACAGTTTGTGTCTTTAGGAAGCCTCATTAATTCACAAGATACATACTTTTTTTTTTGCTTGACAGTTTGCAACAGCTTCTTCAATGTGTAAACTAGCATTTTCAGATCTGTATTAGAATACCGACAAATAGATTTGTTTCCATAGGCTACTTCCTATGTCTGGACAGACTACTGACACTACCTTGCATGTACAGTTGTGGCATAAATGATATGTTAACACATGAGAGAAGCCATTCACTTGAAACTCTTCAGGATGATTAAGGGCTTTAATTACAGCCCTGATTAAAACAAGGCTTTTGGTAAGTAGCAAAATGGCAAATACGGTGCTATTCCATTACAAACCTCTCTTGATGACGGTGTGGTTTGTCTCTGTTGCTTCTCTTATTGTCATATCACTCATCCAATTCTGATGTTCAAATCCCACCTAAGAAATGGTAACAGGCTTTACTTCAGTGCTTACCTGTGAATAAAGTGTTGGAAATGTTGATTTACTTTTGATACACTGCACAGTGCCTACGCTGGAATAGATGAATTAGTTGTGGGTCTAGGTTCACTACCACATATTACTTTTTCCAGATCTGAAGTAGATGTACTCACCATCTTGCACAAAACTGCGTTAATGCCTTTCAGCAGGATTTCTCAGGGCAGTGTGATCATCTGGGAAATCAGTTTTGTCCCCTTTTGCAGGGGACTGTTGCCTCTGGTGGAAGAAATGCTGGTTATATTTAGAGCCTCCAAGCAGTGCCACGCAGAACACAAGCTTCAGTGAACTTCAGCATCTCTCTGTCCAAACATTTCACGCGCTCCTTAATCTTCTACATAAGGGTTTTTTCTTTATTTCTAATTTTAAATGGATCTTTCACTGCAGAAATGTTGGGAAGTCTCTTCTGAGTGACAGAAATGGCTTGAGTGGGTCGCAAATGCTAGGAAGTTGTCCTCCCTCTTTCTCTCCTCTGGTACTTCCTAGAGTTAGTCTAGTGGTCCTGAATGAAGAAGCAAATCTTCCCTCTTCCGAAGCTCCTCATAAATGTGCTTGCAGTTAATATGAGTCCTTTTATATTCTCTCCCTTCAAATTCTTTGGATTAAAACAAATACCGTCTGGTTCTTTTAGCTCTTTGATTATATATTCAGAACTATTGTGTATCCTGGAAAATGAGTTCTTTTCAGTTTTCACTTTTCTTGACAACAAGCTGAAAAATTTCCCCAAATGAAAATTTTCTGCAAAAGTCTTGGTTTGTTCCAAGACCCATTTTTCAAATAAGTAACGTTTTGATGAAAAAATGCCAACCTGTTCTACTTAACAACTGTTCGTAGAACTGACGAGAGAAAAACAAGGAATTGGAGAAAAAAATTACCGAGTCTTTTATGTAGAGTTAATCTTTGAATATTCCTGTTGTTTCAGTAACAGACAAGATGTTGGTACAAGTAGATGAATATTTAAACATTAGCGTTGACACTGACTTATCTTCTTGATAGCATATTGATCGCTTTCTTTCTATAGAGATTATTATGGACTTCCCATAGAGTCAGTGAGCATCTCAATGAAGTCACAGCCTGGATGTTTATGCAGGTATTTCCTTAGAGATTGCTTATACAATCTATGCACCAAATAAGCCCCCACAACTGCACCTCAAGTGTAAACCTAGTGCACATTTCTGCCTTTTTATTACCGCTAGCATGTGTGATTCAGTATCAAAGTTGGTGTCATGATGCAGTCTTAGCTTAATATCTGTTATTCATTGCATTTAAAATGACCAATAGCTTTTCTCTTTACCAAAGCATATGTCAGCTGATTTAGGCTGTCCTCCCTATGGAAATGGATGTTTTTCAGGCACTAACATTGTGCCTGAGAAATTAGAAACTCCACATCTCTTCCCATGGACACCTATAAATCTGTGTCCATGCCTTCAGGAAGTCTCTGAAGGGTGCTGTGTTCACAAGGGTGTCCCAGCACACCCAAGGGACCACAGCCAGGGAGCTGGCTGCTGCTCCTGATACCAGGTGAGAAGATGACTGCCAGGCTGTCACTGCTGCAGAATTTAACCACGATAGAAGTATGCTGCGTGGATTAATACAGGATCTGTGTTGTGTTAGTGGCACCAAATGAATTTTACAGTGGCTGGAGATGTATGGAAAGAGGAGTTTTAAAATGAAAACCATGTTTAGTGCAGTAGAATATATGCTAGTGTCTTTCAAGAGAACTTTATAAAAAAAATGAACAGTATCAGGAAGGAAAAATAGAAGTACATAATAAATTATGACTCAGAGAAAAGCTCACATTGACTCTAAGAGGAAGGCAGGATTTAATTTTCACTGTAGTTAAGAAATGCCTCTCACTGACATGAAGATGAGAGGCAAAAACCACTGATCTGTGGGATAGTTTTTAATGTCATTAATATTTAAACTGGACAGTAGGTTTGGCGTTATTCTTATAAATAGCTGCTTTTTGCAAGTCTTGCAGAGTCGTATAAGTGCTCCAAGACTCTAAAAATCTTCAAAGAATAGTTTGTCAGCCTCGCAGTTCCCAGCCTCCAGATCTCTCTGAACACCTGGATGAAGAAGAGTGTCACACAGGCAAGAGGGTGTCTTTCTTCTAAAAGGTGTTCAGGACAGTAGCAGTTTTGGGTCATTGAAACTCCTCTGGGTTGTTGAAACTATTTTTGCGCGGAAGGTCCCCCCATCTAGGTTGGAGGTGTCAGTTCTTGGGGTGGTGGGCATCCCTTCTCCCCACCAGTGCTCTGGGGAACAAGCAGGTGGGTTTTCTGAAGCTAGGTAGCATGGATTTACCTGGCCTGCAGACATGTCTCCTTGCTGATACCCTGCACTGAGTGCCATCAGATAGTGATATTGGAAACCGCGATTTCCCCAGGGCATTTGTGTGCTTCTTTGAGCATCAGCTTTGGGCAATAAGGAGAGACTTTATGTCATGGGATTGCTCTAAATATAGTTAGCCAAATTGTCACGCTTGGCTGGTTTCTGTACAGGCATTTTTAGGTTTCAATCCATGTAAGTTTACCTCTAATTTGAGCTCCAACCTTGAATAAACCCTAGACATGGAGTCAAACTGGAGATGTATGATACAATTTTTGATAACACAAGGACCTGAAATTTGGACAGTGCCAGAATAAGTGCACATATTGATCCAGAGTTGTTTTAAATTAAACTGGGTTCGCTTAAAATATTCATGAACTGGAAGGGGTCAGTTAAAAGCTTCAAGCTGTGAGATTTATAGCAGACTTTATCAAAGCAGATGCGTTTTGCATCATTTCTAACTTTTGACTGGTGAGAAGTTTAGATTTTTTTATAAATACATATACATTTTCTCTAGCAAATGTGTGTGTATATTTATATATGTATAATTTTTTTCAAATACATCCCCATATGCACCCTCACTCTCAGAACATTTTGCTTTTACTCTCCCTGCGATTCAGTAACTTGCCTCAGCTGTGCGCCTTGTTGCCTTCCAAATGCAATGCATCATAAAATCATGATGGTTTGCCAAGCAAAAGAGGGCATTGAGCTTCTTTATGAAGAGGATATTTTTGCAAACTGGACTTCTTGTATATCCCAGTGGAATTTTCTGATGCTTCCATATTACTCCTGTACAAAACTTTTAGAGAGTTATAGATCGGACATCAAAAACAGTAATTAATGTCCAACTTAGTCGTCTTCAATATATGTCTATCCTTTTCATTAGGGAGCAGAGACATACCTTTCCTCTCCTATAACAGTCAGTTTAATGACCAGCCATCAGTGCTTCTGCTTCTCAGCTTTCAAACCTTGATTGGAGGATATTGCTTATACTGCTTTGTGCGTCGTTAGGTTTACGTCATGCTAAGTCCCATATGCGTAGCTGGGTATTCAAAAATACTTGCACGTAAACAATTAAGTGCAGAAAGCAGTTACCAGGTGAACAGTTTGTGCTTTGGGTGCCAGTAGTGGACATAGGCATTGAAACTGTACTGGTACCCATTTACTGAGAGTAGTCACAAGGGACTGGGCATTTCTGAAATGTTTAAAGCAAGCCTCATCTCTTTTAGAGAGGGAATTTTTTTATTCAAGCATATTTTGAAAGCTCACAGAGTGAAATAAACCTAAAGAGGCTGTGCATACTACTGAGGTTTGATACTGGCGGTCATGGCATTGCTGCAGTCTGCATCACTATTTATACCAGTTTTACTGTACCACTGTACACCCTTCACACGCATGTCCTGATCCTACAGTTTGCTCTCCTTTGCTCATACTACCCCTGAAAAACCTAATGAAAACAATAAGCATGAGAATGCAGCACAACTCTCTTGGCAAACACATGTCCTTGATATTTTGGTAGATTTGTTTGGGTATTTTTTCCGGTTTTGGTTGGTGTTGGGTTTTTTTTTGTGGTGGTTTGGGTTTGGGTTTTTGGGTGCTGGCAGAACTTCGCTTCAATGACTGTAGCCTGGCACTCAGATGCTTCATCTGGTTTTGAGTCTGAAGAAGTTTCTGAGATGCATGAAGAGAGGAAAACCTGCCCATAGCCATGTTCTGGACCTTGTTCCTAGTACTGCTTCAGTGTCTTATGGAAGAAAAGCCATCCTGGGAAAGCAGTGCAAGTTTAGTAGACATGACCTCATGTACTGGAAGGATCTGGCTGTGTAAAGATCTCACAGACCACTTTTAACTTTGGGAATGGGGCTGGGTAAACCCCATACAAATGCATCAGTACAGTGTTACCTGCATTTGCCTCAGGAGGCACGTGATGCTCTATGGAGACCTTGGGTCCCCATACTTGAGGAGCCAAGAGATCCTTTATCACCAGCAGATGAGAGCTCATGCTGAGTACAGCTGAAGAGTTTCATTAGTTTGCAGCTTCTGCCTTAACGAGATCTGATTTAACATCCTCAAGAGCACAGAAGATCCTGGAGCTCTTGCTGGGATGATGGGCCTTTGCAAAGATCTGGCTCCTCACTGCTATTCAAGCCTTAGAGGGGTAATTATGCCACAACTGACTCACAAGCAAGAGAAAGCTTGTAGGCTTTCAGCTGTCTTTAATTTTACATTAGACAAAAAGCGATAAAGAACTTGTTTTCTGTAATCTATGGATTTAACTTTGAATAGCAGGTGGTAAATGTTCCAACAAATATGTATATACATATAAAATCTGTAAGTGCCCAAATATTTACATCTTCAGCCAAACAAAGGCTGGAGACTCACGTTGCCTGAGGGGAAGATTATTTTAGAGGAACAGGTTGAAAGGAAATAAAGAACGGGAACTACAAATTTTCTCTCAGAGATGAGTGGTTGTGGTAGGGAAGAATCATGTTCTTGGTAGATCATTGGCTTATCTCTCCAAGCTGGGTTGCAAAAAGGAGTGTCCTGTTGTCTCTTTTGCCTTGGTCTTGGTTCTCTGAGTCCTGTGTACATTTGAATTGAAGTCTATACAGGGAGCACACCAGCAGTAGTCAAAATTTGTACCAGCTTTCCCAGCATGGGCTGTCAAGCTGATTATATGGTTAGGGTATATGATCTGTAGCTAGATGTATGCATCTGTGTTAGATGCCAACATTAGTAAGCCTATCAGTTCTTCATTGCTAGGGTGGGACTCAATAAGAGCATCAGTGGATTTATGGTGGTCCATAAGCCCCAGAATTCTGAGAAGTCTAACATTTGTAATGTAAACCCCAACAATAAGGAGATACAAACTTTTTGGTTTCCACAATGATCTGCCATATCAAAATCTAAGAATGGGTAAAATCATGATGTGTTTACCAAATGGCTGTTAAGAGAGCTAGAGCTTCTCTGGATAGTAGAATCTTGCAAGGCTGTAGGCTTCAAGGACTTTCTGTTGCACTTGAGCAACTGGGAAAATATGAGTAACCATCAGTTTTTAATTTGCCATCTTTTACTGTTCCCCTTATGTTTTGGGTCAGGGAGACAAGAAGGTCCTAGTTGTTCTCTACCATCCCACTTCTCTTGTATGCCCTTTTCTTTAGGGTGAACAATCTTGAGTCATTTCCTGCTCTTCATATAAGGATCTTTCCACGGCTTTGATTATTCTTTCTCTTGCCTATGGAATACTTCCGAGTAACACTGATGTGTTAGCCTATAACACAGGTTCTGGTCCATACGCTAGAACTGAAATTCACCAAATTTTGTGGTTTCTTCTCCCAGAGATTGTGCATCAGTTGCAGATGTAAACTTCAGCTGGACTGACAGACCTCAGAGATATAACGCATTGGTGTGTTTTCCCACTGGAAAATTCCCTGTTTTTTTTCAGATAGTGTTGCATGTCTCTGTTTCTCCATTATTGCTAACAGAAGACAAAAATGTTGTGTCTGTGCACTAGTGGGGAGTCTTAATCTTCTAGAAGATATTCTAGAGTGTCAATAAAAATACTGTTAGTATATGAAACACAAGGGCTAAAGACTTCCTTTGACCTTTGTTTGTGGGCTACTTACAACAAGCTGGAATCAGATTTGAACTGCACTGCCTGAGCAGTGTCAAAACCAAGGCAAGGCCAGGATAAATGCCAGGACAAACAGGTGTACTTTGTGATGCTTTCGATGTATTCTGTGACAGACGCTGAAGCTTGGCTTTTGCGTGGCTATATGTTGCCTATCATAAGCTGCAGATAGATCCAGGCCTTCTTTAGAGAATCAAGGAAATGCAGGTAAGTGCAGCACTCTTAAAGCAGAATGAGAAAAACAGTGAAAAATGTTGTCTCTCCTCCTATTGTGGCTGATGCAGCCATCCCTGTGTTGCAGAATGACTCTAAGAGCAGAACCATAGAGTTCTGGAGGACTGTGCAAGCAAGGCAGGGGGTGGCCCCCACAGGTAGCCGGAGACCAGACCTGGGAGGAGAATGTGGAGGAAGCTGTGGGGGCTAACCAATACTGTTATGCCAAGAAGGAGTGGCTGAATACCACTCCTATATATGTGTGAACTGCGTCACAAATAAAGTAGAAGTTGCTTATCACCCATATTGGGTTGGCCTGTCTGCTTCTCCTCGCCGCTTACATCCCTGTACATTAACTATACTTAAATCTCTTTCATCTGGACTTCCATCATATAGTATCTCCTTTGCTGCTGCATATTTTAGTCTTAGACACAAGCTGCTGAAGTTCCTATTCAAGACCCTTCTTGGTCTATCTTGAAATATGTATTCATTGGTGAAATTTTGCCATTCTCTCTCCAGCAGAGATGGGGATTTTTCTGTGGCATCTTCGTATAATGGTGTAAAGGCTTTTTGGTTGAATGCTTCGTAACAATGTGCAAGCCCCATTTTCCCTCCAGCTCCTTCCTTTCCTTCAATGCTTGCAAGAATAGCTATGGCTGGAGTTAGATGTTACCCACTCATTTCCAAACAGGAACAGTTGACACATTAAACAGCACTGATATCTGGTGCTTCTTGACCAGTATGGCTGGGGGAATAAGGTATGTATTAGTGATCCAGACATAAAAGTAGGAGTTTGCATCGTATAAAAATAAACTTGGACATAATTTACAGGCCATGTCACATGGGCAGGACTCTGAATAGCTTGGTAGAATAGTAGATGGAAAAATGAAATGATTAATTGCACATATCTGAAGCACAGTAAGTAAAAAAATAACAGTGAAGTTAAAGGGACATTTTTTTCCTTTTTAATTAGATTCTGATGTATCTGTAACTTCATGAAAAGAAAGATAAAAACATTCTGGAATTCAGCTTTTCAGTTTGCTATATTTTACCATATGATTGAGTTTAAATGTATTGATGTATTGGATATGTTTTTCCATTTAAAAAGCTCTTGTAAATGAACTATTTATTTACATGAAAGAAAAGGATTCCCAGTGCAGCCCACAATACTTTTCCCTCCAAGCCTGCCTTGAAAGAAGGTTGCCTTTTCATATTTGGCTCTAGCTTTCAACGTTCTCAAAATTAGAAGAAAGTATTCTTAAAACTAAATAAAACATATATATCAGTATTTCTGGCTGAATGAATGAGCACTTCCCCTGAATAGACTTATTTGAATGGCTACTCAGTGTTATGTTAGGGAAGTATATTAAAAAGTTGAAACAGCCTGCTGGATAAAGGTGAGGGACAGAAACAAAATCTAAAATGTGTCATGTGAAAAAAAAGAGCCCGTTATCCAAGCAGATCTTGGTAAAACTTTAAATGGAAAAGTGACACTCATCAAATGATTTCTATATCATCTGCACTGAATAATTTACTTTTGGGTGAGATTCACTAACATCATTGCAGAGGAAGTGTAATTGAAAATTATGAAAGCTATATCTTTATTGTGTATTACAGCACATGCCTTTGATACGGCGTTATGTCTGCCACAGCGGGAAGTGTTTTTCAGAAAAAAGTAAAATCTCTGGGACATATTCTCAGTGGTGTAAATCAGTTTGCTTTACTTAGAGCATTCCATGTGAGCAAGCTTCTGCTGGTACACCCAGAGTCCCAGATCTCTGTAAACACCTGCACAAATTACTGATTAATGCCAGAGAAAGTTTACATGGGTAGAGCTAAGGAAGAGCTCTGTTATTTTGTTTAGAATTGACAGTTCCAGTGTGATTTTAAAATTCATGTGTCTTCTGCTTGTAGTTTATATAAGTATATGTTTTCTGCAAGTGCGGTTTGAGTAAGCCTTGTTAACAATCACTATATAGTGTCACAGATCCCCATGGCACTGCATGCATCCTCAGTCTGAGCAGCCTGTTATTTGAGGTCTTGACCATGCACTGGCTTTGATAGCACAGACCCTTCAGCTTCAAAAGGTGCTTCAGAAATAGGAGTCTGAGTAGAAGCCGATCTGAATACAGAACTGATGTTTAAATTGATGAAGATATGCTGGCTAAAGACTTGCTAAATGTCTTTTACAGTGTACATGGCAAGTCCAATGTACTTTTCTAATTCCTCTGAGTACCTGAATGGCTAAGGCCCAATCCTTAGGTGATTTATAGAAACCCACACCTTACCAGGATGCTGGCAAAAAGGGGCAATGCTGGCTTAAGGCTCTTAAATAATGTTTGAGCAAAGGGTTTTAGCCTGGCCATGTGTGCTGGGGTGAGCTCTGGCTGGACAGAGCCCCAGTGCCGCAGGAGAAGGGCCACCAGCCCCTCCAAGCTCAGCCGTTTCCCAGATGACTTGTGCTGGTGGAGAAAACTCTGCCCAAAGTAGAACACCATGAGTGACATTAGCATTCGGAGAGCATCTGTTCAGCCATCCCCAGTTAGCGTATGACTGTCAAACTGAGACACACGTCTATTCCCAATCCAACTCCTTAACCCCTGCTTTGCCTAGCCCCCTGCCACATCTCCCAAGGTTGTTTCTTATGGGAGAGGCAGGCCAGTGCTGTGCTCATCAGTAGGCACATGAATTAATTATAAAGGCCTGAGTAGCTTATTAGCAAGTATCTTGTTTGCCAGTGCAAAGAAAGTGTGCATGAACCCCCTCTGGACAGTTCTTCGATGTAGCCTATATACACCTTTCTTGGCCATGTGCCCTATCCTTTTCAGGGACACAGTTTTACTGTGCTGGAAAGAGAGGTGGAAATGTTGGCAGCCTCAATAGCTAGGAGGTATTAACTATCATGGGTGAAAACGTATGAGTGTGGTGTAACAATCAGGATCCAGTGAGGTGCAGATTTCTTCTTGATTTCGTCAGAGGAGCCTTGGCTAAAAAAGGTCAACCACCACCCTGGAAGTCTGCATGAAACAGTGCCTGAAATAGCCCAGGATGCAGAATAGCATACCAGCATTTCCGGGATTTACTGGTACCTTTCCACAAAGGGCAATGGCACAAAGCAGTTTTTTACGTGGTTTCCATGATCTTTCGTGCAAATTCCATTTCCATCTCTGACAGAAGCCCTCATCTGTCCTCCCCTCCCAAAGTATGCATATGTAGATGAGCAGAATTTGAACGTTAATCAAGACTTACATAGTACTTCAGAGCTCTTTTTGCAGCAATTTCCTCTTTGGAAGAATGGACAGTGTTTTTGTTACTTTTAAAGACAGACTGATGGAGAAGAACTTGTTTTACGGGCTCTGTGTTGGAGATATCTACTTCATCATTGAATTGTTAGCATTTGCCAAGAGATAACCACAGGTTTTGTGGTGGTAGCACCTTGGTTCCCTCAAGGAGCTCAGTGTAGGATCAAGAACTGTGGTATGAATCCAGAGAGGCTTTTGGCTTTTAATATCCTTTCAATAGCAATCACTGTGAGTCCTGTGAGACATGTATCACCCTTGGTCACATCATCATAACACATGCTTCCTCCCTAGGCCAGCAAAGATGTTCGATTAGAGGTTGGCTTTCTGGCAGTGTATTGGATTGAAACCCTCAGGGCTACAGATTTGACTGTCCAAAGGCCTTCTTCTGTGACCTTGGGCAAATGCCTTAATTCCTCTGCTCATGTGTCCATCTGCATCCTACCCAGATGTTTGGGGATGTTCTGGCATACTTGTGCCTTGATCTTGTTTTAAGCTCTTGTGGTGCAACTGTAACATGAATGTCAGGATTTACAAAGATGCATTGAGTGCTTTGCTTTTGTTTTAAATGGAAGAGATTTTGAATTTTCGATGAGTTCATTTGTTTATTAGCACAGAATGGCTTTTAATCAAATCTGCTACTTAAAACTTTGCAGGCAATTAAGTGGGTTTGCTCAGCAATGGCAAATGACTATTTTCCAAGACTTGTGAAACATGCCACTGCGTTTATATTCCAGCCCCTGAACTGTTAAAACCCCACATTCTCATAGGTGTTTTAAATGTAATGCATTTCCTGATACCATTTATAAATGTCCAGTGGATAGAATTTTATTATTTTTTTAATTTCCTTCATCTGATCTGGGTCTTTGATAAATACTACAGACAAACTGAGTGCTGTAGGATCAATCTTGACAGTTCTTCAATAAAAGGCTGTGTGGTTCTTCGTCAGTGTCTTCCTTTCAGTGACAGCTGCTTTGTTCTTTTTCAGTCAGATTTTCTAGTTAACACATCAAAAGTGTATCTGTGTACACGAAGTACTGAGAAAACAGTTCAAAGAGGCAGGAGATTCACTTTTAACTCTTCACTGCATCTCCCTGCACTTGTCACAGAAGATAGCTTATACAGAAAGCTTCAGAGCAGGGTGAGGAGTTCACCAAAGAGCACTGTGAAGTACAGCACATGTGGATTAGTCTTAATGCACAAATTGGTCAGTCAATCCACTTACCATCCCAAATTAGCTTTCTTTCATGCCAAGCCATTAAGCGATAAGAAGTTTTCAAGTTTAGGCAGCAAAAGCCTCACATCGGACACAGATAAAGCCATATGCTTGATCAAGCACTGAAGTTCTGTCTGATGGTTCTTGTTGTGGTGTCAATACCTTAAAACTAATTAAACTGAGTTCAGTGTTCAGTTTAAACTCATTTCTTTGGAGAGTTGCCATCAGTTTCGAAACTAAGCTAAACAGTAAGGACAAGCAACTGCTTTGTATATCTCTTCTCTTATCTACTGTAGCTGAAAACTTATTTCTGACTACATTTTTATTGTCCATGCTTCACGCACCAGCTCAGCAACATAGCACAAAACTTGGAATGCTTTCTGCTTCTTTATGGCTTTTTATGGCTTTATTAAGCATTGCTCAGGTAAGAAGCCAGGTCAGCACACCAAAGTGTTAGCTCAGGAGAGCATATTCCAAGCATTGTATCCCAGTCTGAGCAAGGTTTCAAACCCGTGCTAAAATCCAGTGATGTTAAGTCTTACAGGAAGGTCTATTTTTGAGTGCTCGTCCTCATGAGCTATCTCCTGAGTAAGACCAAGGAAAATAGCTGTGGTTAGCAGTGATGTAAGCTTTCTCCAGGATTTCTGTCAGCCTTACAGCACTACAACAGTCACAGTTGCAAACTGTTGCTTGTACCCTCAGGAAGCCTCGGCTAACTGGAGAGCCTGTTTGGAAGTGGGGCCTCCGTGGAGGCAGAATGACATTTCTAGCAAGCACGTGTGCCTGTCAGGTGAATCATTCACCTATCGTGTTACTCTACTTCAGGCCCACTCACTGGCTCACTGTGCTGTTAGGTCTCTGTCTCTCCCGTTTGGGGGCCAAGTCCTGTCTGGCAGGTGGGAATGGCAGTGACACCCCATAATGTGAGCACAGCAAATGGACCCACTTCACAGCCTCATTGTCAATAGCCAGGGAGGAAACACATTCCCTCCCAACTTGAGTTTCTCCTTTCTCTTTTTATTGCTTCCTTCATTTCTCTTATTTCACTGTTTCTTTCTTGTTTTAGTTGCACAGCAGTCCAGAGTATCCATGTGCCTCCATAACCAAGAGCTACGCTTTGTATCTTAAGCACTGGTGGGAAGCAAGAAGAGACTTCATTATCTCAACAGTGCCAGGACGTAGGAGTTGAGCAGTGACCTCGTCTTTCCCTCCTTCCATTCTTCACCCTGTGCTCCTCCAACCCTTGTGTGGTCTATGTCTGCAGGTACAGCGTCTGGCAGTGAAATTTCCTGTGTTATCCAGACCTTGCCTGTGAAGTGTGAGTTGTTAAAGGCACACAGGACCTGTATTTGTTCAGAGGCGGCTGTGTTCTCCTTAGCTCAGCACTACCCATCAGCTCACACTGACACGTCCTCTGTTTGACTCCTGCAGATAATGGAGACCAGAAACACACATCTTCCTGGAACGAGCCCCACCAGACAAGCTCTCCTCAGGCTGCCATTGTTGTACCCTCCTGCGGTATGTACACCCTCAGACATGAGGCGACAGAGCATGTGGGAAGATAACATCAAAGCAAGTGCTTGTAACAGACCCTTCCTCGGGTCCTGTCATCTCAGGAGTGGGCTGGATACCCTGGTGGCAAAATCACCACATTTCCACAGAATGGGATTTACACAATCTGGGGACGTTGTGTAGCAATCGTGGTAGAAACCATCAAAGGGAGGACAGCTGGTTACAGGAACAGATAAGGAGGTATGTACCACAGAATGAGGATTCTTCCAAGAAAACAAGGGGGAGCTGATGATTTATGTGTGGTGGAAATTAGTCATCATTAAAACAGATGGGTTAGAGGAATGACAAGGGGAATTCAGTCTTAGGGTAGACTCCTGGGAGATGAAGAATGAGTCCAGCAGACGTTCTCCAGGAGAAGCACAAAACTACGCTAGGCTCCTCTTGGGTACAGAGGCAGCAGAGACACGTGCTTCTGGACTGTAACACCTGTGAACATCCAATTGCTCTGCAAACACCAGTGAACAGTGCACCATTGCCTGGCAGGAATCTCTATCCCTGTGTCTGCCCTTTTTTAGAGCTGTAAATGCATCTTTTGAGTGACTGGAAAACAGCAGGTGTTATAAATAAGTTAAATATTTAAAAATGCCCAATGGAATAGAATACTCCCTTTGGGTAGCTGGATATATGTTTATGTGTATTTGTTTTGCAGAAAGATGGCTTTGCAGCTAGCTGATGAAGGACGCAGAGTACAGGGCAGCTCCCTTCCAGTCAACGTGTGTGGGTGCGAGAAAGAGGTGCTGGAGCAATCAGGTCTATCACTTTGTCCTCCTCTGGTCATTCCTGTGAGATCCCATTTCCAAAACACTGGGAATTGTCCAGCAAGTTTACGTCAACTTGGTTTCTTGCACTTCTACCTCTGTCTTTCCTCCCTCGCACCACACCAGCTGAGATAGAAAATCTTCAGCACTGGCTCTATTTTAGCCAAATCTCTAAATTCTTTTTCCATGCTGGAAAACATCAGTGGGAATAGTAGCATTAGTTTCAGCCCTCTGGTATTAGCAGTAGTGAGTGAAGGATCTGAAAAAATGTGTTTTATATACTGTCAGCCAGGTAGAAAGGTGGCAAAAGGAGTGCATAGAAAAAAATCTGCATTTATTTGTCAATATCAGAGTGTGCACTGTCAGTAACCTCTGGCTTACATTGTTTTATCATGTCAATATTTCATAGCATCATAATGCTATTATACGGCTGACTAATGGGAATGGCTATTAGCAGTGTTGATGTAGTTTGAAAATAGCAATCCATATTTTATGGACCAGAAAGAGACCAAGCCTTTACCTTAGACCTTAGCAAGCATAAAAAGGGAGATAATGTAAATGAAATTTACCTTCTCATTTCCATCTTCCCCCAATTAGTTCATAATTCACATATTGTCCATCTGCTTTCATGCTTTGAATGCACTTACACAAATTAAAATATCCTGAGGAGGTCTGTTGAAAACTCAACCTTTTCTAGCTTGAGGTAACACAGACAGCTCTGTCTCAGCCTGAGAGCTTTACTAAATCACAGCTGTCCTTTATATTGTGGGCTAGGCAGTATTTTGAATGATGTATTTAAGTTAGCAAATAAGTATATGGATCATTACTGCAGGGTCTCTTGACAGGGAGAAACAGGAGACCGTGACTCCACAAGTTCTCAGCCATTGACCATAATATCTGTGACCATAGCCAGGCTTGGTGTAGATGTAGTAGTTTAATTGTGAATGCACATGACCCAGTCCTTACCGTGAGGGAATACATGCTGATGGACTGATCCATTGGCTTGAACCCTGGCCTCAGCACCCACCTGGTCTGAAATCCAGGGCTGCAAGCACGGACTCTTCCCCTTGGTGCTCACTGCAGTGCTGGACCTGCTTGTGCTGCTCCATCCCTGCTGCTCAGAGCATGGGTGGCAGATGAACTGTGCTGGTCCCTGAGCACTAGCAGAAGCTTGCATGCAACTATCTTCTCGACCAGGAGGAAGCACAGTCTTTTGACCCAGTAGGATGCAGAACTGGAGCTGTACAGTTCGTGGACAAGTATGCCTTTGGCCACAACCCTAACTGGAGCTGAGGTAGGAATGCAAGACAGATGTAACACATTGCGCATTGCATTGAATGGAAAGTCCTCACACAGCAGCTGAGACACTGTTAGTTCCATGGCACTAGGTTTAAAGACACTGGCCCTGTTTACCTGCCTGAGTATCCAAATATATTAAACACTTCTGGCTTAGCAGAGAGCCAGAGCAGGATAGCTCTGCCTGAAATCCCAGTTCCTTATACCTAAAACGCAGCTTCCCCTTACCTTCTAGGCCAGGAGAAGGCAGGCACATTGCTGCTGTGAATCTGTGAATTCACATGCTGGGGGCGGGGGGGCAAGAAAAAAAACCTATTAGGCTGTAATCGTCAATCTAACCTGCTCTAGACCTTCATGAAGTTAAGTCTATGACATTAAAAAGAGAAGAGTAATGAAAATTGCAAATGGCCTGTGAATAGCCTGGCTCTGAAAAGCTGCCATAATGTGGTTTTACACAGGCCAACTAAGTATACTTTAATAGTAACCTAATGGCGGAGCTGGAAATTAAATAGATTGTGTGTTAATTAGGTATTGGTTAATGCTATTATTTCACTTCATTTTTCCACCCCTGAGAACTGGAAATCCACCCTAGTGCTGAGAGGCTGAAGTTCTCCCAGGCAGCACAGACCTGAAGAAGACCCTATACATGCATCACTTATGCCACTTACACCCTGTTGAAGCTTTCAGAGTGTGTCATAAGCACATTTACTCAGTGAGAACGGCTGGAATAACACACTGAACTTTGGTACTTCAACAAATAGCAGCATATTATTTGTACATTATGAACTTGTTTCTAAGAAAAAATTCTCCTCAAGATAGAAGTTTATCAGTAAAGTATTTAGAGAAGGTGATGGGAAGCTTTCATCAGGACATCCCGTTAAGGTGTTTTACATTTCTTACCTTGGCCTTTATTGTCCTCATTACACATTATGCATTATTTATTAAAAATGCTGCGCACACAGCAGTGGGCAGCAAATTGCCCTTTAAACTAAGTATTAATGAGCAAGTGTGAAAACTTCCCGAGAAGGGGAAGATTTGAAAACCCAGTGGTCAGGCTGCAGCATCCGAGAGAGCCAGGTGTGCTGTGAAAGTTCATTGAACAGTTACGGACATGACGTCAACTCTTCATGTGAATGCAGTGCGTGGTCAGTGCTGAGGTAGGCTTGCTTGAAAGAGTGGTAAAGTAGCTTAAATTAGTGAAAACTGAATTTATCTCAAGGCTTCTTCAAACTTCTTTCTTGTGCTCCCCTTTGGATTAAGGCACTAACAATACACAGCATTTTTTTTTGGCACAGTCATTGATGATCCAGCAATGGGAGTGAGATACACTACATTGTGGCAACAGTCAGTTGTAGAATGAAAAGGAGAGGAATGTAAAAGGTAACTAAGTTAAAAAAAAGTCTAATGTATTTGAGTCAGCGTTATAGGTGCTTAAAAATGACATAATTTTCCAGTGCGATTTTGAAAAAAAGCTGGTTTTTTTATTGTGCTGGTTATGAGCAAAACTTGTTTCTTTTTCTATTTTTTTTTCTTTTTTTTGGTAGTCATGTCATGTTTAAGAGCCTACACTTTCAGAAACAATTGGCATGCCCTCACCTGTCCTTTGGGACGCTTTATTAGCTCCTGATTCACAGTGAGCCCAAGCCTTTGCTCTCTGGCAATCAATTCTCTTGGGCAGCCACCCAAAAAGAGCAACTAAACCCAGAAATCCTTTTCTGAGATTCAGAGCAGTGTGCAGTTCATACCATCAGTCGTGCTAGGATGGGCTTTAGCATTCCTCTAATGCCTGCATGGAGGTGCTGCCCACACCCCAACTCCCACTCCCCCCCCCCCCAGAAGTAACATGGGGTCCCACATAAGTGGCCAGGACTTTATGAATCACTGACATGATTCTTCACCCCTCTGGGATCTTATCCAGCCTGAACACTTGTAGGAGTAGGTTTACAGGGTTGGGAGACCGCATGATTTTCTCCCTTGACTGTTTTACTGTTAGCCTCACTTAAACATTGTGTCCTATGGAATCTATGTGACTGGAGTTTATATCCTTCCTAAACTTTATAAAAACATCCTCTGCATACCTTGAACTTTTAGTATCATGGCACTTGCCAAGTTAATTTTCAGTTTTGTCTTTGTTTACTCCTGCCTTAACATTTCCCAGCCCCTGCCCTGGCACAGCTACAAGTCCTCTGTTTCAAAGTCTGCCCTATTAGAGACCAACAGCCACTTATCAGAGCAAGAAGGGAAGAACCCGGTCTTCAGTAATTAATGTAGAAACCATCAGATCATAAAAGACCCCAGGCTATGGAGGCCTAATTTTGTGAGTCAAAATGACCTGTAAGAGCTGCCGTGGAGCTACATGCAGTAATCTTTACAGTAGGTCAAACCAAGAAAGCAGGCCAAAGGAAATACCTCCTCCTTGCTCGTGTTCTTTACGGGCTGGCGCATGTCTTATATTTTAAGATATTTCAAGCACTTTCTGCTCTAATTATGTACAATGGTCTCTTCCTCCCACCTCTCTTTTAAAATAATTTGCTAAGATCTTTCTTTCAGGGATGTCTTTTGGCAATGGGCTTTGTCAGCTGCCTACTATGCAGTGTTTCTGTTTTATTCCAAACTAGCACTGCTCTATTAACGCAACAATATTGTTTTTCCTCCCTCTCAACTAGTTGGGTTGGAATGCTGCAGGATAAGTGTCCTCATCATAGAGTGAGGTTTAAAAGCATATGATTTAGTCTAGGAAATTTAAGTGGAAATATTTTAGGGCAATGTTTTCATGTTTCTGGTAGTTAAAATGAAATGGGAAGCATTAGCTTGGAGAGCTGAGCACAAATCAAGCACTTATTAAACACAGACAAATTATTACCCCAGGTCAGTGAAACACAAATAGTAAGTTGGGTCTTCTTTTGGTTTTGTTTTTATTTTCTTTAAGGAAATTGTAAATATGAACTTTTAATCCAATATTTGTTGGCCTTGGTTTCTTCAAAATATATAGTTTCCAAATCAGAATTTAAACATTTATGCAGTAGCACATATTCCTGTTACAGCTAATATAAGTAATATATTTATCTTTCAAAGCAGCAATATCTTTCAAAGCAGCAATATTTTTTCACTCAACCTTGACTTGTACATTTAAATATGTGGTTAAGAAGTGGTGCTATCTAGAAGTTGTTGTCACTTATTTCTATGTACAAATCAAGATAATTCAGACTGCTCTTTTAAGAGGTAGCATTTTTATTTCTGTGCTTCAGCTGATCAAGCAGATTATGGTGGTTTATTGTCAGTTTTCATTTTCCTTCCTTGTGTCCTTAGACACATTTCCATATGTACCTTCCAAAATGAGGAGGTGAATTTCCAGTGCTGGTGGAATTGGTGGGAAAAAGTTTAATGATAAATTATGCTTTTCTCTGTAAAAATCCAGGATAAGATTTTCATGCACATGAAGCATCACTGCTTGCATCATTTGCACACTTTAAAGGGCATATGATGGATGTATATTAAGAAGAGCATGAGAGGGATTTAGGGTAACTGAGACTCTTGTCCTTATCTCTGAGTAGGTGGAAACATCTGTTTCTGTAGGACATTTTTGATAGATCCCTGGCATGCTCTTGTCTAGTATCAAACCCAGTACAGTTACAGCTGTTTACTCCTGCAGAGGAAGTGATCCCGAGACCCTTCCAGTTCTTACTTCTTGAGTTTCTAATCCTCAGTTTTGCTTTGGCACTGAATTTTCTTTTATTTAGACAGAATCCCTAGATGCAGTGAGTTTTACCTTATTGTTCTAGTGCTCAAGGGATAACTTTTCCCCTGAGGAAGCCTTTCCTCTATCAATTTTTCTTCCTTTTCTTTGTTTTTCAGCCAGCTGTATAGCAAAAGCAGCTGGCAAATGAAGTATTTATTCCCCTCTGCAATAGGCCACTAGTGCCTGCATTGGTATCTTAGTAAATGAGCCCCTGCCAGAGGCCATGAGCTCACTGCCTGGGGAAAGGCAGTGCTACAGCAGATGACTAGCTGGGTACATGAGAGGGAAACATGCCACATGGCACCTTTGTCCTGGGGAAGCAGTTTTGTCCTCTTTTGGGAGAAGGCAATGTTGGTTTCCTTCCATCCTGCTAAGGAGGTTCAAGCTGGCTCTGAGAAACAGTACAATCAGATCCTAAAGAGGTTTCAGAATTGATCCTTGGCCTTATTGCCCCATAGCAGACTATGCATAAAGTCTCATTTTCTGAGGTGCTGGTTTGTAAAGGCAGCTCCCACTGGTTTTCACTGAAGTTTTGAGTCTTTATCCCACCAGTCAGTCCAAAAAGAATTTCATGGGCTGCAGACTCTGTAGCTGCACCTCAGTCATTATATCTTAAGCTTTTTGTCCAGGAGGACAGTGGTGGAAGAGTCCTCCCTTCCTCCGTTTCAAAAAGGAAAGTCTCATAAACCAGAATTGCAAAAGAAGTGTGATTTTGTCAATAAAATGGCCTTTGGGATGACAATGGAAAAAGTTAAAAAACTTGAAGTTGAGAGAAAAGCTTAATACAGTTGCACTGACTTTGCATATACTTTGAATGAGCCATCACTGTGTCAGTCAAGTGTCTAAGACTGAGCAATCTCACAACGTCAATGCAAGCTCTGTGAGAAAATCAGTGGCTGAGTTCCTATTAATATTTGGAATCTCTATTTTCTTAGCCTCTTAATGCTATTTTCATATCTTTTGAATATTCATTAATGCATGTGAGAAATATTGCTGCTCTTCTGCAGTCTTGTTTTCTGCATTAGAACTTGTGTGACAGTAACAGTTTTTTATGAACCCACTTGCTGTCTCCTTTTTGCACAAGGGTGCCTTGAAAAGATCTCTGATCAGCTCTGTGCATGTATATTAAAAGAACAAAATGTTCCCTCTGTGGTGAAACTCCCTGTGGTTTCTGAACTTGTCATCGCCGCCTCTTGCTTGCTTGGGCCTAGCAGAAGAGCAACCTTGGACCAATTTGAAAAAGCTTGAGTGCTGGTGCAGGCAGACTTCTCTCTGCTCCTGCACAGACACCAGCCTGACCTAAATGCTTGCAATAACTTAATGCATAAACCCAATCACCTGGAATTATCTGACTTCTCCCATAATTTTGTAAACTATAAGGGGACTTATCAATGGCCTTAAAATCATTATCCAATGCCCCATTAATTCTCCCTGCAGCTGAGTTATAAGATGGGAAATAAGAGTCGGCAAGCAGAGAATATCATTCCTCGGCATGGTATAGCCATCTACTGTACCAAAAGAGCAGAAGGTGAAGCAACAGCGGGTTTCTGGAGATAATGCCTGCACATCAGCATTAGGCAATAATGGAGAATGTATTCCTCATCCTTCTTCTCTCCCAGACAGTTAGAGGTGATATATCTTTTGGCACTGTCAGCCTAATCTAGGTCAGTCCTATTGTCAGGCTCCTCAAATAGTACCTGTCCACAGTTAAAATTTATGTTGGAAAAGCATTAATGCAAGCTTTTAATAAGATGAAGAATTTAACAGTATGCTGTTATCTGGAGATGATATATTTTATATACAGGAGACATATTTAATTAGCTTTGGAATAGTCGAAGTGGTTCATGCACAGGCAGGCATAGCTGTACCTCCACTCCTTCCCTCCTGTAATTAGAGACAGCAAATGCAAAGCACATATTAACTTTTCTGGTGGCTGAGCTGCTTTGCATAGACCTTCATACACACTGCTGCTCAAATATAAATTAGCCCTTACAAAGCACGCCTGGTGGATAAATAAAAAGGAGGAAAAGGACTTCCTGAAGCTTTGCTGTTAGGTACCCTTAGCAAGGGAGGAGGGCAGGAGCTGCATGACCTGTGAAACACTCAGGTCTGCAGGGAAGAGGATGACCCTAAGAGAGGGGTGAGGTGCTCCAAGTTCATTCAAGGCCTTCCCTGCACTCAGGGCTACCTCTACAGACAAATGTTTCTCAGATATCACTTGATGTTGTGGGCCCAGTGGGAATGCAGGGAGCTGGTTTGTCCCCACTCTTTGGGAACCCTCCATTTCCTCCTGCTCCATCTGTTTTAGAGTAATGATGTTCAGGCACCCATCAGAAGTGAGTGGACTGCCCCCCTGTTGCCTGAGGGGAATGCTCTAGAGACAGCTGTGTGAGTGAAGTCAATGACACCGTTGACTGGAGCTACTGTTGATGATCAGGTCATTACAAATAACACTTCAGCTGAACCTATTTCTCTCTCAGCTCTCATTTCTTTCTCTCTGTGTGTGCCAGAGCCTGTCAGGAAAACACACATTTTTCTGCTGTGTACCCCTGGAGAACCCAGAGCAGTGGCCAAGGACATGCTTGAAACCCTGTGAGCCTTTCTGCTTTTCAGGTACAGCATATGCAAAGGCTTTCCTCTGGATTATGGCTCACCTGTGCATCCAAGTGTAAGTCCACAAGAGTAAGAAGGTTGCAGGAATGTGGTGCTAAATGATACTACACTTGGTTTCTCCTCCCTTATCTTTTCCTGCCAAGAGGTGGTAGATACTTTTTGCTAACAAGATGACATTTCTTTGAGCCATATTCAGCCTGCTCACTCCATGAGCATTGCCCAGGTATCAGCGTGCTCTGTACCATCATGGATGAGGTCACGTCTGTCAGCTCATAGCTTAGAGACTATTCCATTGGAACCCCATAGCAGTGTGACAGCCAAGGTAAGCACAGCTCTGCTGTGACCTTTATCTTTGGACAGCTTCCCGAGAAGACTTTAAACACTGTGTGGGGAAAACTTATTTGTTTTTTCATGCCAAAACAACTTTTAAGGATCGGTGATAAACAGCAAGTCTGCTTCAGAGGAGTCACATTTATTAATGCATAGCAATGAAAGAGCTGTGAAAAGTCAAGGAAAATGCTTTAGTCCTCTCATAATGATGATGCATCTGAGGTTAAATAGACAAACATGTTTTATAAATACAGTCTTCAAGACTTTTAAGGCTTTTCTCCAGGCTGAAAATATACAAGAAATCACCATAAACTAACTAAGTTTAAATGGCTTCTGTTAAAAAAAAAAAAAATTCACTATTAATAAGTTGTTGAATAACAGGCATTTAAAGAAAGACATAAGTATGATATTAAATAGATAAATGTAAAATAATCTGTGTGCATTTAAATGTGAAGATCACATTAGGAGTAGAAAATTACAAAAATTTAAATACTGTAGGAGGTTGTTATGTAGGTAGTCTATAAAAAACAGGCAATTTGGAATTCCTCTAAAGAACATAAACCCTAGATAGAGCTGCTAGTTCCTTTGATAAAGACAGGTCTCAAGCTGAAGGTTTGATGTTTAAAACCCCCAAAAGGTGTCTGAGCTATCTTTTTCTAAGGGATTATATAAGATAAAAGCTTGCACTGTAAGTCCCTATTTTAAGAAACAGAGTTGCTAGGAAGTTGCTAATACGAAAAGGCTAATTGTGCATGCAATAAAAGTATCACTCCATTCACAAAATAAAGTGCTAATGTTTTAATAAGTGCTGAAAATTGTCTGCTGAGGACCTGCTGCAGGATATATGTCATTCAGGGGCTGCTGCCTCATCCCCCAAGCACCGTGGCTGCTTCTAGCCCAGCTTCAGCACCAGGATGTCCCATGAACATCGTGGAAGTGCTGCTGTCACAGCAATGTTGAGGGAGTAAGAGGGTGACATATCTAGGATTTGTACAGTTCAGTCTTTTAAAACTGTTCACATTTCAATTACCTTCTTCTGTTATTCAGTTCATCATGTTTTCTTTCACTTCCAACCTCCAGTTTCTCCCCCAGAATTTCCCATTTGCTTGCATCAAATAGTTTGTTTGCTCTGGGATATTTTCTCTTTCGGATGTCGGGATGCAGGAGTCCAAGATACAATGCAGTTGCTGAACACTCCCTTTACTGTCAGTGAAATGAGACTTGCATCTCTTGTTTAACATGTTTCATATCTTAGAAGGGTTTCATCCCCTTTTGGTTGTGCCTACCTCTTTCTGTGATTACAAGTGCAGACCTGGGCTGCTAATTTAAATGTTGCAATTAGTTGAATTTCTACAGTTTGGTGATCTTAATTGAAGTTTCAGGGGCTGTATCCAAAGCTGGTGTGAAATGTCATTCCACCGTTGGATTTGCTGATTTATGTGAGCTAGATCTAGAAGGAAGCATGTATTTTAATGTATAATGAAGGAAAAGAGCTCTGAGCACCACTGGGACAGTGGGGACCCTATACTCAGCATTACCGCTTGGCCCCATGGCACAGGGTGAGCCCTTCTCCTTTCCTCTCTTCCTGGTCTGATGGAGTCATCTCATTCATACCATGCAGTCATGCATTCCCACCCATGGCATTTTGAGGGCTCATTTTAATCATCAGGGTCTTGTATTCTCTGTGTACAAGAACCTGTACCAGAATTAGGACTCAGATCTTCAGCTGATGTAAATCGGCATCACTCCATTATGTGGCTACCTCAATGCTATCAGTGTAGCTGTGTTGATTTACAGCAGCTGAGCTACCTTTTATTAAAACATTCTTGATCTGTAAAATAAAGTTGCGAATAAGATGATGGTGACAGAGGGGGGTAGCCTGCTTTGTAGTACCTTCTTCACTAACATTATAAATGATATGGAAATGCAGTTGATGTTTTGCCTTTAAAATATTAGTCAAATCATTGTGTCAACACATATTTTTTTTTAATACACATCCTCCCTGACAGATTTTACACTTAATCTTGGAGTCTATAAGCAGCTCAAGAGCATCACTTTCTGCAATGACTCCTGCATCAAGGTCTCCTTTTCTGTTATATTCAGCTTGCATCTGTTTAAACACAAGATACGAGATAGATGATAGTGCCAAGCTTAAACATACATCATCAGGACTCTGATGTGAGGCTCTGGAAATGGCAGGCCAGATGGTGTAACACAAAACTCAGACATCACAGTTTGTCATGCCGTGCTCCAGTCCACCGTACTAAAAATGGACTTCCCTGCGCACTTAGTCAATCATCTCTCTGGTGACCAGAAAGCAGGGGTCAAAACATGAGATGTCATGAAACAAAGGTTGTGGTCCTACTCGGCAGCTGTTCAGCCCTCTAAATCTGGACATCGTCCTTGCTAGCTACAGACATGAAATTAATAGTGGAAGGAGATTATTCCAGATGATCTTACTGGGTCAGAACAATCACTCTAAATTTTCATCTTTATTAACATAAAAGAAAATGTGTTTACTAATTTTGTAGAACAAAGCCAAGAATATAAAGACCCATCTGGAATAATGTAGTATTAGAGAACTGGGCTTTTTGGAGGACATTAGAGAGTTCAATATACAAATAAGTTCCTGTGATGTTTTCTGTATGGGAACTATGTAAATGCCATCCAGAGAAAAAAATTAGCAACTACCTCACTATATTTATGGGAGAGGAGTTAATCAGAGAGAAGAGAGGAGTGGCAAAACCAGAAGATACTGATTTGGATGAAAGGGTTTGGCATTAATTTTGATTTATGATATGCAACTGCATTTGAAATATGGCCACCGTTACGTTTTTTACTTGCTGACCTGAAAGCTATATTCAGAAACTAGTCCTGCTGCCGTACAGGACTGAAGATTGTAAGCAACTGTTAGGAGTAATTGTAGCTCACATTCGTTATTAACAAATTAATCAATCGATCAATCAAAAATTGACTTTTTTTAACCAATTTTTGATTAATACTAAAAATATTTATATTTGGAGGATAATTCATCCCAGGTTACTTGAATTTTCTGTGTGTGCAATTTCAGTGCAACCTGACAATTTGATTCTTTGAAATAATTTGAAAGCAGCCAGCAGTAAAGGTCCTTTGCTCCACTTGTGTAGCAGTGCAAATCGCGCAATAACACAGTAGTGAACTGAGCTTTCTGGTGCTAAAGGCAAGCAAGGAAAGGAAAGAAACTGCAGCTTGCATCAGCAGATCAAACACCTCACAAGCCCACTGAATTTGAAATGCTGCCCCTAGTTATCAGAAGAATGTTTGTTATATTATGCAGGGCAGGTTTGTTTGCTAAACTCTGCCAGCTGTGGAAAAACATTGTATGTGGAATTTGTTTTGATTTAGCAAGGTAAGTTACTCCTTGCACTGTTGCACTTGACTTTGCGGTAGAAGAGAAGGTTTCTTCACTCATAAAATGCTCATCTCTATGACATTTTCTTTTATCAAGCAGCAACTTCAGCATGTGTGTGAGGAGTGGAAAGCATTCAAATAAAACACATGAACACTTAAAAAAATTGGCTTCAATTTACTATTCGTTCTCTATTTTCAAACTACCCTGAGCATGGATAGGGCTGAGTAAGAGGCCAATGTACTTTAAAGCTTGTTTACCAACACTGATCTGTGCACTATGAAATCCAGTTTAACCTGAAACAGGACTACAAGAAATTTCAATGATTTACCTGCTGTCTCCATGCAGAGGTTATACTTGCTCAGCTGGGTACATTCTTTGAACAAGGCAAAGGACACACTGGCACAGAAAAATACTGTCCCACTTGAAACAGAGTTATTTCATGGATACAGGTAAGTGGAACTGGTTTTAATTCTTTACTTCACAAGGAATAGATGATTATTTGCTTTCTAAAAAGAGATTTTTGAAAGCACATGTTGACAGTACAGTTGTTGGAATAGGCCAACAAACGTAGAATCAGGCTGTTTTGGAAGCGTAGAGTTAAACTGAATTGTATTTATGGGAGCAAAACACCACAAGCCCATTGGTATTTTATAGAGCTTTGATTTGATAGGTTACTGATTTTGGCTTTGGGGGATATAGCCCCTATTGAGAAAGCACCAAACTTACACTGAATAAAATTGTCAAAAGCCTTAAAACCAGTAGTGAGGGACTGGCTAGATCTAACTGCACTGCTTCAAATGGCATGGGGAAGATATGCCTTATTGCCTTCAGACCTCTGGAAGCAGTTATGTGTATTAAATACTGGAATAACTTGATATTTTAAAAGCTTATACGCTCATCCAAGTAAAATGGGTTTAGAAGACTGCTGGGAGTTTCATTATTTTACGACTAAATCGATACCCAGATTTATGCCTTTTGGACATAGAAACTTGAATTTAATTGAGAAAATGGATCTAATGAGGATAGACATTTTTAATGCAGGTGCCCTTGTTTAAAAACACACATGCACACAATTCTATACCACATGAGAAAAAAAAAAAGAGCAGCTAAGTTTTAAGGGTTGTATATACCCACCCAAGAGGGTGACACCCCTAAAATACTGGAGAATAGACAATGGCCAAAAAATTATGGTATTTCTGAACACCTGAGAAACCAAAGGATTTTTTGTTGCAAAATTAATTTGTTAACACAGAAATGCACATTATTTTCCTACTGACTAGTGTAAGTAATGGCCAGATGACAATAACCTGGCCGTAAAAATCAGCACTGCTACTGATTCAAGTGCAGTATCGGTATTTCCTACTCCCCCATTCTCTGGCAAACGTGTGATATTTATGGTACACTATTTCTAATATAAGCTATTATCTATAGTGAAGGAAATCAGAAGGAATCTGTATTTAATATATTTAGCTAAATTCTGTTCCCTGTACGGAATCAATTTTTAAAAAAGCCCCAGACAAGTATGTATGCATGTGCTTAATTTTATTCCCGTCTCCAAGACCAACTTTAGACCACATGCTTTGCCAAATCGAAAGCAAAATGAAGAGTAACCCCATTGACTTCAGTGAAATAACTTGTGATTCAGTCCAATATATTTGTCTCAGTATGTGTTTCATTGGCTATAATAGGCTGAAACTATTTATGACACAAATTTCCTGGACTTTTACAGGCACAGTTAGCACTCTGAAGGGCAGAAGAAAACTAGTAGGGAAAGCTAACAAGTATAGAAACGTAGATGGAGAAGTCATTAACATTTCATTTCTTCTATACATATACTCACACACACACACAAATGACTCTCCGCTGGGAACGTACACATCTTGAAGATTTAAATTACACACTGAGAATAGGTTTATGTTGCAATGTACTGCAAGAAATTTTCAAGTTTATAGTTGGCAAGAAATTAGCATTTACTATATAGAGAGACAACATGATGGAGTATATTTTGCTTTTTATGCTAAACTTCCATTGATTGCCATGGGAATATTCTATGTGTGGAAAGGCAGTAGGAGCTGTGCCTTTAACAGTAAACAACAGTGATAGTCAGTGATGTTTCTGTCTGCACTGAAATAAAGTGCTAATAAAAAAAATCTGTGTTCTTATTGTTTAAAAGCCACAGTCGATAGATTTTTGTTTTCCCTACTGACTTGAACAGTAAACTTCAGTAAACAAAGTCTGACGTGCCTATCTTATTAAATGTAATTTAAACGAGCACTCAGAAAAAAATCCCAAAGATGCCTTCAGTGAAAAGATGCAAGGGATGGGAATTGGAAAGCCTCAGCACTGCTTTTCCCCTGTAATTTCAGACGCAGTCCTTGAGTTTTCTGTTCCTTGCAGAAATATCATGGAGCCACGTTCTCACGAGGTGCCTGGGACAGGGTGAGGACAACTTGTAATGGTGCTTGGCATCATGCCCACCAGAGTTGCTGTGGCTGTGGGTCCCATGCTTTGGTGAGCTGTACCCAAACCAGGTCTGACCCCTGCAACACCCCGCCGCAGATCAGGAGCCTAAGCATGAGCTGCACAATTCCCCAATGCCTCCTCCCTCCCTCTGAACTCCCCTGCATACCAATCAATGTCTATTTTCCTTCCAATGCCAGCCAGGAATTTTAACGACTGTTAATGGGATTTATGCATAGGTTTCAAGGGTAAGGCAGACCCTGCAGTAGCACACGATGTGTACTCCACCTATTCAGCCAAACAGACCAAGCATCGCTTTTATTCGGCAGCCAGATTTGTCCCTGAAGTTAATGGCAGATTGGGGTGCAGGTATAAGCATGCACATAATGTGCAGAGCATCGGCTACAGCAGATAATGACAGGGAGAGGAGCCAGCAGTGTGCTTCTGCTGTGCTCACAATCATGCCTGGGGAAACGCTCCATGGTCCAGGGTGGCCAGAGCATCCACAAAGTGCAGCTGCAGATACTTCTGTAAATAGCTCCCAATAAAAGTAAGTCACCAGAATGAATAACTCCAGGCTGTGTGCTTTGTATCTATTACTGCTCACTGCGCTGATAGAAATTCCCCGGCAAGTCTTGTTTTATTCAGGCGAGCAGATTTCTACTAGAGTGAGTTAAGGGCATGACTGTCATGTACAGTGAGCTGGATTTTTGCATTGCTTTGCCCCAAGTAATCTTATAGGCAAGTGACTCCCCTGATGAGCTGATCAGATGTCCTGCACGATGCAAACTGTATAGCATTGCCCTGTGACTCCTGAGTGAAGTCTGTTGCTAATTCTGCAAGTGGTGTGCACAGGAGGAATTAGCTGCTTTTTAAAAATAGATTACTTCCCATGGCATTCCAGTATTTTTACTGAGTGTTTTTCGCACTAATTTCCTGTCTCACTGATACCAACATTTCTGAAGATTTATTTTTTTTTTTTTATAAACAACATACGATTGAAAAAAAGAGAAACCCTGGAAGAAAATCTGTACGGATAGTGCCAGGATCTCTGGAGCACTGGAAGTAGGAACGTTTTTCCGCATTGGTGCTGGTTCAAACTGGATCTCATTTTCCTGAAATGTGTGTATAAAGGAGGAACGCAGAGGAATGAAATCACTGTAATGGCTATTAAAATCTCTCAGGCTGATTGTGCCCCTAAGACGTTCTGCAAGGATCAGTTCAGCATCTTCATGTCAGGGACAGTTCTGAGGCAGAGAGCAGCATTTCCCAGTGAGGATACATCTCTGTGCAGGGGATACAGGAGCAGACCAAAGCCTAAACTTCTGCCATAACATCACCTCAATGAACCCACTCACAGCCTTTCTTAGAGTGGCAGTAAGATGTAATATACACATTGGAAACAAAGGCTACACTTTTGGCTGTTAGTAGCAGTTTGTAATGGGGTAGTCAGCATGACTCGGATGGTCCCATCCTTTTCACCCTTACAGCGATTACCCAAGAGAGGGCTATTCTCTCTTCAGAGAAGAAGGAGTCTTTCAGTGTTGCGATTAAATCTACCCAAACTACTTAAAAAAGAGTCTGCACTTTCATACTAGAGCAATTTGCATTAGGTTTTTGCCAAGATATCTTTTTTTTTCCGGGCATGTTTTTTTGCTTTATTCTGTACGTGAATAGAGTCCAGGTAAAATATTTTTAATTCATTTCAGACTGGATTAGTTATTGGAAAAAAAGAGATTTTTTTTTTTTCCTTGTTGTTACTTGATTTAATTAGTGCTCTGTTTTTAAAGTGGCAAGCCAAGCTTTGCCAAGTCTGGCTCTCTGACTCATGCTAGCAGGGTTTTATAGCCCCACCTGCATTTGAGAGAAGGAAAAAAGCCCCAAAGCTTTATTTTTAACTCCATGTACATACCTCGTCCATTCCATTACAACACACAAATCCCAGTTCACTTTTCCCTTTTTTTCCCTTTTTTTCCCCTCTTTTCCTACTTTCTTTTCATCTGTCAAGCCAGAGGCCTGCAGCTATAGCTGTGCTCTGCACTCCTGGACCATGTGGAGATGCTGATGGAGGCTGTGGGGCTGAGCATGTGGGTGTGCATGTGTGTGAAGAGCAGGCCCCAACCGCATAGCCCCTTTCCCACCTCACAGACCCTGAGGCAGGACTCCCTCCTTTGGGTCACCTGGAAACTTGGTATGAGCCTTTAATCCCCTTGGAAAAATGTCATATTTACCATTGCTGAGGCTTTTTTGCAGGAAGGGGCCTGTCGTGGTGAGTCTCTACAGTTTGAAAAGGTTTTGAGTAAAAAAGTTTTATTTGAATGAGGAAAACTGACCAGGTTTTGACATTTTAAAATTTTCCTTTTCCTTTAAAATTTTCCTTTCTTTATTCCTTGTGCTCACAGTGGTAGAAATTCTGTAAGGTAAAAAACTGAAGTAAAGGTTTCAAACTGAAATGAGTGATTTGTTTTAAGTCTGCTTTTTTTCCCAAAGGTCAGCTCAAAAAAGGTTTAATTTTTTAATCTCTCCTTTCTTTATCCTGAACAGAGGCAGAGATAAATACTGACATGTCACAACCTTTAACAAGGTGGAACAGCTCCATCTTCCCAGGCTCTCCACTGAACAACCCTCCTGGGAAGGTGCTGGGGTCTCTACTCCCTCCCTCCGTCCCTCCATGGGTACCAAACCCCCATGCTGGAGGATGGGGGGTGGAGATGGATGCTCCCAGGGGTGGCTGATTCCATCCTCCTGCACCTCTCAGGACCAGGATAACCTGGCACAGGGCTTGATTGTCAGTTCTCCCACCACCTTGTCTCATCCCATTGGCCTGCGAGGGTCCTGATCCCGCTCTTCCCAATGCCGCTGGCAACCTCCCCGCTGGCTTTGGCAGGAACAGGCCTTTCGCTGTTGATTTTTTCCCTGTCAATCAGTTACTTTGACATCTAAATGTCAAATGACACCACATGGCATTTTCTTTTTCTTTTCTTTTTCCTTTTTTTTTTTTTTTTCCTTGCTTGTAATTTAATTGCAAGCACAAAATGGTGGGTGCAGCGCGAAGGGTTTTGAGAGAATGTATCATTAGCAAATTCAATTAGCTGGCACTCGGGCTTGCTGGCATGGAGGGCTCTGACGGTGCCAGGGAGGCTGCTGCCATGCAGAGGGGGCCACGGCAGAGCAGCATCTCTCCCAGGCTTTCTGCCTCACCTCTTCTTCCTGCCCTTCAGGAGCAGGAGATCTGTCTTTCCTAAACAGCTCAGGATAAGAGGCTGTGCAGTCAAATTCTCCCTCTGCAATGATAATAATACAAGGGTCCGTCCTGCTTCCAGGAATTGTCTTATTGTACCAGCAAATCAGCGTTTCTTCAACTGTAACATCATTCCTGGAAATAGTGTTACATGACATGCCCTCGCTGCCTGTCTCAGTGTGAATGAGAATACAGCAAAGCTCATGTTTTCCATTGTTGAAATACTAGCATAAATCTTTCACTAATGCACTGCTGTCTTTTATTATAACAGTCACCGCAGCATAGAAAAGTACGTCAAATCTCTCCTTGTTGGTACAGTCAGTTGTTGGCATCGCCCTGACATGTTGTTTCTTTCCTTAAAATGGCTTTGTAAAGGGACTAAAATGAGTTGCTCAGCCTCTGGCAGCACCTTTGCATGTTTTGACAAATCTGAGGCTTCAATGTTGTATGTAAGAAGGTTCAAAACAGTGGGAAAACAGAGTTCTAATGATAGGTTTTGACAAGAGTCAGCCCCATGTCGGAAGTGACGGTCCCAGATCTCAGTATTGGGGCAGATTCTGCTCTGGTGCCTGCACAGCAAGAGGGAGGTGATGTGAGGGGTGATGGTAGGCACCCAGGGAGGGATGTCCCTTTGGTGGTGGGGTGGCAAGGAGCATCTGTCCTGTGCCTTCAGGATGCTTCTGCATCCTCTGCAACACCCATGGATGTGGAAGACCAGGTCCTCCCCAGCAGCAGTTAGCAGAGACCCTCACTCCAGTGTGTGGATGCCAAGTTGCAGGAGGCAAGGATAAGGCACAGCTGTGCTTAAATCAAAATCAGCTGTCCTTTGCAAAGGATAGATGTAGGCTGACCTCTGAAAGCAGCAATCTGGGACTTGCCTTTGCCTGTTTTTTTCTGACAGGAAGCTAAGGTCACTCAGAGATATGAAGGTACCTTTGTGCTTTGTGTTTCCCCTTCAAAACACTATCTCAAGTTGGAAGGGGAGCTAACAGTTGGAGACTTGAGGCTGGTTAAGCAAATAACTAGACAGAGAAATAGTAAAACCACACTGAAGTAAGGAGTTAATGACTGGCTGCCTGAACCCTAGAGCATCCTGCATCCCTCTGTTTGTGACTTCTCCCATCATTACTCTTGTGTTGTTTTTGTTACCTTAATATGTTGTAAGCTCTTCAAACAGGCTTATGCCTTCTTGGATGTCTGTGTGGCTCCCTGTGGATTTGAATGTTTCCCCAGTTGCAGAAATTACTGTTTTTCATGATAAAAGGCTTCAGTGCAGCACCAGGAGCTGGGCCTGCCTTGTAGCCAGGGGAAGAGCTGCTAAGGCAAAAGCACCCGGTGCTTCACCACAGGCTGCCAGGACCAGCCGGTGGGGAATGACCATGAGTAAAGGAAACAAAATACAGAGGGGGAAAAATTAACTGGGGTGTCTGTTAATCTGCAAAGTGCTTATCCTCACCACCCTTGCTCTGACCAATGGCTGGCTGGTGCCTTGCTGTCTCTTTTGCTCCATGCATGGTACAGGATGCTCCCATCACCATTCCAGCCAGGACAATGGCTTTCCTCTACTGCTTAAAGATCATTGTGTTTAAAATTGTTTCTTCTCTCTCTGCAACAGGCAAATGAAGCTCCTTTCAAACAAAAAAGAGCACAGCCCAATGGAGCTCCCTCCTTGGTTCACTTTCTCTCCAAGCTTTGCTCATTCTGGGCAAGAACAAATGTCTTATCTCTAGGACCTCCTCCTACATCTCAGACTGGGAAAAGCTGTTTCTCCTGAAGGCAAAGATTCTTTTTAGGTGTGGAGAAGTGCTTGTCTCATAGATCCATACAGGACAGTGTGGGCAGCAATGCCAAACTGGTGCAAAGCTCCAGTCCTCTTCAAAATGAAAGCAGCTCATATCCTGTGTTTCCCTGTTTCTCTGTTTCTTGGTTTCCAAACTACGTGATTCAGAAGTGGATGTCCCTTCAGAGCCCAAGGCAGCTGTGTAAAAGACACTTTAACATTTTTTCCAGATGGGGAAACTGAGGCAGGAGTCATGTGTGTGTCAGCAGGGTTGCAAATAGATTCTGTGGCAGGACTGGAATTAAATTGCACCTCAGATGAAAGTTTTTCCCCTTAGGGCATCAGACAGCCTAATCTCATCTCCTTGAGATGCAGCCATCTCAAAACTACTTCAGTTCCTTGGGAGCACGAGCTCTGCTCCAGCCCTTCTCCAAGGGCACTGGAGAAGGGACACCCCTGCTTCCCAGGGCCGCTGCTGATGCCCCCTGCGAAAGCCTGCAGAGCATTTGGCATAGGTGCAAACAAGCAGAAAGCGTTTGGCAAAGCTCCTTGGCATTTTTCATTTGATTTTTCCCCACTTTGCACAAGATGTTTTACAGCCTTTGTGAGCCCGTATAGATGCTGGTTTCTGGCATGTGGAGTGCTGGAGACTGCAGGCTGTTGCTGAAGCCTTGGGAGAGCAGCTGGCCTTTAAACCTAGCTTTATAGGAAGGAAACCTCTCTGGTCCCGCTGGAGGGATGTACGATCTTGTGACACTTAGTGGAAATAGAGCAGGTTTCGTCTGGTCAAAGGGAGAGTATTTCCAAGGAAACACAAGGGGTTCAGGAGTGTTCCAAAGCCAAGGCAAGGCAAAATACTTTCAGCCCAATTGTCTGGCTTTCCCAGGCTTCTTTTATGAGGAGGCCCTAAGATGTGAATGAGGAGTGATCTTGTTCAGCCTGAAAAATTAAATTAACACCAGTATGAAAAGGACTGAAGCCCAGAGAACCGCAAGTGCCTTATGCTTTTAACTGAAGGATGCAAAGGCTCAGCTCAAGATGTAACTGAGGTCCATTTGGGATAATGTATTTCATGCTTGCCTATGTGTAGAAAGTAATGTTAAGGTCCCTTTAGATGGATGCAAGACCTTTTTTTAGTACAATAAAGGAGAAAATGTTCTTTCTCTTCCTTCTCTTGTAGCACTTTATACCCTGTCCTGGGCCTTTTCCCCTCAGACCTGTCATTTCTCTCTCTTTTAGATAGGTTACTCCATCCCTCACAAGTCAGCCTGTCCTTCCTTTTCTTTCTGTTTCATTGCAGTTCACAGACAAAGTTCAACAAAAGCCTGTATCCCACCAGACAGGAACAAGCCTGGATTGTACCACCTCCTTTCTTGAAACTGATGCTCATGTTACTCTTTCTTGCCAGCAACTTTGGAGTTCATTTTGAGTCTCTGTACTTCTGGTTTGTGCCTTTTGTGCGTTTTGATCCCCTCTCTCTTTCCTGCTCCAACCCTGCACACCAGCTCATCCTCTCGCTGTTGGCATCCTTGGTACGTCACCTCTAGGGTTTCAGAGGGGTTGATAGAGAGTGACAAAACCTGGGTAACCTGGGTTGTGGATGGACGGCTGCAGTGCCTGCCAGCAGTAGCTGCTGTAGGTAAACCAGAGCACTGACATTTATATCACTCAAGTTGCCTTACTTCCATGAGTGAATCTCCCCAGAGTTGTTTCTCTAGGTGTGACTGTTTAGAGCACTGTCCTCCCTGTAAGTTAGATACTCTGCAGTAAAATAGACTCCAGCAACTTCATTGCTATATATAAAGTTTCCCTCGAACCTTTTTCAAATGAAGTCCTGTCTCCTCCCTAGGAAGCATCTGCTTCCCGTTGCCAAATTCTTCTGCGTTCCTGTCCCTTTGGTCGTGTTTTCTCTGAATCCTTTAAAAAATGTGCATTTTGGCTGCGCGGTCATGCCAAGGAGTGTGAGAGTTTGCACATTTCAAGCAGGGATTGGCCCGTCTCGAATTGGTGCATCCAGAGAACCTGTCACAAGTTCCTTGAAGCACTTCTGCCTTCTGTTGTGCTGGCACCGAGATGACGGGCGCTCATTTTGCATGTCTCGGCTCCGCGTTTGGCTGGTGAGGATATTTGCAAGGCTGGATATTTCTGGTTCTACTCCACAGAAGCCTTAAATGGAGTATTTGCTGTGCCCTGCCTTACAAAAAGGAGCCTAGTAATAAAACTTTGAAGGCTCCTGCTCAAAACCCTTATGTCAGACCTGCCTGGGTGGTGGTACGTCTCTCTCCCTGTTTGTTGAAGGAGTTTCTGTATTTTTTGGCTGTCACCACACTCTCTTAGCTCCTTTACTGATCTTCTCCCTTTGCCTTACCAATGGGTTCCATAGGGCTTAATAATGACATTTCTTCTTATACCATTCAAGCCATCTTCCACACATGGATTCAAAGGTTTGGAAGTGGCTTGAAAGTCAATTCGGACCATGTGTTGTTGGGCAGGACTGCACTGATGCTGTTCCCTACACACTGTAGGGCTGACAGCAGAAAGTGTTTACGGTCTGAAACACCAGAGCAGGTCCTTTTCCATGAAATGATGTCCTTGGGGCCTTAAAAGCTACATTTCTGCTCAGCCCCTTAAGACTTTCCCATAAGGTGGTGGCAGAAGGCGTCTGTGCTGACCGATTAGCAAACACCAGCAGCTGCAGATCAGTATCATGCAGCATGAGCCACATCCCTCGAGGTTACCAAACTTGAAGTGATAGCATATGGATGCAGGTCTATCACCTGCCTCATCTGTCAGCGGTGACTTAATTATCTGGCACCTGGAATCCTCTTACTGCCCAAACAGAAGTAAAAGGAATGACTGATTTAAAGCCTTCTTTCTCCAAGTAGGTGCTGATCTTGTGTTGCCAGGTAATTTTAATGGTGCCTTCTGACCTTAAGAGGGATGAATCTAAGTTAAATATCAGGCATTTGGATCTTGGCAAAGTTCAGATTTCCAAAATGAAGAAATACAAATAGCTAGAAAGGCGACGCTGTGCCTTCTCTGGATGGCTGAACAAGTGCCATTAGCGCTTGAGTGTATTCCCAACTAGATATAAAAGGAATCAGGAGTGTTAAGGAAAAACAGAGTAAAGTGAATGCCTATTACAGCTGTCGCAATAGGAAAGTTGCAACATTTGCTTGTAGGAAAAGATGCAGAAGCACACAGAGTACCTGTTAGTGTGAGCGAAGCCAGACTTGGGCAGGATTTCAAGTGTTACAGACACAATCCTGAAGGCTATATGCAGAGCAGCGTGACTTTTCCATGATGTTGGTTAAGAAGACGTGCCATTGCAGATTCTTTTTTTTTCTTTTTTCTTTTTTTTTCTTTTTTTTTTCTTTTAAGGCTGTTTAAGTTTCCTTGGGCCTTTATAGATTAGACACAGTTTAGCGGTGTTCAGTATGCCAGGGGACTGAACCAAGGGAACAGCGTCCTTGGCTGTGTTATAAACACAGCTTGTCCCTTGCCCCCCTCTCCCCCATCCCCGATTAGATTTCTAGCTGAGAAATAAAGTTCTTGGAGGAAAAAAATCCACCCTTGTTCCCTTTATTCTGCTTTCCTGTTTGCAGGGTGTATAGTCTTATACTTCTCCCTCTTTTGTCTTTAAAATTAGGAGCTCTCTGAGTCAGAAATAGTCTCCTCCCATAAAACACCGGTCATGACAGAGCCATTACAGACAAAGATTGGGGGTTTATTCTACCAGAGATTCTGGAGTTTGGGGAAAAACACCAGTTCAGATAGAAAATGAAAGAACTCATGCAGGATTGTCAAAGAAAAGTCATTCTGGAAAAAAAAACCAACAAACAAATGTAATTTTTCTATTCTAGTTCCTATTTCATATTTTAATGAAATGGATCAGATAGTTGACCTGAGTCTCAAGGACTTCTTAGTCTCCCAGGCAAGTTCCTGGGTCATTCTTCTTTCTGTGGGCTGCCAAAGCCCCCATGGAGCCCTCCAGGGAAATAAGCAGTGCCAAGCACTGCCTTGCCTGTGATGCTGCAAGGTCTGCTTTAGTGAATGATCACTCTGACATGAGCAACAGTATTACTGGTGAATTTCTGCTTAACTTTAGCTCTGATAATTATACAGCTTCTAAAGGTGTTAACAGAGAATGTTGGGTCTGGCTTTGTCTTAAGAAGGTATCTATCACAATTAATCTTTGCCCACTCTCTATCCTTTCTTGCTTCTTGGAACATAGAAACATTGCTATAAATGTCTGTGAGTCTAAATGTGGATTTCCACATACACATAAACGCGCAAGTGCACAAATGGGTGTTTCATCACATCATACCATAATATGTCATATAACTTCATATAATGTTGCATGTCTGCAATGAGAAGACACAGTCTTCCATCCTTATTAGTCAAAGTGAAGCATCGAAGGTTAACTTCTTTCTGTCTGAAATTTGCACGAAGTATGCTAGATCTGACTTTACTGTGCCATGATAAACTTTGCTTAGTGTGTCTTGTATAAAGGTAAAATACATTTTCCATGACTTAAACCTTTGTGGACCAGTGCTATGCTAAGGACAATTAGATTTAACTTCCCTGGAATCTCCAAAGGCATTTTAAAGGACTTGTTCTTTTGCTCCAACTCTAGGGCTCAGAGAGACTGAGACATTTTTGGAATAGGTTTTGATGGACTTACATGAAAATTTATATGACTAAGAATTGGATTTGTTCCTCTGGAATATTATGGATTATTTTTATGTTGGAATTACATAAGTGTGCAGAGCTGCATACAGTTGGCTTAATGTAGCTAAAAATATATCTCCTGATTTCCATTTGGAAAGGTAGCTGGATTTTTCCAGCTTTCCCTCTCAGTGATGACTTTATGGCGTGTATGGGTTATCGATTATAGGAAAAATTGAAATGCATAGTAAGATCAAGGGGTTTAAAATTAATTAATATTTGATTATATCTTTGAGAAGATTAATATTGATGCCTGTCCTTCTCCACTCCTCATTTTGAACAGAGTTGAAATCCCTTACAAATGAAACTTATTTCAGTGAGACCATATGGATTTAAATGAGGACAGGAGTGGGCAGTGTGTGATGGAGCAGAAATCTCCAAGAGCTGGGGCAAAGGCCCCACTGCTGCTTGTCCTGCTTTCCTACTCGTTGCCTCTGGTGCAGCAGAAATCACAAAGAATAGGGAGCCACTGAAGATCATGAGCTAGTAACAACTACCATCAGTTACATTACCCAAAGTTATCCCATCTCTTTCTGCTTCTTAGTCCTTTACATATCTCTATTTATGACTTTTTAAGACACTGCACTATGCAAAAAACACTTATTGGAGGGACATTTTTCTGACTATATTTTTGATGAAAAGTCTCTTGAAGTGCAGGGTGAGCTTTCCTGTTCCAAAAGAGAACAGATTAGAAAAAACTGATCCCTTTATTTTAAACGATTGACCATCCCATTTAACACCAGCCTTTGGCACATTTTGGTTCACCCTCCATGTAGAGCAAAAACATAGTACAACACACCCCAGAGGTTTTTAGCACCTGAAACTGTGGTTCTGTGTGTAGCTTTGCTGTTTCCTGAGTAGAAGAGCTTGTGTGTATGATGGCTGTATCGAGTGATTAGGCACATTGACTCTCTGAGAGGATGAATGATGCAAATACACTGCAATAAAGATGAACAAAGGGTGTCCCTGGAAATTAACTGCACACTTGTTATTTACCTAGAAGAAGTACAGTATAAAACTGATAAGCTAATAGGATGTTTCCATCAGATTTTTAAATGCTGTGTAAGATGGAATGTTTCACAACATAAAACCAACATTCTACTTTTGTTTTTCTTCCTCTGTCCCTACCCAGAATGTTTTCTAAAATGGACATGTCACTTTGGGTGTATAATCTCATCATATTTAGATTTGATCTAAATCCTGTCTTCTCTCAGCTGTGCTTGCTAATGGAATCACTCATGCTTTTTATACAGTTGATCTAATAATATTTCTTCAGTGCTCTCTGGCATTATTTTTTACTTTATAGAAATCATGGCAAAACTAACAATATAAATTGAGTCTGCATTTTAATGATATTGATGGTGATTTTCCTGTGCACTTGCATAAGGTAGGTTTTCATTTTTCTCTTTTTGTACCATGGTCATTTTGATGTACTGTGGCATGAGCAAGTGAATGACTTCAGTTGCAAGATTCTATAAAAAGGAAACAGATTTTTCCAATACACTTTGTAACTTAAACTGACATCAGCAGAATATCCATCAGACATCTTCATTGTTTGCTTTTTATTTTATTAGTAAGATGGTCTAGTGGCCTGTGAACTGGTCACTCTTCAATACAAAGACATTGTGGGCTCACCACTGGAAAGTACCAGGTCAGGTATTCTCACCATTCTCTGATTTGTTGATTCCTTGTATTTCAAATGGCGATCGGCGAATAGACAATTTTTATTTAGTGACAATACATTATTTTTTTCTGCATATAGCTTGAAAGAGGACAAATTATATACTTAAGAAGGTATCTACCACTCTCCATCCTTTCTTGTTTCTTGGAATATAGAGACAAGACAATAACAGCTACTGGTTCTGTTTCATTTTATGCTTGCACAACCTCCATGATTACTTTAATAGGTGTGTGGGACAAGAGCCACAATGAGTGAGTTTTCTCCTTATTTTAAAGGAGATATGAGATGCCAGTTACCACCTCAGGAGGGTGAAGCCCTTTACAGAAGCAGCAGATGCAGTTCAGCATCATTCTATTGTGCTTTGCTTCAACTTTTACCATGGAAGAGCTAGCTCTTAGGACAGAAAGTGCTCAGTTTATACTCAGACCTTGGCATTTTTCCTAAGGTACCAATTATAATGGTGTTTTTTGTGATAGGGGCACACATCCATTATGACTTGGCTTGCACCCACCAACTCATTTTTCACAGGCCATGGAACATGCATCAGATGGCAACAATTCCCATTGGTGAGCAATGTTAGGGAAGACTAGATTGTTGCCAGTGGAACAATGAGCTTCATAGAGCTGTTCCATTGTGCAATTATGTGAAGTATGCTAAGAGAAAGTGCAGTTTCTCAATAATTCCCTCCTTCTTTTTTTTTTTTTTTCCAAACCACAGGAATGATAGATTATTAATCATGATTAATACTCAGTTACTGTGAATTATAGTGGAGCAGTGCCTGGAAATCCCAGTCTGTTTGGTAAACTTCTTTCCTTGCATAATAGGGAACTTTTTTTGTATTTAAGACACCTCATATATATCTTGACATAGAGGAAGATTAAAGCAACAGAACCACCCATTTCATGTAACTAAAAGGAAAATTTAATAGATACATACATTCTTAGTCCATTACTGTTGAACTTTTTTTTTGGTACTGTACAAGCATAACAATATGAGAAATACAATTGCAAACATCTTAATTGTTCCCGTATTTTGCTTTCTTCCTGAGAACCAAACTCTTCCAGAGCTCAGGTGTAGCACTCAGCCTGAATCCTTAAGCAATGGAGTTAAGGCAGAGCTGTATGTTTTGACATTTCGAAGGTCTTGGTCATTCTGGTTGTGATTGCTTAGATGAGTATGAATGATCAAAATGCTCTAGGAAGCAGAGGAAAGTCAAAGCAGGCAATATAGTATGTTCCATCCCTGTAATTGGGGTGTACATGGGCTAATTTTTGTTAGCCCCGTATCTAAAATAACTCATAATGTGCATGGAGTGTAAGACACCAGAACAGCCTCATGGAAGGGCTCATGTTCAGTCAGAGAATTGCATTTCTTAGAGATAACTGGTCTTTAAACTTTTGGAAGCACCCTGAGGCCATTTGTATTCAGTCCTGTGTGTGCAGTACAATATTTAGCGAATGAAAATTTCTGCTGTAAAGAGTTTATGTCCTGATCTGTCCTGTGTCCTGAGAGCCCAGTGAAAGCAGGTAAACAGACATTTTCCTTTCAAGGATAAGACTGTTGGGTCATTTCCAAGAGGAGATCCTTAGAGAGCATCCCATGGTCCCTTCCTGTAAAAGGTAGCAATGTAGCTCTTCATTATGATCTCTGTCTCTCTCTTCCCCCAGCCAATCTGTCAGCGCATTTATGGTGCTGAGGAGAGGCGTCGTGTCGGAGCGATGTTCCCGTTTGCAAAACGGTAACTTCTATTTGTTGTTCTGGGGAGCTGGTTTCACACACTGTGGAGCTGACATCTCTCCGGGAGCACAGCTGAGTCCAACATGTTCGGAACAGCCATCCACCCAAACGCCTCCCACTCAAGCGCTCAGACCTTCCTTCCTTCCTTCCCGGTAAATAGAAAATACAGAGACAGACTTGAATTGTTTCAAATCATTTCTGTTTCACTGGAATGTCTACCCATGTTCAAATCTGATAAATGGGTATTTATCTGGCCCAGGAAGTCAGTTTAGTGTGGGAATAGGATGGCTCTACAAAGAGGAAACCAAGTTTCTAGAATAGTTAATGGAAAGGTCTGACTGGCTTTTTCTGTGTCAATGTTTTAAAGGGTTCCTGTGTGCCATGAAAATGCAATGTTGAAATCAACAGTTTTGTGACAGAAAACAAAGTCATCATAAGCTCTGCTTCTCCTACATTGTAGGTTTCATTGTTCATACAGAAGGCCTCTCAAAATCTCCTTCCTAAAACAGGAAACAGAGCAATGTGCCATTGTACACTTCAGGCAAGAAGATATTGCTGCATTATTTAGAACACCATCATTCCCTACAACAGCAGCTCTCAATATATCCCACAGCATGATTCAGTTTGTATTGTTGGGACATCCTGTCTAGCCACAGCTATGGCCGTGACCATTGTAATTCTCTTTTCAACCTTACCATGCCCTATAGTAGACATGACCTCTGTTTGCCAGCCTATGGATTATGGCATGGAAAAAAGCTCTTTTGAATAATGATTCCTAGGAAAAGAATTGAACACCTCCCACCCCCCCCCCCCAGATGTTTGTGCCAGGATTCCTTAATTCAGCTGCATAGCTGATATATGGAGACCTCACTTGCCATGGTTGATCCCAGAGTGGTCAGTATGTATTACCTTAAAGGCTCAGAGCTGGAAGGAGACATTCTGGTTTGCAAGACAAATTCCCTATCTCCGCATCCCTCAGTGGCAGCATTCTGAAATATGCCACCCTCTGGTTTCCTCTCTTGGGCTCCTTCCAGCCATTTGTATACGAAATCTACCCTTTTAGACAGCAGCATCAAGAACAAGAATGGACAGCATGCATTTCTATTGGTACTTCTCTATGAAATGGTATGTGGTGCAAATTTCCCCCTTTTCTCACTCTAAAATGCTTTGGGTTAGTGTCTTTATTCATAGGTGCCCTGTTGCCACTTTGTTGAGAGCAAGCTATGACAGAAAGTGGAATTAACCAAGCCTCTGATAAGATGTCCTGATAAATTGTGCTGAGAGTTTAGTCGTGAGACTCACTGTTGAGAAATTTAAGGTCAAAATCTGTGGGAGAGTGCAAACTGGAGCATTAACACTCAGCATTTCCCAGCCCAGGGTGTGCAAAACCAGATCCTCTGGGATAGGAATGGTTAGTGCTTTCTGGGGCTGGGTCCAGACAGAGCTGGCCAGCTAGCACGGGTGCGGCAATTAAAGACTAATGACTTTGTTCCTTCAGGTGACTACAACTCATAATGTTGTATCTCAGTTAAAACTAGGAATCCCCATCGATGTTCTGGAAGGAGCACAGAAACAAGGTGTGCTGACCTTCTCTTTGCATTTCTAATGTTTGTTGGCCTTGTGTCGCTAACCTTTGTAAGATAAGATCATTAGTAGTTCTACCTACTTCTTACTTACTGACTTTTTGAAAACATGAATTTTCCAGAACTTGGGGGGAAAAAAGCAGGAAATTCACACAAATTTGTGTTTCAATTAAATATTCATTTGTTAGGAACACAGATTTGAAACTCGGATTATTAAACAAGTGAGTCCAATGATTTTAACAATGATGAGTACCCCAGCATCTTATTCAGGATTCTTGTCTGGGATTCCTCACACACTTATGCACTGAGATCAGTGGGGTTTAGGAAGAAGTTTCAGTGCCTATACAAAGCAAACACTGTCTTTGGTGTTAGTCTATTAATATCTAATGTGAGCAAGCAACACTGTGTTTTCCTCTGTGCTTAGTACGTGCATTCTGCACCCTCAGGCAGCTGAATTTACATGCTTTTGTTGTCATATGTGTAATGTGAAATATGTATTTCCATTTTATTAATCAGACCTGCCATCAGAAAAGAAATAGAGGGAGTTTTGAATGCACAGCCAGGATAGATACTGTCATTTTGCAATCTTTTGTGCGCAGGTGGAGATGCCTGTTTCCACTAGAATGGGTGGCAATATTCTGCTGCTTGCAGAATTCTTACAAATGAAAATCAGGCAAAGGAGTTACTGGCTATCCACGGGGTAATTATCCTCTGGAAGCGTGCAGTCAATTCCCATTTAGGCTAATTACACTTAAGGAGCCCTTTCCTATAACTAATGAACAATAGGCATAACCTGTTATTACATAACCATAGGCACGCACATTAATACACTGTCGAATTGCACTACCCTGTTAAAATGCTTCCTCTACAAAATTCACTGGAGATTTTTAGAGACATTTGCTGTAATTACTGCTAGCATGGTTTCTAATTCATTTAATTTTCTTTTCTACCTAAACTGAGTGTATAAGTGTGTTTTAAGAGATTGAATAAATAAATTTTTAATTACAAAATGATGCTATATCATACATTATTAATAATAACCAACAATGTGTAATATATGTTTAGGTATGAATCCATTAGGAAGATGAACTAATATATATCAGTCCTAAAATAACATCCTAATTTGTCCTGTGTTTATGAATGGGGAAATCCATGTTTAAAGCAATTGGAGGTTTATAAATGCCTTGGACTGACAGTGGGTAAAGCATTGAGCACTCTTGGCACTTAGGAATTCTGTTGTTGTCTACAGCAAAGGAGAAGACCCTTTTTGGTCTTCTTTAAACCCTTTATTGGTTTCAGCAGTTTGTGAAATCACACAACCAAAATAGTACATGTATACAGACCTCCAGGGTGGGAGCAGCCTGATGCACATAGTCCTGGTTGGCAAACAGTCTAGTTATTATTGTTATCTCTAAAAAAAACCCCAACAAACCCTCCTTTGTACTCTGTCAGTTTACTTTCAGGTAGTTTTGAGGGATTTTGCCAATTATTTCCCTATTAGCGATAGCAGACTTCAGAAATCTCCATGGCAAGTTCCAGGCATTCACCAGTCTCGTGGCAGGACTCAAAAAGGCTGCAATCAATGTCACAGTCACAGTTGCAGTCATTGTTGGCGTGGTCTTCATCTGAGGTCTGGTAGTATCTATTGGATGGACAACAGGTATCTATCAGCCAATGTTCACAGGTATCAGGCAGCATTATAAGAAAGTCCCAAAACTGGCAGAACAAGCAGGCCAGGATAAGTGTCGCACATTCATCTAAGAGAAAGGAAAAGCAGCGAGACATAAGAAAAAGGGCATGCTTGGTTACCTAGGTTTAGGTGACTGCCACTACACAGAAATGAGATGCAAGGCAGCACAAAGGGCAGGCAAAAAATACATTGATGATAAGTACTTCCATTGAGTCAAATGAAAGGATTTATTTTTTATGTTGTTTGCTCTGGAAAAACAACAGTGGCATGAAATTGATTTGGATGAAAATATTCCGTGGCAGTAAAATTCAGAGGAACAAGTACTCTAACCACCTTTATGGTTGTTCTTACAGGTCTTTTCCAACCTAAATGATTCTATGATTTTATGTTCTTAAAGTGTTTGGGCTGTAAATTTCATTACAAGAGTGACCCTCATGAATCAGAGATGCTCTGTGGAGGGGGTTGCAGCCTTCCAGGAGTGAACAAGTGCTTCTGTTTCATGGTGCCACATGTGCTACCTGACCAAGCTTCCTGGTTTCACCTGGGACAGAGTTAATTTGCTTCCCAGTAGCTGGTGCAGTGCTGTGTTTTGATTTAGTATGAGAAAAGTGCTGATAACACACTGATGTTTTTAGTTGTTGCTAAGAGGTGTTTATACCAAGTCAAGGACTTTTCAACTTCTCATGCCGACAGAAAGAAGGCTGGAGGGGCTGGTAAGCAGTTGCATTTTGCATCACTTATTGTGTATATCCTAATATTTATTATTATTATTATTATTGTTATTATTTTATTTCTTTTCTATCCTGTTAAACTGTCTTTGTCTTAACCCATGAGTTTTCTTAATTTTACTCTTTTGATTCTCACCCCCATCCTGCTGTGTGGTGCTTAGTTGCCACCTGGGGTTAAATCAGGACACTAATGCACATGACACTGGAGCTTATTTTCTTTTTCACAAGAATTTGCAATTAAAGATAAAAATCATCAGCATGGTCATGCTATTCTAGGAAAGAAAAAAAGTCAGCAGAAAAAACTCCAAACAAATAGCTTTTAAGGGCATTTTTGCCTGCATACATAGGGTTCAGAACTGACTCCTTTGGATCGGCCCACATGTTTCTGATGACATGATTGTCATCTAAATGACAGATAGATTACCTAGACAAAGACAGGCAGGAGAAGCAAGTCAGGAGAAGAGCATTTACAGTGGGCAGTGCGCTGATTGATTCTCAGCCCAGAGTCCTTCCACTTCCTGACCAAAATGGGTTTCTCACCTCTTCATTCACAGACTTGTAAATTTTTGAACAGAGAGAAAAGTTTGGAAACTGGAATCATCCCGGATGTGTGTCTGGAGCCAGTAAATATTCCTGAAAACTTGCTCACTGTGACAAAAACTTTGTGTTATATTTGTTTCCCTCAAAAAACAACTAATCAACTCCCAACCGTTTGAGTTACAGCATCTGGGGAAGCTGCCTCCGGGTGCAGCAGGGCTCAGAGCAGGTGTGAGATTCTGACTGTGTGAATCCAGTTGGAGTGCAAAGACCCAGACCTTTCAATTTGTATTTTTTTTCCCTCCTTGTTTTTGGAAAGGAAAAATGCCTTCAACAATATGAATGCCTTTTCATTGGTTCTTTCAGGAAAGCATATGGTTATAACCACATTTCTTGCCCTAGGATGACTAACTGTGAACTCATTCAACTGCATTGGTTCTGTTGTGGCATTTTCTATCTCACGTAACATAAAGTTCACTGCCAGGAACTTTCCAGAATTATGCCTTTTTTTTTTTCTTTTGAAGAAAGCTTTCTTGATGAAAAACAAAATTAAAGAATCATTCCAGCTTCTTTATACATATAAAAAAAGAAGCAGTTAAAGCAGGTAGCAAGAATAAATAACATGTGGTTGAACTTGTGTCTAAGTAGCACCACCGATGTTATCAGTTTTAATACTTTTTTAGATATGTCAGAATCTATTTAAGTTCAGACAGGCACAACTAACTTCCAAGTCAGTTCTGTAGAATGAGAGTGACTAGATTTTGGTGATACTTAGTAAATTCATTCTTGTATTTTTTTCTAGCTAAATGAACTGAAATAATTATAAAATTGAAACATTTAATAAGGTGACACTGCTGCATTTAATTGTATGAAATTTACGCTGTAGAAAATGTAATCATTTTATCCAGTAGTCCTTGGTGTAATTAAGATTATTCTTGTTAGGTATCTTATGTTTATGACATTTCCTTCCTATACATAGATGCGAGGGATGAAATTCAAAATTATATACCAATTAAGGATCTTTTAATATTTTTCCTCTCTCCAAAGATCTGTTTTCTTATAATGTATTTTTCTCCTGAATGTGTTAACCATAATGGTGCTTATGTAATCTGGAGAGAATAGATCTGAGTCGTAGGGCTTCATCCAGGAAAGAGCACACAAAAAGCACAAGATTTTCATAATAAAGTAATGTTTCAGCACAGAGTCTGTTATGTGCAGTAAAGATGCTTTTAAATTCCCATCAGAGCACACACCATGAACTGTGATAATGGATGTAACACATTTCGAAAAATCTGCATGTGTGAGACTTTTTTGTCCTGTTTTAAATGGGGTAATGTATATAAATAATAGATATTAGCAATTAAACATCCATTCCTATGCATTCATTTATATATTTGAAAATAAATTAGCCACAAACTGCATAAAAGAAGATGCAATCTCCTGTTTTCTCCTCTGTTTTCCCTGCTGTTTGTGAAGCGGCATTACTGCATTTATCTCGGTGAGAACAATGACCTCAGCTCTCAATCTCTACATTAGTAGAGTAATTAGCACAAAAGAAGAACTTCTAACAATTTTGCTAGTCTGCCTCATCTCTCAGTTTTCCTGCTCTGGTTTGATGCCTGCCAGCTTACCCTCTGCTTGTGTAGAGGATGCCCTGAACAAACCTGGCCCAAAGCTCGCTGAACCCAGGACGATCACTGTTGGTGAGATCTGTGAGCTTTGGATCTGCTCCTCTCTAAGTACAGAGAACAAAATAATTGCTGATTTCCTCAGCTATCTCTCTGCCTTCAGAGGTTCTCCATGCACCAGCAAACAGGATTTGGCCTCATGTATGTGGAACAAGCAGTAACTTGTCAGAGTAGAGTGAGCAGAGCATGCAGTGACAGCCACAAATCTGGCTTCCTTTGGTTTCCTTGGCTTCCTTCCAGCCTTTAACATTATTAATTGAGCACAGATTGTTTGGGGTTTCTTTGTTAATTTCCTTCACTTTTAGCTTTTTTAAGGAGTATGAAATCTGTTATTTGCATCACATGGTACATACCTGTGTGCCAGTAATGGTTGAGGGCCTGATCAGATAGTCAGCAAACTGAGAAAATAGTGAGTGTCTGGACTAGAAAACGAGTCCCCTAATTAAAATAAATATTTCAGACCCTTCATTGAAATTAAATGCATTCTAATAGATGTATCAGAGACATCCCTTTTATTACAGGATCGGTAATATAATAGAGATGATAATGGTTCCTGAAGAGGATGGTGGTTTATTGTGATGATCTATATTTAGAAATTCTTTATTTAGGAATTGTTAAATGATAGACACGATAGATCCCAGTTCCATTTGGTATAGCACACTAGTCCATTATTGTAAAAGGCACACATAAGAAACTTCAAAAATGCTTCGCAGAAGCCCCTTTTATCACATCCAGTGTTACATAACAAGGAATAGCTGGTTCTCAGCACAATTCCACTAAAATCAGGGGTGTTATATAATTTAGATCAACAGGAGTCACACCCCTTGGTCTGTAATGAGTGTCCACGGCCTGTTCTACTCCTTGGCTCTTGGTTATACTCTTGCCTCTGAAACCCTTTCAAAAAATAGTGCAGGTATCCAGCTCTAACTTGTGCTTTTACATGATAAAAAGGATCAGCTCCTTTACAGAAAAGGTAAGACACTTTGATCATTAGCCCCAGAGCAGGTTATGTTTTAGCAATGTTGATTTGTGAAAATGCACTTGAACTACTGGGCATCTGCTGCAGTCATGGTTTACAATTACCTTTCACAACACCTTGTTTTCAAATATGCTTCTTCAAAACACAGAGCATACTGAGCTAACTAGAAGTCCTATTCATGTGTATCCACCTGGCCCAGTCATCAGAGTTTTCTGCAGAAGCAGAGCAGAGTATGAAGAGAGTTCCTCACCCTGATCCATGTGAGTTTTGCAGTATAGTCAGCAGAGGGAGGATTTGGTGATGGGTCAACAGAATGGCAGGGTTCCATGTAAGGGTCCATAAAGGAACTGCACACACAAGTCTGTAGAAGTAATACGTTGACCACCAAACACAGCATCTGTTCAGCAACCACAGTACTACCAACAGCAAAAGCAGGAGCTTCTGCTACTGGGGAGAAATGTGTCCATCTGTTTATCTGATACTGACATTAGTACCTCTGTGCAAACACTCACTATATAAGTACAAATGTACTGTTGTGTCTAAGCTTCTCTTCTACGACTTTAATATCACTGATAATTTAAAGTCATCCTCTGCAGATTCTCATCAATCACAAAAGTGATTGCAGGGCAACTTAATGCTGTTTTTGGCTATGTTCTTGAACCTCCTGTTCAGCACGTAAGCAATTATTTTAAGTTAGATACACATAGTGCTTTTTGCAATGGGCATTATTTAGAAATCAGCTTAAATATGATCTGTTTTATAAAACATACCATCACTGTCTCTCTGATGTACTGATGCGTCATCTTCAATGTAAGTGAATTCTCTGCATTTCTCCAGGGAAGCAATGGATGATGTGCTGGCATCTGAGAATTTCTTCTCATTTTTGGTACCCTTTGATGAGGCACCTGTGATGCTGAATTCTGTGACAGAGCTCATAACCATGTCTTTCATAGGCTTTTCATCTGTATGTTTTTCATTTGTAAAATGGTTATCTGGTGGGATTAAGCAAAAAAAGAAAAGACTTGTTTGTGATACCAAGACAGAGATCTGAAAGAATAACATGCAGAATCTCCAAGCCTACAATTGTTTACTTCCAAGGCCTAACCTTTCTTACCTAATGATTTCAGTCTCTTTGGGCAAGTAAAGTTTATTCATAGCGTAGGTATTTGTGAACTTGTATTCTAAGCTTTTCTCTTAATCCCAGTGGATTTAGAGGCGAAGTAATAATTCACTTCCAGTGGGTGGGATCAGGATGGAAAGAGAACAGAACTATTGCCTCAGTTGACATCTCTTTTGAGTGTGATATCCTAACTTCTGTTTGTGATAAGAAAGAAGACAAAACAATTATCTTGTTATTTTTCAACAGCAGCTCTGTTTCCCTGAATTTACAGCCAACAATGTGCGTGTAGGTGGTATCTAGATGCAGATGTGCCAGCTCTCCATGGCTCATAAGCTTGTAGCAAAGAAAGCCAGATGGTCTCTTTTTAACATCCAGATTCATTATTTCATAACTTCATCTGCACTTGTGCCTCTGGCCTGGAAGTCAACTAGAAGATGGGATACTTCACATGCTGTCAGCGTGCCAGAGAGGCAGCTCAGAAACCAGAGGGAGAGCTTAATTTTAAGCCCCAACTAGGGGAAAGGTTAAGAATAGTTCTGAGCTCAATTTATTCTTGAAGAACTTCTCAGGCACAGATAAACACGGACTGATATATAGTTTCACTTACTCTCTGAAGTGATCAAGAGGCCAAGAAATACAGTCATTCTCTCTATGGGTGGGGTGATAAAACCTCATCAATTCTTATCTACAGCTGATTAACTCCTGTACCTCACATCAAGCACAGCCTCACTTTTTATCTTACTTAAATCGTGTGGTATGCTTGCTCTTGAGCTATATACAGAAAATCAATCTTTACAAACACCTCAGTTTTGCAAACACTATTTTCTGAGAGGAATAACGAATGCTCTAAAGTAGTTAGTGTGTGCTCTCCTGCAAGGAGCTGGGAGAGAGGCCTGCATATCTCTTGTTTTTCAGGTACCTTTGACCCCTAACGTATATTAAAGGAAAGCCAAGAAAAGGTTGTTAGAGAGTGAAATCTTGACGAGGCTGCAGTTGTGCCCCCAGTATCCTTGTAGGAAAAAGGAGGAAATGTGGATGAGATGGGTGGATTGCAAGACAGGTGAAAAAACACTGCGACCGTAGGGTTCACAGTGGAGGAAAGCAAGGATTTGAGGTCTAACTGGTGTCCAGTGAAAGCCACCAAGGTGGTGACAGGTCTTGGGGCATCTGATCTATCAGGAGAGGCTGAAGGAGCTAGGCTTGGTTGGCCTGGAGAAGAGAAGGCAAAGAGTGGGCTGGGTGCTGTCTTCTACTTAATAACCAGGGTAGTGTAGAAGCCAGACCCCAGCTCTCCCCAGCAGTGCACAGAGGTAAAAGGACAAGAGGCCACTGTCACAAGCTGCATCCAGGGCAATTGGGATTGTATACAGGTACAAATTCTTCATCATGGGAGGTGTAAAGCACCTGGGCAGCCCCCAGCAAGGCTGAAGAAGCGTGGAGAGCTCAGCTGGGTATGGATTCCAGTAGCTGCTCTTACTGCAGAGTTAGCCATGCTTTGAAGGAAAGGCCAGATGAGGTCCCTTCCAAGCTAATTTCTCTATAATTTCTATGATTCTATTTACTTACACAGTGAGTCAGCAATTCATTTAAATTTTTACTCATAGTCAGATTTCATGCCATTTTAGATCATCTTCATGTGGTGAAATATGTAGTAGCAGAAAAGCCGCTTAAAATTTAGCCGAGTAAGATGTTGGGAGAGGATAATAAGAAATACTAAGCTATCGTATTCATTTTATCTTTAAATCACTGCTTTTAAAATGTGCGTTGGCAGAGGTTTGGGCTTGATTTAGAACTTGCAATACTGACTAAGTCTACTAGGAGGGAAATGTGAATCTTCCCTGTCCTGGAGACTTTACAGGTTGGCCATAGGCAGAGAGCGACCGGCGAGATAGAGGGAAGTGGAAGGAAGGAAAAAGCAGTGGCACACAGAGGGGTCTCAGAAACCCATACCTGTCAAGTTTTGTGAGCATTACAATGAAAGAAAGCCACAGGCAAGACTTGGAAAAGGCAGGAGAAGTGATGGCTCCTCCGGGTGTGAACCAGCAGTGCAAAGTGCAGTAGTGCTTGCCTGCAGATTATACACTGGGTCGCAGGAAACCAGCATCCTTGGCAAGCTAAGTCTGATTTTACCTATCTGTGATAATTTGTTGATGGTTTTCTCTCCAGAGTAAGTAAATGAAGCTTCCCCCACCCCTGCCCATACATCCTGGCTGGCCTTTTGAGACCAAATTGTGGAAAATCTTGCATTTTGGATGTACTTACATGCACAGTAACCACTGTTTTCCAGTGTTTCTAAGTCAATGACATACCGCATTTTTTCCTGCACTTTCATTCATCAACATAGTGTCTGCAGAAAAAGTTGTAATAAAGATTATGCTAATTGAAGTAGCAGAGCTCTAGAGGAAGCAGTGTCCTGCTTATGCATTGGATTTGTTGGATAATAATCGATTTTTGAGCCCAAAAGACACATGCCCCACCTGTTATTCAGGTGCTAATCTTACAATGGATCTTGTTTGTCCAGGTTGAGAGCTACACACAGGCTGAGCCGTTGAATACAACAGATCAGATTGAAAGACCTAGGCAAGAATGATGGTTTCTATAATTTTCCACTTTCAAAATTGGCCCAAGGGTCTAAACTGGGTACATTTTAAATTGCAATGTATCTGTTGAGTTCCCCATTTCTGCAACAATATAATAGCCCACAGAATGCATTTAAGCATTCAAAAGACGAGACTGAAAAAAATCAGACGGAAGTAATCAGTAAATGCCAGACTAACATTTACTGTATCCACTGACTTCTACTATTCATGCTTCGAGTCAATTTTTATTCTTGAAGTGCTATTGAAGAGAAATCAAAACCAGAAATAGAAAGGCACAGACATAACCTGAATTTTTCAATGCAGCACCATCAAACAAAAGGGTAACAAAAGCTGTCATTCAAGGACTCTTCTGTTTGTTAAAGCATACTACATCTTTGAAAATACAGTACATTTTAGTGTCAGACTCTTAGTTTGAAAAGCTCCCTTTCAGTAATGTTATACTTGTCTTGTACAGCTAGATCAAGTCTTCATGCAATCACCATAACAAGCAACTTGCTATGACAAGCGAGATCCTTGCACCCAGAAAACAGTGCGATAGAGGCTAAAGTATTGTACAATTATAGGTCTCCATTTCATTTTTATACAATTACCTTCAGTTCAGCTGTGGGTCCATCTACATTATGTCTTTTATCAATTTAATGTTTGCACAAAGTGTCTAAAGTAATAAAGATTATGCTAGATGAGCATAAAAAAAAGTAGTTAGCACTTTTTTCTCTTTTATAGTTTGTTTCTGTATGGAACATATAGGTTGAGAGTTAGAAACAAATAAGTGCAGAAAATAAGCTTTAAGAATATATTATGCACAACTGATATTATTTAAGATTACTGCTAAATGAGAATGTAACAAAACCCCCTAAATTACAATTAGAGATGGGCAGAAGGTCAAACTTTGTTACTGTTTTGTAAGATCCTATGTTCAGCCCCAACTATGCACTAATGTCTGTGTTTTTAATGTGTAGAAATCATCCACTGAAGTGAATTAAAAGGGGAAAATAAGTGTATCATGATGAAGAAAGCTCAGATTATTCAGTGTTAAACTGTTATCAAAGGCAGCTAGAGGTAAACCCCCACAATGTGCCATTTTTAAAGGGTATCATGAAGTAGCAGCTTTCTCATACAAGAAAGCTGGGCTTGCCTTGGCTGTTGCAGTAGGACTGGAATCGTTCACCCATGGTTGTATTAAAGATAGACATAGTCTCAAGACTCACACAAAATTCTTTTTTTAGTTGGGTGACTCAGGTGGCTGACTATAGTGTCTAAATTCATGAAAGCACAAAGTAAATCACTTACTTTCCACTGATACCTGCCCCAGATCCCTCTGGTTAATAGTGAGGAACAGTGATACCAGGACTGGCATTTTACAGTAGGCCCCCTGACCTCTGGTTCTCTTCATTGATTTAGGCACAACCCAGGGTCTTGCAGCCCTGGAGAATAGATGGCTAGAGTTTCCTAGCAAACTTTAGAAAGCAAATTTATATAGTGGCATATAAACGCTCTAAGTCTGTTTTTGGCAAGGGACTGTTCTGCTCTGTTCTGACTGCTCTGCTTTGTTCTGCTGGACGAGGACTGCAGCAACATGGGTAACACTAAAGATCTGTTCAGAGCAAGTGGTTAGGGAGAGCTGCCACTAAAAGAGAAGGAGGAGAACTGATTTATCACCCTATGTAGATCTCATACGCATCTTGCAAGCAAAGAAGAAGGGAGCCTGTGGCTGGTGGCATTTGTTCCCAATCCATCCTGGCAGTGGCCCTTTGCCTCTCATCCCAGTGGCAAGGAGTCCCAAGGGTTAATGGTGAGCTGTGGAAAACTCTATCAGTCTAGAATGTGTAACTTTTTCATTTCACCATGAGACATCTTCACGTATCAGTGCAGTGAAAGAACCAAAGGAACTCCTGGCTGATCTCCCTGCCATTTGTTATCCCTTGCACTGCCGTCGCTACCTGTCTGTTTAATATATCACATAGTCATCACTGAAAGAGCTGTGTGCCATGTCCATTCAGTCCTAAGATGAAGCAGGCAGAGTTACATCAGACCTGATGGATGATAACTTGTAAGTATAAAGGCTTGAACAGAACTCATTTGGTTTGAAAAGACTCATAGTAAAATGAAACCCAAACCCCAAGTTTCAGTGACCATGTTTCAAAGAAGAAAAAGTAAAAAGAAAACAAAAAAAACCTTTTTTTTGCCATTCTAAAGGACATTATTGTCTGCCAACAGCAATGGGAAGGGATGTCAGGGGTATTTCTGCATGGTGTGAAATACGTGTGGGGCCCGAATCTTGCTTACCTGGCTGGTCCTCACTGCTTGGAGTCACCCCAGGGAGCACCGGGAGAGGCAGGGAGCTGGTGCAGCTGTCTTGGTGGAAGAACAAAACAACATTGCAGAAGAACACTGTAAATAAATGTGGTTTGACATGTGTATCACCCCAGACACTTAGTCATTGACTTCAAGAGTTGTTGCTTTGGGTGTAAATAGAAACAAGTGTGATTCCTTGCAGATAGAAATTACATGGGATGGTGCACTGTTTCTGTTACCCTCTGTCTCATTTCTGGAAAGGAAGCCCAAAATAAAACAAATTCCTAAGAAAGTTTCATCTGAGAAGAGGGGAAGAAGATCGCTGGCAAACACAGAATTTCCTCTTTCAGGTAGGTACAGAGAATGTGAGGGCTGGGAGGTCTGCGTTGAAATGCGGGGAATCATCCATACCAAACACCCCAGAAACCTTAAATGAGGTTCCCAAATCATAAGCAAAGGAGGAGAGAGGAAATTGCAGCCCAAGCTAAAACTTCTGTGGTTTAGCCACCTTGACAGACAAGATGTCCAGGGTCCATGTTGTGGCAATCCCAGGTCCCCACATGGGTGCTGAGCTCCTGCACTTCTGCTGTGCTTGCCAGGCAATCCACTCCACATGTAGGGCTTGGAGGCTTAAACCTTCCTCTCTCTCCCAAGGTCAGGGAGGCAAAGTAGGAAGAGGTGTAGGACTATCCCTATGGTGAGTGCAACAGGTGGAGCAAACTCCATGGGAACTGCTGCCATCCACGTAGGAGAGGCCAGAGGGAGAGAGGGTGTCACAGCCGACCTGAAGCAAGCTGGCCTAGGCTAATATATCATGAATGCTTTCATATTTTCATGCCCATTACATTTTGCTGAGCACAGGCATAAGGATACAGGGGATTTAGAGACTTTATTTTTGTTGTAAGGAAACAGGAAATAGTACACAAGACTATAAATATATATTCGGCTTCATATGACATCATGAACTTGTGCAAGTGCTTCTTTTCTGATTTATGATGATGGACTGGCAATTCACAGGAGCTTTGGGTTTATTTTATTTTACTGTTGCAGTAACAAATCTAATGGTGCAATCCCGGGAGGGGGTATTTTATCAATAGTGAATTTTTGACCTCATTGCATGCATTTTAACTTTATGAATTAGTGACCCAGCTGACTGTAAAGCCTTCTATATGCTTATTATAAATCTATCACAGGACTGGCAAAAAATTTTGGCCCAGATCCTAAACTCTGACAGGCATGTGTTGATGGACTGCATAGCAAACACTTCCACTAATATTTCTCGCTAATTATACCATATATTAAGAAAAATGAATGAAGCCAATGTTTATACGCAGCTTTAACTGCTTTTGATGTAAGAAAGCAACAAAATCCCTAATAAATTTTCACCTTCAACATTTCTATTCATTATAATTTTTACCATGATGAATGAAGTTAGAACTGGAGAGGGAGGGGGTTCATCTTGAAATCTGTTCAGTGAATGACTGAATTTACTTCCCTTCCCCGACTTGTGCTGAGGAAGGAGGGAACAGATGGACACAGGAAGAAGAGGGAGGCAAGTGCGGAATGAAGGAGATGGGTGAGGAACAGATGGAATCGGGGGAAAGTGAAGCGGAGAGTCAGCAAGGATGGTAGGAAAGTTTTCCACTTGACCTTGAGTTGAAGATTTGCATACACCATGGGGCAGCAAGATTTTGGGACGCAGCTTTTTTTTTTTCTGTGGCACTTATGCCTCAAAGTCCTGTGGGCCATCCCAGCAGTCCAGACCATCCCAGGGGATGTGCAGAACCAGAATTGGGATTTTCTCAAGGGGATGGCTGCTACAGAAGGGTGCCTGCACTTTGCTTAAGTCCCATAATGGTAATGGTGGGGGATAAATGTGTGCAAATGCAGTACCCAAAATGTGTTGGGATGCGGTAAGTCTCCCTGGCATCCCAGCCAACCCAGAAATTGAAACTTAGGATTTTGAAAAAGTATCCTACACCCTGTTTGTTAGGAGCCAATAGCCAAAATACTCAAAGTGATTTATGATTTTACCTGCTTAAACTAAGACATTTGAGATGGCTTGATTTTCAGAATATGCTGAGCATCTGTGCTTTGAGATGTATGGAGTTATATAGCCCAAATCACTAGTAAGTCCTGGAAAATCTTGATTATATTCTTAATTCTATTAAATTGCCTGCATATAGTCCATTGATTCTGGCTTTGCTAGCTGAAGAATGGGAGAGGTGAAAGTTAAATATTGGCCATGTGTGTCATTCCCTTTGAAGAAAATGGGAGCCATGTGCACTCACCTAGCAGGAAAGTTTGGCCCCAAGTATGATTTCACAGCTGGGTCCTCACTTCAGGAATGCCAAAGCACTAAATGACTCAATTGGAGTAATCTGATCAATGCTGTATTTTCACCGTGGATTTAAATTGCACACACAGCAAGAGCAGAGTTAGTTTTCTTCTCTCTCAAAATCACTTTACTCTGCAGATTTGATAGCATAAATACGAAGTTTTGCTCTCATCACAGGAATAAGTGAAATGGCAGAAAACTTATGTCAAATAAAATGCACAACATTATGTCCTTTTTACTTTTTGGAGGATGTTTAAGAAGATGGCTTCATTAATTTTGACTGAATAAACGGTTCCTTTAAGGGATTTCAATAGGTGACATGAAAAATGTTAATACGAACGATCAAGACAATGGAGGTTAAAACTGTTTTGAAAATATGTTTCTTTTATAGATCTCAGCTGTTGGAAGAGTTACAGAATAAATATACGGTAGTGCTGACATTCAGTGCTGTTTCATCTTAGCAAAAGAGTTTTTAATAAAGACAATTCTTTTCAAGGAATGCTTTCTGCAGCCAGTCTTCAAAAAGAGGTTTCCCCCCCTCCTAGTTTAATAAAATCAAAGTAATTTATGTCATATTGATATGTCGATATGTTTTTCAATAAACTTTTTCAGAGAGATTTTTTTCTTAAATTCTCTTCACTTTAAAAATTATAATTATATGTCTTCCTCCCACTTTGAAAATGGCACAAGGTGCTCATTTGCAGAGCTCTACTGTTCAAATCTTCACTGAGAATAGAAATGTCATGACTCAGTTAACAATGCTTTATTATTCACATTGATCTTTTTTTATAGTGTTCTTTATCTCAAAAACATTGTAAATCAGATATCTTCCTCCCACTCTTTTGTTCATTTGCAAATTTTTATTATTCTACTTTAAGAAAGCAATGGAGTGTCAAGAGTCAGTGTATATTGTTTATGTTCTTTTTTGCTTTAAAATTACTTTTAACTATAAAAAGTAAGATGTACAGCAGAAAAAAAAGCTGGATTTAAGGATGCTTAAAAAAGTATTGAAAGGATCGGTGTGAATTTTATGTTGTCACTTACACTTCAGAGTTGCAATGGACTTTGCAAGAAGTGGGACCAAATGCTTAAAAAAAAGGTTTTTATACGCTAATTCTAACGTCCCTATTGCATCAGACATCATCATCTGCATTTAGACACTGCATGTAATTCATGCTTTCAATGAACACAATAACAAAATTCACAACTGCTTTTGTAGCATGTTCAGTGGACGTTCAGTTTACAGGTGCTTGCCAAGAGACCTGCACTTCCCATTGCTCTGTGTCAGAACTTGGTGCCTGGTCCTCAGGAGCCCTGGGCTGATAAGCACCAAGATAAATCACCAGATTTTCACAGGAACTTCGCAGCTTTGGTATTAAGTGTCAACTGCAGCAGAAACATAACCACAGCTGGTCAACAGGCAGTGCTGTCACTGAAATCCACGGGTCAAGGTGCAGGTTACAGCTGTGCATCCTCCAAGAAAGCCATGCTGAAGCCACCATGGTTTGTTTCTAGATCAGATCTTCCAAATTCTCCTTCACCCACTGTTTTCTTTCCTCAAAGGTTTTCTTCAGGTCTGTATTTCTGTCCTGGCTGTTGTGACTGTATGAAACGGCCTCTGTGAAATAAATTCACTGTAGTAACTGGGGATAGTCCAGAGAGCAGCAGGCTCTCCCAGCATTTCACATATTGCTTGCTGACGGGTAATTTTTTTATCTTTTTCCTGTTTTGAATTAATTTCCTCCGGGGCATCCTGGCACCCTGTTGTTACTCCGGCAGCTCTTGAAAGAGATCGTCTTCTCTGGGAGGAGTGGCTATTTCTGAAGTTGAATTCAAGCCTCAGGTTGGGTTTTTGGATCTTCCAGGTGCTGTGGCAGCTCTATCACATGAACCAACCCTGAAAAGCTTTTGCAAAGAAAAATAAAGCTCCATATTCTTTTGTTTACTTCTTTCTGTTTCAAAGCTGCACTCCTGACATTTTGCTAAGAGATAATTAAACTCAAAGCAAGTCATTTTCAAACTGAACCTGAACCTAAAGCACACAGCCCTGTCCTTCCCCCTCCAAGTGGAAAACTAAACATCTATTTATTTTCATTAATGTCAGTAGGCCACTCCAGCCACCACAGAGCTGCGCCAGTCCCTGGCTGTGGGGATTTGGGATGCACAACGCCACACACATCTGCTGGAGCTGCATGGATGCCCTGCACCATGTGCTGAGGCAGGTCCATCCCAACACTCACAGGCAGCTGCTTCTTGTACTGCAGGGATAACTCAGAGCTCTTAAACTTTCTTTATTCCTGGCTGCAGAGTGTGAAGCTGGAGATTTCGATGCATTAGCTTTTCTGATTTGATTGTGTTGTTTTCAAATTAAAGGAAAAAAAAGCTTTAGTATTATTATAGTCCTTTTCTCAACAGCCCTGGTGCATTAATTCAGTCTTCCTTCCTTCCTCTCACAGTTAATTACTCACCCCATCACTGAGGTTAAGATTGTCTGCCAATATGATCAAGTTTCAGAAATAAAATCCTAATCAGAACAGAGTAGCCAGAAGTGGACAGGGCTTTATTTAAGATGCTGACACGGTAACTGATGGTGGGGCTCACCCGCGGACATGCTTGTGTGTGTAATTGCTCACTGCTCAGTTTGTGAATTTTATAGGTAATGTAAAACAGAAAACACTGAGTTTATTACAAAAGATTTTTTTTTTTCCTACATAAAACTCTCTCATTTAATCTGGAAGGCACTTAAAATTCTGTTTTATTTTTGGTAAGCACTATCTATTGAAAAGTGAAAATATCAGAGGGATCACTAGGCAGAATTTGTGAACATTCCAATGAAAAGACAGCACAGTGTCTTCCTTTCATGTTCCAAGGTCTTTGGCAATTGTGCTGCTTTCTGACTGACACTGAAGTTATGTAGAGAGCTTATTCCCAAAGCAGGTATTACACATGGTTATGGTCACAAATACATCCTTGCACAACATTAATGCTAGAGGAACTCTGAGGCTGTCAGAATTCTGATTTGGTGGGGGGAAACACCACCAAAACCACCTATTTCCTTAAAATATGTCCAAACATTTTAAACGCTGTCAAATAGAGCTGCAAATCACAGAAGATGCAGCATTTCTCAGAGATGGTCCTTAAAGATCTGCTTGTGGTAAATTGGCAAGTGATAATGTATGACTACAAAACCCCATGTCTTCTAGTAAATTATAAAAGCTTTTCTTTGATTCAAATCCAATGATAAGTGGCAATCTGTGAGTCTTACATCTTCTAAAGACCTTCCAAGCAAACAGATTTTTCAATCTCTCAATGCCATACTGGAACACAACTGGGAGCCGGACTTCTCCTCTATAGCAAACATTAGGAATCTTATTGCTATGTGAGTACCTCCCGAGGTGCTGTGGAGAAGCCTTTGCTGGACTGTGATGGGAAACCATTTATTTAGCTCTGCAAGGGCCTGATCCAGTATCACCAGGTGTCTATGGAAAGACTTCCAGGGAGCTCAGCAGATCAGGCTCCAAAACAACCTGCAATAACCTCCGATAGCCTTCTCTGGGTTTCTTTGCTCTTTTTCTCAGAAAGTCATAGCCAAAGCAATCAGCAATATCTGAAGCAGAGGATGTATCATGCTATACATCTTCACAAAACATTTGTCTTCTCAGGGGACACCAAAGATTCAGAACACCTATTCTGGGGGCACACAGATGACATCCACTGTTTCTTAATTATGTAACAAGTACTTTTAGGACAGTGTATTCTTGCCAGCTCTGGCAAAGGCAAGCATGGTAACTGTTCTGCTCACAGTATTAAATACACTTTTCTTGCTGTGCAGTGGAAGGATGTGTTTAAACTCACAGTCTATCACTATTCCTGGATAGTGTAGGAGAGTCCAGGAACACTCAAGATGTCTTTTCCTGTGTATATTAACTTGTTCAGAACAAAATAGTGTTCTTAGAAAACAAGAATCTTATGGCAGAAGAAAGTTTCTTTCATGGGTGTGCTACAAGGGTTTCCAAGCAGCTGCTTGTTCATTTGGGTACATGAAATATTAGGTTTAGCCTGCTCACAAGCACAAACACTTAATTTCTTCTCACTGTGGCACCTTCTCTGTGGTCATTTCCACCTGGTTTTGTGATGCTGGCAAGTGCCATACTAGCACAATGTCTTCATTGTACAGATTTTCAGAGGAGAGCTGCAGAGCTCCTGCAACCTCAGTGAAACACCATCCTCTCCCCAGCGCCTGCTGTTGGTCCTGCTTTAGAAGGAACTGCAATGCTAAGGAGTTGTGCTAGTGCCTGATGTGAACACCAGAAGTTTCAGGCGTTGCTCGATGGTTGGTCAACACATTCCTGCCTGTCTGTGGACCATGCACAAGGATCAAAGGGTTGGCTGGGCAACCTTCAGCACACTGAGCTCACCAAAGCCCCAGAAGAGGCATGCTGAGCATTAAGGGTAGGAGGGCTCACCAGTTCCTCACATCAAAACTTCCACTGAAGCCTTTGCTTAAGGCTCAGGTATATAAACCCTTCCAAGCAAGGAGGTCACAGTCCAGGCTCTGAGAGGAAAAAGTGCGAGTGAGAGAAATGGAAGAGGTGTCACTGTTTCAACAGAGATTAGGCAAAATCTAACCCCCATTAATCCTTTAGAGCAGGGCCTCTGGTTTGCTCTTTTTGCAATCTGTTCTGTATTCAAAGCAAGTACATTTTTTCTGTCACTATACCACTATTGTTAACAACTATAAATGTATTAAAAACACAGGGGCATTTTAGTATGTGTATTGTGCATAAGAAATATTGTTACATGACAAGCTCCAATTGGCAAGTGAAAAGAGGTTTTATTGAAGGAAATAGCAGTAGCAAACAGTGAACTATGCAGAATAATGGTAATTGTTCCTTTAACATTGGCAGCGCACGTTCACTTAATATGACTGCTCCTCTGTCTCTGCCTCATCCAGACCCAGAGGACCTGTTAGACAAGCAGGCAGCCACCTCTCTCTGGGATCAAGCTGTCAATGCAAACTTGCTTTCTTTCTATTTCTTGAAGCTAAGCTATACCCCCAGAGCTCCCAAAGCTTTTCCTGAGTGAAAGCTTTAAAAAAGCTCCATTCTAAATTACATCACACGAGCTGTTCTCTTCAGACTGACAGAACAAAAGCAAGGAGGGGGGGGAGGAAATGCCAAAAGTACCATCTGAATGACTTCTGAGTTGCATAGAATAATTTACCTCCTCATGCTTTATCAGAGCAGACTAATGTTGTCTACCTTGCCTACCAAAGCCCCAGCACTGTCCCCTAACTAGCAGAGAAAGTTTGCATCATGTGTGTTTACAGTACAAAAGCAGAGCTGTTGGGTGCAGGCATTTTGCTTGCAACAACAGGGTCTTGGGTGCCCCATGAAGAAAGATCATAATGGAGGGCATGGTGCTTTCTAAACTTTATCTTGGGTGATGTGGTCTCTGACACAGCCAGTTCATGGTTATTGGAAGCCTGTGCATGCCTATTGGAAGCCTGTGGATTCCGCACATCCAGGTGGGTGCGCTCATCTGCTGATCAATGACACCCCAATTAATGGTCATGGTGAGGACTGCTGAGGGCCACTGCCAAGATCTGAGAGGTTTCTCAGACTGGCTTCAGCAGGCTCCAATTAAGGATCATCATCAGAAGTCAAGGGAGCAGATAAGCATCACCCACTTCTGCTGTGGCAGAGTGGAAAGCAGATAAATTGGCATCTCTCCCTGTTCTAGAGGTTTCTAGGTAGCACAGATTGATTTGGGAGCCCCCACTCAGGGAAAGCAGCCTCAGCTGCAAAGGGAGGGCCCTATGGACCATCCACCTTCTTTGGCAGACAAATACAGGTAAGAGGAAGAGAGGAAAGTTGCAGATGTTCTCTAGGTAAGGTGCAGAATTAGCAGCCCTTGTAAGGTGTCAGTTTGGGGGTTGCTTGGTCCCAAAGTAATCTACTGAGATCTTAGTGAGACAAGCAGACTTTGTGCGGCTCATAGGCTGACCCTTTTGGGGTTCTTTCTTAATTTTGAGAAGACAATGGTTATGGGGCTAAGAGCTTTTTATTCTCCTACTCAAAAGCTTGCAGGTTTAGCTCACAGATCTTCTAGGCTTGTTCTCCTGTTTTGAGTAAGCCTTAAAATGTTTAAGCTATTAATACAAATAATAGTCCCATTTTAAAGATGGGCTCAAACAGATGATGAGTCAATATTAAGGCAAAAAATGTTGCTCACATCCCCCATGGAGTTAGAATAATTGTGTTTGCTTTCTTCCATGAAATGTGCTATTTCAGTAGCTGCACAAATGCAGTGCCATGCCCTAGGTGGACACTGTGGGGAGAAGGTAGGGGACTTACCTGAGTCTCCAAGGGGCTGTAGGATGGGGTTGTTCAGCTCTGGAAAACAAGAGTGGGAAAGGAAGACTTCACTAAGCAGGAAAATCTCCTCAGCTGGTGAAGTGGCTTTGTTATCCCCCATAGGATCTAGTGTTTCATAAATGCCTCAAAATTATTGTTATGAGAGCAAAGAGAAAAGTGACTGGAACTGAAGACTTAATCCCCTGATTGACTTCACAAGTATGGAAAAACTACTCTTAGTAGAAGTTGAGAGATGCCTCTTCCCTTTAAGGATCCAGTGTCCTCTGGCCTCTCACTGAGATGACTTTTTTTCCCTAGGGGACACAATTTTCATATGATCAACACAACGCGTCTTACCCACAGGAGCAGAGGCTGCCTGAGGACCCTGACTCACTAATGCAGTGTTCATCCCTGAACTTCTGAGTGAGTAAACTTTGGCGTTTGCTATTTCTTTTTGGTGGCTCCTGTCTGATGCATCCTGTCAGATGCATGAAGACATCTGGCTAGTGAAATCGCTCTGTCTTGATCCATAAGGCACCATCCTAATGCCCATTAAAGCTGATGGAAATATCTGGCTTCACAGCATACTATATTATCAGGTGTTGTATCTGTTTCCTATGAAAGTCTAGATTAGTCAAAATATTCATTAAAGCGATTATAACTGAGGAAAACAATGGTAATGAACCTGAATACAGACCTCATCACTGTGTGCTTCATCGCATCCCTGTTCCTATCCCTGTTCCTATCCTACATATGAAGATGCTGGACTTCAAGTTTGTGAAGCTATCAATGTAAATTATTAAACATAACCACTGTAATACTTTCAGGCTAGTTTTCTGAACCATGGTTTTAGGATATGGTGAGGGTTCAGCTGTCTTTATTTTTCTGTTTCAGCATGGCAATGTTTCCTATGCTTTTACATATATTAAGGTTTTGCACTGCCTTTCACCACCATAGTATCTGAGTGTCTCAAAATCAGTGGAAAAAAAAACTTCATGGTATTTGCAGCACGTGCATTTCTCCCCTCCTGGGAGGGGAAGATAGAGGTCTCATCTAAATGACTGAGTACTTGGGTGGTATTGTGATCCCAGTGGATGTGGGATTTTGTGCCACACAGGGATCACTCAAAGAAATAATATTCTGCATGTTTTGTTCTGTGCATCCGGATCTGAATGCAAGTTGAGGTTTATATGGCAGGCTAGTATTTTAGCACAAGTTGTGTTTGTAATAGCGGCAACTAGAAGCTTGTTTGTTTATAAAATGAGGAAATTATCATCTGGAAATAATTTTCAGACAACAGACAGGGTGCATGGACTTGTTTCAATGCTCCTGATTCAAGCATAGCTGCCCTTCAGCAGTAGATCAATGATCTCCTCATGGCATGGGAACAAGTGTGCCCGTAGGAGAAGGCTTTTGTCTTTTGATGCTATACCACAAGCAAGGTCTGGAGTCCCTGGAGCACTGTCTGAGAAGGGATTAATGTGCTTATGCCACCATGCAGACTGCCTCTAACCTGCAGTGATTCACGCCTTGTAGTGCTGTGGTATGCTGCTAGCTGTATGCTTTGGGGTCATACTTTGTGAATCACTAGTTCTCATCTGGACCAAGGTCCAGAAAGTTTACTTAGCTGTTTATAGCTAACTTTTCTCCTTTATCTCGTACAAGTATGAGTAAGTGAAGCTTTCTGCTTCCTTTGAGCTTTACCAGAAAGAGAACAGAAATATATGCCTTTTTCTATGTGTTTATTTCAAGCCATGATTCTTCTGGGAAGTGTGATTTGTTTATGTGTTTCCAAAACAAATTAAAATGGTTAAGGCTGCATCTCTGCCAACCTCTTTCTAAGTAGTTTCAAATAGTTTACTTAAAGAGGGATTATTTAGGCTGTCACAGAATATGACGCAGCTCAGAAGTAGTGTCTAGCTTGCACACTTAAGTCCACAGAGCATTAGCTTAAGGTGGAAAAATTAAGGTCCACTAGACAGTAGAATCACAAGAGCATGGAGTAATAGTTTTGAGTGTGCTGCATCTGAAGAGAAAAAGAAATTGTTTGACTTTACCTTTTCTGATGGTACCAGTAAGACTGGAAAAGGCTAGCAACACCAACTGCCTATTGGAGGTAGTGGCTGCTTAAATCCTGCTTGTCCCTCAATCAGTTCTTGCTCTAACCATTTAATTCTTGTGTGCCTCAATCTCCTGTAAAGTGGGAGCATGTATAGTTCCTAACCATATGATTGTTTCTGTGCTGAATTCAGGTCTATAAGTTAATATGTGCTCTGTAAATGGAGTTTGCAATGTCTTAGGGTCACCTTCTTCAGCTTCAGGAGAAGTCTTAAATGTTTATGCAAACTTCTACAGTTATTACAGCTGATGTCTCTAGTTAGCTACAGTAGGAAGGTCAAACTTTGGAGGCTGTAGTTTCTTTACAGCCTATAGGTTTCCCCCTCCCATGTCCATTTTCTACTCTTGCCAGTGCCTTGCCTTCTGTTCAAAGGCATTAATGATAGCAAATAAAGCTAAAGATCCTTGTTATAACAAGGTAGTTGTTTATTTTTTAATCAGAGCATATGCTTATGCCAGAGTTGGCATGAGGAATCTGTGTATGTGTGTCTGATTGGGGCATGCTAAGCTGATCATTTGTTAGTGCATTACATATAAATTTGCCTTTAGTTATACAATTTACTAGGAGGTTGATATGAACATTGGTAATCTGATTTTTGTTTGGAGGTGGTGGAAATAACAACAATGGGGAAATAAGGCTATTGCCATGTGTGCTGAATTGTGGTTTGGTAGCAGCCGTTGTCTTGTAGTTAAGTGGCCATCAAAACCTTTCTGGGGGTGGCAGTAAATTAAAACAAATCTTCAGAAAATATCAGTTTTCAAAGAGTAAAGAAAGATGCAGCAATTATTGTGACACAGGTTTGCAGTCTGTTTCTGATTATCCTTTTGGCTGGAGAGTTAGGATTTCTAATTGTAAGGTGAAGGAATCCTTTTTATCTATCTCTTGCCTCCTAATCCTATGCTAGACAGTATTGTTTTCTGTGCCTTTTGTCTTCTGGGGAAGGAGACAATCTCTGGCTCATGCGAACATCTTGTTAAAGTCTGCTGAGGATTAGGGGGTGTGACAGTTTTCTTGCTGAGCCTTTTTATTGGGGATTTTTATGCCTGCTTTTCTGGGAGGTCTTTGAAATGTCTTTTATGTAGCAATCATTTCACTCTTTCTTTGTTGCCTCAAATGTTGAGGCTGTATTCTTCTCATCTGTTTCTGTTTATATTCCATACTAGCTGGTCATAACAGTTTAGCTTGAAACTATCATCATGCCGTGTGCTTCTGAACCGCAGGAGTGTTGCAAACTGCTCTAGGACAATTGCAAATTTGAGCTTTATTTTAGGGTATCTGAAGCTTTAGCATGGTTGCTTAGTATGAAATACAGTTAAAGAGGTTCCAGATGAAAAACAGCAATTTAGGAGTTGGACATTTCAAGTGTCCACAGCTAGATATAAGCATTTAAAGATGCTCCGGTTATAATAAGTCTCCCTTAGGGTGGTCATCATATCAGCCATAGCTGGTATGATAGGTGTTCAGCCTGGCCTGAACAATGACAATAATCAATGGCAGAGATAAACCTGCCCTGCTGGCAAGTCAGCCCATCTTGACAGAAGAGTTTAAGCCCAAAAAATAGAAAGAAATTCACTTTCCCCTCAAAATCTGAAAAAAAAAAAAAAAGCAAGCTGGAGATTTCACATTTCAGTCCCAGAAAGCACTGGGGTTGGTCAGTGTATTTTGTTTCATAAAATTTTCATTAAACCAATGCTTCTGTCTTGAGTGCCTGTCTTAGGACACATGGACTTCTCATATCTTTATGAGATGGTAAGCACATGATTGCTGATTTCCCACAGATCTTATTTCTGATGCTAAGTAAGCTCAAGAACTCACTGGGGAGATCCCAGATTCAGTGTTAAGCAAGGAGCCAGGGTTATGTAGTCTTGCTGATAATGAAGATATCAGGCAGGTATGGAAAAACGGGTTGCACCATCTTCTCTTTTGAGAAGGTAGAGGTAGAAAATGTGTTTTCATGAAATAATTATAAAAACAAATGTGCTCAGGATGCTGTTTCAATTTTTAAATCTAGCTAAACTCTTATTTATTTCACTAAACAGTGTATCATAGCTTTACAGAGGAAGAAGCTGGCTGCTTAGGTGTGTATCTTTTGCTCCAATAAATACTTTTGTAAAAGCTGGCGTTTGTCCCTATCAGAAATTTGCCCATGTAACAGCATTTCCATCAACCTCTGCTTGCTGCCTCTCTAGCAGAATTTTTAGTGTCTAAAGCCATATATAATATGGTTCCATTTCACACTTAACCACAAACCTCATTCTTCCAGATATGACCTCAGTTTATTTTATATTGCATGTCTTTTCCTTAAAGTATTTTATACATAGCATAATATGCAATGATACGGCACTGATGTTTATCAAAATTGTTTCACACTGTACTTATTTCTATTCCTGTCTTTTGGATCAAGTACAATACAGCTGCAGACTAGTATCACCTTTTAAAATATGTTTAATGTGTTTATTTTCTTACCACATTTACTCCATCCACTGACTTGTTATATGGATTATATTTAATGGGAATCTTGTGGGACTATCAAAGGGCATTTATTTTCTATTGAAATAACAATTAAGATAACACACAAACTAATATAGTAATCAAATAAACCTGACAAATAACAAAAAACTTTTTTAAAGCTGCAGAGGCATGCTAACAAATCTATTTGATCAATATATGGGATGTGAAAAAAGAGGAGACAAGATTGACTGATGAATAAAATGGAACTGACACAAATAGGCTGACAGCCAGTCGCAAGTCTCTTTAGGGCAAATGCAATTAACTTAGAATAATAGACTCAAATTTGATGGTTAGAAATGCATTTTTATTAACAATCACAGCCTGAATCATTATGCACTCTTATGAATAAAATTGTAGTTATACTGAAAGTCTGTGTATACATGTATGCATGTACCTACAAAAAAGCCTTGTTGGAGAGCTTTATTTTTGTGACAGAATAGCTGCATGAGACTTCTACTTGTACATGCTTCATATTTTAAATCTAAATACTCAAACCAGTGATATAAAAATCACATATATGGTATGCTAGTATCAGTGGTAAGGGCAATAAGCATCGGTCCCAGGACTGCTTGTTCTTTTGGGATGTGAAATTGCAATCAGGGATTTACAGATTTCATTCTGAGGCAAAGAAGTCATTACTAGAAACATAAGCTCATTCTCTTTACTTTAATAGCTATTTTTAATCATTCATTTAGAAAATACATGATCTATTTATTGTATAGATAGTGCATTTCTATTGGCATTCCATTTTCATGCTTTTTTTATAATCCTTTTTAACAAATTATTTTATTAAAAGAAGATTAGAATTAGCTAAAGGAACCTAACAATTTTTGAAAATGCTACTCTTGAGAAAGGGTATTTCCCATTATTAACAGGTAGGCAGTATTAAAACTTTAAAGGGAGGGAAAATGTTTAATTGCTAATGTGTCCTTTTTCTTTTGACCTTCATTGCAGAGGCTGATTGCTATTTGTAAATTACTTTCAAAATTATTAATCTCATTTAATTTCTGAATAAATACATAATCTTCTTTTTTTTGCCCCCAAATCCTTGGGATTTAGGTATGAAAGAGCTGCAGATAGGATATGTTATGGTGCAGACATTTCTCATTTGTGGGAAAAGATAAATTACACCACTTGATGCAGAGAAATTCTACATGGTATTAGCAAAGTATAACATGAATATGAAACCGTGATGCCTGAAATGCTGCTTAAATATCTTGAGAAAAAGGTGTAATGGTAGGAAGTAAAACTGCACTGGAAATTAATTAAACCCAGTATTCTCCAGCTTAGTGTCCTTGGTGGGCCACTGACTGGCCAGGGATGGGATAGCAGCAAAACATAATGCTCTGCAGTTGCCTACGAATGGAGAAGCTGGTGTAAAGCATCATTGTGGTTCTCAGTTTCTGGGGTTGCTGAGCCGCATCCAAGAAGCGATCACACTTGGGTTTTCTCCACTTTGAAGGTGGTTTTAATCCCCCCTATTTCCCAGAAGTGAGACATTGTGCAGATGTACTGGGAAGGCAGAAGGAAGAAGCCCATGAAACCATTGAGATCAGGGACAGTGTGTGGCTGGGGAACAGATTTTTCTGGTAAACACCTGATGTCTGGGGATTTTTTAGGCTGCCGTTTTGGTTTTCTGCCTCTACTTAGCCTTAAAGTCATTGCCATGAGGGAAAAACTTCCCAGATACTCCAAAGGTTGCTGGAGGCATTCCAGCTTTGCCCCCCCATCCCCCTAATCTGTTCTGGATACAGCAGTCCACCACAGCATTTCCTGAGCTAGCTTCTTTAATAGCTGGTATTGCCTATTCTTAGAATAAGAGAGGTTGATCACATGCTGTTCTAGCACCACCAAACCTGTTGTGTGCCTAAAAATGGAATATTACTGTCAGGTCTGGCATAGTTGTTTTACTTTGAGCGTTTTGCAGGAATTTCTGTCAGACTTGAACTGCTAAGGATTTCTCACAGAACTGCATTTGGTGTAGAGGGAGTCTGAGTAGTCAAATTTACATTATCTGCTCAATTTCTCCTTACCATCCCTATAGATGTGTCACTGGAGACCAATGGAAGAGAAGTTACTCCTTGAATATGTTGCCAGAAAAAGAATGTGTGCTCTTTTATGACCACAGTTACTTAATATTTTAAATGAGAAACAGGTCTTAAAATAACTTGTATGAAAGCTTTAGTAGGTAAGCAGACCAAGGAAGAAAGACCAGATGATCTGCTGATTTAAACGGGGACAATGTCTTTGTAGCCGATGCAAAACTAGTACAGGGGACTAGGTCTGTGGGCTCAGTTCTTTCATCTTGTTGATTTTTAGGCTAGTGAAATACTGATGAGCTCCACACAGTGCTGCTTGATGTATGGTGATGTAAGAAAGGAGGCTCAGGCCCTGTGTGATGAAATTCTCCACTGATGTAATCACCCAACCAGAACAGGAATGACTCATTCTATCCATAAATATCTTGGGGCCTGTGTCTGATCGCATTTAAATTTGTTCACACCAACCTCATCTCATTTGCTTGAATGGACTTACTCCTGAGTTAGAATGATACATGTGAGAGAAAATCCAGGCCCTCAAAAATCAAATCATAATTAGTTTCTCTTAATAGCAGCTTTATTTAAAAAAAAAAAAAAAGCTGAGATCTTCCAAAAATTATATTAGAAAGCAAAAGAAGATACTTTTAAGTGCATCAGGCTTTTTCTTAACCCAGCAACGGTAGACTTGTTGGTGATGTATCATACTTACAATATGTTTCTATTGGCACTCAGGTTCCTGATTTTTATATTCTCTTTTCAGAAGTTATTTTACTAAAAGAAGATTAGAACTAACAAAATGTAACTACCAGGTCTTGAAAATGCTTATTCTGAGAAGGCTATTTTTGTTACACTCCATCTTAAACCTTTTCAAGTTCAGAACTCTGATTTCACTATTTCATGCTCCCAAAATATTAAGATAACAGTACCTTTGGTTTGCAGTTTTCTCAGTTTTCACCTTCTACTAAAAGGGCTTGGCCAAGATGTTCTTGATGAAATAAAAATACTTTTGCTTTACTTTCCATTCACCTCATCCTCGAGCAGGTGCCAATCAATCTGCAGTAACTGTTCTGCTACCTGAAAGGCATTCATATATAGAAACACCAGGCCAGCCTCTGTTGTCATGGCATGGAAAGCCAAAAATAGATGACATGATAATGTATTTATTCCCATGAAGATTTCTGCAGCTATGTGAAGTCTTCAGATAAGCAGGTTCTAATGTTAGAAATGAATAGTGTTGGAATGAAGAATCTAGACTATAATAGAAAAATAGTCTAATGTATATGTTTGATTAGAAAGGGATAGATAGACATATCTGAATAATCATCATTCCCTGAGTGATGAAAACATGTACCAGCAACTGATCCTTCATGGTAGGTATATGCTGTTTCCTTCTTTTAGTGTGGTTGGAAAGCTACAAAACAGTAAATTGCTTACAAAAGCCGTATTTGTAGCTTATTTAATTGCATAGCACTAGTTTGCTGTGTGATTCAAGGCTATCCTGAAGGCTTAGTTGCACTAGATATCATGTTGTTTTAGTGCCACTAGCATGGGGGAAGATGAAATCTTTTAAAGAGAAGGAACGGTGCCAGAAAGGATTACAGATGATGCATCTGGAAAAGACCTCCTAATTCAACTAGTCCCAGCCTGCATAACAAGAATATCTCTGTAGGCTAACCCCTTAGGTGTTTTCCCTCTCATTTCTTCTTAGACACCATCAAGTGACAGTGCCTGAAACGTTTCCTGAGGCAGAGCATTGCCTAATCATCCTTGCTTGGAAAATATTTCCCTACCATCCAAGTTATGTTTTTTTTCTTTTCCCAAGTAAGTATGAGGGCAGGTGTCCTGCTGTGGAAGTGGAAAGATACGTAATAGGGTAATTCCAAGTGAAGTAAAGCAGTTAGCACTGCAGGTTCTTCAAAACTTGATTTTTTGTGGAATAATTTGCTTCCCACCCAGTCTTGGTCGTGCTGCTTATTTACGCTTTTCTTCACAGTACAGGATCGCATTTCATTCTACGTTGTGTTTTTCTAAAGTCAAATTGCTCTTAAAGACACCACAGTAACTGCCATTTTAGTTAGCATCTAAATTTGCTAAGATTTGATAGACATTTTATTTATAATAGGTAGTGTCAGTGATAGAACAAGGGATAAATTCTGCTTTAGCTTTTATGACAGCACTAATAAAGTTCTCTGGCTCCCAGATAACATCTAACAGGCCCTATACTGCACTAAAATTATGGTTAAGACTCAGCTGGTGGTTATTGTCCAGTAAGCATCCAACGTATTTTAGTAGCATGTTAGTCAAAAGTTAACTGTAGTGACTGGTAATTTCTGACCTGACCATAAATCTGTCAAACTAGATGCTCAGTGCAGATAGAGTTGAAGTGTTCCTGTCCCTGAAAACTTGAGGTCTGTGTAGGTAGCTGAATCAAGGTGATTTTATGGATGATAAGCTGCTGTGTGGACATGGCTTTTTGGGTTGGTTTGTTTTTTTTTCTGAAGAGGAAGCCTAGGAATAGCCAGGTACCAAGCTTTGCTCTTTTGAGTATTAGATGGATAGTAAAAAAAGTATTTTTCTCCAGTTTTAAATAGTCTTAGTTTTAACCTTTATCACTTCTATGTCTTAAAAATCCTTGTTTTGTTTTCTTCTGTAACCAGGGAGATAACTGCATTGATTCACTTTCTAGGTGGCTTTCCAGCTGTGTATAGTGTATCTCTTTAAGTCCTTTAGGTTCAGTTTGAATTGTTCATGAAATAACACTTAGTAATTTTAGTGAAACTTCTAACCTTCTCCCAAGAGAAGGTGAATTTGTGAGGGTTGCCATTATGCGTCTCTTCAAACAATCTCTCCCAAAATATTAAGGAAGGAAAACCACAAAATTGCACTAAAATGGCAAAACCCACCTATATAAAATGTTGCATTCTCGTGAAAGTAAGCAGAAGAATTGTAACTACTTTGGTATTCAGAATAGTCTATAGAGTTTTGTGATTTTGGAGAACAGGCTTGTCCAGTACAATTATCCTGTCTGACTGGAGCTCATAGAACAGCCGTCAGTAATTGTTCTTTCAGAGGGATTTATTCTCTGCTGCATTACTGAATGCAGTCAAAAGCCACTGCATATCAGGAGTGGCACCCAATCTTTAAAGATAGGTGCTGCTCCCTGAAAGCTAAAGGGAGTTTTGCCACCGACTTTGATGAAAGTAGGAACAAGCCCTTTTTTACAACCTAAAGCAAGTAGGTTAGAATTATGAAGAATGATTATTTAAAATAGCAATGATGTAATATCAGTGTCAATTCCATTATTTTAACAGATGTAAATTTGCTCTGCTCTTGAACTCTGGTGAATTTTAATGGCAATATTAAAGAGATACTATTAAGACTACTTAAAAGAACTATTTGTAAAAAATGTCTCCAGTTCGGGGGGGGGGGGGAGTTTAAATTGCTTTTTTATTCAGTCTTCACGATTATTTATTTGAATGGTTTTGTATAATACAAATTAATATGTATTAGAAGCTGAAAGATCACAGGATAATTCCAATAGGCATTGGATGTGGGAGAGCTTTCACTATTTAGACAAAGCAAACAGACTTCTTATCCAGCCATAGTTTAGGTACTGTTCACAACAGGGCAAAGAAAGATTTTATTATGTACGTTATGAACAATGTAGATAAAGAAATTAGCTGCAAATAAGTTGTCTAAATAACTTTAGAGTAAATTTACATACATTTCAAGGCTAGTTCCATGTTAATACCTCAAGTGTTGTACCTGGCTGATGATCACTAATGTCATTTTCCTGGCAGTCAAGGGAGTTGAGGACTCAGAGATATTTGCAGGATCTGGTTCTAATTTTACATGCAACTTGCATTCCAGTGGGACACCAATGGGAGAAGGAGGTCGGTGTGGCCAAAAAGACCTCTTAAATCTGATGTACGAGGCTATAAGCATTGCTGTCTCAAAAATGTTGTGTTTTCTGGAGGGAAAGTTTAGTTGTTTTAAAGCCAACTCTAGGGCCACAGTCCAGAGCTCATAAAATTAAATGGAAGATTTTGAGCAGGCTGGCATTGTACAAACTAGGTTATCAAAGGCCAAAAAGAAGGTGCTTCCAGTTGTTTTTCTTTTTTTTTTTTGTAAGAGAATTGGAAGAGTAATAAAACAAATACTAGAAAATGAGAATCCGGGAAAGACAGATTCCAATAATTCAGTTCTGGCATTTTTATCAAGGGCTCAACCTTTCTGTCATTAAAATCAATGGCAGCCCTTTATGATCTTTACCTCATCTACAGCTACTAATTTTGGGTACTACAGTTACTTCTGTTTATTTCTTGGAAAGCTGCAGAGCTCATCTTCATTAAGTGCTGGGCACTGGCAATTGCAGTCAAGGGTCTCAGCTAGTGGGAAAGCTGAATATCTGATCATGAGATATATCTAATGTGTATATCTAATTTAGCATTGGGTATAGAAGTTTGCTTTGTTACTGTCTCAATCTGCCTCAGTTCCTCAGGGTAAGTGATGGTGTAGGGGAAGATGAAGCAAACCTGGAAAGTTGGGAACTGAACTGTTCCGAAGTTTAAAAATCCCTTTCATGGAGCAAATAGGTTCCAGTTTAGTGGTTAATGGCTGAAAGGGTTTTGAGATTCCCAAATAAAGTAAAAATTGTCAGATATTTTTTAACCTGATAAAGCGCCTGAGCAGAGCTGGACATTGTGAATTATTTGATCTAGCAACTGTTTCCTCTAAGTATTTGAGTATAGTCTGAGAATGCATTCTTGGAAGTGTTCAGCTTTGATCCAAGACGAATTGTCTCTTTCCATTAGTTTTTATTTCCTCCTCTTGCTGCAGACAGACCAGAATATTACAAAGGGCAAATCCATGAAACTTTTCCCAACTTTCCCTCAAGGAGTAAAGCAGACTTTTTCATCTTAAAATGACAGTTTTTCAGTTGTGCAAAAACTGCCTTTCATTTCTATAAAAGCCACCACATTGTAAAATCTAGTCTGACTTATTGTGGCAGGAGAGAAGGTGAGGGTGTATTTAACTTGTAGCATGCTTGTGTAAACTTGCATACAATAGATTTAGACATTACTGTGTATAAATATGATCTCCATGGATGGAGAGGGCTTTTTCCCCCTAATGCTTCTTGCTGTTATGTCAGGGTATAACAGTGTTCTCTGTATTGTGCAACAAATCGCAGTGGTCAGCTGCACAAGGCACATCTTCTTGGCTGCCAGGTCACCCAGTTTTGACATGTGTGACCAGCAGGGTGCTCAGCACAGCCTGTTTGTAGCACTTTTTACCAAAGTAACTATAGCTCAGTATAAAGTTTTAAAGCACAGGCAAACTTGGAAGAGATCTCCTGCCAGAATTCAAACCCTGTTCTGCCAGTCTACTTGTAACATACTGGTACAGTATACATGGTGCTCTTGAGATTAATAACTATATAATCCCATATCCCACAGTCCATTACCACACAGTGTTTGAAACATTTCCCATTAACAAAACACAGTACATGCAGGTAAAAATCAGTGCATCTCATTAAAAAGAGGGGGGAGAATGGAAAATATGTATCGTATTAAAGCCAAGTTTTGGGCTCTTGTGCAAAGTTTGAGGGGAAAAATGTATTTCTCCAGGTGGTGTCTCAAGTGGAGGGAAGGATAAAGTTTCTTGGCTACACTAGCAATTAGAAGCAAGGCAACACTATATCCAAGATGTGGCCTCTAATCTAGGCCAAAGGATACTTCATCTTTCTCTTCTATCAGAAGCAGATTCAGCAATATGCCTAAGCACAGGCCTAACTTCAAGCATATGAGTAATTCTAGTGACTTTGTTCTTGAAATCTTGGTCAAAAGAATCATATCCAAGGGTTTTCTTTTGTCAGTGTTGCACAGGTTGTTTCAGGTTGCACAGCAACCCATAAAGTTTTGTGCTCTGATTTTCTTCAACAGTAATAACTTGTGTGTGACAAGAGATGAAGGTGGGGCTAAAATATGGGGGGATTGAACCCTTGGGAAAAATAATACAGGAAAACAGTATGTGATGAATACATGCATTGCAGACCCATGACATGGAAAGCAAACAGGCTGAACCACTCGAACCTTTGTGTGACATAATCTTTTCTTACCGTTTTATAGGAATGCTTGAGAGAGAAATTAGTACTGCAAAATACCATTGGTGTAAATGAAAGAGAAACACTGGCATTGTTGATTTCAGTGAGCAGCTTATGCTCTCTCTGTCTTCAATGCTCACCCTCTCTTGAACCATCTTATGCTTGGACACAGAAAAGCAGATGTTCAGTTTGTATACTGGGTCTAGGAGGGAGCTTGGTAGTTGCTATACACTCTGCCTAAAAGAGGAGATCCAAGAGAACCAAAGTCCTTTCATTCTTGTGAGTAAATAAACAACTTTTATCTACTCTTTCACTCCTTGGGCTGAAATAATCAAAACCATAATTCAGTGGGATTTTTTTTTTTATGAAAGCAGCTCTACTGGGTGTAGATTTATAGAATTGTATACACCTTTTTTTTTTTTTTTGATAAATGCAAGCATGTGGAGGATCCAAGCAGGTTTCCTACCATTCAGTCTACCTGGGATCTTTTTACCTCACTATTAATGTAGTGTTTCTGGAAAGTTCTTTAATCTCTGGAAAAAAAATAGCCAAAGAAATTATAAACTTGGAATGGGAGGTCTGTTGGTTTTCTGCTCACATAAATTACCTGCAAAACACACTTGGCCCTTAAAGGGCTGTGTTGTGGGAATAATTCCCCTGGCAACACAGCACCACATGTTTCTGCTAGCCCATGCACTCTGTGCAGCTGCACGATGTATCACATAACACCGTCAACTGCAAGCACACTAGCTTGCCATTCCAGTGGGGCTCCCAAAACTGTAAATAGCAATAGGCAAGAAAACTCCCTGAGACACAGCACTCTCTGTGGGACCATGAATGCTGGAGCCAACTGCCCAAGCCTTGCACTCAGTGCAGGAAACTTGACAGGTGGCCATGCCTGGCCCAGGGCACTTGGTTTGTCTCAGGCTTTTGCTGTTATTGCATAGCCTGGTCTTGAGCTGAGAGCCTGAATGTCTGCCATCATGGCTAAGAGGTTGCTGCGGCTTATGTGGGGGCTGAAGAAGTGCTGCATCCTGCAGACCTAAGGCCAGGCTCTTTGCAATGTGCTGAGAACAATTGGGGTTCCCAAATCCTCTTTCTGACATTGCACTGAAAGATCTCTCTACAGGCTGAAGGGATGTACTGCGTGCACAGTGAAGGTTTTATTGTTAGTTCTGATAAAGTTTTAATGGCCCAAACTCTTTAATTGAGAAAAGCCATGACTACCTAGTCAGAACTGTTGTATGATCCATGCCCAACCTTCCCAGTACCTACCCTCCTATGTGGTGGTGTGAGCTCACCCTGCCCACATGTGATGTCCCATGCCGCATGACATCCTGAAGCTCCTGCTGTGTTTCTACCTTGTCCATCTTACCCTGTCACTAGGTAGCCCAGGTAATACCTACCCACAGTGATAAAAACCAGATGAGGGCCCTTCTATAGAGCCAGGAGAGCTATCTAGCTGTGGGAGGTGTAACACTTGACCAACACTTCTGTAAGGTTCACCAGGTTATGAAGCAGGAAAGCAGGAAGAAGAAATGTTGGACACTGATTTACATCAGTACTAGGATACAAATAAGGATGTGCTCTCCTGTCTGTCCCTTTGCCTCTGCCCTTCCTCAAACTCAGCTTCAGAAAGTTGCATGTGAATCACTCCAGTGTTTCCAGTAGTAGTTGTCTTAGCCAGCAGTAGACCCAAATCTTCAACCTGAACCTCTTTGGGTGACTGCACTCTGGCCGGTGCTGTTAAAGGTGTTCAAAGATAAGAAATGGCAAATGGTAGTGACTTGGTCTGTGCAACTTTGAAGAGGACTTGCCCTAGTATTGCTGGTCAGCAATAAGAAATGCTGGGAAGAGGAAAATCCTATGTATCCAGTGTCTGCCCTGCATACAATAGAGAGTACAGGTCTCTTTCTGGACACTCCACATCCAAGTGGGCAGGAGGTAGGTGGAGTACAACTAAAATCTGCCAGAGCCTTGGATCTTCTCCCCTGAGCTTCTTGTAAGAGTAACTGGCCAGGCATAAGACAGAAGATAATTACGCCTTTCTAGCTCTATAGGAACATACCTTTGGTGAAGAAGTGGAGGAGTGGTGCTGTGTTTGCTGAGGCTTCTGGAAGGCAGATGGAAGCCAAGGGAAGATCAGGTTAGATCCTGGTCCAAAAGGAGCTACCAAGACACGTGCATTTTGTTTTCAGAATGTTGATAAGAATCTACTATTACAGTTCAGTCATTCGTTGCTCACTTATCTGACAAGATTTTGTTTTATGAAAATGTTCACAGATTAAAAGAAAAACAAATTGGGAAAACTATGACATTTTACATATAAAACTGTTTTATTTTGTGTGAAATTTAACTGAAATGATCTTAATGATTTATGTAAAGTGAAATGTTGGGTTTTCCTTTTTTTTCTCTTTTAGCCTGGTCTCACACAGGCATATTAATGATTATTTGTCAAAGTCACACTGTTTGCTTACAAGGTACGAAGGCTTTTTAGACACTATAATGACAGCTTTTGATTCACTTGATAATATTTAGAATAAGCCATAAAAGCCAATCTCTGAACGAACAGACCGCTTTTATTGCCTTTTAGTGCTATTACTGCTATCATAAGTGGTAAATTGGCCTAATGCAAGTAATACTGCTGTGTCATGCTGTAAAAACTGCTGCTTAGTTTTATATTTTATTTATTTTTCATGGAAAAAAAAAGGCATGGAGACTGTTCTATCCCTCTACAACTGTTGGTGATTTCTCCAAGTGAGAGGTGGGGCAGCTTCCTCTGGTGTTTGGACTCTTTGTTCAGTGACATAGCATGGCTGATAACAAAGTTAGGACCAAGTGTGTGAGTCAAGTGAATATCTACCTGAAGCTCACAGACTATTTAAATCATAAATAAACTAGAAAAAAAAATCATTGCTTACTGAAAGCTGAAATGGGTGTATTTCAAATACCTTATGCTAGATTTTTTTAAAATGTCTCATAATAGCAATAGTATTTGTTTTAAATAATAAGCATTTAAACTATCTGAAGGCAATGCATTTGGTCGCAACTTCATCTAATCAGAATGACTACCAGGTGCCATAGTTGCTTTTATTATGTTTCTACTGACTTCTGCCCCTCACTATCTCATCTATTGTTTTGCCCACTCTTGGAATATAAACGTGTATTTCAGAGATTTAAAATTCCAGTAACATACAACCTCTATTTTTCTTTTAATGGGGGGGGGGGGGGGGGAAGGTTATTGCATAATTTTATTTAGCTTCGTAGTATGTGAGGGAAATTGTTGAGAAGCAAAGCGAAACAGAAGGAGCTCAAATTGACTTTTGGATTTCCATTCTTTTATCTTTCCCTTCTTTCTCTTTGCTGTGAACTCTTTTCTGTCAGGAATACTGACTAATTTGTCAGCCATGATGTAAGTTTAGGACCAGCAGTTGACACAGATGACATGTCTGTATGATAGTCCTAAGAAGCATTAAGATTCAGCTTGATTTGAGTCAAATTCAGAATTGATATACATGTAATAGCATGTATTGCCCAGCTTATTAAGCTTCTGTTAACCAATAAGAGAGAAGTTGTGATTTGGTTTAGTATTTACTACTTTGGATTCAATGAGTGTACAGAGCAAATGCAGCAGGGTGGAAGTCTGCAGGATCAGCATCTGATAGAAGTGTGTTACATGAAGAAGCCCTACAAAACTGAAATTATCTGAGGATGTACTCTGGTGTTTTTCCTCTAAATTTATTCCTAAGGCCTATTTAGTAAGAGTGAGTCTCATGCAGAAAGCGAGCATGAAGTGTGGGTTAAGAGAGTAAAGTTAACCTTGAAGACCATTTTTCTGACTGTCGACACACAACTCTGAAACCCTAGGAAGGCTAGAGATAGGAAATATCAGTCTGAATTTAGCTTTAATGGTGCATAATAAGAACATGTGGTTGGGGCTTCTTTATCTGAGAACCAAGAGCGAGGCAACAAAAATAAATGATTCCTGTTTGGGGGGGGGGGAGTGAAGTACATTTTAAATTTAGCTGAAACTTGATTATTTCAAAGCCAAATATAACTTCATCATGCCATAATATATGGCCATAAAAAAAAAATTAGTCTAATGAAAGAGAAATGTCTGAGTAATAATCACTCTTCTAACTGAATGCATGCTTGAAATTATATTTATTTTCAATACGTTGTGGAAACAGGAAAAATCATAATCCAACTCTAATTTTGGCATCAAAGTATTTGTGGATACATGATAGCAACATGTTAGTTGCCGTGGTCATGTATCAAAACAGACAATTAGGTGTTAAAAGGGCTTAACCCCTTTTTAAAGACAACTATCTTTACAATCACACAGCTGAAAACTCTTCTCTGTAAATCTGCTGCTTGATGATTTTGCTTCAGTAGGAAGATATTGATTTGACCTGCATTTAAAAAACTCAAGTGATCTTATTTACTCAAAATATGCGCTTCTGCTTTTAAATTACAGGTGCAGTGGTATAGCCAAATTGTATTCCTATCTGCATCTCTAATGCAATAACATTTTCTTTCTTTCAATACTGCATGCAAACATATTTCAGCAAGAAGAACATAATTTGTCAGTAATCAGTTCTCGGATGTCTCAACACTACGATGGCAATGTTTGTGTTTTTCTGTAGAGCACAACAGTCAGCAGTGCATCTATTTCTCTATCTCTGGATCCTACTGATGTTTTCAGGCAGAATTTTTTCCTGCACATATTTCAGTACTGTGTATATTCGTTTATGTGTGAGAGAAGAAAATATTATCATGTTTAACTGCTACAATCATAAGCACATTAAGTAGACAGATAATAAACAATCCATCTGAATTTATGATTAAGTTAATTGTCTGTGTTTTTCTAACATGTTTATTCAGATTAAAGACTGAAATTAGAATGAGACTATATAATTAAGAGACCTTAAGAGACTGTGTGATTCCCATAAAATAAAAATTAATTTAGTTTAGGGGGATAGCAAAGATCTCTGCAACACTTAAATGTCGCTTAGATGGTAAAGAGGCCTTGTGCAATTCTCTTCAAAGAAATGAATCTCAGTTGTAGAAAGAGCCATCAAGAAACTCATGTGACATTGAGGGCTTCAGCACCTAATTTTTGGATATGCCCTTCTGCCCATCAGGCACCAGACTCCCAGATCCAACTTTCTGTATAGCCCACGTAGAGGATTGGGTAACTAGGAGCAATAAGCTAATGGAAGAGATGAGGAAACATGAAGAATTTAAGTGGGAAAACTATTAGATGAAATAGGGAGAAGGGACCACCCCAATGTACGTATGGCTTTCCCACTTGCATTGGGGACTTCCAACAGCTGCTCCTGAGGCAGAGCAGGAGATGCTCTAGTCTTTTCCTACCTATGAGCGAGATAGCTGCTGGTGGGAGCAGCTGGTGGATTGAGCATAGCCCAGTCTCAAAACCCTCTCTGGCTGCTCTCAGCAGTGTGTTGAGACCACTTGTCAAAGGGTTTCTACCTTTTACTGGATAGTTGAATCTCTAGCAGGAGCTAGAGCCAATTTCCTGCCCTTCATGCAGGTGTCTTGCCTGTTGGGCTATAGTGTGCTTTTTTCTCTCTGGACCAACCAGCTTTAAGTGGTCCACCCATAGGCATTTAGGAATCTCCTAACCACAATATTACATAGAGTATCTGATAGCTGGGGTTGAGAGTTTCCTTCTGGAAGGTGTGAATTGGAGTCTTTTCAAGCAACCATTTGTTCTCAGCACAGATACGAAGTCACAAGAGCTACTTACTAATCACTAAACTGTTCTGATAAGGAGTTTATGTCCAGTATTTTATTATTAGACATTTAGGGTAGTCACTCCTAATGTCTAAATGTCCTCTCATTTGGATTTAATTCTAAACAGTTATTTCAAAAATAGATGGAAAAATAATTCCTTTGAATCTCAGCTAACAATGAACATTAAAACTAATTCCACTTTTGATCTTCCTCTCAACTTTTCCTGTAATATCTTCCATCAGCAATAGACAACCAGCATGGCCAGGGTTTAGCCCATCCCACTGTGTTTTGTTTTGAGTACTTATAAGCAGTTGTATTTTGGAGAATGATGGCAAATATTCAATGAGATGAGGGGATGCCTATTTTTTCATAACTTAATTATTCTTAGTCTAAATATTTAATTGAACCCCTTCAATAGTAAGGGCTTTCTCACACCTCTGTGACTGTCAGTCTGGATATGTGTATCAGTGTATATATAATCTTACAGGCCTATAAAACACCTTCTGAAAATGTCATGAAAATGGCACTGAACTGCTCACACCCATCTTTATCCTGCCTTCAAGCTCAGGGTAAATCAGGCCTGCACAGTGGTGGTCTTGATGGGATTTCTATCAAGGAATTAAGTTTTATAAATGACCTAAATGCTCATTAATGGGTTTTTAATGTCTGTTTTTTCATAGTTTTTAAATATCTAATACAAAATTAGACACAAAGGTCTTACTGTCTCCCTCCAGAAGAAACTGGTTATAACACAGAGGACATTTGTATTACTTCTCCAGATTAGACAGAATACTAATAACAACAAATTTTTTTGAGCTTCCAGAAATTCAGGGTAAAGTTCACTAAAAAAAAAACAATGTTGGGCTCCATTTACCTTGAAGACAGGTAAACCACTCTGAGAAGGGAATACATGTGTTGGAATCTAAAGCCAACAACAGCCTTAATGGGGAGCAGTTATACATACAGTCAAACATTGAAAACTATGAAGCTTCTGAAATACTTAATAGCTTTTATTAGTACTGAATTTTCTTTACCATCCAGGTTACTTTATTCTATTCAGTACAGGCAGCTTTCTGGCTTGTGACACCTTATATCTAGGAGACCAATTTGGCATTTGACCCTTCCCTTTATGAATTGAAGTGGTTAAAATAAGGCATGTGGTTTCATTGCTTCTGCCTCATTGATGCCCTAAGATGATTACAGGTATCTCTCTTAAACATAGTGGGACAAATGAAACCTTTTGCAAGCCAATGCAGCTCTGTTAATTAAGCTTTAATGGAATTAATCACTGCTTTGATACTGACCCTTAGGCTAAGATTTTCTGTGCACCACAGTTTGCCATCATAAGTAGGAACAGTTGTGGAAGCCCTTGGATATGTATATTCTGTTCTAGCATGTCTATTGCTGTGAAAGTCAACTACTAATGAGGGTCTATACTGTTGTTCCATCTTTTCTCTACTGATGCAACTGAGGGCAAATTTCTGAATTTTTGCCCAACTACAGTAAAGAATAGAATTGGTCTGGAATGCTTCCAGGGGTGAATGAAACAGGTCTTCCCCAGCATTGGCACTTGAATGAAATAGACTTTCTTCTTCCTTTGCGGAACAAATTTACTTAAGGCAATCAAAGCTAAATAAACCTTCACTTAAATTTTTGCAGTCGATATCTAGCAGAGAAGTATAACTTTAAACTTAACCCTATCACCCAGAGAAGTATCACTGTCTTTACTGTACATCCATTCCACTTTTGTGGCAGTATTCAAAGTCTTATATCTCCAAGGGCCCTCCAGTTCAAAGATCAAGGACCACTCAGCTTATAAAACTATAATTAGGAGTGGTGAGCTGGGACCATTGCAGATTTCATATACTCCCTCTGCATTGGAAGAGAGTCTTTAAATCTGCTGGTTTACAACTTAAAGGAAGGGTTGTCTTGATTAATTCATTTGGTCATAGTCCTGAAGCTGACAGGGCATCTTCCAGGAATTTGAGCCCCCTGGGATCCTTGTCATCAGTTTTTGAATGCTTTTTTTTTTTGTATGTGTGTGTGGTGTTCTTATCTGGAAGCAGTCTGCTTGGATTTCAGCATTCATCTTAAAAGCATTTTGGCATTTTCTGTTACATGAAGCTGAGAGGTATTTCTTTGTTATCAGTCCTCTATAAAGCATTTCAATCCAATGACTTATTTCAGGCTGGAAAAACAGTGAAAAAAGCAAAATTCAGGAAGCAAGTGTCCAAATGTGTATGTAAAACTGCATTCACTGCCTTTGGAGTTTTTACAAAGGAATTCTAAAAATGGCATTTAGCTCCCTTAATGTAGGGCTGAAAGCCGGATCACAACTCTCACCTGAGAATAATCTCATAAGTACAAGCCTTGTACTTTTACATCAGCATCTACAAACCGGGTAAAACACTGTCAGGTTGTGAGAACTGGGAAATGCCCTGCGTGTCTCCAGGACAACTCTCCTGCAAAACCAGCCTCACGGCATCATGTCCTTCCTGTTTTATTACTCCTTGTAAAAGTATCTTAAAGCCCCTGAGTAACCAGTGAGAGGGGCGTATTGGGGAAAAGACATTTCTGAGTGCTGAAGTACAGGTTTTGCCATTACCCCCGAGAATATAACTGAAGAACCAAGCGGTGGGATGTTTTGGTATGGTGCAGTTAGGAATAGCCCCCTGTATTGGATTTCTGGGAGGTGCCACTAAGAAATGTGGCACAACCTCACCCAATGGAATTACTTCTGGAATGAGATATTGAGTAATGTGAATAATGTCACTATGGCCAGCTCTATGATACGAGTAGATCTTCCTTTTCGTATGAACTGAAATGGAGAAATATAATCCTGAACAGAGGCTCTATTTACCACTTAAGCCCTATTTTATGGTTTAAATGCTGACCTTGTATTGACCCTCAGTACAGGGCTGAATTTCACCCTACAGCAAAAATCTGCTGGCTAGAGCAGTGGATTGAAGAAATTGGGGCTAGACTTTTTACTATTTTCAAGACAATGAAAACATGCTTATTTTAGACAAAAAAATGTTTCTAATTTATGAGAATTTTAGTGCAGAAAGGGGCTACTTCGGAGAAAGTCTTGAGATTAGAATTTCAGTTATATTTTTGGCAGGAGAGCAAGGAAGGCATTTCATTAACTTTTCACTGGAAGTTATATATGGAGGGCATTTGTGTACACAGCTGGGCAGCATAAAACAGGAGGGCTTTGTGTGAAAATATCCTGAAATGAAATTTCATTTCTGTGCAACTTGGATCTGCAGTTCCTGGGCTGCTGTGGCTGGTTTTGGATGAAGCCGTAGGAGGGCAGTGTTAGGCCCTCACACATTTTCTTTTGCAGTTGATGTAGAAATAGTGAACAGACCACTGCTGGTCCCTGTGCAAAATCAGTGTCACCTTTTACAGCTTTATGTCAGTCAGATAAGCTCCTGCCTGCTCCCACGTATCCATATGGCTGTAATCATCAAGTGATACCAAGAGATTCGTTTGTAGGGAACTCCAAAAGCCACATGCTGAGGCTGGTGTGAATTTAGCTCTGCTTTGACCTCTCTTCCCTCCAGATGGCTGCTAATCTGGCACTAAATCACCACCATGGTGGAAAGAGGCCCTGGTCCATGTGGAAGAAGCAGCTTTGTGCTGGTAGCTGTCTGTGTAAGGTGGGAGCATCCCTGAGTCAGCCCTTGGGAGTGTTCCTCATCACAGGGTTCTGCATTTCTAAAGGCTTGACTTGTGTAGCTTCCAGATTTCACAGTACCTTCTTAATAATTATGCTTGGTTAGGAGCCTGGAGAGATTTCTCGTTTGGGGTGTGACGGTCTGCTTTTGCACATCTTGCAAATACATGAAACAAGTGAGAACACATGCCCATGAAGAGGACATTTCTTTATTACCTTCAAGCTGCATTGGTCGTTCTTATACACGTATATTCATATTTTATATACTTTGTCACTTATGTCATTTTGTGCATGTCAGCCAAAGGTATATAGGTGGGGATAGTGCATGTGCTGGGGATTCCTGCTTTAGTGTTTTAGGGCAGAAATGAAGATTCTGCATCATCATCTGCAAGGTTAATTTCTTTGCAAAATATTTTGTAGACTTTGGCATGGAGATCAGTCTATCTCCATCCAAAACTGCCTCCCATCTCCAAAGACAAGCTTGTTCCCATGGGAAGAAACAAGCTGAGATAACTGGCTCCACTCCTACACAAAATAGGAGTCATTGTCTGGCTTTACTCCTATGTCCCTGGCTTCCCTTGAGTTGGTTCTCATCAATGCTAAGGTCAGAAAAACGGAACTACCTTTTCCTAGTGGTCGTTCATACCAGTTCTGGTTCATTTGCGCTTGATGGTCGGATGCATACCCTCCAAACACGGATTTTCTCTTCTGTAGTGTGATCTTTAGAGATAATAGTCCTGAGAAACATGCTATACTATCAGAAAAGATTGCTGGTATATATCCTTCACCTTGACACATCTTGGGATAGGTCTGTGATGATTTACCATCCTTGTTCACTCTCTCAGCACAGGGTATATCTCACTGTCCACACTTAAGTGTGAAGTGCCTTAGGAGGTACAGAGATGTTTAGAACTTAAAGTCTAGCAAACCTGGAGCACGCATTTACTAGTCTGCTTCCCTGTTTACATTTTGTTTATGCCATTATAGTTCTACAATCTGTTAGGTGCTGTGGAGGAACTCAGGCCCTTCACCAAACAAAAAGCTTGTGGGATATGCAAGAAATAAAAGGAGAGGACAAATATGCTGTTGCTCATTTAAAAAAAAAACAGAGTCTAGGGCCATGATTATGTAGATTTTTCTCTCCAAGACTGTACTGGCTTATGCAACATTATTTTTTCCCATTTTCCTTTAACACTCCTCAGTCTTCTAGTGCACTCATAGCAGGGTGTGGGAGCGTGGCAGTGGGTGCAAATGACTTACTGAGAGGTAGAGTCATGAGTAGGACTACTTATGCTCTTCCTGCTGACACAATAAGATACAATCCTATACATGCAGCCTCAAGTTTTTCTGTAATACTTACCACAAGGCTGGTTTGTTTTCTGTTTTGCTTTGTGGAAAAAAATTTCCCTCAGAATGAGGCTTTGCTTTCTGCTTTTAGAGGCTTTGAGACAGAAGCAAAACATCTTCTTCCGAAAGATAAATAACTGGCAGCCAGATTAAAATCCCCTCTCCCTGCCATGATTAAACAGCTTCTACCATTGAAAACCAACAAAGTAGTAATAGGCACGTTATTTTGATGTTGACCCATTGCACTACCAGTCCATGACCTATTACTTAGCAATGCATTGGTTAAAAAAAGTGAAGTCTAGGAAAGGTACTAAAGCTGCAGCCTAGTCTATATTTTTTGTTTATTTCTGATACTATGTGGTTCATCGTTCTTTCTTTTAGAAGGAACAAATAATCAATACAAAACCATGAATAAAAATAACTTTTCTTTAACACTGGATGCTAAAAGAACATATAGTCTTCTTACTGTGCCTGATGGAAACAGTACAAGTCTGTTCTCCACAATTCGTTGTTTATTGGAATGCCTGAAATCTATACATGAGGTATTTTTAAAATATTTAAACATAGAAGTTAAGCTTCTGTTCCAGACAATTTGGTTCACCATATTCTAGAAATCCACTGTGTACCACAGAAGTGCTTCAAGCAAAGAAACAATAACAATTTTTTTAAAAGCAAACTTCAATATATGATAAAACAATGTCAATATTCTTATCTCAAGGAAAATATGAGACACATTCAGCTATTTATTGACTCAGCTGCTGTACTAAACCTTCAAGGCCCAATTCTGCTCTGTGGTACTTTAGAGAGAAGAAATGCCAACAGACAATGTTTGGCTCTTTCTGAAAGAGATTATGGCTGCTCCAAGAAGAAAACAATCAAAACATTACTAATGATGCAGAAACTCTGGATAGTGTCTCTCCTTAGGAAGGGGAGAAAGAAAACTTTGTGGATTAGCATCACTAAGGGAGATGAACTCAGGAACTTGCAGGTGTGAGAGATGCCACCTGGCTATTGGAGTAGGTCTGGACCAGGTGATAAATAACCATATGGGGCTCTGAGGGCCCATGTCATCGGTCTTATCCTGCCCAGAGACGTGGACCAGTTAAAATCCTCCCTATGTTTACACCCCTTTTCTAAGGCAAAAATCTCTTGTCTCTCTTCTGATGGGGTAAAGATGCAGTTCAGTTAGGTGTTTGCTATTTACAAGTTAAAGTGCAATGTTATACTGTAGGATCAAACCTGGATCTCACTCAGTTGTATCACCCTCTGTAATGCTCAAACTGCAAATCATCCGCTTGCAGAGTTTTTACTGAGGTTAGCTGACACCTTGCAAGCAGAGGATTTTGGGTGGCCAGCCAAACAAAGTCTGCATGTTGGCCAGTCAGCTCTGCCTGAGCATGATTTCCATTCTGCGGAAATGCTGCATAAACAATGAAGACTGCAAGGCAGAGACATTAATTTAGATCTACTTTATTGCAAACTCTTTTGCAACTAAAAGATCTAACGTACTACATGAGCTTAAAATAGTGATGCACATCTTACAGATGACATAATAGTAGCTATAAATGGGCCTCTTTCGCAATACCCCGCTACTGAATGTTTTCATAATATGAGGTCACTTGTTGAATCTTCCCCAAATACTTTTGTTAGGATTAGAATATAGCTGTTCTCATTAAAAACTATAATTTACATTTAATCACAGATACTCAGTTTTTATCATGTGCATCTTGGAAGTCTGTGCTTTAAGCCTCTAATTCATGTTGTTTTTTTGTGTGTGTATGAAATACAGTAAAGTGACTGCTATGATGAGCAAACATAAAGGTGTAATAATCTGTGTACTAACTCATTAAATGATTTTTTTTTAGAGAGAGATATATTTAAGAACCTTTCCTCTTTATGTGCACAGGGATATGCACTAAGAAAGCCCTTACAATCGTATGTCTTTCTCTTCTAAAGTATTTTAATCAATGGAATGTAATATTTGAAATACCAGTATTTTGGTGCAAATGAGTTACTTAATACCTGTCATTTTTCAGCCTTTAAAACTCTATGCATGTTTTCTAGAACTTCTCTACCTCTGAGGGTCTGTACTTCATAAACTGCTGACAACTGATGGATGCTGGTTTATTCTAGGATAATACACTACCAAATCCATAGATTCAGGGTTGATCTTTATTTGTGTTTGAGAAAATCAAACAAATAATCCAAGTCAGTAATAGCCTGACTTAATAAAAATTTTCCATCAAAATTAAGATGATCCATACTTTCTAGTGGTTTGTAGTTCAGGTAAATAAAGCTTTCCCAGGAATGCAAGAATATCAGAAAAATGAGCTTTCACATTACTTTAAAATTTGGTCATTTAGGCCTTCCTGCACTGTAAGCAAATGTACATGCTTGTTTCATAGAAGTCAAGTTATGGAATTTGTGTGGTAGGAATTCCTGGCCATATTTAAGCTTTAAGGTATTCTTATAAGCCTTTTTCTTCAAATAAGAATTTTTAATAAATGAGAAATATCTCTGAACTCAAACCAATAACTAAGAACCAAGGAATGCAACTTACCTTTCTTCAGCCAAGAAATATTTTGCTTGTCATGTTCAAAACTTTCTGCTGGTTTGATTTTTACCTTGTCTGTATTGGCTTCTGACATCTATGGGGGAGAAAAGAATTTTGGGATGACAAGTTCTTTTAAAGAAAGTTTCTGATGAAGAAATGTATATGTTCTCTCTTTAGGTTTCAGCTATTATAAATCGTGCTTACTTATACAGACACACTTTTTCCTGCAGATTATTGATACTAGGTAATATCTGAGTCATTAAATTTATGTTCTGTTCCTAAATGCTTTATCAATATTACAATGTTGCTGTTTGCAGACAGATTCTTTTGTAATGTAACCATAATTTACCTTATGAAATGAATGAGTGATATGCTTATAGAATGCTGGTAATAGATGTACATATAACACATAGATTCAGTCTGGCTAAAAAAAAAAAGAGCCATCCAGGCTGCTGTTTATTGCGGTTCAAAGGTGCTGTAAAGCCTGCTGTCAGAGAGGTATAATTATATAAATAATGGTAAATATTTATAAAGATAACTTGAACAAAGTGTATCCAAAAAAGAGATCTTTACTGCCACTTGTGACAATTTATTTGCTGTAATGCAAAGAATCTCATGCAAGTTACAGTACCTGAGGGTATTATGTATACAGTAGCTATCAGCCCGTACACTGTGGTTTACTTCCATTGCCTGCTAAGAATAAGATTAGACTGTCCAGGCTTCTTCTAACTGCTTTATATTTTCATTGAATCCAGTTAGCTAAAGCATTTCTCTATTTTTACCTGTATCTCCCAACCGGGGGTGAAAGCAGCAGGGATCAGACGCCAAGGAGGAGTGCTTTCGGCCGAATCCCTCGCTGTGTGTTGATGTCCAGCATTCCCATACACTGACAAAACTGAAAGGATGAGCAGTGCACTCTCTGCCTGCCTGCTGTGTGGTGCTAGATTTGTCTTGCTGCCAGAATCAGACAACTTATTGCTGAGGGTTTTCTTTTTTTTTCCCCTTTTTGTTTGCTGTGTCGGGTAGGAAAGGAGGGGGGTAATCAGCATTCTAACATTAGTGGAGGGATTAAAAAAAACCTTCCAAAGCTTTGCAAGGAGAGAAATTGGTTTAGAAAGGTTATTACTGCAGTTCATAACCCAGTGAATCTGCAAGAAGAGGAAGAAAGTAAAAAGGGAACCAGGAAATTAATAGCAACAAATCAGTAAAATGTGTCAATGTTTTGGCTAAATTTAAGTTTAAAATACTGAAGTTATTAGAAAGTATGTAGAAAATTATACCCTGAATGTCTATTTACAGCTGGCACTTTGACAAAGAAATGGTCTCATCCTGTGAGGAGCTCAGTGCTGTGATGCTTCTGAGCTCAGCAGGGTGAAATTCGTCATCACCTAGGAGGGCAGGTCTGCAGAGATGAACAGTCATTATCTCCCTTGCGACAAGGTTGGGTGGTCCATAGTGGAGACAAGCCCTTGTGCTGGGTGGGCTTGTCAGTAAGCAGCACAGAGGGCAAGGGGAAAGTCCAGAGTACTCCATACATTGAAGGCACCAAAAATTTAAGGTTAGTAGTTGGCATTAAAAATTCTCTTGCTGTAGTTAGCAGCACTATCGCTGCAAAGTTAGTAGGAGTAGGGTGAAGCCTAAAGAGAGCAAGATTTTAGGATGTTCAAATGTTGCATCTTACTTTTTCTATAGGGCAAGAGGAAAATAACACTCTGCTTCCCAGAACTGGATTTTGAAAATGGTGGTTGCAGAGCACATACAGAATTACTCCGTTATCTTACTTTTTAAGCAATATTTACAAAATTTCAAGCAGCATTTGTCACTAGATACTATAATCCAAGATCCCAGTGCTTAAGTGTGGCCAATAAATAATAACATACTCCCTCTGTTATGACAATTATCTTCGTCTACTCTCCCATCACATGTCATTCTTGCAAGAAAGAAATGTTTTTCTCTTTTTTTTTTTAATCTCCTGTGCCAACATAACTGAGATTCTTCTACCATCTTTAGCTAATTGTGAATTGCATGGTAAGTGCCTACTTACATCTCCAAATTGCAATGATTAGTCTTGCATGGTTTGAAAACCTATTTTAAGCAGGGTACTTTGGGAATAATTGCAACCACAGGGGGAAAACGTCTAGGGGTAATATTTTAAGACCTTTTTTCCATTCCCCTTGGATGTAGCTTTGAGAATTGTGTATCTTCAATTGCAGCTCCTCTCTTTTCCCAGAAACACTTATTTTTTTCCATGTTGTTACACCTGCAATGCTTTAAATTTAATCTTTGGTGTTGATTCTTCAGCTGGATTTGTCAGGGCAGGCTATAGAGCTCCTGCTGTGTCCTAATAAAATCAGCTAGGCTCCACATAGATCCATCTAGACGTATGTGATTGTGACTTGGACCTGGTGCTACTGTGCACTTCAGAAGCGCTGTTTAAAATGAAGATATGGGTTGTTTTCAAAACAAACTAGCAAAAAAACCATCTTTCTCTAGTTCATTTGGCCCCACCTCCCTGTTTTTCTAGAGAATTTGTCAGAATCCTAATTTCTCCCAAAGAAAGTAAAATAGATAAGAAAACTCCCTCCAAACCCAGAGCTCTGAAAGCTGCTGTTGCTTGAAATAAATTCCCCTTCAGTTTTGTTCTTTAGGGTTTTTCTCACTTAAACTCTCCTTGAAACTAGAAAGAGCTAGGACTGAGGTAGATTCAGCCTCAACGAGTATAAGAAACCAGCTTTGCTGGCAGCCCATTGCTAAATGTATCCCCAAACCCAAGCAAACAGAAGCCTGGCTTTATATCTGCGCTTCAACAAAGATAATGCAGATTACTATTGAGATGACTACTTCATCTGATATTCTCAGCCGAGATGCCCTGTAGGACCCCTCTGAGTGTTGGTAGGAAGCCTAAGTGCAGAAGTTACCTAACCTCAACCTTGGGAAATAGCCCACCATTGGGTTAAGAAAACAATAACCAACTTTCCTAGTTGGAGTATTCATCATTGCTGATATTCAATTAACGGTCCTAATGTCTTAAATCCAGGGACATTAAATGTAACCTTTCTTAATCTTGATCAACTTCAGTTTTCTACTGAGATGTGTTCCCGTGTGCTATTTTTTGCCTCTTTTAATTAAGTTATTTTGGATAAATGCATCAATATTTCTGTTTCCTAATCAATCTTAAAGCAGTTAGAGGAAAGTCAGGCTTGCCATGCATTCTTAGTAATGCCAGGTGTTGCAAAGCAAGAAAAAAGATGTTATGAGAGAAGGTCATTAATATATTGAGTAAACTTGTTTCTATTAAAGCTATAATTGAATTTTTAAAGCCCTGGCCCATTTTAAACACCGAACTTTAGTTTATGGTTTGATAATTCATTTCACTTTTATTTTATAGGTTTTCTTTATAGCTGTTAAATAGCTATGGGCTATCACTTGCTCATTTTCCTTCCAGATTGTGAAATAGGGTATTTATATGGAGGATAACAAAAAATAATTATAATGCCAAAATAGATGTGATATCAATCAGTTGCCAGATAAATGTACTGTATCAAGTGCTTGTTGAGATTCAGGAGTATATTTTTCTGGTCTGCTCAACTGGGAGTGCATTCAAGTCTTTGCAGAGTTAGAGAATAGGAAACATTAATAGACTGTAATAACCATCAAAGCAGGGGAAAAACTTCTTGTTGCTCCTAGCAAGCATCTAAACTGTCAAGGTTTCCTCATGTACTTAATGTTAGGTCAGGAGTCCAGAATCAGACCCTCTCCTGAGTCTCAAGGAGGATGTGTAACCATAGCTAGGAGAGGTTTTGGGTACATTTATGGGTATAGTATTTACAGCATGATACTTCACTACCAAAAGTGACTTACTGAGGATGTGAACTGTGTGCCCAGAAGTTGAATTTTCCACAGCACAGCATTACATTAAGCAGTTATTTCTTTCTTGCACAACCCAGGTAAAATGTAGCCACGTGTCCACTGGCAAGTGGCGCTCTGTACCTTTGGAATACCCCACACTGCAGTAAATGTGGCTTAAGGAAAAAAATAATCCTATGATGAAACTATGCCTTTGCTTCCTTTTACACCCTGGGGTGATCATTTCCAATAATAAAGTGAGTATAATGTGATGTGCCCTGTCAAAGTTAAGGAATCTCTTCTTGATCATGTATCTGTAGGTAGAATATTAAGTTGTGGGAACATGATATACAGCCAAATTATTCTGGTGATTGCATGTAAAATGCATGGTTTTTTAGCCGAACAGTCATGTCCTGTGAGTGCTTCAAATGCAAAATAGTCTGTTTATAGAGACTACCTCAAATGCACTGACAAATGATCTATATGCTGCAGAGGCTCTGAGCAGTACTGAGACAGTAGGGTTTTGTTCCCTATTGCTCTGCCTCTTAGGCACTCTAGATAATTTTTCAGTGACTGTGTCCTGCAAAGGGAGGCATGAGGCTTTATTTCACTTTTCCACTCAGTGCCACTGTAGGTCAGCGAATGTCTGGGAACATGCTTAAACTCGAGAATGGAATAAAGCTTGAAAAGAGTTGCAAAGGCAGGTTAGAATAGAGCTTATCAATAAGTAGTAGATTAAGAATGCTCGATATTTCCACTGAACAGTAAAAAGGGAGTCTTAGTGTCTTTAATCTTCCAAGAGGGTAAGAGGGGGGTTACTTGGTGTCTGTGCTAAAAAGTGATGATGGGGACAACGTTAGGGTGAAAGGCAAGTGTGAAATGAAGTTGAAAGGATAATAGTATGGTGCTGGGATGGGGAAGGCAGAAGGACACAGCCTCTAAACCTGGAGCCACAGAAGCCCCATCCAGGCTGGGAAAGGGCCTCTGAATGCAGCCGTATGATTTGGCCATCTTCCCTCCTACCAGCAGAAAACTTAAAGGCCCCAGTCAAAATTAAAGCCTAGACTTTATAATGGTTTTACAGTAACCTACAAACTATGTGTGCTTTTATATATTCTGGCTTCAAGCAGAAAATCTCCCATGCTGTTTCATTCTGTCCATCATGGGCCAAGTTCTCCATTACCTCTGTGTGTGCTGTTTTTATAGATGATTCTGTATTTCCTTGCCATTTAGGTGGGTGCATTTGAGTGGGAAGTACCTAAACCCGAGAGCTTTTTAAAAAGTTGATATATATTATGTTATGGGACAATTTGCCCTTTTAAGGTCCGTTTGATGCATTTGGAAAGGTGGGTTGCAGAGGTCCCAGGGGTGGACCCCTCCAGGCACTTGCTACAGGAGATGTTTCTAGACAAATATTTTAAAACCTCTTGGGCATTACAACAAAAATCAGGAAAGAGTTGATGCATGGAAAATAGCAGAATAATTGCTTCAATATCACAGTGTCTGCTGGTATAAGGGAGACAGGGACGTAACCATCTCATAGAAAAAATATTTCCTTTGGCACATGGGTGTAACAGACAGTAGTTATATGACTTTTATGGGAGTTTACAGGAGTTTGTGTAACAGGTATAAAAAAATAAAGATAGTATCTTCATTGCAACTTTCTAGAAACTGGCATCTTGGCTTATTATAAGGCCCCTAGTTCGGTATTTTTACAGGAATTTTACAGAATATCAGGAGACCATTTACTCCTTGTTTAGCTTAATGCAGGGTTGACTTACATCTCCTTGCTGATACTTGGACAACCTACTCTTGAAGTCCCATGAAGATACATAAGTACATGCCGCGTCCAGGAGTCTACTCCAGTGTTCTTCTATCCTGATAACAAATACAAAAGCATTTCTTGATGTCTAGCCTAACTCTTCCTTTGCTGTAGATTCAACTGATCACCTCTTGTCCTTTCCATTGTGCTTGTGCACAGCTAAGTTCTCTATCCCTTTGTGACAATCCTTTCAGCAGATAAAGGAATGTTATCACATGTTCCCTCAGCTTTTTTCAACACATATTTAGATCACATTCATTAGCCTATGGTAAATCTTCTGATCTTTGTTGGAGCTGCAACTTTCTGGTAACATGTTGTTTAAAATCATTAAGTCATTAAAGTGTTTAAAATCATGAAATGTTTAAAATCATTAAATCACTTAATCATGAAATCATTCCTTCCAGGACTTTGCCAATGTGGATTAGAGCAGTGAGGTTACTGGAATGACTTACAAGCTTTCTTCCTATTTATATATCCCCATATGATTATCTTATTTCATGACAGCATAAAACTGTTGACTTGTATTTGGTTTATAATCTGTCCTGTTCCCCAGATTCTGTTGTGCTGCACAGCGACGTTCTTTTTATATGCAACTGATTATTCATACCTATACCTAGGCATAGGATTGTGCAGCTGGGCTTCCTAAACTTTATCCCAATCTTCTTCCTGGTGTATGAAGATCTGACTGTGCTGTCTTTAACACTATTTGCAAGCCAGGTAGGTGCAACAGTGATTTGCTTCATCTTCAGTCACAGGTAAAAAGCTGTTGGCAAGTATTTTTTAATGAAGAGGAATCTGAGCATTTATGGACTGCTTTGCCGACTGGCAAAGCTTGACAGCACCTCCCTGAACAGCACTATCCCAGACAAGATGTCAGTGCAAGCAATATGGTTTTTAAACAGAGAAAACTGACTTAAGTGTTTTTCCGTCATGCTTTTAAGTAAGCTGCTTCCCAACAGTGGTTGAGATGTGGCTGTCTTCTCGGAGGTGAGAGGGAGGGGTTTTGTCTAAATTACTCTTAGAAGAAAAAGATGAAATTAGACCTCTACCTACAGGAAGATGTCAAGGGAACTTGTAGCTGCCTTGAGCTCAGCACTATTTCTCATCTGACTGCTACTGAAATGAGTGTCTCCTTCTTTTGCTAAATTTGTTTGCCTTCTTATAAATCCTTGTCAGGCCAGAGAGAATTCAGCAGTAGAGAGAAAACAGCAACTTTTCTCTTAGGTAGGGTCTCCCTGGGGTACAAGAAATCTCCTTATCAAGGAGATTTCTAGAAGGCCAAGTTCCTTCTGAATGATTATGTTAGCTTCTAGCAGGAGCAAAACAGGTCTAACAGGAGAGATCAAGAACTCACCCTAAAGGAACTGATAGGTTGGTGGTTGTGGGAGTTACTTGGGATCTTTCTTGCTAATGCTTCTATGAGATGCTTTGTAGGGTTTGTGATTTGGACTAGCAAAATAAGAAAAATTGTGAAGTGTTAAAGTTTGTGGAGGAGGAAATACATTTCCTTCTTGAGCACAAATAACTGCAACTAAAGTCAGTGTGAGCTCTTAGAGTTCAGTACCCTGAAAATAGGGCCTGGTGTTTAAATGAAATTGAACTTCAAAAAAGAAAAGTAGTTTTCTGACCCTTTTGGACCCAAAACGAAGTGTTTATTCTATTTGATCAGCTATTCACAAATGATGCCTTTGTACCTTTTAAAATGACTACAAACCAAATTTAAAACTGGAAGCTCATCTTTGATGTTATCTGCAGATAAGATAGAGCTTTGAAGCACTAACAGAGACTAATTGGAACAGAATACCAATACAACTGAAAATTAATAGAAAACAGAGGAACTGTTTGGAGCGCTACCACTCTAAACTGGAACCATTTATTTTCAAATGCTATAGAATTTCAGGAAACAAGTGCAGGTCTCTGGACTGTAGATGAAAGAGGAGAATTGCTTAATTCAGTGTTGCACAACACCTCAAAAACAATCATAGGGCTTGAAATTATTTGTATTTATTGTATTTTTAAGTAGAAAATTCTTTCAAATGCATTGCAGGCTGGAGGAGAATGGGGAAGGTGTGTCACAGGTGAAAGGATATCAAATTCATATTTTCATTTGAATCAGGCTCTTTTTACCTGTCTTGAGGACAGCATTTCTTTCCATCCTGAGCTTGAAAGAATTTGTCAAAGTTGCTGGAAAGGAATTAAAAAATAGTAGTTCTAAATATAGAAAGCATACAGATGAGAATATAGCAAAATTATATCTGCAATCAACCCTAGACCTGAACATAGGTAATAAATTGCCATCAGTTCAAGCAGTATGCAAGTGATGGAGAGTTTCTATCTCACAGGCCAAGCCTGCTCTGACGCTCTATGAGGTTTGGTCGGCTCATGATGAGACAAACCAACAAAGGGAAAGAGCAGAATGGAAATGTTCTTTAGAGCTATCTTGGGGGGAACAGTTTGCCCTGGTGTAAGTTCAGGCAGCACCTTAGCCATGCTGCTTTGCATTGTGGGCAACCTCAGACCCTAAACTGGGATGATCCTTTGCAAGCTTGCTGAAGTAGCAGAAGTGGGATGTCTATGTTTGTACCTGTCCTCCTAGTAGTGTGTGAAGGCAATGTGCTCTCTAGATCTGTGCAAGAAACCCTCTTGATAGTAAAAGAAAATGGTTCTGGAAGCTTAGCCAAGTACTCTGATACTAAGCAATGCCAGAACTGGGGTTGCTCAGGCAACCTTTTTTTCTATTCCCTCATTCATTGGCATACTAGATGATCATATAATTGAAGCTACTAATTTTTAGTTTAGGCCATATCTTTGTTATAGACAAGGATTTGTGCAACACAGCTTGTCCAGCCATGGAGAGCCCAGGGACAGGGTTTCAGAGTTTTTCAAATACTGTGCATGGTTTGCTGAAAATGAGGAGCAGGAGATATGTGGCCATTCTGAGCAAATAACCTGTCAAATGTGAACGAAATCTCCTTTGAGAGCTGCTCGCCTGTAAGGTCCCAGCATGAACACTCTCTGCATTCTTGGGACAACATTTCACCCTCACAAAGGGTTACCCGGGCAGCCCAGCCTCTTTACCCATAGCCCTACTTACCTGTTTCGTTAGGTCGGATTCTCACACTGGGCAGCATCTCGCTGACCAAACAGGTATCCACTGACTTCTGGGGAGTCTTCATCTTGGTTTACCCTTAAACCATCATCTGTCCTTGTTGAAATTGCAATTGAAAATACTGCTGATGTCATTGTCTAAAATGTTTCAAACCAGTGACCATCACTGTTCTATTTCCTCAACTGCTTTGCTACCTAGTTAGCAAACCAGCTTGTTTTTAACTAATCCAGTAGTGACTGTATTTTCAAATGCTACTAGGTGGTAAAACATGGGCTTTGTCTGGGGTTTTGTTTTGGTTTTGCTTGTTTGGTTGGGTTTTTTTCCTCAAAGGTCTCCTTCTACTGTGCAGTTTGGATGAAAAGCAGTTTAAGATTTATTCAACTGCGCTTTGTTTTCCTCTTGAAAGCAAAAGATGTCTCTGTTACCTGTAACACTAAAAAGTAGTACTGTATCAGCAGTTTTTGTTCTAATGCCTCTTGCTTTTTCTTCTTGGGAACCTGGAATTTTGCAATCCTATTAAGTGCTTGTTTTCTCCAATAAATATTCTGTGCTGTTGCTATATTTCAGTTGTTAGGTTTCTCAGGGGACAAAGGCAGTAAAGAAAGAAAATGAATAAATAAACCACTCGGTCTTGAGTGTCCAAAAATATTGCAGGATCTTGATTTGAATAATCGCAAATTGAGGCACTTTATTTGGGTACATTTCATCACATTGAAAGCTTTACATGCAAATCTAAAGTCTGCCATTCCCTCCAATTCTTTGAATGTTTTCATTGCTGATCTTTTTTGGTTTGTCTCTTCCAACAAAAGGACAAGTCTACATGTTATTTATGAAAAGTTAACTCCTCTTGTATTAATGTAAAAAAAGATGACCCATAAAATAGAATGGGGGCTTATCTTCCTATGTTTTTGCAAGTGATTTTTCTTTAGTTTTACTGCAGGAATATGAGAAATATCTACCTTTGTATATCTGTTTCAGAATATTTTAAGCTGCACTTTCCTTAATCTTAGCTGGAAATACTAAAATAATCTCATTAAAAACAGCAACAAGACCCTGCTCTTAGTACTTTCTTAGGAACTTAAACTTGAGAGGTGCCTAATGCCGTCATCCCAAATGGGAGCACTTTAGTGGACTTCTGTTTTTAATTAAACTCCAAAACAAAGCCAAGGGTCAGTGAAGTCCCACTTGTTTTGTGATTGAGAATGCCAAAGGGTTTGTTCAAATTGTCTTTGGTCCAGATCTGTTTCTTTCCATGTCTGATCACAAAATCAAGGAAAACATCACCGGCAAACTTGAAGAAGGGGGTGGAAGAACCTCATTCTTACTATCCAGCCATGTCTTGGCTCTTCACACAAGCTCTCCATAGCCTCCCTTATGCCCAATCCTTTATTTCATGCCCGTATTTCCTTTAGTTTATGTCATGATCCAAAACCCTGCTGACACCAAATACACTGAAGAACCCAGGAGCACTTCTGAACATGCTCAGATACACTTGTATCACCAGATGTGTCCCAAATACATGTTAAAAAGACCCAAACCTATTGGTTGGATAGGGGGGTGAGGTGCATGGAGGGAGCTGGTTGGTTTGGGGCTGCACTGTGCATCAGCACAGGGCCTGATACATCCCTTGGAGATGATGATGAGTGACGTGAGTACATTGTAATGGGGGCCTCTGAAGGTTCTCATTGCCTGGCCCAGCTTGTTCAACAGTACTTAATTTTTAACATGTGGAAATTTCTGAAATATGCATCTTAGAATATCTGCTTTGCTTGCCTAGAAAGCTTTAATAATTAATGGAAATTCAGAATTGAGGTATAGTAATGATTTATATGGGGAGCTGTCTTTACACAATCTGCTCTCAAAGCTTTCTAGAGTATTACTCTTAGTGTCTAATTAACTTCCGAAGAGTGATACTGCTCCTTTCACTACACTGATTGATCAAGAGCTTAACTGCAAGTCATATTTTCCAAGTGATTCCCCAGTGTCTTCTCAGCTTTTATGAGTTCTTGCTGAGGAACAAAACTGTCTTGGACATCAAGAACTACTTTCAAGTTTTCAGATATAATACCTTAGATGTCAGGGTGTTCCTGTTGCTGTTTAGCTCACATAGCCACAACACAGAAATTTCTAGTCAATAGATATGACTTTGTGAGCTAAATATTTTTCCCAGTAGCAAGTCTTCCTGGATCATCTTTCAGAGCATGGCCACTATTTGCGATTCACAGCAATAAAGATACACTAATATACACTAATAAAAATTCAAGTAACTAATGATAGCTTACAGCTGTGGTATTACAAGTACCAGCTATTAGTTAAAGACTTTGAAAATACAGGGTCATTTCTTTATTCTGTTGTATGCGTGGGGAGTGATCTGGGTAAATCACTGTCATTTTCCTCATCTGTAAGAGAGACAGTGATCATATATTGTGATTTAGTTATGAAAAAGAAATATACCAATACCTTAGGACTATCATAATTAATACCATATCTGGTTTTAGACTGTGAAGCATTTTTTTTTCTAAATAAAAGCTGTGTTAGAGTGAAAAGACAGTCAACAGTAACAGGGAAGATCTCATTGCACCTCAGAACTTATTCTTACTGCCACTAAATTTTGGCTGTTGCAGGAAATATAAAGTCCTAGAGATCCATGGACAGCACACATCTTCCAGAGCTTTCACTCTTTTTTGAAGATTGCATCAGTCTGTTCATAGAATCCTTTTAGGGTCACCAGAGGATGCATGGCAAAAATGCACATTTTCTCAGTATTTATTTCTCCTGTTTTTTCCACCATTTTCCTGTCCCTTGCTCATGATCTCAATAGATCTCTTTGTTTTTGGCACACGTCGCATTGTTGTAAGTAACCGAAGCATTTTATAAAGATTTGCCCACCCATAGCTATGTTTACATTTGGTATTGGCAGCTCATCATCAGCTGATGAAGCAGACCCCAAAGTGAAGTTCTTCACAAGCAGCCCTGTTCCTCTTGATCTGCAGGGGGGCTATCCTGACCCCAGGAGATCATACTACCACTGATACCTTTCTTCAAATATATCAGGTCCAAAGATCTGTTATTTTCTTAACCAGTTCCTTCACTGTTTATGGTGGTGAAAAAGTTGCTCTTAGACTAGTAGTGGGTGTGCCATGTTTTCCCAGCATATTTTTATCCTTTACACAATGACTCTTCACCTTGTGCCTGAAGGTTTTACAGTGATGTCACTGGCTTTGGAGACAGTGTGCTCAGGCTCATCTGTAACTGACAGCTACCAGATTGAGAGTATCTACTTTCTTAAGATCCAAATATTCCTTTGACAGGATTAATGGCCCCACCTTTTAAGAAATTAGCTATATCTCCATTTCCTCTTTCTATCCAAACAGCATTTCTGATGATGATAACATCAGCCAGAGCAAAAGAGGAGATAAAAGCACTGGTGGCAGAGTTCCACGTGTGCAGGAAGGTGTCATAAAGACTTGGAAGGACCATCCAAAGTTTGTACTGAAATTAATAACTGGCTTTGTCATTTAAATCAGTCTGGAACCCTAATGTATTTATACAGAAACTTCATCAGGAAAAAGCTAGTCTGAGAGTGTTACGTTGGGACTTAATAACAATATCTCTTTTCTGTGGAACTAGAGGCTGATAACAACTCAGGAACTTTGGGTTTGTTTTCTTTCTTCCTTGTATGGAGTTTTGTTGAATGTTCTGCTCATTCTGGTTAGGTACAAGTGAGTTTTGGGGCTGCTTTGACAAATGCCTTTTTCTGGAGTTCCTCAAGGAGAGCTATATAGGGACAGATACATGTGTTGGCATAGCATTTCTTCCATACTGAAGCATTAAGACTTGACGCAAATTACAGCAGTTATCCTATTATTGTTTCAACTAAATTCTTACCTACTTTGCCAACAGGAGAGAATGCAATATTTAAAAAAGAAATAAGGATCTTCCTCAAACATTTGTTTTGTTTAAAAAATAAAAAGTTTTGACATCTGGGTATCAATTAATACTTCATCCTCCCATTTGTATTATTACTTTCAGAAAGAAGCATTTTGTCATGATAAATATGCCAGGTACAGGTGGAACACAAACATAATTCATTCCAGATAATAATGCTGGGATTGCCTAAGGTTCTGTGTTGGCTTAGCACTGTTGTTATGGAAGGATAAAATTAGGGCTAACTTTTCTGCAGGTTTTATAAAGTTAATCTTCTGTGAAAATCTTACCCCAAATCAGTTAGAGAAATATTGCCATACTAGAAGAATTGTATGTATGTTTCTTACATGTAATTGTATTACATATGTAATACATATATAAAAGTATTGGCAGAAACCCTTTTAATATCTGTACCCTAAAACAAAATTTTCCAGATTATGGCATGGCAGCCATGCCAAATAGGCACACACAGTTTGGTAGGTCCCTTTTACTGCTTCTGGTGCTGCCTCCAGCTTCTGAGCTACTACTACTGGTAAAATATAGTGAACCCTTCTGCAAAAATAAGTGTTTTCTGGGTAACAGTAAATATTAACTCATGTAAGAAACTGATGTCTTGTTATCAATAACTGTATCTCCGGATGCAGATATCTTGTTTATCAGGTTGTTTTCCTCCTTGTGGTATAGCATAGAACTGCCTTGGCTTAAAAACAAAAAATGGAGGAAGGGAGGAAAACCCTTGCAAATCAAGGCATACAGTTGTATGTGTATCGGAGTGCATATATGAATCATTTTGAAATGCTCACATTCCTATTACAGTAACTTTAATAACAAAATATATTGCCCACACAGCATGATGTTAAATGTATGCTATTCTTTAGAGGAGAAGGGCTGCAGACACTAATATTTAAATTGTGGGGCTTCTCCAGGGTAAAACTACAGAAGAGCTGATCACTAAAGCAAGAAATCACTGCTCCAGTGTGTGTAAGGGAAAAAGGTAATAGGGATGCTGCTACCTGAGGAAAAGGGCAAGTCCTCTTACAGATAAGGGAAGAGAGAGCTGTGAGGAGGGAAAACCATGTGAAGAAAGATTACAGGTTTTTTTAAAAAGTGGAAAATTATTTAACATTGAAGTTGTATCTCAAGCCAGTCTTCTCTCCCAAGACCATTCCATGTTTGTAACCTCAACGTTGCAGACCACACTGTTTCTCCAAGATAACAAGGGTATGCAGATAGTAAGAGGCACAAAAATAAATTAGAAAAGGATTTCTTTAATGCTCCTAATAATGTATTTGGACATGATTATCATAATGAATCTTGTAAAAGGAATTCACTGTTTCCCCTTTTATATAATGTATTTCTGACCTTCATCCACTTGATATGCGATTCCTATTCAGCAAAGGTGCCCATAATGGAGGGGCAAGAAGGATGATCAGAGTTCAAACAATAGGGTAAGAAACGCAGAGTAGTGGGAAGAAGCTTCCATTTTTCCCATAAGCTGGGGCATAGAAGATACTGCAGCCTCAGCTCTACAGTATCTTATGAACAAACAAATTATGCATGAGTTTGCTCAGGGGACTACTCAGCTACTCAACAATAATGGGTAATTGCCCTCACAAACTTATCCTCGTATCACTCATACACACCAACACTTATACTGAAAAGAAAAGACACGAAGAACAAATTTCAGTATAAAACACATTATTATTATGAAAATGACACATTTCCATTTAACCCTTTTCTAACAGAAAGAGCTCACTGCATTTCAAAGAAAATGGGTCTAGGAAATTTTAAACGTTAGTCTCAGTATTTTCCCTTGGAAGGCACGCTCAAGATTGTTTTACTTGGCACATTCTGTACTCTTCATTGTAGCAAAGGCTTGCGGGTATCTAATGACACAATCACAGAATGCCATAGAAATTTGGAACAAAATCCCCATCTTCGATACAATTCAGCAGATTCACGCCATATGGAAATCCTGCTGTTTAATGTAACACCATTAAAAGCCACATATTGCTAAATTCATCTCTCAAAGATTTCTGCAAAAGTTGCAGGAACAATATTATTTCTGAGTTTTTAACCTTTATTCAGCCTCCAGCATTCTTAAGAGTCAAGTGCATGTTTCATAACTGGAAATTCAACTACTTCATATGCTGGTTATATTTTGATTTCTCAAACATACGTAGTAATATAATGGCCTTGCCCCCTTCATAATGAACTAGTAAGTTACAACTTAATCAATAACTGGGAAAGAAATGAACCATAACTAGAGCTCAGTGTCCTAAATTATGATAAATTCATTTTAATTTATTCTATACATCTTCACCATATGCCTCTTATTCCTTTTGTTTTCCATACACTTTCAGTTCTAAGTGGTAAGTTCCCTGGGCCTAAGATTGTGTTAACATTTTGAATTGTGAAACCCTTTGGTATTTCTGGACTGCAAATGATATCATTGACAAAGCTGTTTGCTGCACAGCTCCTCATATGCATTTTCAGTCCATCCCTTTAGGAAAATCTTTTACTGGGTGCAGTCATTAAGGATGCACAATGCAAATTGGCAGAAGGAAGTTCTGGCTGCTGTGTAAATTCTTTACCCAACATTTTCAACCATTTCTGCACAGATCTCAGCTCACTGGGCTGCTTGTAGGTGCAAGGATTTCCCAGCTTCATCTGCTTGCAAGAATTGTATCAGAAAGGATGCAGAACCGATAAAGAATCCAACCCCTTGCTGCAGTGTGTTTCCCCCAAATCCTCCTGAAATCTGAAGCAATGTTTCTATCCAGTGTGAGAATGTGACTAATACCACCACAGAGAGACACCATGGAAATGGAGTGTGCATGCTGTTTGCTGTGCTAAAAGGAGTATCTTTAAATTCAGAAGTGTCTTGTGTAAGAGCTTTGTACAAGGGAGCTTGTAAAGGCACCTGAGAAAAGCCCTACATGAGCTGCCTTTTCAATCTGAACCTATTTCAGATTTATCAATTTTTTATGTCTAAATTTGGGGTTGGGATTTACATGAGAGTTGAGGCCAGCATCTCCAGGGGTGGCAGACTCCCAATGAGCCTACCTTTCCAAATGCTGGGCCCTCCTGAACACATGGTGGTCACTGGTGTCTAGAGAAGGGCCAACATCATTCTGAAAACATCATTACGGGAGGATTCAAAACCTCTTCCAGGTCAGCAGGAGTAATGGTAGGTGACTCAGAGCCTGAGAGGTTTTGAGAGACTTCTGTTATTCATGCAGCTATGTCAGGAAAGAACAAGATAGGTTGGGACCAGCACCTCCAGGAAGTGACTGAGAAGTTTAGAGAGGAGTGAATGTACTTAAACTAGAAGAGGAAATGCAGGTAGCTATCTGTCTTTTGTTTGCAAATTCATGTTTTACAGGAACATTGCCCCTGTTCTAGGTGGCCAAACTTATTCTGGTAAATTCTGAGTAGATGCTTTACACAGCTGCTGACAGCCTTGTCAGTCAGAGTTTCAGTTCCAGAGCTGCAACAAGACAATTACTCTCACTTTGTCAATACAAGCAAAGTGGGCTTTACATCTCTTTAGGGAAAACTAGCATAGCAGCAAACAGTTATAAAGGAAAGAATAGCTCTTTTAATAAGATCAGCATACTCTAAGTAACAAATCACCTGGATGAGAGAGGAGCACCAGTCCTAGAAACCTTCCCAGATTCTGGCTGGTGCACATCTAGCTAGTCAAAATGCATCTCTAGCAGGAACCAGTGAAGCTGCATTTGAGGGCTATGATGACATTTGTATGTCCCTAATATATTTATAACTTAGGACAGAGCACCTGTGCGTATGTCTCACATTTTTTTTTTCCTAGTAGATATGCTGAGATTTAAGCAGGTGAAAATGTGTCCACAAAGGACCATAAAGAAGAAAAGGAGTTATAAGGTAATGCAGCAAGAGCACTGATGCATAGTTATTGAAAGTAAAAATGGTTAACATGTGGAAAAAGGTATATAAATGACTGCAAGCCACTTTTTCAAATGTCTTTCCCTGTTGCTCTCAGTAATATCACTGAATATGATCAAATCGTTTTTCCGCTCCTTTGCCACAGTAACTTTTGCAAGTTAACAGCCATCTTAAAAAGAGGGCACAAGGTCCACAACAGATAATGCACGTTCTATTGTGTGATTCTCAAATGCTGTTGGGGCTCTTGATGTGGGAGCTTAAAACCACTCACAGCTGGCTTGCCTTTGCCCCCACTGGTGTCAGTGGTTCAGTGCCTTGGGGGCTGTGTGTGGGCTCCCAGGTCTGCTGATGTGAGGCTGCAGGATGAGGCCATTGGTTTCAGGTTTAGTAGCACCCAGCATGCGTCAGTTCCCCATGTGTGAGCATTGGTATGGTTTTAATTTATTTTTAAGAACACAAAGATACATGATTTAAATATTGTGAAATCCTGTATATATTTTGGCTCAGTCAGTCATATGCCTGTTTACTCACAGATTCCCCAAAATCTGCATTTCCTCAGGCGTTCATGTCTTTCAGATCCTTTATGCTGCTTTTTCTGCCTCAGTTATTTCTTAACACAATGCTGACTGCTTTTCCTTTGGCCCAGTGAAATATGGCCTTTCTTGTTAACCTTGGTTTTAGCATACATGCTCCAGTGACCACTGCTTGACTCCGTAAAGGCATGGCCAACAGCACTTACTACCAAGGTGAGCAACACCTCTCTGCCATCCACCTGTGGAAATAAACCCCAAAACAATAAATTGTGCGCCATAGCATAATCACAAGCTGAAGAATGGCAAATGAACCCTGATTGGTAGCTGGTTATGGCTGAGTGATGTAGGTTTGTGTCCTCCCAAGACAGGAGCAGAGTCAGTGCTTTCTAACTTCCTGTGCAAAAAAAAAAACATTTAACTAAAAATGTGTTACAGTTTTAAAGGGGATTGTGAAACATTTTCCTTCTTGGGTCTTTGCAGAGCAGGTTTATGCTGCTGGATACTGAAAGGCCTGGATTTTTGATTGTGTTTTGCTTGGAAGTACCAGACCAGGAGCACAGGCAGATCGCTGAAGGACTGGGTTTCCCTTCCAGGGTACAGGCACCTGCTTCCATACCTGGGTCTCAGCCTTTCCATATCATGCTTATCATGCTTTCCTTGCTGCAAAACGGGCAAACCTTTTCCTCTCCTTCAATGTACCATCTCTTCAAATGTACCATCTCTGGGACAGCACTGTGTGCCTGTGCTGCACCCCATGTTATAGCATTCTGCTTTGGGTTGGAACACCTTGATATATAAGTAAATAAAAATAAATTTAAAAGGTTGAAGGCTTTTGGTTCCTTGGGAAAAGTGGACTGCAGGAGAAAGCGCACCTGCAGACTTCGCTAAACATGGTCTTTTCCTGTCATTGAGAAACCTATGTCATTGAATTCCCCTTTCCTGCCACAAAGGTTTTTTAATAAATAACACAAGTTTAGGGTACTTGCATTATCAAAGAGTTTGCAGTCCTGATTAGGAAATCCATTTAACCTGGTGTCAATTGGCCTCCTTGATGTGAAAATACTCCAGAGTCCTGGGAGAGAGGGCAGGCAGGGCCTCAGTCAAGCTTTCTGAAGGAATAACTTGTTTTAGGAAGAAGCAACAGCATGCCAAACGGTCAAAAAGTGAGGGGAATGTCTCAGTGGAGCATTGAAGGGAATAGATGCTCATGCTAGTGATGAGATTTTATTTTAATCATAGTGATAAACCTTTTAATTTTGGTGCAGAGCATCAGCGGCTTTAAAAATGAAATAAAGGGTTTGTGACTAGCGAGAGTCCTTGGTGTTGCTTCCAGAGCATTGCTTGGGCTGTTATTAAAGCCCTGCCAATGGCTTCAAGTGGAACAGCTAATGTTTCAAGTGTTCATAAATAATTGTTTAATGTTCCAAGCACTTTAGGAGCAGGTTTTAAAAACTAGCCTTGCACTGATTATTTCCACTGCTGTAAAAACATTCTTTCAACAGTAGCTTTGTCTGCTGCTTAGAGGTTTCTGTGAAAAGAAAAGAAAGACAAAACCCACCATCCTTTGTGAGTTGATAGAGGGGGATGCACCATGTGTTGGACCCGTAAAATAACAAATAAATGAAAAGAAAAAAAAAACCTAAACCTAGCAGATTTCCTTTCTAAAACTGGACAAAATTTGGAATAACTTTGTGGTACTGTGTAAGCAAAGCTTTCAGCATGGCTGCTATTAGAGGAGTGGTGATGGCCCATTTCTGCTGCTTTGGCTATTGGAGGGGTGTGGTGGGATGGCACTGGGTCTCAAGAAGGTTGTGGATTGTCTCAATTTATCCCTGTAGGTGATGCTTTTAAAACAGGGCTAGAAGTGATTTTGCTGTATCCAGGAAGCCCTTGGTACTTTTAAACACAGCACAAACAGAGCCAAGGACTGGGCTTGGGAGCCTAAAGAAAAAATGGTGTAGTAAAAGCAAAGGGACAGAAGCCTGGGGAGCAGAAGTATTTGGGAAAGGTGGAGGCTGTTTGGATGGACACAAACCAGGGCTGCTGGGCATGGGAGGCATCCTAGCCCTGCTCTGCTTCCCTGATTTGGGGGAGCAGGATCTGGCTTCAGAGAAGAGGTAGATCTGGCAGTACCCCCGTTGTCGCTTCCGTACTTACCATGGCTGTAGAAATTGTTGTGGGAAGAGAGTGAAATATGCAGCTTAAGGTGTTCACTTTGAGCAAGGTTTGTACTGTTAGCTGACGCATTTGGTTGCTCAAACCAACTTTGTTTTTTTTTTTTCCTTTTAAATCAGAGGTGGGGAGAATAAGATAATTTTATCAGTAGTCATTCCGTAATAGTCATATATGCGGGAAGACCCACTGACTACTTCTGAGCTGAACATCCACAATAGCTCAGAGAACATTTTGGTTTGGTCCCTGTAACTTTCTAGGTTTTGTCTGCATGCTTTTTCACAAGTTGGTGCTTTAGTGTTATTTTGCTGTTGTGCATATCACATTCATTTCTGATGGCTGAAACCTTACTTTAAATGGTAATTTTTCCTTAAAAAGATATATACAAGTCAGGTTGCCCAGAGAAGCTGTGGCTGCTCCATTGCTGGCAATGTTCAAGGCCAGGTTGGATGGGGCTTGGAGCAACCTGCTCTAGTGGAAGGTGTCCCTGTCTGGCAGGGGGGTTGGAATTGGATGAGCTTTAAAGCCCCTTCCAGCCCAAACCATCCTATAATATTGTAAGTATGTGTTTATAAGTATCTACAGAAACATATACATATGTAACCTTATGAAGGGTAGCCACAGAAGCATCAATCTCCATGCAGATGAATGTTTTCAAGACTGAGCCCAAGCTCTCAGCCCTCCTGTGAGGATTTAACTACCAGCTCTTCTGCCGCCAAAATACATTCCTCTTTGTTTGCTATTCTAATTTAGAGATAAAAAGCATGACTTTTATTTCCTCCGTTTATTAGAACTAGATCATAAAGTAAGACTGGAAGCTTGCGCAAACACCAGTTACCACTCTCTTCGTCATTTTCTCTGGTTTGGTGGTTGGTTTTGGGTTTGTTTTTTGTTTTTTTTTTTTCTCTGATAGACGTGTCTATTAAATATCAGTTATCTGGGTATCACAGTGCCTCCTGTTCAGGTGTAGAGAGCTGGTGAAGTAAGCATTGAGCTGCCCTGTCAAGGATACGCTTGTCAGGAAGGAGAGAGGAGGGGGAATATAGGGGAAAAGAAGGAAAAAAACAGGGTTTTGAGGCCAATTGTTTGACGTGAGAAGTACCTGCAGGCAGCCGCGCTGCTCGGCCGGGATTATTCTTGCTTGGCTGCCCTCTGCCGGCATTCCCGAACTGTGCAGAGCCCCGGCATCGGGATCTGTCCGCGCAGCGCCCCGCGCAGAGCTCCGCTCCCTGCCGCGCAGGAGGGTGGAAGGGAGGGCTGCTTTAATTAGGCATGAAAAATAGCCAGCGTTCGTATGGATCAAAGAAAACAATTACACATAATGGCTGAACAGAAAACAATTGACTGTTATTGAATGAGAGGATTGCTCTAATTAATCCAAAAGATATACCCACTGCTAAATGAGGTGAAGAAAAAGCTCAAGAATAGATTTAGCTCTGGAGCATTATATAGCTGAGGCAAGGGGGCAGTTTATGACTCAACACAGTAGAATTTCTGCTTGTAAATGTGATTGCTAACATTTTTTTTTCCAGTCACAATCTTCCTAACTTGCAAATGAATCTGAAATCTGTAGAAATAATAGTGTCTGTCGTGTAAAATGAATGCAGTTTTTTTCTTCTTTAAGGTTTTATTTTTAACTGTCTCTAGTAAAAGTACATTAGTCATATTTATCTCACTCATGAAAGAGCCTCTTTCTGTAACTCGCTTCAGATTTAACCCCTTTAAGGTTATCTACTGTGTCAGCACAGCGTATGCTTTAGGATGCCAGTGTCTGTCCCTAACTCTTTACTGATGTTCTATTGACATTTGGAAGGCCACACTGTGTAAAGGAATAAATATAAATAATCAAGATCAGCATTATATTATCACTGTCCTGTTTGTGGTCAAGCAGTCTTATCAATGCATAGGGAAAACTAAGGCTGAGAAAAGCAGTGATGAGGAGGGAATGTCACTTCCTTCTTTCTCTGTTATTCCCTTTCCCCTCCTCCCTATTTCCATTCCTTCTTTTATTTCCCAGTTTAAATGATCAGTACCTGTGACCCTTACATTTCTTATTCTCTGTTACATTTACACAGAGAAGATTATTAAATCTGCAGATAGAATTAGAGACCAAACTAAATTCTTTTGTATTGATATAATCATATGAGTTATAATAAATGTGACGGATGTAACCTGAGAGCAGAGTGTGTCCAGGATGTCTAAAAAGCAGACACTGTATGAGTATTTATGAAAAATCTGTGTGCTCTTAAGATGTCACGCATAATCCTCACTGTGTCTCTCTTCAGTGTCACAAGCACATTTACATAGATTGTCATGAATTTCAAATTGCACCTCAAATCAATGCCAGAGCAAAATTACCTTTGAGCACAATGCAGCCTTACTTTAAGAGTTAATCACAGAGGTCTCACTCCATTTGGAGGTAGAGCTAGCCCTCCTGTGACACGGCTCTCTGTTCACGGAGGGGTAAAGTTGGGTGTCCTGACCTGTTCGTGGCACATCCATGGAACCTAATGCCGTCAGCATCTGGTGCCACCTCATCCCCTCTGCAGAACATGAAGCATAAAACCAGTGTGTTTACAAATGCAGTAGGTCCTTAACTGGTGTGAATGGTGTCTCCAACAGGTACAACATACATAGTTAGGGCTCTGTTTTGACAGACGAGTTGTAAACATCTCCTTGGGACTTTGTTCCAACAAGTACATGAGCTCTGAAGCAAGCATTTTCCCAATGCTGTAATATTGTTGCTGTCATCTAATTGCATGTACCTCAGTCGTGAGGAAGGATGCCCCAAGTGTGCAATTTTTTGGTTTAGCCTAACCATAAAAGTCTAAATACGGCCTTACTCCAACTCCATTGGTTGCACACACCAAAACTGAATTAAAGCTGAGTCAGCAAGGAGCTGGAGAGTTTACATGGACATGCTCTGTGTGACACTGCAGCACATGTAGGAGCAGCTGGGTCATCTGATCCAGGGCTCTTGTCATGTGCTGGGGCGCATTGCCTCTCTCTAGAGGGCAAATGCTTTCACTATGCTCAGAAACAGGATTTAGCTAGTGCAATCCATTTATTGCTGGAGAGAGACCATACGGTTGAAGCAGTTTCTTGTGGCAGATCACCAGTTGCAAGCGCTGTAAATCATGGTGCATTTGATATTTTTGCCATGGGTCTCTGCAGCAAAGGCCACTCTTCTGCTCTGCAAATCATCTGGTGAAACAGGCTTCCAGAAAGCATGGTCATTCAAGCCTGAGGCTTGAATTGCCACATGAACTGGGGGCATGATGATCCTCGGGTGCTACTGCCGCTTCGGTAACTGATGGGGAAGAAAGGAGGAGTGTTTGGGCCGATGGCATTGCAGTGATGAGAGACATGTAAATGCCAGCAATGCTATTTAGCATTTCTCAAGCAGGAGAATGGGCCAGCAGATACGTTGTGGATCCTCGCCAAGCATGTAGGGGGACATGTTGTTAACTTGCTGGTGGCTGCTGTAGCCAAGAAACTGAGTAGCCATGTAGGGACTGTGGCGGGCGGGAGAGAGAGAGCACATGTAGAAATAAGGCTTCTCACTCAACAAATTCTGCTGTTTGCATGCAGAAAAAGAGGTATTTTTGCAAGCGGGGACTTAGGAACAAGATGAAATCTTCCCACTTTTATCAGCGAGGCAGTTAGTGACAAGCACATGGTGAAAAGCTCAAATTCTGGTGCAAATTATCATGAAAATAACAGAACACGCAGAAATCTTGGAATTGCAAATATCCGGAAACCATGGCTTTTTGGACTGACAAAATGGAAAAGATATTCACTCCAAGGGGTTTGTGGGCTCTATCCTCACTTCATAGGTTTGCTGCAGGTTGAGACATCTCCACTAAGAGAGACAACTGGTATTTATGTACACAGAAAATACAGTAATCCCAGGCACCTGGGACACCTAGGTAAGCATGGAAACTCTGACCAGGACTAGGGCGTGCTGTCCTGTCAATGTTCTCCTGGAGATCAGCCCTCTGTGTATTTAGCTGCTCACCTGAAACTGTGGAGAATTTCTTTTTCCTTTCTAATCACATTTTAAAAGATGCAGAGAGCTGAAAGCTGTTTTGTTCCATCCCTAAGGTAGCCACAGTTTGGTGGTAGGTGAAATAATGACTATATATAGTCACTAAAGTGCCTTCAGATAGTTCTGGAGAACAACTGCTGTATAAACTTAAGGTATTATTATTATTAAGGTATTATTATTGTAAGTTTGCTGCAAGTTGCAATGAGACTGTAAGAATTACCTTGGAGCACCTAATTCTGGCACAGCTGCAGAGTTTAAAGTTCTCTTTCTGTTGATATTGTGTTAATTTTATCTGGTGCTTTTGATTAAACAAACTAATCTGGAACAATTTCAGTAGCTGATTTTCTAAATAGAAAAGGCACTCATAAGTGAACATCAAGTTGCACCCCTCTGGCATCCAGAGAAAGGAAAATCCTTTATGAACAAATCAGATGTGGTCACACTGAGTCCTAAACACTGCTCAGCTACCATCATGCTGATTTAATCAATCCTCACGAAGTAAAAAAAAATGTAGAAAGTGGAGAATAATATGTCTGATGATGAGATATTTTAATGAAATGCATTGGGATAATTTAGTAGGGAATGAAAGTATTATGCGTAAAAGTGACTTGAAAAGCATGAAAAACACCAAATGTACCAGAACATGTATAATATCAAATAAAAGTTGAACATCCTTAATCTGCGCTTCATAGGTAAAGGGATGAATTAGAGGTGATCTGGCTACTCATCAGCAGGGTCAGGGAGGAAGTGGTGAGAGAGTTAAATAGCGGATGAAGTTTGGGAATCGATGGGAACAGGTCTTTTGGGGTTCTGCGGTTGCTGTATCTTGCTGGTTCAGTAGGAAGCTTGTGGGGATAGCTCCTGGAGCGGGCAGATGTGGAGATGTGTTTTGTAAGCGTGAGCCCATATGCTTATTGTGCTGCCGGCTCTGGAGGCTGAAAGAATGTCCTCAGTATCTTAATACGAACCACTGTGGGCTGAGCTAAAATAAGTGGCTTTGCACATTGAGGGTAAAACAGATGTATTTGTCCCTGTGGACCTGCGGTGCCCTGGATAAATCATCTTTCTTCATATACGACATTGTCAGTGTGAGGAAGGCAGAAGGGTGTTGGAAAAAGCTCCTGCAGAAGGGCAGAGGGAGTTAGGTGGTCGTGTTTTACTGTTTGGACTGCATTCTGAAGGTAAAGAGAGGTTGACTATAATTTGTACTTTGATCTTTTGTCAGTAAGACTGATCTGAGAGAGGCATTTGGGACATAAAGGCACAGCCAAGGTTCGTGTTCAGGTAATGAGATCAAGCAGAATTTAGGTAAAAATCCCTTTAGCTGCAGGAGTCCAAGTGCTCTGGGTGCTGGAAGGCAACAAGAGATACTCCTTACATTGGCATGTAGTGCTGAATGTGTGTGAACAAGACGTAGGCCTGTGTTGTAATTGTCCCATCCTGCCATGCGCTACCATGTGCTGTTGAGAGCTGCACAATGGGAACTTGTAAAAAGAAAAAACAAAACCAACCAACCAAAAAACCCAAGCAAACAACAGAAGACAAAATGACAGTTTAGAGAAGGGTTACTACATCCACATCTGCTTGGGTAGTATTTACATGCACCTAACAAATTGCAAAACAGGAAAACCACAGGACAGATGTTGAACTGATGTGGAATTCCTGTACCTTGGTTAACCAGCTGGAGATCAGGTCCATAGTTTTTTTGAAGCAGCTTGGTTTTTGTTTGTCTTTTTTTTTTCTCAGAATGCATCCAGGAAGCAGATCTTTTGAGTAGGAAGGTGCCACTTTTACACAGTCACTGTTCAGACCATAGCCACACTTGAAGCCAAAAATAGAAAATATATTTTAGAACTTGTTAAATTAAAAAAGAAAAAAAAAGGGGGGGGGGGGGGAGGGCAGGAAGAAAGAAAAATCTTCAGCAGAACTTTGCATTCTCTGACTTTTCAGACTTTCAGGTCTGCTCTCCTGATTACACATTTTCTAGCTGATGACATGCCATCAGCTAAAGATGGATTTTAAACACAAGTCATGTCAAAAGTTTCATTTAACCTCTTCAATGTAACAAGCTGCTGATGGTTTACATTTCTGACAGTAGAGGTAAATTAATCTGTGATGGATGTTTGGAAGGGAGAGAGAAGATTTGCAAAGAACGAGGAAGAAGTAAAGCTGTAACTGGTGAAGACACTGGACATCTTCTGGAGTATAGTGAGTGGTGGGTGGGAGGGTGGGTATGGTGATATTTCTAGATCTGCATCTCTAAGTATAGATATATCACACTCCCTATGTGTGTGTATGTGTGGTTTTATAATAAAAATAGTTTTCCATTATAGTGTACAAGTCTGACATTTGATGAGGTAGAATATTTCCAGATGGGTTGGATTTTGGAGAATAGGGAGTAGGTTATGATTTGTCTAATGAAATGTTAATTTTTTGGCAGTCAGAGGGGGTTAGGGTAAATCAGTTAAACCCAAAGATGATTAAAAAGGGATTTGTGAAACTTTGGAGTCATAATTAGTATTAATTGACACCGTCATTATTTTATATGATAAAGGTAGTATGCATGTGTAGTTGGACACCAAACAATGCTAGGCTCATCTTCCTCCTTTCTGGGGGCTGTAAAAGTTTGGGAGGGAGCTCTTGTTAGTAAGTAAACCCAAGAGACATAACACCGTAAAACCTTGACACAAGAAAATTCAGCCAGGAGACAGTTGATTTCTCAGCTGGGAGGTACTTTGGGAAGAGATGGCATCTTGCTGTCTCCACCAGGACTTGGTAATAATTCTCACTATTCATGAACAGATGTCTTTGGTTAGATTCCCTAGGTGCATCTGAATTCATTAAAGGATCTAGGGAATCAAGATATTAATTCTAAATTATTACATATTATAGATTTTATTTTCTGGAAGAATGGGAACATGGCAAAAAAGAGGTTGTAGTAAAAGTGGTAAATGATGTCAAGATAGCACAATCACAGAATACTGTTATGCCACTTCAGGCTATATTGCATCTTTTCTTTTTTATTTTGTCTTAACACTGGCTATCTCAAATAGTTTGGTGAAAGAGTGAGTTTTAAACTGTGTGTGCTAGGAGACAAAAATTCTGTAGTTGGAGACATTCATAAGTGACACTTGTCCTGCTATTCAACTGGAATAAAGTAATAGCACTGTAAAGTAATATCAGTATGAGGATACCAATTTACAGCGTAAGAGGATCTGACCACCTAACCTGAAGCATTCTGTAATTGCAAGCTGAGCTATATCACATCTAATTGGTAACAACTGAATTGGAGGATCACTAGGCTTATGATATTGTATGTGAGTTATTCTTAATGATCAGCACTTTGATATTTTACTGGGACACCAGAGGATTGATACAAACTCCCTGCAGATGGGAATGTGTACTTTTTAAGAGCAGCCTGCAAAGCTTCCTTTCCCAGGTCGGCTACTTTAGGGAGCTTTAGAGACAATATTTTGAAACTGAACACCCCAAAGCTTTTCAAATCTTCATTACTAAACTCTATTCCAGTACTTGGTTGCATTAACAGATGTGATTTTTGTCAATGGGAACTTGGCAGAAGAACAAATTTCATCAGCTAATATTTGTAAACTGCTTTGAGATCCACTGATGGAAGGAAACCTGGACTGAGAATAAAAAATGCCATCTATTGAAGTTTGTTTGCTGAATTTTCCATCTTTGAATCTATATTTATAGGATTTCTTCACATCTCCTTAATTATCGCCTTCCAATTTTATTTCTATTTTTTCCCCATTTTTTATGTACAGATGGTGGTTTAGTCATTTTTCTGTTCACCCAAGGTTTTGCTAACACAAAGAAGGGCTAGGTCATTTCAGTTGGTATTACAGGTGTGTTCAATTTGAGCTTACTACATCCTCTACCTCTTACTAAACACAGTTTAACCCATTATAGCAGATACCTAAGGCCTTTATCCAGTTTGATAAATATTTAAGAATTGATATTAAAATATCAAGCAGTGTCTCATTCCAGAATCTCTTTCAAAGGATGTCTGGATTTTTTTCCCCACTTGGTTTATAATTTCTATACTTAGATTTCTTTTTTTTTTATCTTGTTTTTCTATAGCCCCATTTTGCACTGGACTTGAATAAGGACAGTGCTCTGCAAATGGCATTGCCAGTGAGATGGTAGCCTGAGAATAATACAGATAATGGGAAGGCCAAGATATCTTATCTCCAGTAGCAATGCTTGTGTAAGTTGCAGCATAACCCTTGGTCATCATCTTCAGTCATCCTCTTGCACGCATTCATCAGAATGGTCACGACTCTCATCATCAGAGAAAAAGAACCTGCAATTGCACATTTCTTCTACTTGCACTTGAAAAATTCCTCACTGGGCACTTTCTTACATTTGTAAAAATAGCTAATGCAGTACAAGATTTTTTTTTATTATTTTATTTTATTTTATTTTTGGTAATTTTTTTGCGCAGACTCCAGAATTGCAGAATTTTTTAAGTTACAAATGTTTGCCTGGAAACACATCTCTTCTGAAGTTGGTGCATGCTTTATTTTCCCCCAGCACTAATGCAGCATATGTTTCAAGGCAGTCCTGATAATGTTGTTCTGTGGTATTCATCTGTGGTATTTGTAGTGAGTTTCTTGGTGTAATTGTAATTCAGAAGTTGTCTGTAGCCCTGTGATATGTGCATAATTGTCCCTGTCCACTGTAACCACCAGCACCTCTTGTCAGCAGGATTGATGGTAATGTTTTGGTTCCTTTTTAATAATTAATTGCTGTTCCTTCCAACAACAGGGGATTCAGGTGAGCTTTTGTTGTTCTAAATTCGAAATCTTAAGTCTGTGGAGATGTTTCCAGGAGGTATTTTCTCTGGTTCAACATACACTCCAACCACAGGTGTTGTATCATCAAAGAAAGAACTCATATGCTAATTTAAAAATAACAGGCCTGTTTATTGTTGCAGTGCATCATCATCAAAGAAAACAACAACAACCACCTGTCTTTAGCTGTATAATTAAGCTGATGGGTCTTTATCCTGTGCTAAATGATATGGTAATATATGGATTTGGAGAATTAGAAGGCATCTTTCAAACTTTTGAGAAGTTTGCAGCACTGCTGAAAACTGCTTTTTAAAATTAGAGTTGTTTTTAAAAATTCTGTTAGTAATAAGATGCTTTTCCTGGTGTAGTTAAGCTTCCTTTAGCACTTTTTACCACACTGGAAATTCATCTTCCCATAGCTTTGGACGGCCTCTTGTTCTGGTATCTTTTTCTGCACCGTCTTTGGTGATTCATTCCCTTTCATTTTTATCACTTTATTGCTTTCAAAGACCAACTTTTCTTCCTCCAAAACTTTTCAAGCAAAGGCAAACAGCACCAAAGCTAGCCCATACTGTGACCAGTCCCACCACAGAGATCCAGCCAGCCCAGCTCCTCTTGCAGGCAGCGGTGGACCTGCTCTGCACACAACAAAAATCTGCTTCTCCTTTTAAAACCAGAGTAACTCTTATACTTTTCCTTGCCAGATGCTAGCAAATGCTTCAGGCTCTGAGTGTTGACTTCTTGGTAAAGGAATCAGTCACTGAATCTGTGTGTTTATAAGTTTCACTTGGAGCATTTGCACACACGTACCAGCTCTGCAATGGCTTGGTGAGACCACCACAACCAGCTGACCATGTTTCCTACCAAACCCCAACTTTTAGAGAACATGCTTACTCCTACAGTTACTTTAATTGGAGAACAAATTCCAATGTTGTTTTCACAGATCACTCTTTCTCCAGAAACTCTTTTGACACAGAAACTTGCATAACTAGTGCTCTTAGATGAGTAATCTGAATCGTGTTTTCTTTCAAAAGGCCAATCCTAAATCCCTTTTGCTTATCCACTAGACCTGTTAGCGCAGGCAGAAGATTGTGTTGACCTGCAGGGATGTGTCATATTGAGCCTGTCATATAGGACATGGCTCACAGAGAATTTGGGGTATTAGGAATTTGAAGTCATTGACAAATCAGTAACATTCATTATGAAGTACATATTTTTGCTCAAGAACTAGTGTGCCTTGCTGCTTTTATGATGCTCTTATTTAAATATTTTACTCTGATTAAAAAGGAAAGTATGCCAGGTCAGCCGCTGGGCTCTGCAGATTTTCATTCTTGCAGGGATGGAGGAGGGGAATGTCCACCTCTCTGAAATCCCTTCTTCCAGAATTCAGCTTTATCTTTTTAGGCTTGTCACCTATGCACCTTCCTGCTGTCCAGGACTCCTAAGAAATGTGCCTGTCTTACAGAGTGTGCCTTCTGGGCAGAGATACTGCCAGGAGCTAGTGGGTTGGTGTCTTCATCTTGACAGTTGTGGGTTTATTATTCTGAGGGCAGTGGTTTGTTTCCGAGGTGAGTTGCTGAAGCAGATATTCTTTAGTGCAAGCTAGTAGAAAGGTGTATTTTCTTCAGTGGGTTGATATGGATGAGTCAGTGCCAGGCAGGAGTGCTCCTTTTGTGGGTGCTTTGTGGACGAGGCTTAAAGATGTTTATAAAGTCAGTGGTGTTAAGTTTGGGTCTGTTTTACCTTATTTGTTCAGGTGCCATAACAGGACAATAAAAGCATGTGGTTTTGTGTAAAAGAACTAGTTCTTTCTGCAGAGGCAGGAGAGGTGGTCTGCAAAAGCCACATTAGTCACTGCTCTTGTTTAATAAGCACTGCAGTAAACCTGACAGTCTTTTCCACATGAATGTCCAAGCCACTAATTAGCTCCACTAGCCTGCTTAAGTTCCTTTGATCATTGGTCTAAAACTATTTTACACTGTTATCTCAAATGCTGCCCTGTGAAGTGCTTAATTTTGCTGTGCAGGTTCCCCCCTCCAGGTTACGTTCTACCCATGATTGCACTGGCAAATCTCTCATGTACTTTTCGCTAGGACTCTGTTCTGTAGACTTATCTCTAATCATCCATAAATAGACTCATCTGTGTTAGGTCTGTATGTCTGACTAAGGGAAGCCACATGACAGCATGCCTCACTTGTTGGAGCAACAGCAGATCTGGGCAGAAAACTTGGCTTCATGGGAATGGGTGGAAAATTCTCATTGAATTAAACACATCCAAATCTCTGACAGCTTCTTCTCCAGACTCAGATTCCTTGTGTGGGACGGGGTGAGCTGCACAGGCTTGGTTTATCCTTCAAAAATATGGCTAGTAATACTCAGTTCTGTAACAGCTCTGGATCCTGAGAGAATAAAAAGCTGAAAAAAGTATTTAACTTATTTTTTTATATTGACATGTGCAGTGCAGTTTGTTTTGCCTTTTCTCGATAATGGCTTTGGCCATTTTATTGTATCAAATATACATGTTATAGGAAGTTTAGGAATAAGGCATTATGATCAATTAATCAATGTAATTATGGACTTCATGTGTTGAAGGGCCTACAGTATTAATTTATACATTTCACTGTAGAGATTGCCTGAGAGTTTTTCAACAAATAATTTGACAGTTTTGGCTTGGTTTTCTGTTTTAATACTTCAGTGAATGATTGAGGGAAACATGAAATAAAAAAACAAATTCTCCCCATTATATTTGGTCATTCCTGATGCTTTGCCTTTTAGGAAAAATAATAATGAAAGTGGAATCTTTCAAATTGACTCCTTATAGCTTTGAGAAATCCCAATGATTTCATCAGAGCACAACTGATGATCCAATAGCCTAAACCAGTGAAAATGAAAATCAGGGCTGTGAAACATTACAAGTAAAAGTGTATGTGATGTATTTTTTTCCTTCCAAGAGAGCTACAGTTTTGACTACCTTTTTTAGTAGTTTCAGAATTTTATTTAAAATATCTTTGCAGTTTGTGAGCCTGTATAGATATGAGTCATATTATGTTGCATAATTCCCTGGGCTGCAGCTGTTGGTCCCAAGGAGCCATCTTCCTCGTCTCTCCACCTTAAGGCGAGACCACCTGTATCTGTCATATCTGATGGACACTTGTCTAATCTATTCTTTAAGACCTGCAATGACAGAGGCTCTCCAGCCTCCTCAAGCAATCTTTTCTAGTGCTTCACTAGCTTCATTGTTCAGTAATTTTCCCTAATGTTTAACCTTAATCTTTCTTACTGCAATTTAATCCCATTACTGCTTCTCCTATCTGCCATGGGCACGGAAAATAGATTCCTTCCTGCTTCTTTGCAGCAGCTTTTTCATGTGTTTGAAGGCTGCCCTCCTATGCTCTGTCCAACTTGTCTTCTTAAAACTAAGCTGCCACAGTTTTTTCCTTTCTTCAGAGGTCCTTATGGCTTCTAGCCCTGCAATGACTCTTCAGATTGCATGAGTGGTGTGCATCTTACTCCAAATACATTTCTCAAGTTTCTGTGGTGTATTTTATGTAGCTAAGGAAGCCTTCATGTTACAAAGTCTTGCAGAGTAGTAACGTCAGTGGGATGAGTGGGTAAAAAGCTACACTTTTGTGCATATCTGTGGACAGGTTGCCCCATCTCTGGAGATGTTACATACTGTTCACTCATGCCAGTTGCTCCTTGCATAGAGAGGCTATGTTCTGCATTTTGCTCCCTTGCAAAATAGGTTTTAGCCCCCAGTGGCTCCTGCAGCATCTGTCACCAGGCAGCCAGAGGTGCTCTGCACCTCCCCGCTCCCATTGCTCCCTACCCTCCGCACATGTACCTGCCTCATGCTGTGCTGAGGCGTTATTTTCTGCCCTGTTCTACAGCCTGGGCATATGGACCTGAAGTAGAAACTTACGAGTATATGCAAATGTTTTAATGATGCTATTTGCATATCTGGAAGTGATTTACAAAACGCTGCACATGGAGCTGCTTAAAACTTGGCACCAACAGTTCGTAGAGGATCATGGCTCAACACAACAGAAACTGAATATTCAGCTGGGTTTTGCCAGCTCTCACAGAGAAGCAGCGCAGTTCTGGCGACTGCTGAAGCGAGTCTGTCAATGAAGGAAGGCGCTTGAGTCCTTACACAAGTTTCAGCCCTGCCCAAGGGGTAAACATCCCATGATGTACTACTGCCTTTCTCTGCTTTCTTGCCACTTCAGGACAAGCAGCCAACTGTAGTTGGTCCTGGCAATGGGGAATTGCTCTCCTGCAAACCCTGAGGAGTGCAGGCAGACAGGGGGTCTGAGCAGCCCAGGGACTGCTTTATGCCGAAATCCATGCTTTTCTTCCATGTGTTATTTAGTTATTTTCCCTTCCTGGGGTGTACCTTTATAAGACTAAATGAACTGCATTTAAATACCTGAGTTTAGATTCTTTTCAGAAACAAACAGCATTTTACATTGATCTGTATAATGTGGTTTTAGGTGGTCCCTCTTTTCAGAGCTCCCGTGTTGGGAACCAAATTCACCTTTCCTATACCTATTTGTAAGAGTTGATAACATCAAAACTGTTACGCATACAGTCCTTATGGAAATGTTGTGGGGGGTGCTGTGCTGGCACAAATGACCTGAAGCACCTAAGTCCTGCAGCATCATTTAGCTATTTCTTTAAAAACTCATTAGTATAGGATAATCTCAAAAGGAAAGGACAGGAGGCCAGACTGGACTTATTTATGTTCACCTTCAGATTTGCCAGCTCTGTTTCCTCTATTTTCCTTTATTTTGGCTTGAAGTTAGCAGTAATAAGAATGAGGGCATTGGTATTTTTGGAGAGTGAATGGAAAATATGTTGCTGTAGTCAGAAGAAAATCTGCTCTCAGAAGCCTGAATGTAAGTGCATGAGAGGTGAATAGCAAATTAATTTAGTAGGAGCTGAGTTCAAGCACACAAAATATTGTAGAATTTTTATGTATGAGAAGCTCCTTGCAGAAGAACACCATTAATGCTAAACTCCATGAGTTCAATGCCAAATGCTAAATGCCATGAGTCCAGGTGGAGACTGGACAAGATCTTAGAAGAGGAATCCACAGGGTGCTATTTAACAGAAAGAAATAACACATGACTAAGAAAAAAAAAAACAGAGCTAAGAAGTATTTAAGAGGGGATGTTTTATATATGCTTGACCTGTCATTACAGTCCTGCCCAGGCATCTGCTTGCGTCTGGTGCTGGAGGCAAGGCCCAGGGTGAGAAGGACTTTTGCCCAATGCAGCTGTTTTTATGATTGTTTGACTTCCTTGCCACAAGACACAAAAGTTTTGTGCCATCTAACAGGAAAAGGAAGGAGAGGTACGACCCCATTCCGTATAGCATGTTTAGGCACTCAGAGGGTAAGTGAGCCCTGTATGCCCATGATGAAAATATCCCTTTCCCAAATGCCTTTGTTGTGTTGAGTGCAAGGGTGTAGCTGAGGGGCCCTGCATACTAAATCACAGGTTTCTCGCCTACTTATGTCAAGAAGCAAGTGGTTACAGCAGATGAGGGAAGTGCAAGGAAACAGCAAGACAGGGTATTTTGCAGTGCACCAGCTTCTGAGCCATTGCCAAGCGTTTTGTCAGCTTCATGGGGGGGGGGGGGGGAATACAAGTAAAGCTTTTTTAAGAGAGAGAACCTAATTCAGGGCTGGATTCTTCCAGCTGTTAAAGGCTGCTCTTCATAGAATTATTTGTCTGTTTTGTCTTATTTACAGGGTTCAGTGTACAGCTTGAAACTCTCTATGGGATGCACTGATAGGGTGGAATACTAAAGACAGAATATTTCATCTAAAAGGAATATCCTGTTGCAAAAGACAAAAATTGTTCCCTAGGTTGTCCAGACAATGCATAGCTAACATACCACTTACAGAATGTTTTGTTGGCATTCTGCTAACATTGCATGTACTTTATATCTTCTTTGTGATTGTATAAATAGCATATAGGAAGAGTGAGACTATTTAGGGAAAATACTAATTAAAATGAACAATAGAAAATAGGAGATCTTATGTTTCTAAAATTAGAGGCTGGTTATTCAGTAATAAATAGCCCTGTCATTATTAGTTTGCAGTCTCTCCATTCTCTTGCCTGACACACAATATCACTGTTATCCATGGTTTGCCTGTCTAAACATGGTTTCTTTCCAATGCTCCACATTGTTTCCTATCCCTTGTTACAAAAGCTCCCCAGTTCTGGGCTTATCTGGCAAAAAGAAAATAAGGAGAAAAATTCTTTCTAAACAAAATGAATTTGGTGAATGAATAAAAAGGATGTTAACAAAGGTATTTTCATGTGCTTCCTGCTAGACATTGCTTATTGGCCTCCAGTAATTTCAGAAACCTGGGAGCATGGACCATGGTTTTATTTCCTAATAATTAAGTGTTTTGATGAGGTTGATGCCTATGTTAAGAACATGCCTGCTTAACGTAAAGGGAAGGTTTAATTTGCATCTTGGGGTTCAGTGGGTAATTGTTACATGCTGGCATAGCTGTAGTTGAAAGAAAATCACCAAGATTTGTGGCTGCATGAGTAGGAATTCAAATTTGTGTAGTTCTAGCTAGTCCTTGTGCCAGGTTAATGAGCAGCTCCAGGACTTGTAAGTCCTGAGAAAAGCATGGAGATGAGTTCAGTTTATGTTCCCTTAGTGTACATAGCAGACACCAATTTTAGCTGATAGAGGCACCATGCTGGATCCCTGTCAACAAGTGTTGACAGCAGAAATTCTGTTTGAGGGTCAGTTAGTGCTGTTATGAGTTACCTGATCTTCTCCGGTCATGGAAGATCAGCTCTTCCTGGAGGATCCACCACCATATGGGCCACAAATTTACCCTCCTGCTAGGCTTTTAAACACTCAGAAATGAGTCCTACCCCTACCGGAGCAATCTTTTCTTTTTACTTAGAGCTGAGACTGTGTAGCTTCTCACCAGATTGTTCTGGATCTGTTTGAAAGACTGGACTAAATGAAGTCACCTTGTGCTGTCATTGCTTCATTTCTATTGTTGTCTGGAACAAAAAAACAACCTCTATGAAAGGTGAAAAGGGAATGTAGAAGGTGTAGGAATCTGTGTTGGCTCAAGGGACAGTAATAGGGGAAACAGAGAAAGGAAGAGAACAAAATTCCCAGGGAAAAAAATAAATATAAAGGAGGAGCAGGAAAGAAAAAAGCATGAGCAGCCATAAAAATCCAGTGCTGTCAGCTGAAAATTGGTGCGATTCTGTCATATTAATGACAGGAAACCATACCTCTATTTGCTTTCCCTGACAGAGCTGCAAGCAGCTGCTGTGGAAGGAAGGTGACTCGAGCAACAGTGAAAATATCTAAGACATCGTGCACTTATTTTGTAGAGAGAGAATTTAGTGAGGATTTGTCTGTCATAATCATATCCTCTGTTGAATGTGTTGCCCTTGGCAATGGGTACTGAATAACTAATTTAGCTTTTTTGTTGTTCAGTAGCAAAATTGTGCTTAGTTCACCTGGTAGCTGTGATTTTCAAAAGCTAAGTAATGAAAAAACGAATCCCTAAATTATAAAATAGCACTTATGAAACATATTTTGAGTCCTGATGCCACCCATCTCCTGGCATTTAATATGTCAGTTGCAACTAGACTGCTTGCTAATTGCTTTACTGGATCTCCTGTTTTCTGTCATAACTACATATTAAGGGGAGGTGGTGATGGTAGTCAGAGCTTTCTGTTTTACTAGATGAGTTGAAACTGAGTGAAACTTCTACAAATCCAAAGTATACAGCTAGGGAAATATCAGTAGATGTTAGTTCCCACTTGATTTTCAGCACAGGGCCAGGCTCTTGGCTGCTGTATGTCAAGGTGCCGAGTGCAGGTGTGTAGCAGTCCAGATAACGGGAACCCCACAACTTTCTGCAGAATGACATATGGCTGTGACACGTGAAGCAAGAACACTAAAATAAATATTTGCACAAGTTCTTTCTAAGGACTTGCGTGAAAGACCCCACAGAGTACTTTACGTGGGATTTAATATGTTTAAGTTGAGGGAGAAGAGCTGTCTTGACTCTGCTGAGATACAATGCTGTGGCTCCTGGCAGCCCTAGGTAGTTCCAACTGACCGCTTAGGCCATTCAGCCATTCCTTGCTTTGTATTTATCGTTCCACCAGTGCAATATTGTATAATAAAATGGAGTAGCTAAGACACTGTGCACAGCAGATATCAGCCCATGTTTAAAGCCCTAAGTGAATGCACAGTAAAACCTTCTAGGAGTGTAAAACCCAGCCAGCTTTTTCACTAAACCTGTCTGCGGTGACTCAAAATGTGAACTTGAAACAAGCAGTGCAGGGTGTCACACTGAACCTTTTGTGATCATGTGCTAAGTTTTGTAGGCTTTAAAAACTCCATAGCAGTTTAGAAGAGGCATCAGTCTGAGGTAAGAGGTTTTTGGGAATGGACTCATCTCCCATCACAGCACTGATATCCAGATCTGCCCCTTACCTCTGCATGGTCACAGAGAGCTGAGGCTAAGGACAGGTTCTGATGTTATCAAAGACAGTCTTTCACCCTCTCTGCAACCTGTCATACTCAAAGCGAGGCTTTTCCTGCCTTCCCCTTCTCTTCCCGTTCATTCTTTGCTTGCTTTGGATTCATTCCTCCTCCTTTCCCAATTAACTTTAAAAAATATAGGACATTAAAGTTATTTGGGAGGTGTGGTGGTTTTCAGAGTTAAACAACACTGAAAAAAAGTACATTCCCTTCATTTAGTATTTTAAAAGAAGTAATAAGTAACACGGCAGGATACAATTGTAATAATATGAACAACTCTGAGGTATCTGAAGCTTTATTCCTTCGCCTCCTGCCTCTCCTGATCGCTATAAGTCATGCATGAGCTATTACTTTTACAGTACGTAATTTCTAGTATCCTTTGAGATCCAATCACTCCTCTGATAAAGTGATTTTCTGACTCTTTCAGCCATGCTTACATAGCTGTTTGTGTATGTGTGGATGTAATTTATCTGTTTATTATAATTCTAATAATGAAAAGAAAGTGAAATGCTATTATAAATCTCAGCATGGTAATCAGTTTGTTGTTATTGCTGGTCATGACAACCATTTTAAAATCTCTCTAATGGCACACCTTAAATTTTTCCAAGTTGGATGGGATTTAGCCGTAATTTTAATGAAGATCTGTGATGGTAGAAGAGGTAAACTAGGCCATAGTTCAACAAAGCACTTGAGTGTGTGCATAACTTCACTCATGTGAGAGTAGATGCTCAAGTTTTACATTGAGAATTCCCACTTAGTCTTTAAAGCATGTATGTTTTTACACTGGGAATTGGGGCCTTTATGCTGTCTTATAAAATCTAAGACTTGTGGGATCTTTGTAAATAAGGTGATTGTAACTTACATCAATGAGAAACAAATTTACATCTAGAGAACCTTCAAAAGATGAAGAAACTTTTCTTTCAGCCTTGGGCAACATGGTCTTGTGTGAGGTGTCCCTGCCCCTGGCAGGAGGGTTGGAACTGGATGATCTGAAGGTTCTTTCCAACCCAAACCATTCTGTGGTTCTAACTGTGTGTCCATATCAAAGCAAGTTGAACAAAGCAATACACAGTCAAAGGATAACAGATAAGTAGCTGTCTGTAGCAATACTTCAAGTTCTTGAAGTCTGTAGTCTCCCAGAACTACAGAAATTAGTTCTGTAACTTGAGTAGTAAAAGCAGTGGGAACAACTCCTCAATCAGTGAGCAAACAGGTTTTCTAACATTGATGGATACAAGCTAGGAAAAGTATTGAATTTTTTTCTAATTAGCCTTTTTTTTCCCTGCAAAATTGCCTCTTAATAATTTCTCTTCATGTCCAGTGCATAAAGGTATCTGTGTATATGAATTTAATTTATATGCCGATGATGTTTTATACATTGTCTTGTCTGCATCTCATTACTGTCATTAATAAGCACTCCAATACATCTCGTTACAAGGTTAATTGGGACAAATCTAAAATATGTCCCCTTTTATATAGTAAATATGATATCTCCTGGCAGCACATTCCTGGTGGATGAACACAAAAGTTATGGTGTCTTATTAAAGGTTTCTATATGGTATCATAGTTGCATTCAGTGGCTGCATTATGCTGTAAATACAACTGTATGGAAAATTGGCTGCATACAACATAATCTAGATGAAACATGTATTTTGCTAGGACTGGATGAAACACAATTGTGTACAGCAATTCTGATTATTCTTTTTTTAGCATACTTGTGGGACAGAGTCATTTGTACCATATATTCTAGTCCTTTTGCAAATGGCTATTTTCTGATTTTTGAATTCCTATGTTTTAAAAAATCCCTTCTTTCAGGAGGCTCAGATGTACCTCCAACAAAAAGAAGAATTTTGCAAGTAAAAGGTGTTTTCCCTGGGCAACAGATAAGAGCCTTGGTGGTTTCGTATCAAAATGCATCTCATGTCAACATCTGCCAGTCATCTAAGATAGCGCACTATAACGCATGCAAGGGTCACGTATATGCCTTTACAGGACCAAGGGTTAAAACGCAGGGAAAGTGGGACTTTCACTGAAATGTGCTCTCCTGTAGATGTGGCTTATGCTGCCAGACCCTCCTGTCACACAGAGAAGTACAGATAAAGTCTTTCCAATATGGTTGGAGAGCAGGGGCTGTAGATAAGAGGGATTTCTGGGCACTGCATTCCTTTTCCTGAAGTGATTGTGGAGTTTCTGTGATGAACTTGGAAGGCCTGTGAAGCCTCCCAGAACTTGGTGGCTTTACCTGAAGTCTCAGTTCTGTAGCACACAGGTATGAGGAGGATGTGCTGCTTCACAGAGCATCATAGTTTGCATTTGTTTGCTCCCTAAGATGTATGCTTTAGGGTAGGATCCTGGATAGACATAGGACTGGTAGTGTACTGGTCTGTTAGCTGTTATTTTCCAGATCCCATATTCACAAACCTGGCCTGGAAACTCTATCAGACAGATCTGACTTCCCCCAAGTCATGAGCTTCACCTGAGAAGCACAATTTGCCTCACAAGATTTGAGACTCGAGTTTGTCCGTAGATTATGTTGAGTGCAAAGGGTTAAAAGCTTCCATAGCATCTATGTGTTGTGTTTGTGATGATCCTTACAGAGAGATTTATGTGATGTACTGGGGATGAAACTAATTCCTCTCCAAGGATCTGTGCCAAAACTAATACACCAAGTCCCTCCAAAAGAGGGCTGTCCTGGCCTTTGTTTTCTCTTTACAGAGTTGAATTTCAGTCTTTCTGTCTCCCTCAGGAGATCACCCTGCAACAAATTATTGAGTATTAGAAGCACCAAATTGGAGACAGGAAACCTAAAACAAGGGCTTTAGGCAATGTCCTGCAACTCAGTAGCTCCAGACATTCCTGCAAGGTGATGCCTGAATGTTGGAACACTATTTTAAGCTTGTCTTAAGTTCCTTCAAAACTTTATTTACTCCACAATCTACCTGAAACAAATATAAATAAATCAACTCCCATAATACTGCTGCTATGGGAGGCACAGAAATACTATATGTTCCCAGTTCAAGAAGGATGCAACAGTACAAAACACTGGATAAGAAAGTGAATGTGTATTACAGAAGATGATAAATTCCAGCTACTCATTAGCACAGTAAGCCCAGCCATTTTCCCCTGACATAGACTGTAAGTTTTCACATCCCAAAGCACCAGCTAAGTAGCTTAGGGAGGCTGCGTAGCTTAGAACCAATTTAATTGATACAGTATTGTTACTTCAAACAAGCCATATTAGTGGCATGTTATCTCTCCTGTTGTGTTTGCTCCAAACCCTAGGCAACAATTAATTTTGTCACGCCAACAAATATTTCATTTGATTTCTAACGTACCATTGCCATAACACCTTGGATAAATATATCCTCATAAAATCCATAGATTTAGGGGTTTTTAAAAGGCAGTTAATAAGAATTTGGAAAAAAAAAAAACAAAATACCAGCCACAAAACAAAACCACAAAACAGTAAAAATCCCCACAATCCCACCACCCTGTGTTCTGAGGCTGCTCCCTGGATTCATACGTGTCAGGACTGGAAAGACAGTAACGAAGAAACCAGTAGGTCAATGCCACTGAATACTTCACTGTGTATGGTCTCAGCAACCACTTTTGCAGTGTAAAGCTGTGTGGTGCAATCAAGAACGAAGCTCATGAAGTATTGAAGGGGGCTTCACATGTCAGGACCTGGCTGGTACTGGTGTAGGTTGGACCTAAATACTGTGTTTTGCATTAGTTACATGGGCGGATGAGTAGATGACTAGCTAAATAACTTTCTTAATTATATTTGTCTAAAATGACAAATGAAACTTACATAATTCTTACAGGAAATATAGGCTTTTGTGTTAGGAACAGTCTGCAAGTAGCATTCTGTATTGCTAATTTAAGTAAATGTTTTAACAGAGTAAACTCTAAATATTGTTATCATGCTTGAAACCTCTCTATCTTGGCAAGAGCAAAACAAACAATGAGTATCAGAGATCTCATCCTGTGGAAAGTATGTTTCAAACCAAACCCCCAAACATGCCCTTTTATCTCTTGAAATCATCCAGTGTACGCATGCATCTGTCAGCTCTGTCCGGTGGTTAGGCACTGCATAATGTATTGAGAACAGCTTACTTATTGTTTAAATTTGCACTTGCTCTGAAAGTGTCTGGAAAAATAAAGTTTGACTTTACTAATGCCGTGTATGAGCACTGGTGACACAACGTCCGTATCAGCCACTTTACAAACACTTTGTAACTAATACCTCTATGTGCTACAAAGTCATTTGTTCCTATTAATCTAAGAAAAAAAAAGTTTTCTATACATTAAAAATCGAGCATCAAACACATATATTCAAAGTCTTATACCTGATTTTTCACATACTAAATTCTTCAGGATCTGTTATAGATATTAACATAAATGTGGTTTTGTCTCCCAAAAACCTCTTTTCTTTTTTTTTTTTTTTTTTCTGAATGACTACAGTTTCTGAAAGGGTCCATATGAGCATCAAGTACCCACTGTGACACACAAACATTTAAAAAGAACTTGGAAAAATTCCCTGTAGTCTGTGTGCCCCAGATGTGCATGCTGATGCTCTTACTGGCTTTTCAGGAAGAATAGATTAGAAGAGAAAAAGCAAACCCCAAACTATCTTCCTTTATTTTGAAATCCCTTAAGATCAGACAAGACATATTGGTGGCCCCTGAGGAGGGAGGTCCCTTATTTCCATCTCTTCTTTCCCTCTGTAGAGCTGAGCTAACACCACTAACAGTTTTCCCAATTATCTCTGTAGAGGCTCAAGGCATACACTTGAGCTCAGCAATCTTCCATTGCCACTCAAGAGCACTGCAGATACCCCTTAAATCTCAAGAAGTGTTGCAAGATGCCAGTTGAGTCCTCAATAATAGAGCTTTTAAACGTCTCCTGATTCAGAAGGGCAAGGATGTATCCGTTTGCTCTTTCTGTTCTTCTGTACCCTGAACAGACTGGGAAGCAAAGCACAAACATCTCCAGAAGGTATATTAACATGCTGAAGGATTTATTTTCTGGTTACAGTTTTGTTCATTCTATTTGGACAGCAGTTCTTTTCTTGTTTGGTGTATGCGCAGCAAGTCCAGGGTTGCTCCATGATTGGTTAGGGGAAAATATGGTAATATTCATTTTCCTGAGAGGCAGAGATATTGTTAGTACTTACCCAGTGAAAGCAGCAATCAAAGTGTCATCTAACTTTAAGGCTTTTCAGACACTAAAACAAGGAATCATCTCCATGAGAATAATTCATAAAGCTTCTACCATGTGTGAAGATAACAAAGCATATTTTAATAACCCTAACACACTGGCTGCAAAACCCATAAGTCTTTCTTTTGTATAATTATGAATTCCTTCCTAAAATTCCTGTTACCTTAAAATATAACTGAAGACATGGAGATAATTTAGCAAGCATGGCTCTGTCCTAGCACTCTTCTCTAACTGCTCTAATGTGCTTCAAAAGCTGAAACAAAATTAAAAGGAAGCTAGACTTTTCTCAGAGGCACCTAATTCTAATTGATGAAGTGTTTAAAGTCCAAAGGGTTTCCAGTGAATATGAGCCAAGGAGCTCAGCCACATTCTCCAAGCAGTTGCCTCTGAGGCAGATGCAACATCCTTCATATGGAAAAGGATGTTTCTCTCATCAAAGTGAAACTTTGAAATGAATTGTTGGATGTTTCTAAATTCTTCTTGTTTGCTTACTGGTAGCCAATGACACAGTCACTTCTATGTTTTGTATAGTAGCTTTAAGGCATTTTAGTCTCCCTCCAGACAACTGAAGGTTACTTCACCATGAAGAGCTGTGGAACAGCTCACTGTGATACTGTGGGCTCTATTTCGTTCTTGTTTCTTGCAGTAAGGTCACCCAGTCTTCACTGGCACAGGGGAAATCTGTGGATTTCAGCATATGGAAACTTCCCAGTAATATGATAAAACCTGGTGCTTTATCAAGTCTTGCTCTTGGAAGGGAGCAGCATGCCTTCTGTCTGAGGTGAGGTAGTATGTACTTTCCCTTTGACACCAGATAGCATCTCAGTCTGCCTCTAGATTACTACCCAAATGAAAACAAGTCTTGAATGCCTAATCAGTGATGGAGTTTTGATTTTTCTCTTAGCCATAAGTACCACCAGGCAATCATCAAGGGGAAAAAAGAAAAGAGAAAAGCACGTTTGCTCAGTCTATTTTTAAATACAAGTAATTGGCATTTTCCCTTCTGCTAGCATAAGTTCCAGGTAAGCACAGCTCAAAATTGACCTCATCAGACAAGCCTCCAGGGAGGAGAGGATGAAAAAAAAAGAGCCAAGGAGCTGTGATTTGTACCTGTGAACCAGGAGAAAGCAGAGCTCAGCACCCTGCCTGCCCTGGCATGCATTGGGAATGCCTCAGCCCTGTTGCCATCTCAAACCCTTCCTCTGTTCTGGCTGGCCTGGTGAGAGTGGCTGGGCCACGCTGCAGCGAAGAGACTAGGTACATCTCCTGGCTGTGTGCCACCAGGCAAAACACCCCTCAGTAGCTTTTTACTCTAAGATAACACTGCATTCTCCCCCAGGTACCTCGCTGGGCTCTTTCTACTGCATTCAGTTTCTGAGAAATCCTTGCAACTGCTATTGCCTCCATAAAGCAAGCTGGGAGAAGGAAAACCCCTTTACTGCTGTTCTGCAGGCTGCCAAACTCCAGGATGCCTGCATGCTTTGGTGGCAGACACTTGGTGCTCTACCTGAGTCCCCAGAAACACTGACCACAGTGGGAAAGGTGAATAATACCCCTGGAGATGTGGGATCTAGGAAGTGAGACAGGAGTTTGTTAGCAAATCTTTAGAAAACAAGTTCTTTCAAAAGCTGGAGAGTGGGAGAGTAGAAAACAAAAGCAATGCAAGCTCTTCCTGCTGTAGATTTTCCTTTCAGTCCCACTGCTGCAGAAGTCTGGATCATGGTCCCACTACCTCACCCTTACTCAAAGTGGAGGGATTTGTTGTATGTACTTAAAATTGACAGAGCAGCATTTTGCTGTTAGGATGAGTGTGTCCTTTTGAAGCCAAAGGTGACCACATGCGCTGCAGAGCAGGTGCGAAGAGATTTTACCCAATCAGATAAACTCCATATTTTCTTTAGGAAGTAGAAAATAAGTAGGTTCATTTTGCTCTAGTAAAAAGAAAACTCCATCACTGATGTTTCTGCTAAATTCTTCAAACTGACTTTATTTAGATACTGGGAGACTGACCCTGATCCTCCCAGTTTCCAATGCAAATTGGAAGCAGCACCTAAGCTGTTGTAGCGCTGGTGGAAGTGGGAAACAGCCAGACTGCTGCAGAAGTAGTTTTTTCTTGTCATTCTCAAATGTACACTTCTGTTACTGAGGTTTCTTATCAGAAAAAGCACAATAGAACTGGAGTGCATGAAAACGAGAGCTCTTACCAAATGTCAAAGTCACTGCTGATAACATGAGTTCAGTAGCAAAGCCAAGATATTATAGTTTGTTTATCTCCTCGTTGCATTGTAACCATCCCTTCTGAAACACAAAGATCGAAGGGCTTGAGTAAGACAGGCTCTGCTAGCAGCCACCGTGTAAAACATGGGGTGGGTTTGTGTTTAAGGGAAATATGTGCATCAAGAAGTGCAGGCAAGGTGCTGTGGCCCACCCAGGGAGAATTAGAGATAATGGTATTGTCTGTTGGTCTTCCCAAACACAAGTGCATTTATCTGGGGGGCTGTTCTCTGCTCCTTGGTGAGGCCAAATGAATGGTTTGTACCTGGTTGCATCACAAAGCAGTTTCTACTTTGAGAATTTTGAAACCAGGGTTGGTTGGGTTTTTTTAAATCCCTCATCCAAAGGCTGGGTTGGGTTTTTTTAAATCCCTCATCCAAGCAGCCCTCATCCAAAGGCTGGGTTGGAGTGAGCTGTGCTGCTTGCCTTTGATGTGTGGCCAAAGGTGGAAAAACTACTACATTTGAGGTAATCCGTGAGTTGCATCCAGTAATGGGCTCGAGTACTTACATGCAATGGAAGTGGGAGTTTAAAGCATTATAACTCTGAAAATCCTACTCACCTTCTGCCTAATGCAAGAGGCAGAGAAAGCTAGTGGCTGTGAAGAGCAAGTTTTGCTTCTGCAGCTGCCAAGAGCTGACCCAGCCTTGATGGTGCTAATCATTTCCATGTGTGCTCCCAGGATGAATGCCAGGATGGTGAGGCAGGCACTGTCAATGGCACAGCTAGAAAAGCCTCTCCTTGCTAGGTAGTTTGGAATTGCATTTGATTTATTATCATAGCTGTAAGCATTTGTTTGCAAATGATTTTCTCGAGTCAGGAGAGCAGAGCAGTGAGTCATGCCACAAGCTGGCACTGGCAAAACCCCTCTTTGCTAATGAGTTACGCCCAGGAAATGTCTCCTTTGCCTGGAGGAACTGCACTCCAGTCATCCCCCCCCCGCCTCAAGCTCCTCAGATCCTTGGTATGGTGGCTGGCAAATGGTGAGGGAGGTGGGACAGGGACAGGTTACCCCTGGGCAGTGTTGGGATGTAACATCCCCTCCTCATCTCCCATGCAGGAGGGAGCAGAGAAATGCTGTGGGGCAGCACTAACTTCTCTTCGCCTTGTCTCACATTTTTAGGGAACAAACACAGTTTTTCAGGGGGAACTGGTGTACCCCTGAGTGAAGGTCTGGGGGGTGAGTGCTGCCGGGTCCCCAAGTGAGGTGCTTGGTCTGTGTCCCTGGAGCAGTTCTGGGAGGTGGCAGTGATGAGTAGTGGCTCCTGCTGCGGTCCCCTTATTGGAGGCTCATTCTGTTGTTATGTGCATATGAGCAACAAAAAGTGTTACTGGTTCTTTGCTTCCTTTTGTGCTCATGTTGCAGGCTGGCTCACGATGCTCTTAAAACACAGTAAGGCTCAGAATGCTCTTTAAAAATCACTTTTTGAGGAAACAAACATGCTGTCCCATGGATGACTCAATGTGCGTATGTAGCAGATATGTTAATATCTGTTACTGAATTACAATACCAAGATAATTATCTTTTAACACAATTTTTTGTGTGTACTAATACTTTATGAGACGTTATACCAAAAAAAGAAATTTTCCTTTTTTGAGGCTGGTAACATCAAGCTTTGTACATGTCTCTGTCTTGAGTGTTGCTTAAGAATAGTGAAACAATGGAGGCATTTGAAGACTATTAATACAAAATGAGCTCAGCCATTGATTTTGTTTCATTTAGTACTTTAAAATAGTCGCATGTTTTCTTCCACCCACCCTATATTTGATCATGAAACAAGTTTTCAAGTGGTTTGGTTTGAATCCTAATAAAAATACACTCAGGATGCCATTCTGCGACAGTTGTGTTATTTTCCCCAACTGATCAAGCTGGGTTTGATGAGGGCGGGTTCCTAATGTTGACTGAAACAGCACTTCTGCTACATCAGTGAGCAACATCCCACACTTGTCACTCAGACAAGCAGCCTGGAAAATGCAGGATATTTTCTCTTACATCAGTTTTAGCAACCCCCACTCGCAAGTGGAAGTTGCAGACAGGCACAGTGTTTGGGGACTCATGGTCTGAGTGGGTACTACAGTATGAAAATGTAAACTTGTTGCATTTAATTGTGAAAACAATAATTAGCATTAGAGTTATGCAAGTATCTGCCAGGTTAGGTAATGCTTGTACTAACATTTTTATAAAACACTTTAGAAGCTTATTTCTGTGAGTACTGATAACGGGTTTTGTGTGTGTGAATTAGGCATATGGGTTAACACCATTATCACAAAGTACTTGTGAAAATCTATAGTAAAGATACTGAACTGAATATGGTCAACCAATATTGCTAACAGCATTTAAATTTATGTGGTAAATTTACTCACATGATGTTAAAAATAAATACAGTATCTAATTAGAGAAGAATATCCTTCACTTCACATGTATTTTATTTCATACAGCAAGGACAGTAATTCCTCCTGTGAAGTTTATGTTGGTTGAAAGCATAAATTTTGCTGATATATATACAGGTTTCTGTTCCCAGTGGTGAACACTGTTACATTTAGAAAATTGACAAAATCAATGGTAATAAACCAAAGATCAATTTAAATTTCACATTTAGCTACTTGTTTTAGAGTCTCTCTGAAATTTACAATCACTAACATGTTTTATGTTTAGAAGAAACAGATGAATACAGATGCTGTCCATTTGTAGCAATTGTTTCCTAAATTTGTGAGCTGAGAGTATGAGATATAAAATTGCACCTATGATATAGTATACCCAACACTGTTGTTCTGCCATACAGTTCTCTGCTTTCTGTATGTTGTGTGCTTATCTGTTCAAGGTGTTAGAGAATGGCCACTAATAAGTGTTATAAAAGTAATGAATAGTAGTAGTCTTAGATGCTTGAGCTTTCTAAGTTGCTAATTTACTATCCCATTCCACAATAGCTGCCACTATAAAATCAGGTCACTACAGAGGTAAGAACCTATTAATATAGTGCCTATGTCATATCCCATCATCTCCAAAAGGATCATGCTCTCTGTCTGTTTAAAGAGGTTTACATATTCTTTATAATACATGTATGATAAATTAAGCACTCTTTTCTAGGCCCCTTTAAATGGAAGGAATTGAAAACACAATAATGATATAATTAATTACAGTCTTATTCTTGTAGAAAAATTACACCTTTTTCGATTAGTGTGAAATATAAGTGTCAAATCAGTAATAAAATCCTGATCAATAAAACAATAATAACTATGTTGTTAAAAGCAGACCTAGAAAGGTGTTCATGGCAACATATTTTAGGGGTTAGAAACCCTTTTAAAATAAACGGATTTCATCTTTACACTGTGTCATCTAAATCATTACAATGTTTGTGTATACAATTATCATCAGACGATAAATTGCAGCTATTGAATGGATTAAGTTTGAACTTTCTGACCTCATAAATCTGAGTTTGTCATAGCTTTAGCAAATGCTTGTGTAACAATCAGTTGATTACATGGCAGAGCAGCTGTATGTATGTTAACTGAAAATATGAAAGGACCAGGGTAATTCAAAGTTCATTGGAAGAAGTTTATGAATGTCTGACAATATCATGCTAACACATTCTCAATATACCTTTCTACTTATAAATTGCTAATAGCCTCTATTTTATTTTTCCTCCTATTTTAATGAGAGATTTACATTTCATAGGAAAAAAAGATAAAACTGAAAACTAAAATCTTTAATTGTTTGGCAGTGAATTTAATGGAACTCAGGGCAAGAAATATCTTGGTAGGATCTAGTGAGCCATGTTTTCAAGAAATCATTAAAAATAAACAGAATGGTAACCAACAGTAAATAGCATCTTGGAAAAAAGCAGAAACACATTCTCAAAGTAGAAAGATGACATGAAAAAACATGAGCTATCTGAGAAATGGTGAGCTATAGATTTCTGCAGGATTATTTTAATGTAACAAGCAGATTCCACAGGCAGGGATTACTGATCTGTGTGACGTTATTCATCTGAAATAGGCGTGGACAGAAAATGAGTGAACACTAGGACTGTATCTCCCATTTATTTCCCTTCATGTTGGGAAGGCCAACCTTTTTCCAGTAGGTACTGACAACCAAGAGAAAGGAATTGATAACAATAATTAATATTGCACACCAGTGCTTGTGATTATCGGCAACAATTTCATTACTGGATCAATTTTCCAAGGAACTTTGATGGTTTGTGCACAAAATTTCCCTGTGCGCACATCAGCTGTGTCTCTGCCTCTTGTCTTCTCATAAGAAAAGAAACAATCAGATCTTTGGGTGCTTGTTACATGTAAAATCAAGCTCAAGTTATTGGGCTCGGTCAAACGTTTTGTAGGCTGATAATCATTTGTGAAATCAGTTCAAAGATTATGGTAACATCTGGTTGACTGTCAAAATCCCACTGGTGATAAAGTCAGGTTGGACTGATTTGGGCCAAAATATTCAGCTGCAACAAAGCAATTAGATCTCTATATGCATCTGGGTCAAAATTGATAAGCTATTTTCGACCATTTTAATATCATGTCTGATTTGATATACAAAATTTTTTTTTTAATCATATGTAGTTTTTCCAAGGCTGAATTTAGTTTACATTAATATTTTTTTAAGAATCTTGTGTTAAAATCAAACCTTCCTATGGTAAAATACTTCATTAAATCCAAAGGAATTTTCTTCTCATGTTTTCATTTAAGCATTAAATTATTTACTTTTGACCCCCACATGAAATTGCCTTTGTTTTTCCCCCCTTAATTTCTTAGCTGACTAATGTAATGTAAAAAAAACCCAGCTCTTTGAATAAGAAGAGACATGTTCACAGCGTGCACACCCACCAAAAGGTATGCATAGTGTAAGCGCATTCTGTGCTATCCACGTCTCTTCCTATTTTCGTTCAGAATGCCTTTGGAAAAAGGTTTTCCTCTTTGTGAGAATCACCGTGCTTAACAAGTGTCACTTGAAATTACTATTTTTATATGCTCCTATGAGAAATATTTGCAAGTAGCTCAATCGTGCTGCTCTTTTTGAACAGGTCTGCTATGCCCAGGCTTCAGAGCAGGGACTTGAAGGTTGGTTGAGGGTACAGCCTTTATGTCATAAAGTGCCTTTTATTGTGAAAACCTTCAAAATCTCGCCAGGTTATACACTGACAGAAACTGTGGTTTGCACTTAAACGACAAAGACTTTGATATTTAGCAGCTCCAATTTCCATATGTTCTGTCATTGAGGAGTGAAGTCAAGCCTCTCGGCAGAGCAGGAGCTGCAGCCGAGCCCCTGAATGCACCCTTCCCCTTAGCAGTTCCCCCCCACCAACAGCATTGGGGCAATGGCAACCCAGAGTAAATCAGAATACATTCCCATAGCTGTTCCTAAACTTATTTATTATTGAAATCACAGTAATAATTAAATAATGAGTATGTGATGTTAATAATAACAATATTAATAGTAAAGATTTACTGGAGGAATTTCCCTTTGTCATTTAAGGTAGGCACCTTGGTTTACAGTGTTCCTGCATGGCTATCTCTCTTCTTAGCTCAAAATTTATCTGCCTTGAAATAGTGAATTGCAGATTCTCAGTTTGAAGCAGATCCTTAGGATGTAAATTGCCATTATTCCAAGGAAGTCAGTTAAGTGATAATTTTCACCACTGGAGAATACTGCTCTTAAATAACACTGTGCTAAGTGTAACAGGAACCACTCTATATGGGAAATCTCCCTGTTGTTAGTCTAGGTGTCTGTGTCAAGTCCTTGTAAAAGTACCTGGGATTGGATTGCTTGTTTGCTTAATTTTTCTTTCACCTTCAGCAGTGTGTCTGTGGAAGGGTTAATTTGGAAGGCATTACAAAGTCATTTGTCTAGCTGCTGAAGTGGAAGTCTCTCTGAATTGGTGCCATTCCTTCATATTTAAAAATAAATAAAAAATAATAAACTGTCATAGAGATAATGTTGCAGTATCACTGGAGTTGCCAGTGAACAATACTCTATATCATAAGAAAAAGATATACATATTTTGCCACAAGCCTTTGATCAGTAGACACTCCACACAGAATGAGCATAGCAACTACATTATCTTTCACCCTGAGGTTAAGGTCATTGTCAAGGATTTGAGGACAAGCTTGTATTGCAGCTGCCTACATTTAGAGCTGTCAAAGCTTAAAAAAACCTGCCTGATGGACACGTTCTTGTTTTGTACTAATTTTTTTTAAAGCCCTGCAATCCTATGGGAGATTTAATGAAGACCAGTGCAGAAATCTCTAAGAAAAGAATAGCACCTTTAAGTACCTGTAGTTTTTTATTCAGATCCTGTGAACTCCTACAACCGAATTCAGTGTAAGAGAAAACAAATGGCTAATGAACAGTACCTACTCTTCAGACTAGCTCCCCATTCTTTGCTGATGCAGTGGCTGAAAGGCAAGACTCACGAAACTTCCAGCTTTGGAGGGGCTTGTTTCACGGATATTCAGATCTCAACAAAACAGCTTGCTGAAGCCATTAACTGTGTTACAATTGGCCTCTTAATGAACAGATGAACTTTTCTTTTCACCGTTTCAAGTCTGTTATCCAAGACTAAAGGGTAGCATGGCTATTTCATTTCTGACCTGCCTAACATATAATTAGAAGGTTCCTAGAGGTACTTATAATTGAATTATGGGTTGTTTCATGAGCATTCTTGCTAGTAGGTAGAGATGTAAAAAGCAAAGCGCATCTGGAATGCATGCAAGGAAAGTGGATGATTTAGTAGGTCTGTATATTGCCTGAAATATTAGATTACAAGTATGAATCAAAAATCTACTGGTTAAAATTTATTTTTATTAGGAAAATTATCCTAAGTCTATAGCACCAATTTCTGTGACAGTATAAGTGGATACAGCTCGATTGATTTTAGTGAAGCTCTACTCATTTATACCTAACTCAGGTTAGAGAGGGGTCCAGTGAATCAGTCCCAGTCACATATTTATCAGACATGAAACATTCAGCTAATCTCTTGGAGCCCTGTAATTGGCTAACATAAAACACTACTGGATGATTAAAATTACAGTTGACTTTCAGATTTGTTGTCAAATAGATTTGAAATGTAGGGAAATAACTTAAAGGGTCCAATTTTGAGCTCTCTCTCCAATGTTTATGGATTGATTGTCAGATGCGAAGTCCTTGTAGGCTAGCAGCTCACAATTGCTCTCAGCAATATACGTCCTTCACCTCCTGTGGAAACTGCGGCTCTCAGTGCATGCAAGGGATTATTTAGCTAAATGTCAGTTTGGAAAATACAGGAGTATTAGTAAAGGGGAAGGACAACACCTTTCAGATATGACCAGCGTTGGCCTCTGCATATTTGTGATTTTGGTTCTGATGGAGGTCCCAGTTTCTCTCTTTCAAAATGCTGCAAAGCCAAAAAATCTTACTAATCTGTACTTTTGACTATAGGTAACTAAATAATAGGCTATTTCATCCTGTCAAGGATACTTTTGGAGCAGGAACCATTGCTATTCAGACAACAAGAATACCTACCAGATAGCCTTGGTTTGTTTATAGCAAAACAAAGCCTCTGCACTTTTATCAAAATATAAACTTGCCTAATCTGATCTAGCTCACTTTTAATATATATGCTATTTTGCCCAAAAGATAAACTGGGGAAAAGACTGAACAAAGCACAGAAATTGGACTATTCCCCTTTCTGTGGCAATCTCTGCAGAAACGTGGAGAAGAAAGGAGAAGAGGCTTGAGAAGTAAAAATGTTGACCTTTTCAGCTGCAGAAGAGGCAAAATGGTCTCAGGCCACAATGTGCTGTGTGATGGAATAAGGGTCAAGAAGCCACCTACCCCAGACAGCATTACCTATGGGCTCAGAGCCATCATGATGGATATTTGCAGTCTCTCACTTAGAAACAGACAAGTCTTCGTCTTTAATTTAGAATGGCGTATTTCATGAATTTGTAAATGATAACAAGGCAGGGCTTTTATACTGTGCATTAAACCGTTTGATGGGGGGGGGGGATATCTATTTTAATGAAGCTGATCCTTTCAGCTACCTTAAAGTACAACTGCAGGGAAGAACTAGACAGCATTGGTTTTATTATATCTATGGTACATTGTTCACAGAAAGCTTTGTCCTATCTTACTTTTTAAACTAAGAACGTATTGATTAACTTGGCACTCCTAGTTTATGGTACTTCAGACAAGGAGTATTTTAGTAATATCTAACATCTTCAAGCATAATGACCTGTGAATGTTTACTAAGGATCTTCAAACAGTTTCTGATCTGTTTCCTAGCAAAGCACTGAACAATATCAATACAGGCACCGTGATATGCTCCAAGAGAATTAGATTAATAAATTACATAAGCAATGCAAATAGAATCTGATACCCCTTTTCTGGCATCAGAAAACAAATCTATTTGTGTTGTTCCATTCTGGAGATCTCATTTGCTGAACAATCTTCTTGTTGACATTGACAGTTCCTCTCTCTTTAGTGTAATCAATATTTCAAATATGAAACAAATACAAACTGGGGGTTTTAGACATTATAACTTTTATCATCAATTTTTTTGGTAATGATTGGGTGTTAGTCATTTCAGTTTAAGGTGCTTTAACTGGTAAAAGTATAAAGTTAGGTAGCCTAAATCTCAATATCAGTATAGGTGTCAAGTATGGTAAAGGTAGAGATGTTTACTTTAAGGTTTAAAAGTCCTGTATTGCATCTGTCTCATGTCTGTATGGTCCCTGACTGCAAAAGATAGGTAGCAGGCTCTGGGGATCACAAGCTTTCGTTTACCGAGTGGCTACCCATTAACATGATTTGAAGTGTTCACATTTGCTCTTGAAACTCTTGCCATTCAAATGGACCACCACAGTGCTGCCTAAAGCATGAGGGGATTTTTAATTTGTAGCATAATGTCTCTATACATTTCTTGAGTGATTTTCAGTCTTATGCCTTGCAATTTTTCCTTCATGTAGAGGAGGTCACCATGCAAGAGATTTCTCCCCTCTTCTCCTCTTCTTCCCTAACTAGCCCCTGATCTCATTAGTCTTATGTAAGAATAGGAATCATATTCCCCCCTCTTTAATGTATATATTACACTCACAACCCAGGATCAAGTCTTCAGTAGTATTTTCCCTAAACTATGTGAAAGATGATGTAGAGAAAAAAGCACCAATGCAAATTAGAAAAAGAGGAATATAAAATAGTAGACTAGTAGAAAAGAACTTGTCTTGCCCCATTTCAGCATCAAGAACACTTAACAGTGTAACGCATCCTGTTCCGGGATCCATGCTTCAAAGAGGATGGGGAATACTCATAATATTCCAAGCAGAGACATGAGAGTTGATGCAACTTTTTTTAGCCTGTGTTTTTGGACACATATGTATGTCTACAGGGCTTTCACACTAGAAATAGTCCTCATCAATGCATCAGAAAGCAGATACACAATCTTAATTCTCCTTCACACATAAAAATGTCTGATTTCTCTTTTTTTTTTTTTTTTTTTTTAGCCTACGTGTGGTACCTCTTTTGGAGGGACACTGGTTTTCAGTCATTCATCTTCAGTACTTGTTTGGTTTGGTTTTAGTTTAATCCAGTGCACTGTTACTTGAATGTTATATAAGGCTGACTGTGAACATGTGTGCAAGAGGCGATGTTTTTATAGGGTACAGGGGGATACCTTATTGCTCAAAAGACTGTGCATCTAGCAAGAGTTTGGAAGATGTTGTTGAGGAATTGATCAATGGGTTGTTTATCACAGCTGCATGCACTAAGTGACATCTTTTTTTATTTGGGGAAGAAATTTGCAAGACCATAATGTGCCTTCCGATGCATCATATTGGACACCCTTAATGACAAGTTTTGAACATCTTGGCTTTGATATTTGCAGTGACCTAAGCTGATGCCAGTATCATTTCACTAACTCCAGGAGCCATACAAAGCAATGAAGTTGCTTCATTCATTTTACTGCTACTTTTAATTTCTATGTAAGCTCTTTTCAGCCTTTTAAACGCTGGACATGCCATTCAGCCAGGCTGCATAGTTTAACTGGTTCTTAATTAAGCTGATAGACTTCCAGTAGTCTTTTCAGTCTCTTTAATATTAGTTTACTGTTACAGTTAGTCCAGTAAGCAAACTGCATTTCCCCCTTTCTAAGAGGGAATATTTGCTGTTCTGTGTTTTTTTCAGTGCTCCTATCTCTAGCTCACATTTCTCTCTGCTTCTTGTTTCTTTATTTAAGAAATTACTACCCTTTCCGTTTTCCACACACTGCCTTTCTCCTTATTATTTCTTTCTGGCTCAGTGCATCTACCTGCCAGCTGCTTCCCTTTGAGTTTTTTTGAGCTTCCTTTGTATTCCTTCTCCACCCATCTACCAGCATAATAATATATCCTGTTGCAACAGATGCATCTGATCCTATGTGCAGTAGTTAATCCATGAATTTCTTTAAGGTTTTTTTCATGTACAATTTGATCTACAGATGCCACTGTAAAATTATATTTTAAGTTGTTGAAACCTCTGATAGTTATTAATAAAATCAAGTTAAACAAATATATTTTTCAAATCAAAGCCTGTATATAAAAGGAGATTGTAAAGACTATCATTGCGTCTTATTTGAGGTTCACAGAAAGTTTTCAGCCATCTCAAAGAAAGCATCAGTATTCATTTTCAATGCTGAGCCTTATGAATCCTTATGTTTATAACACTCCTCAACTGGAATAAATCTTCCAGCTGATTATCACAGCATTTGGCACAGTGCCACAAGCAGTTCTGGGAACAGTATTCAATCAATGTGTAAACTAGTGAAATGCCAGGAACTTTTGAAAGACCATGAAGGATGATTAGTTAGTAAAGAATAAACAATGTTAGAATGTTGAGTATAGCTACTAGCTAATGCAGGGCTGAGAAGAATTTTCCATGATTTAAAATGAATATGTAGCTTATAATTTAGGCAGGTATTTATATTTTGTGATTTCACACTCCAACATTTATTTAATTGAAGCCAGGTATACAGGGGGAAGACTTTAAAAGAAATAAACACTTAGATTAAACTGTAACGCGTTTGCATTACCAACCATTAACTCCTCCTTTTTTATAGTTAAATAGAAAACTAATGGAATATTTGGGTTTTTTTTAAGAGATTAACAAACGCAAAGAAAAATATTTAAATATTAAAATAATTAAAAATTCCCTTTTAGTCTTACTGGAATAGTCATGCCTTAGATTGTTGCCGTTTATAAGTTTTGATACTTGATTCTATCCTTTTAATGAGAATGCATCCTTTCTAAGTTAACATCTCTTGTACTACTGGGGAGAAAGGATTTTTCTGTCTACGTATGCTTGAAAGAATCTAGTTTTCAAACAGTAATAGGCTTCTGCATTTCCCTCAGAATTTAGTTCTCTTCTGAAGTGCTCACTTAAATCCTAAATACCAAAATAATCCCTGAGTCTCAGAGGACAGAGTTAGTCCTATATACTTATATGCTTAAGTTCTGATTTCCATAGCTTCCGGCTTATATACAGAGATGTCTTTCATTTAGGCATGCTCATTCCAGTGTTGATGGGATCCATGGGGGTTAATTAAGGTAAGTTCCATAATCTTTAGGAGATCTTAATTTTTCCCTAAAATATAATAACCAGTCCTGTATGCAGAGCTCAACAGCTGAGATATGTAACTCTGTCTTCTGGAGGAGCATTTCTGCATATGAGCTATTTTTCAAATGCTGCACCAAATTTTGGCTCCCTGTTTACTAGCCAAGCACATCAAGAGCTAGGTGGAAAATCGAAGCCCAAAGTGTTTCTAAATTATTTGAAAGAGCTACATCAAGTAGGCAAAGTATGTGCTGACAGCCTCTCAGACACACTGTGGTAGCACAGAGTCAGTCTGTTGCTGCATCCTGCCTACTGTTTGGTGCATAAAAATAATATCTGCCTTGCTTGCGTGTGACAAGAAGGTGTCAGGATATTCTCCTGGTGAGGCTGGAGACCAGGGTTGTCTATATGCTTCATGCTATATCATTACATTTATTGACAACTGTAAATATAATACATCTGAACTCTGCCAAGCTACAGGAAAAAATATGTAGGCTTGCATTCCTCTCACAATAGCATTTAGTTCTTTAAGTCCAAAAACTGCACGGGGTCATGCACTGGGTTTATTAGATCTCACAGTTTTATACTTCTATACCCAAAAGTTCAGGTCAGCTGTGTGGCTTTTCCCATGATCTCATTATGTGTGTCAGCAATAGACATGCATACAAAAGCGGAATCTTTGAAAAATATTTGGATAATAGAAGAGTTCAAGTTTTCTATTCTCAGACAGAATTTGCAGTCATCTTTTGAGCAGTGCTTTACAGTAGTTACACTATATTCCAAGTGGGAATAAATACATGTTTTCTGAGGACAAGAGCAATATTATGACAGAAAACATAATAAAACATTGAATTGGCAAGATACAACAAAATAGGGGTAAAAAGAGGACTGTTCAGTCGAGTTTGAAATCTCTAATTTAATACTCAGCTGTGTGGAGATATTACAAAAATAAGAAACTAACTTAACTTACAAGTATGCAGTGTACACAAAACTGATGCTCTGCAACAAATAAGATGTTTTGCTATCTGCCTTTATTATTTATACACAGAAGTGCTGTATTTCACTTTTTTCTTCAGACTAAGTCCTTGAGCATTTAGGATTTGTATTGTAATACACTATTGAGATATTACAATGAGATGAGAGTGGAGAACAGAGAAGCAATGGGGGGGTAGCAGGGTTGTTTATGTATAAGAGGCAAAGAGGGAGATTTGGCAGGAGGCAAAACAGACTTAGAAACAGCAACAACAATTGTATTTCAAGATGCTTTAGTGTATACTTTTAATACTAGATTTTCTTTCTAATGGATTTGACTTTTTTATCTATGAAGAAGGTTCAAAGTGATATCTTTGTTGAATAGCTACTGTATAACTAATTCTTTTGAGGTTTTTTCCCCTCATGATGTGGAAATGGTTCCAATCCCTTTTAATATTCATTTAATGTCAGTGCAATATATATTGCCACCTTACTTACTGCATTAGTAAAAAATGTGCTTATGTGCTATGATTCTCTTATGATAGAAACATAAAATCTCAGAAGGATCAAAGTCCACCAACATTCACCCTCCTGCAACAGCAGGAAATTGATCATGCGAGAGATGCTCACTTAATGCTAGCATATTATTATTATTTATTATAGCACTAACAGTGTGCTGGGTGCATTAGACGTCAGTATGAAGATGAGGTCCTTGTCCCGGAGTGGCTTCAATCTCTGGGGTGATCTTGCAAACACTTAACTATATGACTAGCTATATACGCATGAAATCTTTCTAGCTCACATATATAAGAGATTCTTTTTCTTATGTACAAGACATTCCTGAAGGGTCTGCAGCACTAATTAAACTCAACATTTCTCCTCTGCATCAGAGAGTGTGCATACATAAAGGGGAAATGATCGAACTCGTCCAGTGCCTTATGATATATGGAAGTTTCATTTAAGAAAATGCCACCCCTTTTCAATATGTGTGTCTTATTTCCCTACACTGTATTTTCCACTTAATATTTTACAGCCAGTAAAAACTGTATTTTGTTATGCAGTTTTACTAAAACAAAGATCTTACTGACCACAGTGAAATTCCCGAAAGGCACTGCCATTGGACCATAGTCTACAGAGGCAGTTATGTAAACCAGCTCAGAATAAGGACATACATTATACTCTGTCATGTATATGTTAGGGTTATTCAAATGTCAAATTCTGGTCTAAATCCAAACTCAAATAAGTTTTGCCCAGACCTCCCTAAGACCTCACTCTTTTAACCCTTCTGGTTTTGTACTAATGTATATCAAGGAGAACTTGCAGAGCACCACCAGCATTACTGGCTGTAATGCTGAGGTCTAGCAGAGCAGGAGCTGGTGTCTTGTTATCTGCAGTAAATTTATCAGAAGATATCAGCAGATAACTTCTCAGTAAAATTATTCAGCAGATTTCAATACAAGTGTGGCAGTTCTGTTAATTTGCATTGCCTAAAAACGTATGGTTTTGTTGCATGTTGTTGGATGTCATAAAAGCTTTCATTTGTGAAACATCTTTTTTCAGAAGTCCCAAAGATGCTAGCAAATGTGAATAACTTAAATCTCTCAGTTTTGGACATATGAAGCTTAGAGATTGCCAATCCATTTTCAGATGCTGTTGAGAGAGAGATGTAAATCAAGTCTTTCTTGTTAGTTTTTGGTTTAGCTTTGGATAAGTCTCTTGCTAGTTTTCTACCTAGTTTTCTTGCTAGTTCTCCCACAGTTTTGTCATCCAGCTACTGGTATGTTTCTCACATGTTTGACCCAGGCTTTTTATCCTGATGACTCATGGACTACTGAATCCTGGCTGTGGACATCAGGGATTTGAAATGGACTTCCCATATGCACAATCAAAACCCAAGTTATGTTTCCTGTATTTAAAACAAAAACAAACAAACAAAAAAAAATAGGAAAACACAACAAACTAACAACATGCAAAATATATGGATAATGAAAACAAGTTTATAATTACTAAATGCAAAGGGAGATATCAAAGCTGTGTTCTTCAAACAGGATATTATTTTGTAATTAAAAAGAACTTCAAAAGAAAAATGCTAAAGACATGATCATTATAATGTGCATTAAGTGGAGCTGAAACACCATTTGAGTAGAATCATGTTTGGTAGCAGGGAGGAGAACTTAGAGGGAAAGAGAAATCAAAACTATTCAGTGCTAAGAGAAACAGGTCCAATTATATTTGGAGAATTGTTTTCTTAATATCAACATCATAAAAATATTCTGTGTTATTTATTTTACAAGTCTTAATTGACAAATATTAGGTGACTGATTCTTGCAAAAGAAAAAGTGCTTGGTGGAACATATTCTGAGCTGGTTTGGTTCATGCTTATCATAAAAATGGAAACTACTGGAGCATAAAGAACTCACAAAAAGGAAGCATTACTGTGGATTTAGTACAGTTGGTACTTGATACACTGGGTTGTATTCATCACATATACAGTGTCAAGACACTGCTTGCAATGCATCAGATCGTATTACAGGCCATACGCAAGCATGATATTTAAATTGAATGATGCATCTTGTAGCATTCTGAGTTAATTCTTATATAACAAAGTATAAAAAAAGACAAGTAACATCCATTTCCACATAATCGCTCTTTAAACTTATCTCTTTAACTGCATTTTTCTCGTCAGCTTGAAAAAAGCAAGTATAACTGAGAAGCCACCAAATTTAAAAAGGGTATTACAAAAACTTTTAGTGAGTACAGGCTATTTATCGGCTTTTTGACGGCTATAACCTTTAAGCACTTCACAAACACAAACAGGCTTATTTCACAGCTTCCTGAGATCAGGAAGCATTAGTAATATTCCCATTTACAGACAGCAACCAAAGACATGCAGTGCCATTTGGTGACATGCCGGGAATCTGTGGTGCAGCTGAAAACAGAACCAGATTTCTTTTTTAAGAGTGGCAGTTAAACCAGTAATTTTTAACCATTTTTTGTCCTCTATTAATGGGGCCTCTTTCCCTGTTAAACCTTTCTATCCATCTAGACACCAACAGACAAATACACCCTCCTCTTCAGTATTTAAAGACAACACCAAGGGTGATGTAACTGCCGATGGAGCTCTGGGAATAGAAAAGTTGTGTTTTGCCTTTCTCATTTCACACATCAGGAGCTTTGTTGTTCTTCACTAGCACCATTTCTTTACCTTTCTTGCTCATGATGTAAGCCCACCTTCATGGGGTCACCCCAGAAGCACACAGACATAGCTTACTTAAAACACATTCCATACTTTCCCTGAACAGGAAATGTACGTTTTGATTTATTCTGCTCGATAAGCAGTCCCTAGGAAAACCTTTTTAGTTAATGTTCCATAGGTAAAATAAGAATCCACGTATAGTTTAACTGCTGGTTGCCAGCCCCCTGCAGATACATACTACTTCTGCTTGAAAGGATGCCCTAAAATATATCTTTCTTTTCAAAGTTTTATCAGTATGTATCCTCATTAAAAGGTTGTCTTGTCAAGATCCCCCCCCCCCATGTCTTTATGTAGATGATATTCTCCTAAGTCACCAACATGGACTTCAGTAGCTTGCTAGGAGTGGAGGTATGGTAACAAAAATCGAAGAGATTCGTTTAAGTACGTTTGAAATTTGGGCAAAGTTTACTTTTCCCCCCACACACTTCAAAACACCAACAGGCTGTCCTTGGTTTTGGAGCTTCTAGTTTTCAAGGCTCTCACCTTGCAAATCTCCACATATGTGCTTTAATCTTTAAGTGTATACAGACCACAGTCAAAGCATGGGCATATGTGTGCGTAGGACTAGGATGTCGTCTGGCAGATGGTGTCATGGTACCTAGATTTCTTCAGAAGTCAACTGAAGCTTTCCACAATTTCATGGAGATAAATAGGAAAGCAAATTCTGAAAGCATTCTAAAGTGTTATTCACTCAGAATTGCTTACAGGGAATAGCCAACATAGCATATAGAAAACTGTGGTTAACCTATGAGCTCCGTGCTGTGTATGTGAAAGTTGAATGCCAGGGTTTGTCCCTTTATTTAACATTTTGCATGCAAAAACCGAGATATTATACCATCAAAACAAATATTTTCCATACAAGGAAAACACATACATCAAAATCAAGGAGAACAGCCCTGAGTCTTGAATCTTAATATAACTCTTAGCTCATTAACATGAAACTTGGCGGGTTTTGTGCGTCCCAAAATGTCCTTATCTCTGCAGAGCTTCGTGCTGATTGCTGAAGGTGATTTTGAGACAAAACACTTGCATAATGGTATGATACAATTTGTCTTTGTGTCAGAGGGAACTGTTTAAATGACTTGAGGTAAGTCAGCGGAATAGTATAAGCACATGTTTGCCCATAGTCTTACCTGAAGATATAGTTGAGCTTGTATTACAAAGAATTCAGCTGTATAAATACCTCGTGCCATCTGTGTATGGCAGGGGAATTGAGCCAGTAGAAGCTCAAGACCTGTGTCAGTGTTCTCACAGAAGGACTGTTTATGAACAGATGTTATGTGGTGTTTTTCACAGAAAATGGGCTCTGGAGAGAGAAAATGTCTATCAATTACTGAGGTATTATGTATAACAGCAATTTTTAACCTTGAGAAAAAAGTTCTCTGTGAAATATTCAGTGCCGCGACCACTTCCTTTGTGCAAAGTAGCATACGCCCTTGCATATTGGACAAATTCTTTTTAAGATTGCATTTTAAGTTCTTTTGAAGAAAATATATTACATTTGTAGAACTTATCATTCCCCCAGAAAAAACAAACCAGTGTCCTGACTGGAAAACTTTTACTATTTGCTGTTCTCAAAATCAAGCTGGGTTTTCGAGATTGGGTTCTCGTATACTACGTTTTGTGTTTCACAGACCTATTAATGAATATATGGATTCAAAAAATGTAATCTCCCCAAAAAATTATGAACATTAACTGAATAAAAAACCCCATGTATTCTCAGCTAGCCTCTGCCCAAACCTTGGTAATTAACACTAATATCAGTAGGGTGTTTGGAAGAATGAGGTCTTACTAATAGGGAATAAAGATGAATTTGCTTGAAAGTGTAAAATCAGGTAATAGTCTGTAGAATTTAACAATTATTATATGAATGTATTTATTTAACAGATTGCCAGTGCTGGTTCTATTAGACTGGTCATATCTTACTCTCCATTTTTATCCCTTCTGTAAGACTTCAGAAGACCTTTGAACTTGAGCTTTCCAGTATACAGTGTTAAAAATGGAGCCCCCCGGTTACTGCTAACAATTACAGCTATCAGTGTTGTACTGCATTTTACCAATCTGCTCTTGCTTCAGGAGACTAGCCATATCTTACAAAAATGCACTGTTATTAAATATTCTCACATGGGATGTCTATATGTCGGAAGACCCTTATGTGACCTGTGGACAGACACCGTGTTTTGCATAGTATATATACTTTCATTTTCCTCTAGCTTTCTTATTATTTATTCAATAAATCCTTTTTTCTTGCTGACAGCAGTTGTATTTATAAAGCTAAATCCAACACAGCAAAATGTTCATCACTTTATAAACTAAACGCTAATGTTTTATTTATGTGCAATGAACAGAGAAAAAAGAACTGAATTGATGTTTACCTAACAAGCTGCAAAAAAGTGCAGTAACATAATAGTGAAGTTCATAAGCATTCTGGCTTGTAATTTTTGGTGTCAACATTTGAATTGCAGAAAGAGCTTATGCAGACATAGCACGTATACAAGTGCAGTTTAGATCTACATCTATAAAAATAACATCTGTTTAAGCATACATTACATTTAAAAATAACTGTACAGTGATCAGCTGGTTAAGTACAGTTAACCAGATGCTGTTTTAAAGTGCCAGATGGAACAATGAAACTAAGATTGAAAATTAAAAAATACTGTGAAAGGTCAAATCAATTAAGCAACCTGTTTTGTTGGCATGTAACAGTTAAAAGTAAGTTTAAACTACTTAAGGAGTGGGCAATGTGAAGACGAAGCAGTTAATTTTTAACTTGCTATTTAGAAGAGGGAAAGATAAAATGCCTGCCGTAGTTACAGGGTCCCTTGGCAAGTCTAACAGGATACCAGGAAAATAGACACAGTTAAGTAATGTTTGCTTTGTTTGCTTTCAATTTAAAATAAATAATATCTTTCAGGCTTTTAAGTAACATCTCTTACGGCAGCCTGAGATTGTGCAGCACATATGCAAACATCTCTTTCTCCTCCCCTATGACCAGGGGTGAAATCCTTGGCTGAATCCTCGCACTGAGCTTGCTTTCTAGCAGTGGGGATGGTGCCCAGAAGGGACAGGGATGGGCTTGGGAGCCCGCTGACACCAGGGGATGCCATGGGAAGCAGCCATCACTTGCACCTTGGCTCTCCAAGCCCTATTTATTTCTGGGAGCTAAGCCCACCTGCATTAGGAACAGCACCTAATAAGAGGGGTAGCATGCAGGTTTGGAAACAGGTGTGCCACTGTGGTTCTCTGAATAAATGACAAACATTTGTAATATTTCACCCACTATTAAGCCAGTGACAGAGAGATATGTGGAAATGAGGTCTTATCATCCTAACCTGTTTTAAGCACACAGGGAAGAATAACGTCTTTGAAATATCAGTGAGCCAATGTGTCTTTTTCTAACCAGCATAAAATTCACAACCTAAATCTAAATTCTGGGCAATGGGAGAGTGGTATTCTTGCTTTAATCAGAAAGGTTTAGTAATACCTGCAGGTCTGCTGGCAGGCAAAGCAGCACTAAGGCCAAGGAGAGAGAAGGTGCTGTTTCTCCCATGGAGATGACTACTGCTACTTTTTGGTTTGTTGTTTTATTTCCTAGCAGTAACTGATGCTCAAATTGCCACAAGTCAGAATCCCTATTACACAAGTATATTCCTGGATAATCCTCCAGCAGCATTTCAGAAAACAGCGACAGCAGGAACTGTTTTGGAAAGGGTTTAGGCACCAAATCTGGGAAAGCTGTGGGTTCTAGGTTGGAGATACTCAGCCACCTTGGGGAAGGAGAACCCCCACACCAACAGCAGTGCCATCCATCAATGACCTAAGGATGGCTGCTAACTGGAAAGGGAATTTTTCCTGAATGAGTGTAGGGCTATTTTCAACCTAGGAACTCGATGTTGTTCCTTTGTTTTAGTAACTTTGTTTATATCTTGGTTGTTGGAAGCGAGGGGAGGAGGGCAGAGCACCGGAGACACATTGCTCCTTCCTGACACCTCCTCTCTTGCTCCCACAGTTCCCAGTAAAAGAGCAGCTGTACATCTCTCGCATGCACAGCCAACTGTTTAGACCAAGAACACAATGAAAAGATTCTGCTGCTGTTCAAATAAATAGCTTCCCGGTAGGGGGTGGAATAGTATGGCCATGCCTAGGAACTTCGTGTACCCTGCTTTCAGACAGTACTGGGATAGGACACACTATGGGGAGAGAGAAAACAAGCCTGGCTTCTGCACTTGGCTCACTTTTCCTCCTCACACTGAGAATAGTTACCCTACAGATCGCTGGTCCTGTTGGATTCCCTTTCATGGAAATATTTTGCGTTCCCGCTGGTTCAGTGGCTGATGTTCAATTATTTTTATTATTTTTTTTCTCTTTCTAAACAGTTTCTCTTCGTTGACAGCATAAAGCAAACATTTGGGCTTGCAGTAAATAGAGAACATACCAGACCAATGGCAGGTAGCTTGTGATTTTTAAGCGGGTTGCCAGCCGAAGTTTGTAAATCTGGGAAATCGAATCATTATATTTAACAGACAAATGTGTATAATATAAAATCAGTGAAAAGATAACATAATAAGTACTTTGACTATTATCTAGGGGCCTAATTAGACTGGTGGAATCACTGTAGTCAGTGAAATTAGAGTTATACAACTGAGGGGAAGGGAAACCCAGCCCTGTAGCTGAATGAACGCTAATGGAGCCCTTGTTGACATTTGCTGTTCCAGGTATTCAGCAGCTGTTCCTTTCCTTTGCAGAAAACAGGGCTTTGCTCTTGCCAGACCATATTGTCTTTAATTTGACCCTCTGGCAGGGAAAGCAGTGGAGAGACAAGAGGGGCTAAGCCCCACTTGAAGCCCAGACTGTTTCACCAAGCATCCTCACATCCTCATTGCTGCTTCTCTCTGGTCTCCTGAGGTAGCTTGGGGCAGGATGGAGCTTTATGTTAAAAAGGGAAACACACAGTTTAGCCAAACCCTGTGTTCTGCATACAAGACTTGGGTGCTGGGAGACCATCAGTCTCCAAGAAGGTGCTCCCCACTTTGCTCATCCCACCACTCCTGGCACTGAGAGACGCTGCCCTGGCAAGGGCAAGGCTCTGGAGCAATGCTGCTGCCGTGGGACTGCAGATACCAACAGCCAAAACATGCGCAAGAGGCAGAGGATTGTGTGGGTAGGTGGTCTGAAGGACAGTGACGGGGAAAGGGTGGAGGGTATAGCAGTGAGCAGAGAACAGCATGAATTTTGCTGGGATGTGTTGGGCTGGTGGTTCTTTTTGGGATATGAATCATTTAACCTAACCAAATGTTTTCCCTGATGAAGGAAATGATTTTCAAGAAAGATTTTTTGACTGATTTTGCCATCATGCTTAGGTGCAGACGAGCTGTCTGATTGCAAGGCACAGTGCCTCATTAGCTGGGTGAACTCACACTGGTAGAACGTTTTGGCAGCTGAAAGCAGGACTGGGGCACTTCTTCCTCTGGGAAGAGGAATGCCAGAAAGCTGGAGCCTTTGGAGAGTGAGAAAGGAGATCTACCTGGTTGCAGGCTGCTTGCTTGTGTTTCTGTTTCCCCCTACACCCGGTGCCTGGTCAGCCTTCCTCATTAGTCCTCTCCTCAATGGTCTCCTAACCTGTAGCTAAATCACCCTTGGCAAGTTTTCCTTCCCTTACAAAGACGGTAACTCCCCTGTCAAGTTCTTGAGCGTTTGTTTGTGCAATGAAATCTGTGATGCTCTAAATCTCAATGTGCATCAGCTGGCATGCTCTGACATTTGGAGAGCCTCGCATTCATTGTGTGCCAGACACACAACGAGAGGCCTCAGCACAGATGTAGCTGGACCCCAGGTTCATCTCTGAAGGTAGGGAGAGATGTGCTATGGGTCAGCAATTGACCTGGAGGCTTTTGGTGGGGGAGGGAGGACTGGAAGCGAGCAGTGGATAGCCAGCTGGCTGATTGCTCCGAAACCAGGACAAACAGTCGAATATCATTTTCTTCTGAATTCCTAAAGTGCCAGGACATCTGGCTACCTGAAATATATCAACAAATAGGTCAGCTAAGATTGAAGAAGCATGCCTCACACCGCAGCGCTGTTATGAGAGCGAGAGGGGACCCTGCCAAGAAAAGTCTTCCTTTTTGCAGTAACATTTTCTTCTACAATCCTCTGTAGGCTTTTTAACTAAGATCACTGGGAAATGTGTTAGTCTGGGAGTCTTTAATTAAAAAAAAAAGGAAAAAAAGCCCAACACACAAGATATTCAGGGGAAATGTATTTCTGGGTTGGAAGCAGGAGATCTGCAACAACAGGCAGCACAGGCAGGTCCCTGTGCGCACATCCCACACTTAAGGGTTTTGGGCACCTGCATCTCAGTGCTCCACAGTTGCACTTTACCTGCCCTAACCATCATGAGGGGAGGGACCTCCTTCCCTGTTTTCCTCTGCTTTTTCTTACCATCCACAAATGAACACAAAATGCTGTCTATTTGGGAGCACTTTGCAGCATTCGCATAAACCCAGTGCTGACAAAGCAGAGGGAACTGGCCCCATAGAAGACCCCAAAATTGTAGAAAGTAATGCGTGTGTTTTTTATCTCCTCAAGCACTTGCAGGATAGGATTGTTCCTCATGGCAAGGAACATCCAAAATGATCCTCCAAATATCTCTATTTTAAAATGTCATGGCCTGATTTTAATTTTATACCACTGGTAACCCTTCTAAGCTTGTTTTACCCCCAGTTCTATTTACTTTTGCAGCTCCTATCCCAGATTAGGGTTAATGTACAGTTGAGGTAAATGATGCCACTGTTATAGAGACTTTTCAAAAGAATATTTTTAAAGCCTAAGAGGTCCCCGTAGCTGCTTCTTCCTCTCAAGCCACAGAGGAAGGAGTTGATCCCAATAAATAAAATTCTTCCAATAAAAGTAAAATATGGAATATCAAACAAAATATAATACAAAGTCAGACTGTTGTTGTTTGCACTGTATGAATTCTGGGGCACTGGGTAATGTCTTTTTTTTTCTTCAGTCTTTCTTCTGCTAAATCAACATTAGCTAGCAACGCACCTGATCTTGACTGAACTGTGTTATTTCCTGCCTCCTTGCCTTTCCTGTCTAAATCTCACTCTCTGCTGAAGCAGCTAAATTTGCTGCAAATGAGGAATATTTTGGGACACAAATTTTCTTACAAAACATGGAGAGAAATCTAATGCTGTAAGCAAACAGTGCTCTAATTAATGAAGATCCAGGCTATTGAAAGCATTTGTAGGTTACTGCTCTCAAGAAAAGAGAGATCAAGAGATTGATGATGAACCCAGTACTGGCATGTATAATAAATACTGACCACAAACATTTTTGGGAATGGTACCGGAACAGACACAAGCTCAGAAATTCAGGACCTGGAACACTGGAACATATGGGTTTTAATAAACAGATTTCTATTCCAGCTCCTCCGTTGCTTCCCCCCCCCCTTTTTTTTTTACTGTACTTGCTTAATTTTCTGTGCCTGTGTATGATTCCATTATTAATTAACCTACAAGTATTTGGCATTGCTTCATTTTTGAGGTTCTCTTTAATTTGCAAATGTGCTGTTTTAGTTTGAGCAGGACTTGTGCAGCTAATGTTAGAATGGAAACATATTTAACCCTGTGCTTTGTTTGATTCTTATCATCTCCTTTTCTCCTTCGAAGTAGCTGACTTTGTGTGTGTGCACGTGCACACGTGCGTGTGTGTATTATTAGCTGTGCTGTCATTTTTAATCCTTTTCTTTCAATCATCATTTTTTCTCAGACATGAAATATTTCAGTCTAACACGCTGTACAGACTGTTCACGGTGAAACACTCGTAGCATTTTCAAAACCTAAACCAGAGGAGTACCATGAGGATAGAACAAAAGAAATTAAAACACTAGATATGCCACAGTTGTCTTATGCAGCTGTTAGAAATTTAATTATTTTATCTCATAGAATAATGTGCCCTTCAGAAATCATTTTGGACTAGATGTTTCAAACCAATGATCTGTAGTTAATTATCTTTAATAACTGTTGCACATTATGGTTAGATCTATGTTTTTGCTAAACCAATTAATAATATCTTCATTAGTATAAAGACAAGGTAGCTGGATCCTTTCATTTTTCACATTGAAAGAGTAGATATTTTAAACACTGTAATTTACTTTAGCCATACATTCCCGATGATATGACTAATTAATGAAACTTCAAAGACATATAACTTCCAAAAGCTACTTATTTAAAGTCATTGTTGAGCACTTAATGACATTATGTTGGGGCATTGCAGAAACCATCACTGCCTGAGTGTTGAATTTGCTAAACCTTTTTATGCTACCAAACTGAAGGAAGCTTGAGTTATGTTAAAAAGCAAATTGAGCCAATATTTCTTCATGTTAAAAAAAAAAAAATCCCCAAAACCTGTTGATTACAAGAGGCTCTATCAGAAGTTGACGATCTCCTTTCTGCTTTCAAGTTTGCAGCTGTCTTTTTGACCTATTCATGCAAGTTTGTGTGGAAAGCACTGGGAAGAGAGTAAAGCCAGTATTCTGTATTTTGTGGGTTGGCTGGTATTAATTTTATTCAGAATCGTTAGCTCTCTAAATATTCTATTTATATTTTTGGGGAGTTTTGGTTTTTTTTTTTTTGGGGGGGTAGGGGTGGTGTTTGATTTGGGGGGGTTGTTTGTTTTTTTTCTTTTGGAGCCAGCTAATAACTACCATGTCATTTTAGCTTACTGCCTGACAAAAAATTAACCCTGAGTACAATATGAGATACACAAGTGATTGGCTTGTTATTAACAGCGCTACTGATTACATAGAGAATAAAGATGGAAATTATGGGGCCAAACTTTTTAAGCCCCCTGTTTAAGCATGTGAGTTGGTGAATAGATTCTCCAAAAGAGAATCTCCTGCAAAATTTCTTTGACCTTAAGGTAAACCGAATGTGAAAAATAAAGATGCATGCTGGTTTTTATCTTATACGTATTTTCATACAGTCTTCAAATATGATACAGCCATCTGGGAAGGCTTTCTGAACCTTAAAAGAGCATTGTATATACAGCCCTCCAAGAACCGGTGTTCCCCATCATGGAGAACTGTGGGCTAGAAATCAAAAAAAAAAGAAATACATCTAAGAGAATAAAACAGTGCAGTCAACTGTACACAGAGCTGGAAGGCCAAGAGAAGTTTTAACAGCCAGTTGTGACAGCTACAAAACAATTATCCAAGCAGTGAGCACCTGGTCCTTCAGCTGCTGAGTTTCCCTCAGGAGTCATCTTTAGTCCTGGTGCAGATAGGAAACAGGGTGAATATATTTAGTAGGGATTATACCTAACCAGTAGCAGAGATGGGGTTCATGGTCAATTTCTGTGCTGGGCTTCTGCTGGCAGAGGTTGGGGCTGCTGGTTCCATTTCTCATGTAAATACTGGCTTTATCAGGAAGGTGAAAGGTGTGATCCCCTTAATATAAACCTGGTAGCCATGATGGGGTTTGGGGTTTGTAGAAATGCATGACCTAAGAGCAAATAAAGGAGGGAGCTTTGTAATGAGTTACATTTTTGTGGTGCTAGCCATGCAATTTGTTGACTGACATTTCAAATACAGGTTAACCTCCTTCAATGTACAGGTTAACTTGAGTGATTGATATTTAATAATAATATTAATACATAATAAAAGGAAAAAGAGCAAGAGGTCTAAAAGAAAAAAAAAAGCTTTTCACACTATATTTCCTTTTTCTCTGTATACCTACTGAATTAAAAAACTGTGTTTGAGACTCTGCAGGGGCAAAGTCTATAGCGGCTTTCTGGAAATGACCAGTTCAAACCAATTTGTGGGAAGCTGGCAGGCAAACCATCAGAAAGACAATTTTCTAATAGGAACTGTATTATGACAACTTGTAAACTCAGATATCACTGGAAAACGATAGCATTTTTCTCAGATGCCAGCACTTCTGCAAAGTTGTTTTCCCTCCTTAAACCATACCGCATTAAAAATACTGCGTATTTGTGCCAGACTGTTCAAAGCTGCTGCTGTTAATGCTCCAGTGAGCTATAGGAGCCTGCATGATCCTGAACACAGGAGTCTGATGGGCTGAACCTTCTTTTGTTAAGGGAAAAAAAAATTAGTTTTCTTTAAATTATCATTTTTAATTTTGCAGGGATATTTTTCTTCAGTTAGTCTGAAAAGATTGAAATAGGGCAACATTAGGGTTTTTTGTAAATTGTGTGTGTATTTGAGAAAGAAATTAGGAGTGAAATCACACATCTGGAAATGAGCTTAATGGAATATTCTAGACTTAAAATTTGGCCTGTATTTTTTTCTTGAATGGACACAAACCCTTGTGTTTGGATGAGTACTTATATGAGTCATAAATATTCTGTAAATACAACCTATTCTTAAACCCACTGTAAGAAAATAATGCCATTGTTCATTTTCATTCTCTGAGGTTTACTCTCTGATGTTCTACCTACCTAATCAATCTTTAAACCAATGCCAAGTTCAATTAAATATTGTCAGATGAGGCTGGTACTTGTTACTTTGTATTTTTTGCTGCAAGGAAGGAGCATCTAGATGAAGCATCTTGGTGTTTGGATAAAGTGAAACCATCTTACTACCTAAAATTTTGAGCTGCGTAGCTGTGCACAAGAAGTCTCGCTGCAAAAATAGGTGGTGGTTCTGGAAAAAGGATCATATCACGTTCCCTTTTCACCTGTGCAGTACATACATGCTGGAGTGTGACCAGAGGCATTCTGAGATTACATGTAGCTTGATTTGTTGTGTGAGTTTTTACTCAATGAATGCAGGTATATGTTTCTAGCATACAGCTGTATTCTATTTCATTTCAGTGATATGTTATATATCTTTTGAAAACTCTAGCCTCTGCTGTTTTGGGCTGACATGCTAACTCAAGCTCTTTTCTCTTCCTTTTAAAGTTTGGGCAGCCAAAAAATCCAAACATTTACAGTATTCGGTGTCTTGAAAGCAAGTTACCAGGAACTGGGAGAGGCTCCATATGAATTAGGTTACAGATGGAAATCATTATTCTGTTTGATGAAAGTTTCAGTAATATTCTCCAATCTTGAGGTGAAGAAGGCTTTATTTGCATGGCTCTGTGTCATAGCATTGCATTTCCAGTGCAAAAGTAAATGAAACTCTACAGTTTCCATTGACTTAGGCTTTGCACTGGGGGTTAGTTTGCAAGTGAAATTGGTATCGTATGTAAGCTAGTAATGAATTGAGTAAATCTCAGTTGTATAAGCTGATGTTGGCGAAATTATTGAAAATTTACCACTTGAGAACTTCTGGTAATTAAAGATTGCTTCTAGAGGTTTCCTACTCTCCAGAAATAACCTTGTGAAGTGTTCATCTAAGGGCTATTCATAACCTGCCTTTCTTAGAGTCACTCTTTACCACTATGAAACTAAGGGCTGAATATGAAGAACAAGCATTTTTGCACATCTCCATCTTTGCTGAGTCTGTGTTTGGTTGGTAAGCCCTCAAGGAAGAAGCTTATAATATAGGGAATTTGATCTCTAATTTGGATATCATATTTATAACACCTTAAAATTATGATAACATGATACTGTTACTGGAGGACTAATTGGGAAACCACAGAAGCTTGGAATGCATAAGCCAGTCCTGCATTAATGCTACTTAATGCAAATGTACTGGGTTTGGGGTTGGGAATATTTAATAATTTGAGTTAGCAGTTTAAATTATGTGGTTATAACTTAAACAAAATATATTGTGCATGGGGGGGTGATAATTCAGAAGCCTTGTGGCCACTTATCCAGCTACTTATCCCATGAGAATAATACATATTGTGAAAAATCTTGAATGAACCAGCAGTGGTTAAGAATATATATATGTATACATAGATATATACATAATATATATATAAACACTTTCCTAGCTCCCAAGAAAATGAGTGATTGAAAATGTTACATGTTGTTGCTGCCATATTTATGAATAGGAATCTAAGCTCTCAGGGCTATAAAACCCTCATTTTTCAGTTGTAGCCCAACTCATCTAGCCAAAAGATACCCCTTAAAAATGAGTTAGATGAGAGAGGCTCAAGTCCCATCTAAAGCAAATATCTTGCCAAGATATCTTCTTTTTATTAATCAGCATAACTTGTGTGTGTTGAGCTGAGGGAAGGGATTTCAGGTAAACCAAAGACCAAATAGGATATTAGTAAAAAACCTTATCTGAAACTAAATCTTGTCAGAGACTGAAAACCCCCCACATATTTTCTTTTTTTATTAGGATGGATGTTATTTCTTAAAAGCAAGTTCATATACATCTGCTCATTCAGATTATAGCTGAGTCTGAAAAAAAAAAAGTATACTGAGAGGGGCAATTGCTAAGCTAACCCAAACTAGAGAAGATTTGAGAGCTGACATGAAAACCTGCTCAGGTGAAGCATGCGCAGTGCCCTAGGAAAAAGGGGGAGCACAGAGGACTCACTGATGGGGAATGAAGCTACTGAATTTTCCCTACTGTTTTTCTTGTTGATGGTTTGATTTTTTTTTTTTTTTATTGATAGCAACCGGAAACACAATTTCCTGGGAAAATAAAAAAGACCTCTGGAACTGCATGGCTGGAAAAAATCTGGTTCTTGTAGCTGTGAGAATTAGTGTACCACCGTGCCCTAAGTAAGGATTACATCCGGAATTAAATCCAGCTTTCCTTTGCCTTTATTTCATTTATTATCTGCAGAATTGCTTTGTACAAATGTTATGAAAGAGCCCTGCATTGGGCAGTTTTTTGTAAATGAGCCATTAGCCTGAGTAAACAGGGTTTTGGTCGCAGTTTGAAGCCTCCACAAGGCGGCACTGACGGATCTCACATCCCCGAGTTACCTTTGCCTCTAGGGTGCTCATTCTCCAAACATTTAGGAATTATATTTCCACACATTTTATCGAAAAACTGTTCTGCCTCTAAATTTTCGTGTTACCCTGCGAAGTGCTGGGTTAACAAAATAGGAGTTAACCTTGATAAGAGCCCTCTGTAATTTCCTATACAGTAGATACGATGCGTTCTGGGAGGTTTAAAGCAATGATAATGTAAATTGACTATTTGCAGTGACAAACACTATTCTTTTAGTACTTTTCCCGTACTTCACAGTATTTCAAGTCACAGTATTTCATTGACCTGTGAATATTGTTATAGATATCCAGTTGCTACTTTCTTTCCTGGTCTTAGCTATGTGTTTTAAAATTTACAGAAACTGGGTTTATGTGATTTCTTTGGGTTATCAAATGGAAGTAACGTTTGTGTGCATCACTTCCCCCCCTCTCCAATCATAGTTGGTGAACGAGATAAAGCTACTTCTTATCTTGGCAAACTTGACCTCAGCCTGCTGAGATCTAGGTCTTACTACCTTTTCTCTGCTTAAATGCATACTGAACTCTGTCAATAAACATCAACATAGGAGAGGAGAGCAGTGGGTGCAGAAAAGCAAAGCAACTTTCCTGGTGACAAATAGTCCGATTAGCATGCACAGAATTGCTGCTATCAGTAAGGACAGCAAGTTTCCCAATTTCATCTACTTATATAGTAAAATGCAATTGGAGAAATGAAGTTCAATAGCAGTGAACACACTGTCCCTGTCACAAAGGCCAGCTGAGCCCAGTTCACCCTTCAAGCCATACAAATCTTGTTGCCATGTCTCGTGGTTTAAGCCATGTGTCACTATTCTCAATAAAACTGGCTATTTTACTTAGAGATTTTAGTATAGCAGGGTTTGAAAGAGATAGTATTAAAATTAAGAATGAGATCTATACAACGTCTTTTTCTGTTGCTGACACTACTTGTCACGACTGTTTTGAAACCCAGAAATGTAGACTCTACCTACCATTCTTTGGACAACTGAATAGCTTCAAATGTTATAATTACTGTATTTTAATGAAAGTTTCCTTTCTACTACTTAGCAGTGTGAAAACAGATCAGAAGAAAGAAACATATCAAAGCTCTCCTTCCTAAAACCTTGCTGGCTCTTCTCCCTTGCTCTGTGGTCAAAAGTTAAATAGGATATTCTGATTATCACCACTCCCAAAACAGATCAGTAGGGGTTTTGTTCAAAATAAGTCCTCCTCCTCTTACAGCTGGTCTGTGCCAGCAAGTTCAAAATACGGGAAGCTTGACCTTAGCTACAGTCCTATGCCCATGTGCCATACATCCTGGGCTGCCCAAGGAGCATGAATAGCTGAGACAACCTGGTGGAGACGTTGGTTGCTCGTTCCACCGAAGCACTGATACAACAGGGGAAGAAAAGCCCAAAGGGAATCTGACGCAAAGTTACTTAAAGATAACGGGATCCACAGGTTTCATTGCTGTTTTAGATTGCAGTAAGTTGGCAAGGAAAAGGTTCCCAACTCTACATGTGGCAAAAAGGAGTCTTCATCTCCTGAGTGCTAAAGAGGAAAGTCAAAACCTCTTTCGAATTCTGCCACATTCACCAGTGTATAGTGAAAGAAAACATTCCTCCCTGATCCCCGTGCTGGCTATCGTCCAGAGCCCAGAGCACCCTGGGAAATACCACTTTCTGAACCCTGCTGTGCTACCTAATCACACAATGGGCTACATATGCCATCCAAGAAAATAAACACAGGTCTGGGAAGCTGTTTGTCCTGCAGAGCTAGGAATGCTCTTCCTAACTTGGCAGGGCAGCGTAATCCTCTCTGAAAGGGGAGAGCCACTTGAACTCAAACTGACTAATGAGATTGAAGAAAAGCCCATCAGAAACTGGCACAGCCCTTTCCTCACCCTGCCAAAGCGCTGCCAGATGACACAGTGCTGGGTGCTGTCACTGTGGCTTGTATTTGTGTCATGATGAACCTAGACCCCCAAGAAGGGCCTGAAATGTTTCTGTGGCAGGTTGTATCCCAGAGCTTGTTGTTTGTAGGGAATGTTGTTAGATTTTCTTGGCCTTTGGGCAAAATCTCATGGAGTTGCACATTTCAGCATAGACCATGGGCTTCTCTCCCTGGCAGCTTCAGTAGTGACTAAAAATTCCTACAACTACAGGTGCCTTCAGATAGTCTTGTGGTCCATATAGGGTTTCTCAGTGAAGAAAGGTGGGGAGAGGTGGTAGAAGACAGAAGTGGTGGCTTGTTGAATGCTGCCAGTTGGTCAGCAGCAATTGCGAATTGCACTGGCTTTCTCGAGATCTAGTCTAGTGCTCTTCTCCACTTGGCTCTTGAGATCAAAACTAAATTCCTCTGAGAACAAGACTTGCATTGATTATAGTAGAAATTGGATCTGGATTTTAAATCACATTATTAGCTCTTCTAGCAAGATGAACTGAGCGATACAATTTGATTAAAATTTGCAAAGACCTCCCCTTCCACCTCCCTCTCTCAGTTTTGGAGCAAACGTGTGCTTCATGGCAGCAGGGAATGAAAGCATTCCACAAGGGCTTTTTTAACTACACCGTTAATAAAATGCACTATATATTACTCTTGAAATATACAGATTTGTTGCTTTAAACGCATCATGTTGCTTCCTGAAACACTTGAAACTCTCAGAAGTTTTTAAAAGTGTGTGTTTAGGTTAAGGTTAAGTTGCCCTTGACAGCATTTTTTTTAAAGATTTGAATTGTTGAATAACCACCTTTCACCCATCCCTAATTGTAATTTAAATGACAATATGCTCCCAATCAATAGCTCTTTGTCACACTTTGAAGATCAAGGATGAGATTTCACCCCGTGAGTTTACACGGCAAAAGCTTCTTTTTCATAATGCTAAAAATGTTGCATCCTGCTGTTAAAGAAGTATAAGAATACCTGCTCTCAAATAATTAGTTTTGAATAAAAGCATTTAAGTCATACTTTATAGCCATTAATTTGAAGCAATTCAAAGCCCCTCATTTCTGCACTTTGTTCACAGCTAAATATTACAATAGATATTTTAGCCAATTGAAAAAAAAAATAGTTATAGTAAGGTAATTTGAACAACTTAGGTGATATTGTGAGAGGTTGGTTTCGAATAATTAGCTTTATTTTTGCATCGCTTTCATTTCTGTATAGAACCATCTTTGGAAGTGGAAAATTGAAAAGCTTTTAATAGTGATCATTGTGTGTATATGACTTTGCATTACTATGTGCTTGTCTAATAGGTACGTATTGGAGTATCCTGCTATTTCTCCAGTTGTACATGTAAAGGCATAAATTTATGGCACTCAAACAGCTGATATTTTAATTTATTATTTTATTTTATATTGGTTTGTTTGGTTTATTTTATATTTTATTTATTTCTATTGCGAGGAGTCCTAGGCAAGGGCCAGAACTCTCCTGTGCTTGGTATTATGAAATGCCAAACACAATGATGGTCTTTGTCTGAAAGTGCTTACAACTCTTGTTTTCAGTTAGAGCAGTGAAATGTTTTAAGAAGGGTAAAGTCTGGTCTGTTTCTATGTTGTCCTTGGTAAACCCAATCTAGTCTGATCTTAAAAACGGAGCAATTTTGCTCGTTGCCAGGGAGAATACATAGGTATCCAATGAGTCATGGTCAAACATACGGCCATTATTAGACCACAAACACAGGAGGAGAAAAAAGATTTCATTTGGTCCTGTTGTCACTGCCGAGCTGGTGAAGAGGAATAACAAATAACTAAGTGGAGGAGGTTGCTCTTTAGGTATTTATGAGGAGGTTCTCTCCCTGTGGGGATAGACTGGGGAAAAGCAGAAATATGCATATTGGAAAATTTAACTAGAGCAAACGAGGCTGCAACTAAGAGTATTTAGTACATTTTAACAGCAAGCTAGAGACAGTGGGAAAGAGAAACTAAAGCTGTAAAGGGCTTTAGTGAATACAAACAACTTATTTTTAGTTTGGAAGAGAAGAGGCAATGAGAAGAGAGAAGTGATTAAGTTTTGTGTTAGAGCAATGATCTCTGTGGCAATATCACAAATGAGTAAGAGTGTGTTCATCCAGGCCAAGAAAAAGCATGCTGAAGAAACGGGAGACAGGGTGCTGAGCACCACAATTCATGGTTGTGTTTTTGTGGCTTAGCAGAAAAGGTCATGTCTGAGAATTGTTATGCAGAAATGTTTTGCAAGACTGGGCCCATATGTAAATATTTAGAGAAAAATCTCAATTAAAGATGGAGCACAAGATCTTACTTTTAACTGCAAGCTTGTGCAAATATTGAGTAAAAAACAATGCATGGAGAAAAGACAAAAAAATTTTTGAAGCCTTCTTTAAATTGAAAATCCATAAAATAAAGACTTTGCACTTGGGCAAGTCCTCTCCTCTCAGGTTATCATTTGGTTTAAGAACAGGGAACTGCCTGTTTTTACTCTGGCACTGAATTTTGACTGGACCATTGTGAGAGAAACTGAGGTGTTAACAGTTCCTGTCTGGGCAGCTAGTGGAGCATCAGATTGTGCTCAGGGTCCCGCTAAATCGAGCCATACGCAAATACAGATATTGCCCTGGCATTACACTGTAATCTGAACGTAAGGGTATGATATGGCTGTGTATGACTCTTGGGTAATCACAAAGCCTTTCTGTGTTCCAAGTTTTCCTATGTATTAAACGGAGTTAATAATATTTCCAGCTCTGACGCTAGCGGTCAGAGGATTCATACTTTTGAACATTCATTTGTGAAAAAAGTACAAAGTATTGTTTCTGTTCACATTGTTTCAGGTTATTAACACTATTGGTCATTGTATCAGTGCACTCAAAACACAGGATTTATTGATGGCTTTTATTTCCTATATGTGTCATATAAATGTCATAACAGATGAACAGTGTAGTGAAAATGATAGGGTACTTCAGAAGGGATCAAAATCACTGCTTCTTTAATAAAGATTTGGTTTTGTATGCCGGGAAAGATCGAATTCACACCCCAACCTATGCACAGCTGCAAGCCCTATTAAGTGAAACCCCTCCTAAATATAGATCCAGTGGCCTCATCCCTGGCCATCTTCCAAAGACCATAGAGGCCTGTTTCGCTCCTTCCACATCCACAGCCCCCTTCCAATGCATAATAAGCATCAAGTCATCAACTCTTTTCTCAGCAGCTGGGAAGCATGGGTGCAGAGTTTGGATGGTCTGAAAGGAGTAGCAAAGGCTTCCTGCAAGAAGGGCAATTTTTGTGCATGCAGTCAGTAAGAAAAAGAACACTATGATCGCTGTAGCTATTCTTAAGCTATATATGCTTTTTCCTGTGTATTATCACTTTAAATAAAAAGGCTTTGTTGTTTTTTTTTTTGTTCCAAGTAGCCCTCAAGACAGCATTCATGAGGGGAGCAAGTCTGAGCCATGCTCAGACAAAGCATTTTAACGATCAGGAGAGCCCTGATGCTTGGCAGTTGCTAAAGATTGCATGTTAAGAGTAAGCCAGATCATCAAAATGCAGCTTGAGTAGGTCCAGTGATGATGTGTTGTATTGCTACAGCTAAGTTGCTAGAGTTAAGGTTGAGTGGCCATTTCTATTATAAACCCCAGCTGGTAGGTTTAAGTGTTGTGACCACATCAGGTAATCTCAAGTGAAACTTCTCATATGAATTGACACCCAAATATGTGTGACCTCCTCTACAAAAAAGGATTAAGATCTTCCCCCTCCACCTCCCGCTCTTCCCAGCCTACACCTGATTTTGCACCTGGGCCTTTCTCTGAATTAAAAAAAAATATAGATATTTAGTTTAAAGAAATCAAGACAAGCAGTGCTGGTCATTGGTGCGGGGTTTTCTGTTACAGTGCTTGGTGTCACTTTCGTGCAGTGGTACTGCCAGCATTGCACACTAAACCATACCACTTTGTCACCTGGGAGTATGATGTGATCTGTAGGGCTCTCAATGATAGTGTAAGTGTAGCTGTAGTATGGCAATGACACTGTACTTTGCCAGGGTGCCCTTTTTCCTTGGGAGGGGCTATAGTAAGCTCCAGTGGTAAAAGTTCAGCATTGGCAGCACATTTCACATCCACAGGCAGAGAACTTTGCCAGCGTGTTTTGCCAAAGTGCCCTGCAGGTCTGCAGAGCTCATTGCAACCAGCAGGGAGGAGCAGGACCAAGAATTTAGTCTTGGAAGGCAGATGCAGGGACTGTGAGAATGAAGACCTTGTGCCCACTGTAGGAGAGGATCTGGTTCAAGACCATCTTAAAAATCTGGACGTGCACAAGTCCATGGGACCTGATGAGCTCCATCCGTGGGTCCTGAAGGAGCTGGCAAATGAAGTTGCGAAGCCACTGGCCATCATATTTGAGAAATCATGGCAGTCAGGTGAAGTTCCCGATGACTGGAAAACGGGAAATATAACCCCCATTTTCAAGAAGGGGAGAATGGATGACCCAGGGAACTACAGAGCAGTCAGTGTCACCTCTGTGCCTGGCAAAATCTTGGAGCAGATTCTCCTGGATGGCATGCTAAGGCACATGAAAATCAACAAGGTGCTTGGTGACAGCCAGCATGGCTTCACTAAGGGGAAATCCTGCCTGACCAATGTGGTGGCCTTCTATGATGGGGCTACGGAACTGATGGACGGGGTAGAGCAGTTGATGTCATCTACCTGGACTTGTGCAAAGCGTTCGACACTGTCCCACACGACATCCTTGTCTCTAAACTGGAGCGACATCAATTTGATGGATGGACCACTCGGTGGATGAAGAACTGGCTGGATGGGCACACACAAAGAGTTGTGGTCAATGGCTCAATGTCCGTCTGGAGACCAGTAACGAGTGGTGTCCCTCACCCAGGGATTGGTGTTGGGACCGGTCTTGTTTAACATCTTTGTCGCTGACATGGACAGTGGGATTGAGTGCACCCTTAGCAGGTTTGCCGATGACACCAAGCTGTGTGGTTCGGTTGATATGCTGGAGGGAAGGAATGCCATCCAGAGGGACCTTTACACGCTTGTGAGGTGGGCTGATGCCAACCTCATGAAGTTTAACCATGACAAGTGCAAGGTCCTACACCTGGGTCGGAGCAATCCCAGGCACAGCTACAGGTTGGGCAGAGAAGGGATTCAGAGCAGCCCTGTGGAGAAGGACTTGGGGGTGTTGGTTGATGAGAAAATGAACATGAGCCGGCTTCAGTGTGCACTTGCAGTCCAGAAAGCCAACCGTATCCTGGGCTGCATCAGAAGGAGCGTGACCAGCAGGTTGAAGGAGGTGATCCTGCCTCTCTACTCTGCTCTTGTGAGACCTCACCTGGAGCATTGTGTGCAGTTCTGGTGTCCTCAACATAAAAAGGACATGGAACTGTTGGAACAAGTCCAGAGAAGGGCCACGAGGATGATCAGGGAACTGAAGCACCTCCTGTATGAAGATAGGCTGAGAAAGTTGGGTCTGTTCAGCCTGGAGAAGAGAAGGCTGCGTGGAGTCCTCATAGCAGCCTTCCAGTATCTGAAGGGGGCCTATAGGGATGCTGGGGAGGGACTCTTCATTAGGAACTGTAGTGACAGGACAAGGGGTAACGGGTTAAAACTTGAACAGGGGAAGTTTAGGTTGGATATAAGAAGGAAATTCTTTCCTGTTAGGGTGGTGAGGCACTGGAATGGGTTGCCCAGGGAGGTTGTGAATGCTCCATCCCTGGCAGTGTTCAAGACCAGGTTGGACGAGGCCTTGGGTGATATGATTTAGCGTAAAGTGTCCCTGCCCAAGGCAGGGGGTTGGAACTGTATGATCTTAAGGTCCATTCCAACCCTAACGATTCTGTGATTCTAATTAAAAAAAAAAAAAAAAGATTAAAAAAAAATATTGAACTTGGACGAAAACATTCTGTGTTATGTGACTAAAGTTTCCAACATAGTTTTCTGGAAGGGACAGAAGCCTTCACTGCTACAGGGCCAACATTAACTAGTAAGGGTAAGAAATGAATTTTCTTTTTAGGAGAGTGACTCTTAACTTGATTCAGGAGAGAAAGGATGCTCCAGTGGTGAGGGCGCAGCTGGGAGAGCAAACCCAAGTGCCATGCCATTTCATTGTGGTCATGAGGAGGTTGAGCAGGCTTAGATCTTGGCAGGACTTACCCCTCAGCAGTCTCTGGGGACCTTAAAATGCATGAAAGTTTCCAAGGACAAGGGCTTATTCTGTGCTGCCCATCTCTCCATCTGGGAAATGAAAAGCCTAACATTTACCTGTTCTCTGAAGTGCTGGAGTGGACAAGTCTGTTAAAGACAGTACAGGTGAATGAGTCAAGGGCTGAGTAGGAACAAGAGGGAGGGGAAAATCCTTCCACTGAGAGATTACAAACACTGTTCTGCAGAAGATTTCAGATACTCGATGATATCATGGTATTTTGTGTGTGTGTCAGAATTCCTAAATATTCAAATCACTATATCTTTTTTTGCCAAATCAATGTGTAAAAGCAGATGAGAGAATGTTTTGCAAACTTTTAAAATCACCTACAGCACTCAAGATGATGAAGGTAGATTAGATAAGACTAGCAAAGTTATTTGAACATAAACATTTATTTAAAAAATATCCTCTGCTTTGCTGAGCCCACAAACACCATATAAATAATACACAGTTCATGAATAGGAATGAACAGGCTTCTACCCCTCACTGGTATAGATTTGTATTCTGCACCTGCCAGGACTTTAATAACTCTCCTGAAAACAGTAGTATCTTTGCAGAAAGATCTGAAGGAAGTTGTTCTTGAGAATATGCCCCCAAAGCTTAAACTTCAGTTATTAATGGATAGATTTACAAATGTATTTAGGCAATTAAAAATGGGAACACATGACTAGTCATATTTATAGAAGCTAAACAAGTTAGCTGCCTAGCTGCTGGTCTGTTCTCTGTTAATGCCCTTTGGTACATTCATGCATTTTTAGGGTCGTAAGCACTTTGTCAATCATATTCTTATTCTGCAAACAATGCTGTGTGTTTACCTTTATGCATGCAAATAGTACCCAGTGGACTGCTCACACAAGTATTTACATATCTTTAGGAGCTGGCCTGAAATGGTAAACATTACAGAAGAGGTCTAAACTGCCATCTTTGGGTCTATGATTTTAAACATGGCCAAACTTCACAGGTGGCTGATTTTAGCTGATGGTACAAAAAGTTTACAGAAAAGTCCTGGCTGGGATGTGGTCTGAGCTTGCTTGTCATGTCAGTTTGACTCTGTCTTTCAAAAAAGGGCTTCCTTTTTTTCCTTATCCTTTACAGCCCCACCTGTGTACTCCTGAGGGTCTGTCTCAACACTGGTAGCTACAAAGCCTTCTGCTAAAATAAAAGACCCAAAATAATGCACTGAATTTCCTATGCCATTTGGAAATTAAAATAAAAGAAACCTGGGTAGGAGCAGCTGTGTCTGTGTCAGCTAGTTTGGCTGAAACACAAGCAACAACAAACCCCAAACCCAACCTCTTGGCTTGTAAATCAGCATCAAAAGTGTGAGTCTCAGACAGGGTGAAGGGAGGAAAGTTTTGAAATCATTTAGGTACTAAAACGCAGCCCACAATCCACAAAACATTAACTATTTAAATGTTGTTTTTAGTTACCCCATGTCTAATGTTTGGGTAAATACCTAATGAGTCAATTATGAGCACATACATCATATGTAAGGTATTTACTGTATTATATGTTTTAAAATAGAAAGAAGTTATTAGTTTTGAAGTATCTTTTATTCATGACATTATCAACAATGAGATACATTTGTCTCTATATATTAATAATCTGGGGGGTTAATACTCTCTTTGATCAAAAAGAACATTACAATTATCTAGTAACATCTCAAAATACAACCTGTGTGTGCAGTGAGTGATGGGGTAGAGCACTGTGGCTGACCAGTTCCCCATTGACTTGTTTAAATGATCAGGGTCAAAATCACAGTAGCACAGCTATCAGATGACTTAGGAAGTCCTGCAGATGAGAGAACAATATTAAATGTGTCAAAAAAAAACCCACCCAACAATCAAAACTGATACATTTTTGTTTCTATTAGTGCATTTTTAGTATTCTTTTCATATGTTAAGCGATACACAGCTAAGAAGTGCCCCTAAAAACTTTCCAGTCTAGAAATACAAAACATTTGGACAGAGAGAAGTAACTGATACTGGTGAATATGGAAAAGGAAAACAAGATAGTTGATCAGTTTGGCTGTAGTTCTGTTATGTGGATCATGACATATCATGTTGGAAATTGGTGTGCATGAGGCCAGCAATAAATTAGATATCTTCTGGCATTTCAGCTGTAGTTGTCAAATTCCTGTAACAGGCACTTTAGGAGATGTCCAAGTCCTACCAGGGTTGTATGAATATATGTAAGAACTTCACTTTCAGTTGACTTGAACTACAGAAAGTGGTGACCACTCTTGGTAACACACTTCCACAGAGGAAGGGAGTGCTTATACCTATTGCACAAAGCAGGAGCAGAAAATGAGCCCATGCAGAGCTCTGCGCCATCATTACTCAAACCAGCTTGTTCTACATTAGTTCGCTGAACACTACGGTTGGTTGTTCAGGGAAGACATCCTCACTGTTGCAGGCTGAGTTATGCATTCAGTCTTGTAAATGCCTGGTACTACAGTGAAGAGACACCACCCCGCCTCCATTGCTGTTTCTGTGGCACAGATATTTGTCGCTCCCTTTTTCAACCGTTGTGCAACATTCGTGTTTGCATGTTACAACGGATTTGTTTTTACCACGGAAATAGCTGCATGTCAGTGATGATAAGACGGCCACCTCAACAGGTCTAGTGTTTGCAGAGAGCAGTACCCTGGAAAACAGGGAATAGCCCATTCCCAATCCTGCTCACATTCAGAGATCACACCAAAATGGGCATCTTGTCTGTCCAAAAGCATCACAAGGGACTCCTCTATCGCTCTTTTATGCTTTTTGTTTTTTCACTTCAGTTGCTCATGCTGCTCTCCATTAAGTTTACGTGCACTTATGAACAGCTAAACCAAGTGGGTCTTGTGGAAATCCTTTGTTAGACCATGGGGAGCTTTAGAAGATGTAGCAGTAGGAGTAAGAGACAACAAGGAAGGGATTACTATATATATTCAACTTGTGTTAAGGAAAGCATTTCTGATTTATTTTATTTTTTTAAATATGGGTTAACAAAGATGTGTGAAAAGAGTGGTGACACCTTTGGAGTAGAAGTGACTGACAGGTGGTGTTAAGAGCTCATAGAGACTCTTTCTACCAAAATGGCCAATAGTATCTTTCTGGAGCCACCTCTCTAGTAATATGCCAAGTATGGCATCCTTTGGTTGAAATAGTTCATCATATTATCATAAAAGCACCAGAATCACTGTCCATTGCTGTGTGAAATATTCACATAACCTGGCTAATGTCTGGGATGTAGTCAGCTCTAAGGGTCAGAAAAATCCCCGTAAACAACCCCAAATAAAAGATTCTTTATACTGCTAACAAAATGCATGGAGACAACAGATCCCACTAACTCACTGAAGTGCATTGGCTACCCTGGGGAAGGAGCATGGAGGACTCTGGGAAGCCTTCCCATCTATCAAAGCAAAGAACAGAAGTGGTGGTGGATGAGTGCACTGGGGCTGCCCATGTTCCTCCTGTCAGACAGATTGGGTTTCCTTTGGCTCCCCAGGAAAGGCACTTCATGTGGAAACTCTGTGTGAATGAAATCCCCTTGCTTTTTGCAGAGCTGTCCAAATTATTCGTGTATGAAATTAGATGCACAACTCAGCCTTGGTATATTTAATGCTGCGTCTCTTTTTCTGCCTTACTCTCCCTGTGCCTTGTTTCTCGTGCCAGACTTATTCTCCCTTTGTTTTTATGGGTTTTGCAGCAGTAAAACTGGCTGCTGTTTAGCAATGAGAGCTGTAGCTTGATTCAAACCTTAGTTACAGACTGTTTCTTTTTGTTGTTAGACACTGCCCGCTTCATACTCTACCTGGCCAATCTGCCAAGTTTTGGATTTCCTAGAGGAGGCTTTTTATTCTGTCGTCTTGTCTGCACATGTACACACAACCTCCAATTATATAATAGGTGAACTCACTGTTGTGCTATTGTGCTTTTCCTCTTTTTACAAGCTAACTGCACTGATGCTTTTTTGTGTTTTGTGTCTATTGTTACCTTGTGCTGGGGCTGCAGCCCTGAGGTTTTCTCAAATCCTCACTTTTCCCACACCTAATCAAGAGCTTATTTTTAGCACATTTTTTTCCCCTCCACTTTTTAAGTTTCAAACCTCTAAAATACTAAAAATGACCTGGCCAATGTAACCTCTCTAAACATTGAAGCGTTGTGTAATCTCTGGGCATGTTATCATCCTACCTAAGATAGCAGGGGAGCCCCACTGGTGGTAAAAGAGCACAGTGTGCTTTAGAAAAATGAGCAAGAGGTGATTCCCTTGGTGCTGCTTTCAAGCTTAGCTTTCTGAGCAGCTTCAGAGGAAGCTCCTGGAGGGAGCACCATGTTGTCATCAAAGCCGCCAGCACGCAATTTATATCTGACAGCCAGGAGAAGGACAGTGTTCCCTTTCCAGCCACACATGTTGCCCGGCCATGAGGCTTCCCAGAGACGTGCTCTCAGCTGGTACACATCTGCCTCCGTGCAGATCTCCTCCTTTTCAGCAGATAAGGAGCAATGAGCGTGTGGGGCTTGTTGCAAACTGGCTCTTTGATCAGAGTGGCTTCTTGGAAAAGTGACCACATATTTCTGATCGAAGGAACAGAAAGATGCAATCTTTGCCTCTGATTAGCTTCTAGATCATCCTTCTCTTCAGACCACATATGAGGAGGAAGGAGAAAAACAACTGCAAACAAACAAGAACAGAGTGAGGTGGCTGAGCCCAAATTACATTAATTAGCCTCAGGCTGTTTTGTATGTTTATACTTAATTTAGGTTTAGCTACTTCAAAGTTCACATAGTTCTAGTTAATAACTTTACTATAACTTATTATTTTCAGATGTTGGCAGGTAGACAAGTTGTGAGTCACCTGGAATATGAGGCTAAATAAGTAATACTCACTGGCAGGGTTTTGACCATGACTGATTACACTTCTCTGTCTTCTGTGTTAGAAAAATATAGCTTCAGAAGGAAAAAAGTCTACTTTTCTCACTTCTAGTGCCATTTTATGTTGAAATGTCCATGGGGTGGGTTAGATTTCATACATGGCTGTCTAGCTTTCAAAAACTTTCAATCTTTAATCTGCTGCTTAATGGTTAGTACATCCTGTAGCATACCAGATCTTTATTATTTCATTTGACCTTTTTTGTGAACCTAAGAAGGTCCACAAAGCCTGTTTGTTTATGAGCAGTATGGTCTAGAGGTTAGTGGTCTTAAATCACAGAGGACAAAATGAATGGGTAGCTCTTTACTTGGGATAATAAAATTGTTGTCACTTCAATTATAGATTTTTGTAGGTTGTTACATTAGTTAAATAAAATACTGCCTCATCAATGCAAATTTCAGTTCCGGCTAGTCTGGTTGTTGGCTATAGGAGCAGGAATTCATTCATATTGCTGGCAGTAAAAAGAAAGAAAATTGTGTTTGACAAGAGTGGAGAGTTAAGATCATAACTTTTCAGAACCAATAAGGGTTCATGGAAAAATATATACTTGGGAAGAACAAAACTCTAATCACAGGCATTGCTTACTGGAGGTCTACAGCTGTGACAAATGGTGTGATACTCATGAATATGCAAAGTTCTTTTCAGCCTGTAATTATAAGAATAATTGAGGCTATATATGCATTTCATAGGAAGCCTCAGTTGCATAAAGCAGAAGATGTATTTTGGTGACAACAATCAATAGCAAGAGAGAAACTCATCATAACCCCAGGAGCTCACTGTGTATCTGACAGGCTGATTTTCCTTTAGATTGCCAAACTCGTCTGTGAATTTGCACCACTGGATTAGTGCACATTTCTCTCCACTCTCAGATTAAGTCTACTTTCCTTGACACCCAGTCAGATGCACCAGCTCTCCTCCTTTGCCTTCTCTCCCTTTATCCTGTATCCATCTTGCAGAGAGAGAAGCACTGCTTTTTCCAAGCCCTTTCTCCTCCAAGCACAGATGCATTTCACCCTGAAGCAGCACCAACTATTTGCAGGGTGACAGACCATTGGGTTATTTTGCCTGATTTTTCTGCTTGCATTTTGCTTGAAGTGCTACTTCCATCTGGAGATGAAATAGCCTCACAATCTATCATCTAACACCTCTTTCTTACTGATGTGTTTTGCAGATGAAGCCCTGGCTGGACTGAAGTCAGCAGCAGTGTCTGAAGACACCACCTTGCATGTGAAGGTTGAAGGTGAGTGCAGGTAGGGTTAAACTTGAGCTGCAGCTGGTATGAGCTGCAATATGTCAGAGAATAGCTGATGGATAAGAGGAGATAGTGAGAGATGTGGCTGTTAAAGAGTTCCCTTTCACTGTTGAAAAAACCTTAAAAAAGCCTAAATTCAAGAATTGTGCAACAGTTCCTAGAACTTAGCCTTCTGAGCCCAAATGAAATAATCTCCAGAATCAAAAAAGATGAAAAACAAAAAGCAATCCTGATAAATTCAGAATCAAGTGAGATGTAGGAGAGAGGTAACTAAGACACCTATAGCAGCTTATCATGGAGGAAGATTATTATTACTGTGTTATGCTTATCTGGGGACAGAGACAGCTGTTTGCGTTTCCTAAATATCACCCTGGGACTAACATCTCCCCATACCAATGTAAGCATATATTTTACAAATGAAGTACTTGTTTATCTGCAATATTAAAGTATCTGTGTTTATGTCAGGCTTATTTCAGTAGTAAATTATGTTGCATGTGTTGGTCTTGATGAAAAGCAGTAAGATGTATCTTATGTCAGGAAGGATCAATCAGTATTTTGCACCTTTTTTTCACTGCTTGCATGTCTACTTTCACAAGATCTCTCAAGGTTTCTCCATACCATGTGCAAACCACTTTGGAAAATACTGGAACCATGTCTACATAGTCAGTTGCAGGCACTATTAAACCCAAATGCTTATTCAGGTGCTCTGAAGGTGACCCATCAAAATTTCTACAGGTTATTTGGAGTTAACTGAAAATATCTGGAAGAAATATATATGTTCTGCCCTTCAAAAAATCACCTGGAAAGCATAAACAGGTTATCATGACAATTATTATTGTATGGTTTAAGACTGTTTAGGAAACAGTTCTTTTCAGGGAAAAGGCCATAAAATCGATATATTTAAGAACAACAGGATATTTAAAATACTGAAAAAAACTACTGTATGAAGAGAAATCACTGTTTCAAGAAGCTACATTATATGTGTTCAGGGTATCTTGGCTCTTTGCTCGTGTTAGCCTAAATGGGACAAAATACTTGTTCTTAGACAGCAGTGTACTTAGCTTCTAATGAAATACCTGTGGGTTTTGGCAGCGACAGCCTGTGTCAGAGGGCATAACGACTGTAGCAAGCGAGATGTAGAGAGCCACATGTTTACCAGCTATAGCCATAAACTTTTTTCTTCTTGAAAGATTGGGATCTAACCCTCACAACAGACCTACCCAAGGGAGGAAGGGGCACCTTATACCACCTCCATGAGGGCAATAGTACAGGGCAAAGAGATAAGACTCCATGCCAGAACTACTATTATTTTTTCTTAGATTGGGGGAAATATTAACTTGAACAATATGCACAAACAGAGCCAGGACAGGGTAAGGAGTAGTGAGAAGGGATTTTGGACAAACTCATTTAGAACCACTAACAAATTAGTTTAGACTTATGGCATTACAACTGTGTATCAGTCCTTGCTCAGGACTCATGACATTTTAGCGCCTTTAAACTGTTTGCTTTCTGCATGCCACACTCAGATGGAGAGTTGTACATCTTCATGGCTATATGGATGGGCTAAGCATGGAAAAAATGGCCCTAAAATACAAATGAGTGACCTGTGGTGTAGCAGAAGGGGATCTTTTCATGCTGAGTGCTGTGCAATCTGTTGAAAGCAAGCCTTCATATTGATTAACTACCTTCTTTCTACTGCCATAACATAACTGAAATCCAATATCTTACATAAATAAAATTTTTTCTGGTTATTAAGGAGTCATTATTTGTGGAAAAAGTCCACATGAGTGTATAGTCCTTATTCATTCTGAATGGAAATGATAAATAATTGGGGTTTGTGCAGAAAGTCCACAGGGGGTAGAAGACCGCAGGAGTGGAAGGCTCCTTGGACAAGTGGGGTCAGGGTGCAGTACTTGGTGTCACTGATTTCCACCCTTGCAGCACCATCTACCTCTGGAATCTCTGTTCCCTACTGGGATCCCCATGCCAGGGAGAGAGCAAGGCATCTTCTGCAATGGGCTTTGGGCACAGAATGGAGAGGCAGAGGCAAAACTCTTGAAATTGAATCCCACGGTCGATTTTGTAAGTATGAACTATACCACTGGAAAAAAAAAAAAAAATTGCCCACAGGCTTCAAAAACCAACAAAAAGAGATCAAATATAGCCTCGACTACAGAATTGCTGCCTGGCACATTTGTACATTTCAATTTCCAATAAGCCGCGTTCTCTAATCACAAGACTTCTAATCTTCTACCACGGAGTCACAGATTTTGAATTCAAATTTCCTTCTTTTTGTCTGTATTTAAAAAATAATAATAATCATTTTCCATCTATTACAAATAACAATACAGATCCACAGACTGAATGCTGAAGTTGTAATTCAATCTCAGGCTTTGGCTGCCATTCATTGATACCTCGAGCTGTGCTCTTATTATTTATGACATCAGCAGAAACTCTCAATTGAATTGCAGCCTTATATTTAATTAGAGACTATGTATTATTTTGTATGCAATATCCAGAATTAAAAATAGCCACTTTCCAGAGTATAATGGAGAAAAGGCAGCAAAGTTTGAATATATATTCTAATTGATATTTCTTGTACTTATTCTAAAAGTAATCAAAACGTATGTTAAATATTAATTATAATATTTTTACTGCATTGTGCACCCTGATTTATTGCTGCCTCTTTTGGTTCACTTTTTAATTACTGCACATTATAAGAAAACTAAGGGATTTTTTTTTAAATAGAAGAGTTATTTAGCATTGAAATTAATATATAATTCAATATCAATCCTCATAGCGAATGTTATATTAAACGTAATGAACAAAAGGTGTATTTAACACAGTTTGCAAGTTTTTTTTTTTCCTACTTTTTTTATTTTCTCTCCTCTCACAACATGCCTCTCAACTCTCTCCACATTTAAAAGTCGGGGACAAAGCTCATAAAGGAAAAAAAGACTAAAATCAGGGATGGTCTTTTTTTAAAAGAGGTACAGTTTCAAAGCCTGGAGGAAAAAAAAAAGATAGAAATCAAAGTGCTCTTGAATACAGAGAACATTTAAAGGAAATATTGAACTGTTTGCTTAAAAATCTTACATTATTGCCTTCTTTTTTAACTCAATTCCTTTTTGAAGGAGAACACCAGATAGGGACAAAGAGAATATTTTCATGCAAAAATCAGGCACAGGTACAGAGGCACAGCCAGACATCATTTCAAGTGGGCACAGGAATTTAATTCAAGTTATTCTCTCCTTTATTCCACATTTAACAAAGTTGAAGGATTTATCCACCTCTCTGACACTAGTGCAGACTTCACTAGGTAATATTTGTATCCAGTGGCAAGTAAATATTGGGCTGGATTTTTATGTCCACCTGAAATGGATTCTGGCTATGAACCTCAGCAGTAGAAAATAAGTTTTTCATCGCTGTGAAGCTCTGCACAAAGATTTGTTAAACTGTAATCAGTAAGAACAAAGAGATTACCTTTGTTTACCCACCCAGGTCTAATTCAAAGGCAGCACAACCCTTTTTTGCAGGGTAAATTCACCTGATATCTCAAGGCATCAAGGTCTGTGAGTATTGGGAAAATGGTACACTGGCCAAAAGTGTTTCTGTGCTATAGCAGCGGTTGCTTTAGAAATTCCCAGGAGGGAGAGGTGGTGTAGTGAGCCCTTGCTAAGTCAGTGGTATATCCTCATGGGATGTGGAGAAAGGAGGAGGCAATGCCTTATGCCCCGGGTCAGGTCAGAGCTCCACACTCATGGCAGCTCGACCTACTCAGCCTGCAGATGCGGGGTGTTTGGAGAGATTGATAAGCTGTTTGAAGAAGTATTTACATATCTGTTATCATTAGCCTGAGAACCTCCTTGTCTGAGCTACATGACCTGGTTTCCTGAAAGGAGAAATAAAAAAAAAAGTATGTTTGTTTTTAAATAAATAAGAGATCCCTCACTAAATCATCTAACATACTGTCTATTTATATTTCATAAGGACAAATGTTTCTGACAACTCTCATAATAGGTCTGTGCAAGTATGCCATGTTCTTCCCAAGGAGGCTTCTTTGAGTGACATAAATTGCCATTAATGAAAATTTTAACAATTCAGGATAAATAATTTTTTAACTTTTAATGTGCAGAGATGCAATGTAACATGGCAGGCCTTGCGAGAGAAGACATTTGTTTTGGAAAGAAGTTGCAGAATATATTTATTCATAGACCAAAATAAAAGCAGCATGAACATTATTTTTTAATAGCTCTACTTGTTGGGCTGCTGTACAGAAACACTGATGTACTCCTTCAGTAGATACTGGAATATGCAGCACTGTAATGCCTTGAGGAAATTTCAAGTACCCAAATGTTAAAGTACAGATCTTACAGCATTAAGCAATGATGTTGACCAAGAGGCCACCCGAGACTGTGGGACTCTGAAATCATGCCACAGCTCAGTTCTCTGGTCTTTAATGACATAAACAGCCACTGAACAACCAACACAGAGGATAAAAGCCTTATTATTACTCCTCCAGAAATCCACCACAAGCAAAATCATAATATTGCAGCCCTAAACCACAGGTAATGGAGACATCACACAAGGGAGCAGGGAGGGGAGCTTTCTTGTCACTCTTGTCGCTCCTTTCTTTCCTCATCAAGCTATGCCTGGGTCCACTAATCCATTTGAAATTCCAGCATCACTGTCATTTACCCTTCTCCCTGCCCAGCGACCACTGATGCTGGCATTGACAGGCGCCTGTCACTTCTGATGAACTCTGGATCAGGTCCACTGGATGTCTGTGAGGTAGGGGAGGATTATTAGGATTTTGTAGTGTTAGTTCCAGCTTTCCTCTTATATAATAGCAGTACCATTTGAAAGTCACAAAATATAGTTTCAATAAATGGGTTTCAGATCAGATAAATGTTTCAGCTTTGCTTTGGAGTTTACAAGACCTGACAGCCATCTAATTTAAGTGTACAAGGGATTTCCAAACATTGGTGTTTAAACATCTAATAACTCACGTAAGAATTTGGCACTAACAATGCCATCATGCATTCATTTGAAAAAACAGCAGACTTATCCCATGGGAAAGAAAATGTGGATATTGCCACTTACCAGTGTATTGGGCAGGCATCCTCATTCGTTCAGAGTAGATTTATTCTTTAATATTTGCCTGTTGAAACAAAAAAGTTTTCATGCAAACTAAGCATGTGTTTTTCTGAAACCAAGTTGGTGGGGAGTGAAAATGCAGTCTATTGCTATAATGTAAGATCCTTTCTGTGTTACAAGCATATAAGTGACTCTAATAACTGGATACATCAAAATCATGCTGAATTTCTAAAATAAAAGCATGCAGCTCTGTTGTCTGTATGTTGCTCTGAAAGACTTCAGTTTAGCAAGGCATTTTATTAGTATTTACTACTCCCACTGAAGTTAATATACCTAATTGCAGACAATAAAACTGCGATTCTTCAAATTAAACACATCTTTAATTGCTTTGCTAAATTGAATGGTAATGTCATTATGTTAACAAACACTTGTACTTATCTTGGAGAGGGTGATGTAATCAAATATGAGAAAGAGTCAGGGTAGAAAATTGGTATCTTTATCACTAGGCTAGCCTGGTGTGCAGAGCCCTTCCAGAAGACTTAGGAAGGAGGCATGATACAGCTCAGTAGGGAAAGAAAAGGGTTGAATAGACACGTTGCAGAGTTAGCTCTTAATTAAAACTGAAACTGACAAAACAAACCCCACAGGCAGGCACCCAGTAGTACCACAAGGCATGGAAATTTTATTTTAGTGCAATAGATTAAGCTTTCTATGTTTCCTCTACCATTAGATGTTGAATTATTCGTAGTGTTCAGTATGAGTAGCGATCAAGGCAAAGGGAGAAAATGGTTAGGGCTGATTCTAAGTAGGAGGGAACTGTATTACCTGTAATGAAGTTGGACTAAACCCTGACTAAATTTCCCTGAAGAAGAATGGCATGCGGGGAATTTTGTGTGGAAAGGAAGTTGAATTCTCCACGAAACTGTTGATTTTTGGTGTAACACACGACACTCATGTTCTTAAACTGCCTGTACAAATCACGTTATTGTTTCTGAACCGAATCAATTATTCTGGCTCTAATTCATACTTTGGTTAGACATAGGATGTAATATTTCTTGCAAATGAGTTGAGGGTTCTGAGAAGCAGACTTTCACTTGTACATTTTGATCTTGAGTAAATTAACTTCCGTACGTCAGTTTGTGTGTGTGTGTGAAATGAGAATGATATATATTTGCTTGATTTTTAACAGCATTGGAATGAGGGGAAGAAAGTAGTATGACTAACGCTATTTATCATAGTGTGTTTTCTATCTGATTTTCTTTATAATGCATGCACTGGTACAATCCTGCTCTATCTTGTGAATCGCAGAAGCAGCTGCAAGTATCTAGATACCCTATTTTGGTATCAGGGAAACTAAGTCCAAAGATATTTTGACTGTGTCATGCACCAAATTACTGATTTATTTTTGTATTTTTTTTAAGATATCCATAATTTCAGTTTAAGCAGTACAACACAGCTTTCCTCAGGCTCTTGTGATCACTTCCATAGTGATTTCTCTGTTGACTGAAAAGTTGGTCTATTAGAGGCGTCATAGGTAAAGTTTATCTGTCAAATAGACTTTGATACCACCTCTAGTAAGGTGGAATGCCCTCTGCTTTCAAGTTAAGAAGGACAGAAGAAAACTTAATTTCCTGTCAGTGTGCTCAGTCTCACTAGCAGCAATGAATATGGCTTTTGAACATACCGGGACCTACAGGAAGGAAGACACAGGCCTCACATATTTGGCTTTTGTGGGGATGAAATGGGTTGGATTTGGCTTAGGCTTTAACTACCCAGGGCCTTCAGTGGACCCATCAACTAAACTTCTCCTCTATTTCAACTCAGATGCAGCATCAACATCTGCAAGTATGTTTTTTCTTATAGGCTGGAATGACCTCAGAAGATACCCCAGTCCATGCCCATTCCCAAGCCAGGGTCAACTTGCTCTCCTCCTGTCAGCCTGACAGAAGTCAAATGCTTCTTGCCTTGGTGTCATCCTGCCCATAGCAAGTGCTTTACAGCAATGTATGGGTTACATACAAGGATGTCTCATGGTGTTTCTGTAGCAAGAGATCTCAGAGTTCATCCTATCATTACTGTGAATATATGAGTCAATATGTTACTGATCTTTCTCTTTGTCCCAGAAGCCTTGAAAATATTTCTTTAAGTTTAGTATTCACAGTTGTGTGAGACTTTGTTCTGCATTTTCCTCCCCCTATGATTCTTTTATTTTCCCCCTGAACTTCTCAGTGGCCTCAGAGAACAAATCAAGTGGGAAAACAGCCTTGTAAATAAGTCACTTCTCCTAGGTGACAAAACGTCACTGTAGTGGTGATCACCATAAAGCCTTACTCATCTGCAGTTGATCAGGTCAGCTAGTTGAGTCCTTGCAAGGTTTTTCCTCTCACAAGGGACAAGATGCTCATGGATATCTTCACAGAACTGGAGACTTGGTGACACAATTTATTTGCTTGATTTTTAGAACATTTTCTTTCTCTTTTGCTGGACGACTCCCCCCCACCCCAGATGTAGTATCTGGCTTAGCATGTTCTTCAAATTGTCTACTCCAGCTCTAAGGAGCTTTGTGCACCTGTGAGTTCATTAAACCAAAATGTAAAGAGTAGCTTCCTCAGCTCACTTTAAACTAATTAAATGGTTGTTTTCATCAGTTTTTTGCAATTTATTTTGCTATAGATAACAGGAGAATATATCAGCCTTGGAATTGTATTAAATATTTCCCTCATAACATATTGTCAACAAAAGTCCTGCTGAATTAATGACTTGTGTGCCTGTTTGAAAGTGGGATTGTACTTGCCTAATTGTGGCATCAGTTGTCATAGTGACTATCAGGCAATCCGGCAGCAAACACCCTTCCTTGGCAGGGTTTAGGTAAAGCAGCCTTTGTGCAGTTGTCAGCCGGAGATTTATGATGGTAAAAACTATATTTGGCAGCCAAATCAATGCACTGACCACTCTTTGTGCTCCTGCCCTTATTTTAACTTAAACACTTGATATTCCACCTGAATATTAAGAGACCATATGTCTCCGAAGCTGTTTTGTTATTAATAGATTACTTTTTATAAACTGTGTGTAGGACGAGTAGTTATTTGTATATATGTCTAACAAATGCAATTGCTGATATTTTCTGAACATGTAACTCCAAATGTCAGATCTTGCAAGCAAGTGGATATTAGAGGATACCTTTTTATGCCTGCTATTAAAACATGTCGAGTGATCTATAAATTACCCTGTTGAGATAAACAGGGGATTAAAATAAGGCACTCCCATTCTGTCATCACCATAATATTAATCATTGGAGTTTTGGTCTTTAATGTTAAAACATACCCCTTAGCAGTGTATGTCATTAGATTACATGTCGACTGACAGATTTTTTTTAATCAAAACTTGCATTCTGATTTTTTTTTTCATGATGTCACAGCAAGGTAAGAAAATAATTTCCCTGATGTCTATGATATTTCTTTAATACTTGGTGGTTCTTTTTTTTTGCTTGTAGGATTTGTTTTTCTTGGTGGTTTTCTTAAGTCTAATTCTGACTCGCTCATTTCATTTGAGCCTGCATAAATGCTTACTTATTGTATCACTGGGTGAAGGAAAGGAATCGGAAACTTCATACAAAAGACCAAAACTGTACAGATTTTAAACATAAGTATAAAAATTTCATTATGTCAGTTTGCAGAGGAAACTTCTGTATGGCCACATGTACGTCACTTGACAGGGTCTGTATAAAAACCAAATGTTTTCTTGAATGCATCTATTTTTTTACCATCATTCCAAATGAAGTTATGTTACTGGCTTTAACAGCATAGATTTACTTTCTTAAAAGCACCTGACAATAACAGGGCCATGTGTGTAAATATTTTTCTAATCCAAATATGCAGCTTTGAGACAGCCTATTTTCTTTCATAGGGGAAGTGGGCTACAGCTCTTCTTGTAAAACTAATTATTCAGGACAAGAAATCACAACTTTTGGGGGTTTGGTTCTGTGTTATGCCTCCAAAACTTTGAAGGCCAAGTTCTCTGTAGCCATACGTGGGTACTACTGTTTCAGAATTCACATCAAATAGCTCACAACATTTAAAGTGGTGTAATACACATGGCAATGGGTGCAATAACAATTTTTTCTCTGGTAAGCAGCCTGAAACACCCACTGCTGTTGATATTCCACATTTTATATGTCAGAAAAGTAACTTCTTACTGGAATATCTATTTTGTGTCCTTGTCCTCAAAGCCATTAAAGCACAATTTTAGCTTGAGAGATTTCTAGTTGTATTCTGAATGCCAAGATATTGACACATTGAAAATAATTTCCTTTTGTTAAGGTGATTTGACATTGTAATCTACCATTTATGGGCTGTTTCTGTGCATAATTTCTTTATTTCCATTGGCTTTGAAACAATTCCTGCAACCATGCATTTGCCATTTCTCCTTCCCCTCCCCTGCCATGATGTTAGACAGTGAGTGTCCTGACAGGGAACCACCAGCCAAAAGCAGCCCTTCTTACCGCTGTTACACCAAGAGGGCTGTTAATCTGCTACAACCAAGGGTGAGGTCTGGAGCCAGGAAGGAAAATCTGAAGAAGGAAAGAGGGAGTGTGAGCTCATGAGAGATGCTTCTAGCAGAAAGCTGAGCTAAGCAACACAGAGGAGAACATCCAAGCCAAGAGCGAATTTTGTATTTCAGACTGCTCCCAGTACTGAAGTGATGAAGGCTTGTTCTTGAAGGACATGACAAAGTACAGAACAAAGAGGAAAAAAGGCAGAATTCAATAGCAGATAAAGTAAATTCAGAGACAGTGATGACTGAAGTAAATCGAGTCCTGCCAGCTATGGGACATTCATATGGGCAAAAGATGGTTGACTCAGGAGAGGAATACTGAAGGAAGATCCTAGAAATAGAGACTAGAAAAGCTGCCATCCTAGTTAGAAAGAGGGATCGTGGCAAGGAAGTGTTTAGGTGTTATCAGTCAAGGGGTTTCTCGCACTGCTCTTTCTGGGTGTGTGCTGAAAGCTGGGGCTGAAAAGGAAAAGATTTCTCTCAAACATTTTTGTAATGCTTTATCAGTTTGTTAACATTTGGTCTAAATGTTCCCACATGCCTTTTCCCCATCCCCCCACCACAAATCCCAGGCGTCAAAGCTCCTTTCACAACATATTGATAATAACCAACACAATTGTCCGTCTTGGAAATAATAAAAGCTATAGACCGTAATAGATTTTTAAAGTTACATTTCGAGTTTAATGCTCATAACTATATCACTGGGAGCAGGTACTTGGCACAAATGTCTCCATTGGAGCATAAACACCTTGGCCTATAGCCTCTGAGAGTTTATCAGTGCCATGGGACATATTTCCTGCTATGTACATGCTCCTCTACAATGAATGAACAGCTTGCAACTACATATTAATCTACTTGATGACCTAGATCAAGAACAAGGAAAATAATGTTGATAAGTCAGTCACTTTTCCTTTTTGGTGTATCCCTGACTATTAGCACTGGTAGATACGCAAACTGATGTATGAAGACTTTGCTTTCTGACAGGGGTCAATATTGTTAAGAAATCTTTATTAATTATTTCTCAGCCAGACTAAACAAGTGGTTAGTGGGTTAGGGGGGTGAGTTTAGTTCTGCTGGGATTGATCTAAGAGCTGCAGTGTTTAGCAGTATTTCAGCACTGGGCTGAATAGTTGAAATACATGGAGTTTCCATGAATATACATGATGTTGCAGTGATTTACAGCAGCCAGGAACTGGACTGTCATGCCTGATTCTATAAGAAAGTTCTCTGTGCAGGTTCTGTGTGGCATCTCCCTGTTAACCTCTGATCATTGTGTCCTGGTTCTAAGCACAGAGTTCAGATCAAGGCAAATAAACTCAAGCATTATCTGATACAGAATTATGCAGCCCTGCAGTCATTCAGCTGTAACCTCTACAGTAACCTTCACATGCACCCTGTATCTTTCCAGTTTATGTTCATCTTTCTCCTAGCACCTCTTAAATTACACACCTGCAGATGCACTGATCACTGCAGTGTAGCCATAAAGGAAAGTCATTGTTTCTTTGCCCTCCTAAATACCTTGAAACACTGCTGATTAATTTTTCACCAAAAATAGTCCACCCTGAATGGATCAAGAGGCTTTTACCACTGATATTCTGTGGGCCAGTGTGGGTAGATGGTATTCCGCTCCCTAAGCTCTGACTACTGTGTATTCTGGTCCCAAATATCTCTTTTCTGCCACCTAAACTACTACATTTTTTATTCTTTGTTCTTACCAAGTTTAAAGAAAAACAAGAACTTTTTCTAGTTAAATAGAAGTCTCACAATAAGAAAAAAGTTTGAAGTGAGGAAAATGACTGTTGCTGTTTTCAACAGAAACTGCTCCCCAATGATCCATATATTCAAGATGTATGGGAAATTAATACCTTAACACATATATTAGTATGTCAAAATGGCATGCCTACTTACCCATTTATCAGGTTAAAGAAGGAGACTGGTGTGACTTTAGATAGTCATTTCATTTCTATGTGCCTCAGTTCTGTCATTTAAAAACAGGAATATGGATAATAAACAATAGCAGAATGTTATTGAGTCATTCACATTTATAAAGCCCTTTGATATTGTCTATGCCTTCAGTTTTCTCATTTGTAAAACAAGTGTAATAATTCATGTATTTATAGCTTTAAAGGATGGATAATCTAATTTGACATCCTGTGGAGCAAAATCCCTAGCATTTCATTTAGCTATACTTTTGCTGCTCTCAGTACTTGTGGCCTAAAGAAAGCACATTTTTAGAAAGACATAAGATCTTGATTTAAAAAATGTCATGTGACTGATAACCTTCCACAACTCTCAGCAAACTGTGCTCTTCATTAATTATCCAAACTACTACAACTATACACCTTATTCACAGTGTGATATTGACTATAATTCCTAACTTTCTAGCATGTTTTGAGACACTTCATAAGTAATTTATTTTACTGGAAAATGCGTACAATATATTCTTTTCCATCTAGCACTCCAACTATTCCAAGATCTGCAGGTGGCCTCCTCTCCAATGTCTTCTTTTTTCTCTGAAATCTGAGTCATACTGACTGAGAGATGCCCAATAGATGCTTGTAAAACACCAGCTAAAAGAAAGATGTGTCATTAGTGATGACCGGCCAGTGATTTTTCTCAAGTGGGCAGAAAGGCATTGACCAAACCACCAGTAAGAGGCTGCTAAGCGGAGCTCAGTGTTTGACTTTCCACTCGTCTTCCCTCCCTAGTCTGTAGTGCTCTGTTATTTCAGGAGTCACTGGAGTGCATGGAAAGGAGCATTCCAAGTGGTGGGAACCATCTGCTTCAGAGGGTGTTGCTGGCAGCTTGTTTCCTAGCTGCATCTTAGTCAGGATTGAGAATTTTCTAATTTAATGCAATGACTAAAATCTCCTCATTGATTGTGTGTGTCATTCTCAGCAAATTTCCGGTGTTCTGGTTATCATGCAGGAAGACAGCTGGATGCAGATACAGATGAATTCAAGTCCAACAGAAGAGATGCGAGGTCGTGCTTGCACAGCCATGCAAATGCAGGCACACACATGCCAAAATGCCACTGTGATTGCAAAATAGTCTTTTCCAAATCTTTTAAAGTATAATTCTATATTTTCCTGACATTATGTATTTGGATTGGCCTCTGTTAAGAAAAAAGAAATCATCTTACTGTGAAATCCAATGTGTCTGCTAGAGAAATATTCCAGTCGTGGTTGACTTGTTGATTAGGAATTCCTTTAATTTTCAAGGTGACAAATACAAGCAGTTGTCTCTGAGAGGATGCTTGGCTACTCTGTACAAAACAATTTGGTTTTGTCCTTTTCAAAGTTCTCTTTTGGGCCTATCATGAATGGACCAGCTGCCCTGGAACTTGGATAGAATATTACTCTTTTACATATATAACAAACCAGTGGAACAGTAAAAATAACATTGGTATAAGCTTGCCAAGGGGATTCGGTTCAACCATTAGGTAAGGCCTGCCAGATATATATAGTTTCAGCTGTTAAAATTACATATTCATGTGTTTTCCATATCCCAATTGGCCTTTCTTAGAGAGCTTTGGGATATTTTTTTACTAGACTACAATTAAACAACAGCAATTGAGACAGGGTATTCCCCAGAAATTGGAAGATGAGGAGTGTGTGCTGGCCACTTGCAGAGTTGGTCATTAATCTCAAGGAAATTCAGCAAGTACAGACTTGGTATGGAGAAATGATGGGGGGGAGGAGGGGGGGGACTAAAACAATCTTTTTGTGTATGCGTTTTGCAGATTTAAGTTTTGTACAAGAAGTGTAATTGAAATAATTCTCGTCAGTCTAGCCAGTCTGTATTTGTCCATATTATTTCCCCTTGCCCCCTAGAAATTCACTTGAGCCAGTGCCATGTGACCCAGTGCCATGTGAGTCTGTATCCCTGGGAGTAATTCACTGCTATGCTAACCTAGGTTTGTGCTGATTTCTCTAGCATATAGCTCCAGCTTTCTGTATTTATAAAGCAGTGAGTCAGGTTCTCTGTTTTTTTCAATGAAACATAACGTTGAGTAGTTGCTGGGATGTTTGTGTTGGTGTAGCTTTTCTTTTCTGAAAGAGCTCTGCCTTTTAAGTTACCTTGTTGGTAGGACTTACAAAGTTATTTTGATACAGCAAGAAGTTACTTGTTAGAAGAATATTCCTTTTTGCTATATCCATGGGTAATTATCATTTTACAGATCTCTGCCCCAAATCAGGTTGAACCAGGAGTGTGAAACCTATTTCTAGGTTGTGATGAGTACTATTTTAGAGCTATGCTGTCTAAACTGAGAGGTCACAGTTTTGGTACAGATGACTATGCTGCTAAATTAGGCAGGACAGTAGGGAAGTCCTTCAAAGTGCTCACTGTGGCTCACACATTCTCACCCACCCACCTCCAAAGTATTTATGTGGCCTACAAAAGCGTCTGTTTCTCCAGTGTTTAAGCATTGACACCATTATCTTAGGAGACCTGTGCTTCACATGCAAGCTGCGCGCACCATTTGATGGTCAGAGCAGGAAATGGACTGAGCTGGCTTTGTGAAATAGTCCAGCATGGGTATCTACACAGGTGTAGATTCTCAGGTATGAGATGGTGGCTGTCTATGCCATGTTCTCTACCACTCCATACTGCTGTCCTATCACACTTATCACCTTGGCATATATCTGACTTTACATTCACCACATTATTTTGCAAATTTTCTCACACCAGAGCCATGACAATATTCCAAATGTGAGCATTTAAAAACATTTTAAAATAATATGATAGTAAAACCAAATGTAACTCTTAAATTACACTTAAGCTTAAAAAAAGCACAGTAAACATGGCTTTTTTACATAGAGCCTATTTTTGTGATGATTGGGATCTCATATGCATACTACTGTCTTTCTCCTATTCTGTAAGAACTCCATGAATGTTAATCAGGAGACTTCCAGACAACTTTATATATCTATCTGTATTTACATTTTGAACATGTTTTACTCTAGCTTTGAAGAGAGAGTTTTCTGACTGATCTTGGATAGCTGTGGTGATTGCTTTTGGTTTTGGAAAATTGGTATTCTGATTTCCCAATCTGTACAAACTATACTGGTGTTGATTAATTTAGGAAAGGCCTATGGTCTTGGGTGAGAAAGCTCTGATGTGTCAAGCATGCAGGCATTGAAAGGGAAATACTGGAAAAAAATTCATGCTATAAGAAAAAAAATAGGACTTTTTTCTTTTTCTTTCATGGCAGTGCTCTACAAACATTTATTTGGAGAAGTTTATTGGCTGTGCAGATGTTTGTACTGACACAACACAAATGTCTTTTGTCTTGATATCTTGTGAGAAGCCGGTCGTAAACTCCTGTCATGTCTATTTTCTTTGTCTCTTATTTCTTGGGTTCCAGTGTAACGTAGGGTAGACATCACTGACAAGTTCAGAATATCAGTTTCCTGAAGCCAAATATACACCAAAGTCTAAATCTCAAAGCAGCAGAACTTTCATTCCCTAAATTAAGCATACAAATAAGGAAGACAGGTTAAAAATAAGAAAAACAAATACAATAATCAACTCATTCTTCCTTAAATTTAATGGGTAAGCTTTAAGCACCACATTTTCTCTACATCTTTATCTGAATGCCTACTCTGGTGTAAGTTACACATAAAAACAAGTGCAAAATACTGGAATTATTCGACAAAACCTTTGCACATCTGAGCCACGGTGTGCTGCAGGCAATGCACCCATAGCAGCTTTATTCTGCATATTATGCTTTTTGAATATCAGTTACCCCCATTCACAGCAGGGAAAAGTTGTGAACAGAAAAGCTAAATGTCCCACTGGAGGTTCTTGGCGAAACTAGAAGCAGCACTCAAACATTCTGGCTCCTGTTTCAATGTCTTAATTACATAATTAGCCTTGCTTGAATCAGTTCATGTGGCGTTCAATCTGACTTCCTTTGCTGTCGTGCTATCTGTGCTATGTAATTCTTATGCCAAGATTGTGTATGGAGCCTTAAATAATCCAAGATATTCTGGTAAGGCATGGTAAAAAGTTAATTTGCAAAAAAAAGAAAATCACATAAACATATATATAAGGAAATTAACACTGTTACAGATTAACATAATCAAACAAAATATGATTCATTACAACTGTATATATTACCATGCATTTAAATGAACGCTGATTGAAGGAAAAATGTATTTTCTTTGCACTCAAATGAAACACAAGAGCAAAACAAGTGAGCTTCTTTTAAGAATCTGTAACTAAGAAATTTATTTCATAGGTAACAAATGGTAAATGGACAGGAATAGTTATTTCTGTTAAAGGAATATATCTGCTGAAATACTGTGAAACATTTTCTGTGCAGCAAGCCACAATATACACAAAAATGCAGTAAAATCCTCCACCAAATATCTGTTAAAGGAATAAACCTGTCAAAAGAATTAATTTTCTGTGCAACAAGGTTATTCATTCAACAGGCTTCCACCATATGTAATTTATGAAGCAAATTATACTATTCCAAAAAGGAAAGGGAAACTCATACAATGCAGTTTAAACTACAGCAAGATTGGCTGGAAGAACGCAGCCTTAAAAGTCAGGAAATCGCCTAGTAAAGCCAACTGTCTGCACCTTTGGTAAGCAATGATGTTTGCAGTATATACCAAACGCTTTACCATGACTGTGGGGACAAAAAAAGAACACGCTCCTCGTCATATATGAGGCAAACCTGGCATTGTAATAGGCAGGGGAACCGTTTATGTATCAGATGGCTATTCAAGACCACGCTTTCCTGGTGTATTGCACATTTATGGGTAAACAGGAGATGCAGTTCAGTTCCAGCAGAATTGTGTGTCCAGTGAATCAAAAGGTACTGCAAGCATTACTGCTCAAATTATTTGATACTGAAGTACATAAGAATAACTTGTGATGCTTTTTCTATTGCTGCTTTCATCCTTACACCTTCTTTTATTTTTCGGTGCTGTTGTATTTAACTGTAAGAGGCTAAGGGACTCATCAACACTCAGAAAATGCAGTTATCCCTTCTATTTACTGCAGTCCTTCTGTAATAAATAACATTTGAAAGTGCAACACAAAGGTGTGTTGTGTTTTACCTGCAGCTATGCCTTTAGTGTCTGAGCCAAATTCATCAAAACAATCAAACTTCACTGCGTGCCAGATCCATAAATTAAAAATCCCTTTGTAATTTTCTTTCCCTTGATATCTGTCTGGGGGCCACTGCAACTTTCTGTTGAAGTATTGCAATCCAGCCAGAAGTGTCATCCTCAGTGTAAAGTTTAAGGTCTCTGAAATACTGTATTTACAAGCCTTTATTTTCATCTACCAATCTTTCAGGTTAATTCACACTGTTTGTTCCAAACTTTTTATTTTAATGACTTTCTGTTAACCTCTAAGCAAGTAGCCTGTTATTTGTAGAGCAAAGCTAAAGTTTCCTTCCTAAAACCTGCAATAGAGTGAAAGTTGCTTTGTTTGAGCTCTTGTTACAAATCCAGAAATTAAGTCAGGTTCAGTGAGATTCATGGATCTTTTGGTAAATGCGGGCTGAGTGTCAAGTGATGAACAAATACGGGCCGATTTATAATTTTGGGTTCAAATCGAGTGAAACCAGGAGAAATGTGGCAGAGTAACTAAGTCACTGATTACTTTTTTTTGGCTATTATTAATCCAAAGCAAAGAGAGGAATTCAAATTGTTGGATTCCCCATGGCAGGGGTAATCCCATACAAAGATCACTTCCAAGGGTAGGGGCCTTTGTAAGAGCTGGAGAAACTCCAGAAATCATACCCAATAATTGGTAAAATTAGAAAAAATGCCACAGCCAAGTTTACATTTTGAATCTTACAAAAACAGTTGCTTCCTTTAAACAGCAGCTGTAGTCACCTGGAGTACTACTTCTGAGGGAAACAAGCATGAGCAATAATTCACATCCAGTTAACACATAGCCTCCAGTAGGGAAGCTCAGAGAAAGATCACATAAAAGAGATTTAGACTTCCAATGATTGTCCATTCCCGGTCTATTTATTTACGCAAATTTGTCAAAACAGAATTAAAAGCTACAGTTGAGATCCAGAAGTCCGTATCTGTGATTGAGCTAGATGTGTTATCTGAAAACACATACCTATCAAATTGCAATATCACTTCATTTTTTTTCCTGCAGGCAAACTAAAGGATAAATCACCTCCCATTCAAATCCACTCATCTGGTTTTTGTTGGGTTTTTTATTTTCCTTTTTTGTTTTCCATTTTGTTTTATCATTCAGTGACTGAAATCTGATCTCAAAAAAATGTAGGCAGATGTACAGAAGACTTATTTTTCCCTTGGCACGCTGTTTAAAAACTTATAAATTAACTCCCCTTCTTTTAAATCATTCTCCTCAGAGTGTTCCAGCCAGGCATCCTCGCTGGCTGCCACATCCTAAATTCTTTGGGATTTGCTGTTGGCCTCAGATTATTGCACAATGTGAGCTCATCATCTAGGAAATGGATATTAAAAATATCCATTACTTCAAATACAATTCGTATACCCAGTGGCATTTGAATAAACAGCAACATCCCTGACTCAGGCACCCGACTTGGCTCTGTCATATACACAAAGTGGCAAAAGCAACACCATTTTAGGAAAGAACAGTACTTGAAGATTATTCTGTTTATATATTATTGACTGGGAGGGAGATCTGGCCTCCTAAACAAGTGTATAAAAAGAACTAGGAAACAGAGGCCAGAAAAATAAATCACTGTTGAAATAAAATTTTAAGTTTCCTGCTCCTGAACTCCTCATGAAAGGTCTCATTTTTCCTCCCTCTCATATTCTGACTGCTGCAGAGCACTGTGAGCCATGAAGTGCTTTCTCGGTGATAGATTTTGCTGATGCTATAGCCTGAGTTCTGCCACTGAGGACATTTTCTTTACCAGGTGTGCTCACCAGTTCAGTTGTGGTTGTTGTTTAAGTAATTGTTTAAACTGCCTATAAAGATTTCTCGAATTAAAGAATGTTCTGAGAGGTCTGAAACACAAACCGTTATTTGAGATTGAAAATAAAGTCTGATTAATAGTTTGCTTTTTAAAACAATTACATAAAAATCTTGTTTGAAATCATTCATTTTAAATACTCGACATTTTAATGCATAAATATAATTACAGACTCTTTAAGAAGGGACTCATTTTTGCCTTGATATATGTGCCAGCAATTGTGTATTTGAAATAGAATCATAAAATGTAAAACTTTTATATTTAATCACTACTGTCAAAAATTATTAGGTAATAACCACTGCAGGAGAGAATGTGGTAAAAGATACAAAGGCCCATATTTAAAACATAATTTTTCTAATACTTACTATGATTTTAAGATGTCATGTCGTCATATGAAGGTGAACAGGTCAGATGCAAAATTGACTTTCTTTTTTTTTTCTTATGTTAAGTGATCAATTTACACTCTTAGAGGGGTTAAGCTTACTGGAAGCCAAAGTCCTCTTTGACCACACTCTAGGTACATCACTGACTGCTGGGACAACAGCAGCTTACTAGTCTGCTTTTCAGAAGTGATAATCAGTTAAGTAAATCAGCCTAGCATCTTAATCCAACGTGGTGCTTCTATACAGTGCAGACATGAAGCATAGAGCTGTAGGAAGTTCTGAAAAGAAATCTGTCATCTCACAAAATGCCATTTAATTAGCTCTCACCTTGTTCTCCACAGAGAATCAGGATTTTCCCCTTCAGTTACTTAACATCTTTCTACAGTACCAACCAAAGTGCTTTCATGATTGATGGAAAGGAATTTTCACGGCTCTATTGGAGGTTATAGAAGTGTACAGCAGAGGAGAATCACATCTAGTGTGTGCTTTTACAGTGTTTAAGCCCCTTTTTAGTTAGTAGACATAGCTATGTTACCTGTACTTTGCTGTTTGTCTCAGCAGCCTTTTTCCAGATAAACTGTAATTACTATTAAAAAATACATCTGCTATTTCCAGTCTGTTTGTGACCATCAAAAGAGCTGCAGCTTTTAACTCCTAGCCACACACAAATATTACCCTACAACTTGCAGAGCAGAAGGCTGATGTATTAGCATTATTTATTGCACTGACTTATTTACTATTGGGATAGTGCTCAAGAGTTTACAAGCCTTGTAGAAAGAAGTCCCTGCCCCGGACACCTCACAGAAGGGCTCTACAATTAGATTTCTCTTCTTTCCTAAAAGAGCTCATAGGATCAGGCCTGACAAACACAGAATAGGAGAGACCAGCAATGCCTGTATGGAAGGAAAGTGAGCCAGGCATTTTTGCTGTTACCATTATGGTGCCTTTGAGTGACCAGTTTAAAGTGGAGAATCTGGATTTGCAGAGTACTTTACTGCCATTTTTACACTCCAATTTTTACTCTGGCTTTGCTCAAATAAAATTTGCTTTTGATCTGCTCTCCACTTCAGCTGCCTGCACAGGAGGGAGGAAGGGCACAGGCATAACTGGAGTCCTGCATTTCCAGTGGCCAATGAGCCTCAAAACCTTATAGCTTTTCAGCACTCACTGGAACCATCCAGGGGGTCTTCTGTGCTTTCATAGGTGCTCAGTCTTTTGTGGCTAGAAAAGGGGATGGAGACCACATGTGGAGGAAGAAATCCCTTTTCTTAAGGCTCCAGGTACTCCTGGACTGCTGCCAGAATAGAAATAGGATTTTTGCTTCCCATAATAAGTGCAATCTAGAAGTACAGAGGAATTGAAAATAAATTCTGAGACAAAATTAAAATTTAGATTGAGACACCAAGCATTATTGGTTTTTATCCAGAAGGCAGATGATGCTACATTCCAAACCAGGCTATTTTCTAAATGATGTGTGTTATCATTTAATATAAGTTACTGAGAGTAATTTGAAATAAAGGTAGACAAAGTGAAAGAAGTAGCATAAGACAACGTTTACTTCAGTAAGGAGATCACACACCAAGATGTCTAATTAAAAGAAAAACTTTTATTTGTTAGTCCCAGAAGTGCCACAGAAAAGCTGTTCCTGATGAGACTTCTTTTGCTGCAGTTCAGGAAAGGAGCATCCCCAGTGGGCCCTATGTGGTTGCCCTGTTCAGGTACACTTGCCAAGAGCCTCTCCTCTCAGCCCTGACAACAAGATACCATGTTAGAAAGACTTTTGTTACCACTTTGTATGGCCTTTCTTATGTTCTTACTTAAGAAATGCCTGGGTTTGCCAGTTTTAAGTTATTTAAATTAATGGAAAAAATAATTCTAGTTTGTTATTAAATAAAATTTTATTAATATTTTAATTATCAATTTTATATATTTTTTCATTATTAAATTTAATTTTAAAAATAAAATTATTCTATGTGCCCTTTGATGACAGCACATTGAATGTTGCTTGCCAGGAGCAATGGACAGAAGCAATCACCAAAATTTTGGTCCTGAGATAATGCCAATGAGATAGTATATACAGCACCATAGGGTTTTTAGTAATTTGGTTCGAAGATGCTCCAGTGGCTTCTCCAAACTAGATATAATCAGTAGAGACTTTCATTTTTATGCAGAATTTTGTAGCAGCCAAACTACAAAACATGGGGTTTGCCTTATTTCTTGTTAAGAAATATATGAGCACACTCTAGCTCTGTTTATCCTGTCAAGGAAACAATTTCAAATTCACTGTATCAATGTTTACTATGGTTTAACTGATGAGTAGTAGATGTATTGCTAGCAGATACTTTGCAACTTTCAAAAGAGCGAGCTCCGCTTATAACAAAATTGTCTCTCAGCCCATACTGGAAGCATCTTCACCCTTCCTTTTGCCATCTGGATGAGTCAGCTGAATTTAGTCTGAACTGATCTTCTCAAAATCAAAAAGGACATGTTAGGACTCTTCCTTTTAATCATCAGACTTATCTTCTCCATTTAGAATAGGTTATTAGTTCAGGAAGATCTAAGAAGTTTGGAAAGTAGCCAACATAAAGCCATTTTTAAATACAGCACCTAGGTGCACCAGGAAAATCAGTTTAACTTTCCGTCCAGTATCTTATCTGCACTGACCATCTGAACATAATTATGTGCATGTATATGTAAATATATATCTATTGAGAAAACAATTCTGGTAATCAGACTAAATATATCCAGTCTGTTAAGCTCCTCACCAGTACACTGTGATGCATGAGGGCCTGTTTGTTTGTTTGGGGTTTGTGCTTGTTTTTCCTTGTGTATTGTTACTACAGCAGATGGGCTTATCTTTCCAGAAGGGCTTTTAGCAAAGTGCTTTATCAGATCACCCTTCTGATGTGCGGCACAAAACCAGCTTCTTTGCCCTCATAGCAGGGAAGGATGGGAAAATCTCCCTCTTGGTTTCACATGTGTCCTTGCTGCATTTTTGTTTGATGCTATTGCCTTCATCACGATTGGTGTGATGAGTTTATAGCAGAAAGGAGTCAGCAAAGCACTCTGGTGATAAAATCTGGTTTGTTGACGCTATGGCCAGTTCTTTGTAATTCATGAGTTTGTTCACAGTGGGTGATTTTAGCCTGTATATTGACAGAAATTTTTAATCTCTAGTATCTCTGGGATGATGCAAGCAGAAGGTGGCTGTTTATGTCTTTGACAAGCATCCTTCACCCCTATTGTGCCGGCTTTAGATGAGTTTTATATGAGGGTAGTTATCTTTTGCTGATCTCTGCTTGGCAATAGCCACAGAAGATAAATCTATGTTGATTTTATTAGATCTGTCAACAGTCCTTGATGTTATTGACAATGAGGTTTTGTTGACTTGCCTGCAGAGCCTTGTGGAAATGGCAGGAGACTTTCCTCAAGTTTTGTATTTTCTTAACATCCCATGAAGTGCATCCAAACTGATATTCTCAGCAACAGGTTGATTTACAGTGAAGTGCCCAGACCTCATTATACTAGAAAGAAAGATAACAGAGTCTGATGGATCTATACAGCATAGTTAAAACAGGGAGGGGTGATACAAAGAAAGGGGGAGCACTCTTTAGCATGATTGAAAGCTTCCAATTTCATGGTATCCTCTGAGCTATTATTGCAAATACGGTACAGCGTCTTGACTTAGAGGTCTGTGAAACTCTTGGTTGTTCTGTAGCAGCATTGTGCCAGATAAAGAGGAAGCAGTTTTATGCTTTGACAGTAATCTTTGTTAATACTTTTTCCAGCAGGGGAAGAAAAAAAAATCCTAATTAAGAATTTACTTCATGCCTTACAAAAGGGAAGGGCAAAAGGTTACTTGTTCCAGGGAAATAACAGGGGAGTAGATTCGAGAGCTGACAGTGGGCTTGGCTTGGATCCACCTCTCTTTAAGCTTAGTTTTTGCAAGCTCTCTGCCAGTTTGGAGCACAGTGTACCTCTTTCCGTACCTAATGGCATGCTGGATGTCAGCCCTGGCCTCAAGAAATCTCATCTACACAAACAGAAATTAGGTATGTTTCAATGCAACAAAACCAACATCCTTCTCAACAAGCAATAATCTTCATGCTGTTCTGAGGATAGCTTATTTGTAATCCATTCAAGTCCATATGTAAAATACCTGCACTGAGAACACCAAAGATAAAGCAAGCTGTAATAACGTATAAACATGTGCAACAGAGATGGATTTCAGAGTTATGGCTGTATTTATGTATGGAATATTCAAGCCTTGATCTAATCCTCTTCTTCTTAAAGGGGAACTTTTCAAAAGTTCTTAAGGACCCGTCATTGGAGCTACATCTTGAAAAGGGCACATCCTTCTCTCACATGCCTCAAACAAGGTGGCCTGATGTTTCAAAAGCTGCTCAGAATTCAAACGCTTCCTTCGGGTGCCTAAGTGGAAAAGCACCTCTTTTGAAACTTTGGCCACTTGTGGAGGTGTTCAAATGGGAAGACTTGGTGCTAAGTAGGGCATGTAAAAAGTTTTCCCTTGAAATATTTCCTTAGGGAAAATTGGGGTTTTGACTACTGAAATGTTATTTCATAAAGAGCGTGCTTTCTGTGATAATAACAGGTTTTAATAAAAGGAAAATGACCACTTGAAGAACAAAGAAGACTCCTGTTACAAACTAAAATTTAAAGCATTTTCAGTTTAAAAGTTAGCATTTGCCCTTTGGAAGCTTCATTGAATTTTTGGGTTTTTTTTTAACAGCATTTTCCTCAAAGAGGAGGCTGGGCAAGAAGAACAATTCTTCCCAGCCCTAACAAAAATTCTAAGGTGAAACAAGTGGCAAGATTCAAATAAACAGAAGAAAAAAATGAACCTATCTTTAAAAACCTCCCTGGAAACACCTGAATATCTACATTCATTCTTTTTTGTCACAAAAAAATGAAAAGTTTTCAGACAGCTATCAGGAAGCAATGGGGTACATGGGCAGAACTCTGTAACTGAAGGTAGATTAAGAATTGGAGCATAAACTTCACTTAGCTCTTGAGCAGACTTTGAGCTCCAAGGCCCTTAAAGGTTAACAATAAAATCTCAAATTGAATCCTCATTTTCAATATAAGACAATTTAAGTTATAAAACAATGAAGTGACAAGAGCCTAGCGAGGCCAATGAGGACACTTAAACCAGGGCTGTCAGAATACCCATGCTTTATCACCCATGAAAGGATGTAACTCTTCATGACATTAAGGATGCAGGGTTTGATGGAGTGTCACAGTTAGTTGACACCAGAATCATCCAAAATCGTAGACTCTCTGTCACATCCTGCCACTGCAGAATAGAAACTAATGATTGTGCTGCTATACCATCGCAGATATGCTGGGGTGCTGGTAGCTAGTAAATTATTACATAGCAGTAAGAGTTGCCAGCGCAAGTAGACTTCTAAAGCTAATAGCTAGGAAAAAAAGGGAAACTGTAAATGCAGGCTGTTTTGCTCCAATAGAGTAGGCTGCTGTGCTGAGTGTCTGATGGGACAAGTGGTTTGGGGAAGACATGAAGTCATGCTGGGCCATTGCATGAGCTGGAAATCTATACTTTTCTGTAGATCTTTTGTGGAAGGGATATTTATATAAGAAAACATGAATATTCACTTTTGGTCATGGAAAGTGTCCAAAGACTGATAGATTAAAAGCACCAAGGCTGAACTCTTTAAACAAATATATACATATAAAATAGAGAAATGTCCTATTTTAAACAAGAAATTTGGAAAAGAAAAAAAAAGGAAAAATATGTATTGTTTACAGAAGTTGCAAATAATGGAAATTTTAAATGTCTTTGGGGCCCAGATGCAAAAGGCATTAAAATCTGATGGAAAAACACTTTTATTTTAGATTGATAGGTTTTCCTAATTTTCTCTAAAGAAGCAAGATCAGGAATCAATATATAAAAAGTACAGAGGAGAGATGCACTGTGTCCTCAACCAGATGATTTTTCTGAGCAGACTCCCTCTGAGAACAGAAATGAAAGTCTTATGGGTGCAAATTGTCAGTATTTAGGCATAACAAGCTACCAAATTACACAGAGGAAAAACCGACTGATTTGGGATCATCACTGACCACAACCGGGCTGGGAGTCAGAAAGGGCATCCTGCTGTCATAAAGGTATTTTTGGAGTTGCAGTGTTCACACCTATTGCCTGTGAAACATGGGAAGTAATCCCTTCTCCCAACAGTGTCACAGACCCTGTTGGATCAAGTTTTCCTGGGTTAGCGTCCTTGTTTCAAGAAAAGATGTTGCTTGTTTGAAGAGGAGGCTGTGTACAAAGTCTAGAAACCCAGACCTGGCAGGCCAGATTGGATGAATGAGGTTGTTTAGCCTAAATAGTAAGTGCTTGAGTAGGGACATGAAAGTAATTACAGAAGAAACAGCGGCAGGGAAGACAGAAACAATCTGTGCATAATAGAAAGGACATGACATAATGGGCTTAAATTACAGCAAAGAATTCCGGTTAGACATCAGGAAACTTTCATAACAATCAGGATAATAAAGCAGTAAGGTAGACTGCCTGCGGAGGTTGTGGGATCTCCACTGTTGGAGCCCTTCCAGAGCAGGGCAGACAGACAGAAAGGGAAGACAGGAGGATAATTGATCCTGCCGTAGGGCAGAGGGATGCTACCAGGTGACCTCCTAAAAGCATGTGACTCTACTGGTTTGAACTGTGAATGCCCTTCACTTCATCCCCATCCTTCTTAAAACTTGTTTCTTGGTTTTACAACTCTTTTCTGCTGGTTCATCCCTCAAATCTATTTCTGATTTTCTTTTAGAGGTTTGGCCTTATCCACTTTCATCTGAAAACATAGATTTAACTACTACCTCTATGCTGATGATTCACAGGTCTATCCATCTTCCTACTTCAGACCTAGCTAGCACTCTTCAAAATAAAAGCTTGGCCTGTTTTCCTGATGTATCATCGCAGATGTTTTGCTCTCAAAGTTCAGCACAGCTAAAAAAATCTCATTATAATCAGTTTCCTCTGCACCCTGCTTTTCCTTTGATCACATTGATGTCAGCCTGCTGGAAACTCGGGCCTAGAACCTGGAAGTCATTTTACCTGGGACTTGACCTGGCTCCCTATTCCAGACTATATTTGTATTTTATAGAGGAGAGGCAATATTGGCCCAGAAAAATGACTCAAAAATATGGCCTCTCATCACCTTCATCTTACTACCTAGCCTTGAAAGATGCAGGCATTCTCATCTACCTATTCTCAATACCACCATAAGCTGCATTGCTGTTTCAGCTGCTGTTTTGACTCTGCCAGACCAGGCAACTGCAGCTCAGCAGAGCAAAGTGCCAGGCTTTGCAGGTAACACACCATACCCGAACACGTGTTCCTGTCTTGTTACACCACTAACAATTTGTTGTTCAGCAGTGAAAACATGCTGAATAATGAAAGATGCCTGGAGAAAGGAACACAGTGCGTACATGTACCTGCAGCGTGTTGTTTCTGTTTGTGTACACAACCCTGATTAGAGATGAGGGAGTGTCAGGCTTGCCTGGTGCATAAGCACCAGTTCCTCTGCCAAATGAAACTCTGTGGCTGCAGAAACAGTGTCTGCATTTGCTTTCCAGAGGTAAATACACCCACTGAATTCCCACCTTGCTGCCCCGCAGCATGGCAAACTCCTCTGGGAAGAGCCCTGCACTGGTGAGGGCAATGGAAAGGGAACGTGCAGGACCTCAAGCCTCAGGACTCATCTCTGTGCTAAATCAAACTGACCTTGATTTGAAATCAAACGGATGCTAAGGGAGTGTCCAGGTGCATCATGTACCTGAGCAGAGATGTATCTGTACTACTAGCTTTTTGCTTTTTGCCTGTGTTTGTGCATGTGCCTAGTGCAGCTCCACAGTTAAGCATCCTGGTAGTCCCGCAGTACACAAAAGTAAAATAAGTAAAAGCTGCTTTTCAGTGGAAAATAAAGGGACAAAACCTTCCTACCTTCCTCCTAAAGATGTGCTGTGGCGCGGCGTGGTGTGGAGAGACATTGCTCTTTCTTAAGGCTTAGCTGTGACCTGAGCTTTGGTCACTTTCTGGAAAGAGCTAATGAAGGAAGCATGTGATGATTGTGTTTGGACCATGGATTATTTTACCCAGCTGCTTCTGAAGTGCCTGTGAATTAGAGTGGATGAAACCCACACACAGGCAAATCAGGGGATTAATGAGGTCTGGGACTGGAAGTCAAGGAGGGACAACAAGCAAGGTGGGACTGTGCCACAAGCCTCTGAAGTCTTTAAGTAGCTTCGTTCTGTCAGCAGCAAACAAGGGAATAGCTTTGCAAAAATTCAGATTCCAGATACCATTGTAATTAGCATTATTTCAAGATTAAAGAAACCACCACTTCCGTATAACAAATTATCTCCAATTTAAAAGCAAAAATAATGTATTTTTTGTTCATAAAAAATGCTCAAGCGGAAGCATTCTCACATTAATTATTTCAGTCTATTCGGAAAGCATATCCCTGCTTGCTTTTTATTATGCCTTCCAGCTCCTTCTTTGAAAAATGTTAAGAAGCTGCAAGCTATTTTCCAAAAAAATGAAAAATAAATAATCTTTGAAGCAATTAGAGCTGAATGACAGAATGTATAAATATTTTTTTTTATTTATTCTCCCCTTAGATTCAAGTCCTCCATTTTCTGCCACCTCCCATCTTGGTAGCTGCAATTGAAGCATCTTTGCTTGAACTTTGGAGCCAGGCAAGTGTTTCTCTTTCCTCCCCTAGAGTTGAATCAAATCATATTCTGTAGATTTGACTGGCAAGAGCTTTTATAAGTGAGCTGAGGGTTACTCCTGGAGGCTAAATGCATCATTTCTGTAATGCATTTGTCTTCACTCTCCTAGAAGTCTAAATACTTCTGAACCTTTCCTTAGAAAAGTAATAATTAGTGGACATGTTACAAAAAACTTTGCTTACATAAGAAAAATCACAAAATTGAATAATAGGAACTATGGTTGGTAGTGTGGAATTATCCGGAATGTACTTTATTGTAAGAACAAAGAGCACTTTGAATGTCATGTAAATATCATTATAGAGCTGCTTTTTATTTTAATGAAGGCTTTGCACTGGTTCAGCATTGGGCATAACCACTCAGCATTAGTGTAACTTCAAGTCAACCCGTGTTGCAGTGAGGCTGGCAGCTATATGTGATTTTCAAAAGCACCTTCAGCCTCAGAAAGTTGAATTTAAAATGTAATTAAGGAACATTAATCTAGCTTCATTGCAACAATCGAATCAATATGTAGCCAAATTAAACAAGAACAGTGAACTGTACAGTACTATCAGCTACACTAATAAAAGGTACCTGGTTTTAATTCTCTTTAATATACTTTCTCCTTGTCTTTCTTTGCTTTTTGCCATAGGAACAGGAGAAAGCATCTAAACAGTTTCCTATTTCTCTGGCACCAGGTGGAAGTAGTCACGAGTTGCAGGGAGATAATATATTAATACGAAACTAGCCAGGAGGCTAAAAAAGCTTATGCAGCAGTTTTCATAGGTAAGATGATTAAAAGTGTTATATATGCTATTAGGGAGTAGGGCCACATCCTCATTTGTTTGCTCTCCCAAGAGGTAGATAGGAAGGTGTGCAGTGATTCTTCTTGGAGATGCTATGAAGATAATTGTCCATGGGGCAGGAGAGTGTGGGATCACTGGAGGATTTTTCTTATCTAGGAAAGACTTGAGATCTTTCTTGGTGCAAACACATCCCAGACATCTGCTTACATGTCAGTGGGAGCAGAACAAGATGACCATCTGCAGAAGGGTAAGACTGACCCACAGAATATTGTCAATGTGCAGCATTTGCTGTCACTGGGATGATGTGTGAGTTGCTGTTGTAGCCCATGGTCTTTTAATAGGGTTCTTGCAAGTCAAAAATGTTCAGGATCATCAGTGACAATGGAGATGCTGGGCAGTAAATCACAGATAAAGGCAGAGGGGGCCACTGTAACCACCCACTGTGAGCTCCTGTGCAACCTGGAGCTGAAAAAAACAGAAAGAAGGACTAAACTCTTAGGGAAGTTTCAGTTTTGAAGTCAGTTTAAGAACTCCTAGTGACAGGAGCCACCGCAACCTGAGATGAGGCTGGAGAATGGTCTGGCTGTCAGGGAACTTCTTTCAAAGCATCTGTCTAATTCTACAGACTGACAAAGTTGCTCTGTGATCCCATCAGAGTTAGGCTAAATGAGCTTTTCCATGATACAGCATCTTTTTTAATTTCTTTAATGTTTCCTGACTTTCTATTATAATTGCCTAATTTCTTCAATGTAGTTTTCAAAGTGCAGATCCAGAACTCAGTATTCTTACAGAGGTAACAGCAGGCTGAAATATGTAAGTGTGCCTGCTAAGCATACTCTTATGTAATTATCTTAGGATGAGTTTGTTCTTAGATTGCAGCTATATATATTACTTGTATATAAAGTTGAATAGATCATCCCTATGTCTTCTTCAGAATAACAGTACCAGATTTAGAGAGTGTGGTCTGTATGTTTTAATTACCAGATGTGTAACTTCATATGAAGTAACCCTTCCACAATTTTATTTATCACTCTTTTAGACTTTGTTTCACTTCTGAGCTTTTCAGCAGTAATTGGTTTTCTTTCAATGTGTACTAATTTTACATGGTGCAAAGCCAAAAACTATTCCCTACAAGACTGCACAAAATACTGCCATGGTTTTTTTTCTGGTTTATTTATCAAAGTGTCTTGGAGCAATAGAAGGAAAGCTAACGACATTAAAAGTCTACTGACCAATGGCACAATGACACTGCAGTATGAAGTACGGTAGTCACTGAGCTAGAGGTAAACTATTAAATAAGGTACCATCTGCAGCAGGATGGAGCTTAGAGCAGCTCATTCAGTTTGTTTTCCTAAGTTTGTTTGTATCCTGTGATTCTGTAGCTAGCACAAGGGGTTTTGTGCTGTATCTTTAACTGGTATTTACTTAACTGAGAACTGAATGTCCTCCCTTTCCTCTTTTGTGCCTGAATTCTTAATAATAAATTAAGGTTGGTGGATTTTTTTCTTGATCTTATCCAAAAAACAAATGGCATTGTGTCTTCTTTCAGCCAAAAGAACACATTTTTTTTTGTTTGTTTATTTTTCCAAACTTTTTATATCTAAGAAATATCAACTGTGAACTTTTCCTTTCTTGGACTGGTCTTTAGAGATCGTAAATGCTGAGAGCATTTCTTAATTGATAGGCAGAGGGGGCATTGTTTTTTATATCTGCAATCACTCTGTTACTTGAATTTTAAAATCAACGGCCAATCCCTTCATGTCATGGAAGTTCCTGGGTAAAGAAACAGTTGTATTAAAGGTAAAGAAAGACACATATTCTTTGGGATAAGTAGTGTAGGAACAACACGTATTTGTTCATCTGGCTGCACAGTCTAACTAGCTGTTTGTTATATTATCTACTAGGTTTCTGTAATCTAACCTTTTTATGTGCACGAATTTTCTAGAATGCAGAGACAAATCTGCTCCCCAAAGATGCGTTAAGGAGAGCTTGCTGAAATGTTGAGTAACGATAAATTCCTTTGAATTCCTTGTGTGCATTCTAATCCACCATGATGCAACTTTCATGTGTTGTCAGCTATTGTAATTTTGCTTTCAGAAATGAAATACAAATTCTTCCTGGGTAAGTGACTCTCACATTTAGCAGTGTCTTTCAGAAGAGTAGTGCTATTGTCGTGTTATAAATGGCATGTGTTTCAGTAGCACTCAAACATACAGACTTCTTGCTGGTATATATTTGAAACCCAATTGGTTTTACTCAGCTGAAGCCAAGCTTACCTTCTTTTATTTCTTTCAGTAATTACCTTATGTTTTATTGCCTGAAGGGAGAAACCCTAAATTGAAGCAAAGTTAAGGATGCGTACTTGAAAACAAAGATCATGAAAAGATAAAGGTCCTGGTTCTGTGATCTTGGATTACAACAAGTCATGAAAAAAAGTGATTTGGCTTCTCTTGTCAGTAAGAATCTGTCCATATCATGTTTCAGTTTTGTTTGGTTTGGAGCTATAGAATTTTTATAAAAAAACCCTCATTCATATGAAATATCTTGGGGAGAAGAAGGAAAGCTACAGGAGGAAACAACCTGAGAGAGCATACAAAATTTTTCTTTCTCTCTGCCTTTTCCTCCTCAACTCATATTTTAGCAAGATACCAAAGATGGCAAATTTCCAGTGAGACTTGAAATGGTCTCATAATAACAGAAAAATAGCCTCCGTCTCAACTACAGGAGTCGCTCTGCTATAACAAAATCCAGTGGGATGTATAAATGCAATATATTGCATATCATATGTTCAATAACAACAGAAAAACCAGCTTGGCTAAAAATAATTATGAAGCTCAGCAGCTGTAATTAAAATAATTTGATGGGAGATAGGAAACGTTTATGCATCTTGGCAGAAAAAGACATTTTGAGGATTTTGATTGATGGCTTTTATGTTTGTTCTATGTATTGTACAATAGTAGATATGGGCTCCGCACCAGTACATTAACAAGGCATAATGCTGAGTGTCTTACTATGGCAGATGGAAGGTCAAACTGAGAAAAAGTGTATTTCTTAGTGACTTTTGTTTTCCACCAAAAGCATCAATGTAGATGATGAAAAATCTTTCATGGTGAGACCTAATAGACTCAAAAAATCCAGCTAAATTCATTTGTATGAGGTCTGCTTATGCAAATTAGCATTCACCACAGTGATTAAATGCAGGCCAATGTAGTTGACTGAGAAGATCAGCAAATAGTATCAGAAGTCATTTTAGTGAGAAATATTAACCCCTGCATTGGGCTTTTCAGCACTTCACCCGGTGCTTGGAAAACATCACAGCAAACAACTGATCTTACACAGGCAGTCTGCTCCCAACAGTTTCCTGTTGATAGTATAATTTTTTCTTCTGTTAAGATAAAGAATAGGCCAGGTTTTTATCAAAGAGCTGACTTCAGTGTTTCCAGTGAAGCTGAGTGGATGTTGTCTGCACTAGTGTAATCATACCTTACAAAAACAAGGAGCTATCTTCACATCTCAATTTACATTATTGATGCAGTATGAAATAAGTCTCATAGTAGATGAGCACTCTGGGGATTCTCTTGTTTGTCTCAGCATGTTAAATGACTGCAAGGCATTACACATCAGAGATAGAACTGCTTAAGTGCATAATTCTTCCTCATGGCTTTGCTAGGAGCTAAACGAACCTTCTTAAACTAATAATAAAATAATCTAAGATATAAAAATATGTTTCTTTTGGACAAATCTGACATGTTACAATGACAGAGTGTTTATGACTCACAATCACCACCTCCGCCACCAGCACTGCTGTATTTAGAAGCAGCAGGCAGTGGAGTGAAATAGGCAGCCCTGAAGTTTCACATCAGGATAGTAGCTAAATTCTTACTAAATGGGGATTAGATATTAATGAAGAAAAAAAGATGGTGGATTTCCAGGACTATGGCTCAAGGGAACACTCTCCTATTTCACTGAGCCTTGTAGTTGTGTCTATGTTCAGATTACAGTTTAGATATAAACAGATGAAGACTTTAGGGATGAAATATAAACATTCCCAAGTTCTTACAGTTCTAAATTAGGTGCAGTTCCAAGAACATGAGTTTTGGTCCTGGTGCTGTTTATATTTGATTTTTATGTGTCAAGGAGTACTTATTCAAAGGTGGAAAAAACTAAACCAGGAAGGCTTGTCTCGTTAAATCTGTACATTAGAGGTGCCTCACAGCATGCAATGATTAATTGGTTCTTAGAGGAGAAACTTCTACTCCCCCGAATGGAAAACTTTTAAAAGTTCAAGAGCGTATTTTTCTGCATGCAGAGAGGATGAATAGCACATAGCTGGATTTCAGTGTCCTGCAACAGTTCTAGAAAAATGTAGTATAGCAAAGCTGTGTTATTCAGTAAGGTGAAGTAGAGAAAATATCATTTATAGTACTCAGAAAAGACTATCAAACCCACTATTTACAAGTTCCTTGTTAGTCATAGCCATGTAAAACCTTTAGCATCACTTTAGATTAGCCCTTGTAACCTTTTCCCTATGCTCTCTCTTATGTCGACTTCTAATTCTCCTGCCAAAATTCCCGCAGTCACGTTACCTATTGACCTAAGTTAATAATGAGGAAATCTGCAGCCACAGAAACTTATGGTGGCAGGAATTGCTCAGCATCCCAGGTAAGTTGGGAACCAGGGATCTGCCAACTGGGCTAGAGGCCTTGCTAGGGCAGAGAGTAAATGTGGAGTTTGGGCACACTGACAGGTAGATATGGATCTGTAAAGCATCCCTCCCTGAAGGTGAAGCACAAGGATTTATAGGGGCCTGTCACACGCACAGCCTCATCACAATCTTACCAGCCTTCAGGAGAGGCAGGGAGGGTGAATTGATCCCTATGGGATGTGCATTCTCTGTCTCTGCCTGAAAGCAGCAAATAGTTTTGCAGCTTGATTGATGCAATCGAAGCAAGAGACCTTCAGGAACTGTGGAGGGAGCAGTTGTGTTGCCTGTGTCCAGTGTCTTGATTAAAAATCAGAAGTGATGAACTGAAACAAACATGAAAAATTAAATATTCCTGTCCAATGAATGTGGAAGCCTTTGTGAAAGAACAAGTCTCACACTGGTGTGATGTTAGCTCAGGATTTAGCCAGCCTCATGACTTGGTTTGGCATAAATGACTTACCCAGTTTACCTGAAGCTTTGCTGGTTTTCTCTAGCAAATCCTGAATACCAGCTTTTTTTCCCCTTGCTTTTTGTATATATTAAGCTTCTGTTTGTGTAAATAACCATCTTACATATATAATAGACCATGAAATATTGTAGTACAGAGATGTATTTGACACTTTCTCTATGATTTTGTTCCTCACCCAAAATATAACCACTCAGACATGTTTTTGGAATGACGCACATTTTAGAGGAAAAAATATTTTAGAAATATGCTTAGCGTGTTGGCATTATTTCTTTTTGGATCCCTCTGGTTGTAAGCAAACTAACATTGTGAGCTCCGTTGGGCAAAAGAAATATTACTACTACTGTATAAAATACATGTGTCTGAACTCCTAGTTAAACATTTTAATGTTAGCTTCGGTTTTTCCAGTTGCCATAATTTTAGATAAAGAAATTTGTGAAACAGTAGGACCAACTGTAAGAGAGTCCAAATGTTTTCTTCCTATTTATCAGCTATGCACATTCTTACCACAGTTACTCAATTTTTAAATCTTTCATGGCTATTGGTAAGATTCCAGGAGGTTTGCTAGCCTTGAAATGGAAAAGAATTCTGTGATGCCAAGAAAATGTAGTCCAATCTGCATTTTAAACTATGATAGTTAAATATTTAAAGGCTTCTCTGTCCCACTGCAAAGCATTTTACAGCTTACCCTTAAATTTGGAAGTCTCAGATTGCCTTGTCTTCATCATTCACCTCTGATATCTTGTACTTTGGTCATCTTACCAGTGGATCAAAGTTAGTTGGTTTATACTATATTGCCTTTTTCAACCCAAATTGTTTTAACTGGTAACTCAGCCAATTTCTATTTAAACAACAATTTCCAGTGATTTTGGAAGAAGAGTGGGGAATTTTCACCTCAGCTAACCTTGTCACAGACTATGCCCCAGTTATATTCTTTTAGTCAGCCAGATGCATCTTGGAGGTGCTGCTATTTCTTTACCTATAAACTTTTCTTAGAATTGAGACGTAAAATTCCAGAGAACACGGATTTTGAAAATGCATCTTCCATTTAGATCTTTACCAAGTACTTTCAAATGCATAAAATACATTTAAATCTTAACCAAGTACCTTCTAATCATCTCTCAAAACAAAGATTTGTCTCACTTTACTGGGGATGTACCCAGTTTCTTCACGTGGTAGCATAGCAAACAAAGCATTGATTCAGTTGGTCCCAAAGAGCTCCCAAGACTTTTTCCTTCTCTTATGCAGAAGGCAGCATTATATGGCCACAGAAAATAATACCTGTTTTGGTGTTGATTTTGCTCTGTGAAGGGTTGTGAATCAGTTTCTTATTGACTGTTTCTTGCCAACAACGAAAACCCACTTTTCTGTTATGAATGCTCTAACAGTTCCAGGTAAAGATGTCAGTAAGGATTTTCAGGTTAGAAGATGCTGTGCCTTGCTGGATCAGGCTCATCTCTCTGCTCATGTGCCAGCACTTCTAACATAAGCTCGTTGGAGATGAGTTTGCTCCAAAGGGTGCTAATCTAGAGGTCGTTGTTCCTCTCATCTAACTCAGCCATGTTTGCATGAAGCTGGTGAAAATTTTTCAGTAGTATATTTGTTTTTCTGACTGTAGCACCCAATGCTGTATCTCATTTTCATGGTGTTTGGGGTTGTTTTCACAAGGAGGTAGAGTGAACATCATGTCAGAACAGGATGAATGGGCAAAGCCAATGTGTTAGCCTGTTGTCAGTAGGGTAATCCAGTAGGGCTGAGCATTTTCTGTACCCCTACATCTTTCTTAGCTTGTCTGCCTTTCTGTATGTCATGATGTTTGGCACCTGGTACACGCTCACAGTTCTGATTGAAAGGAAACAGCCTACAATTTTAATTAGCTAATCAGCCAGTGGAAAAAAAAAATCTGTAAAACGGGAATATTAACAAAGCCTCAATGGTTGGTAAATTACATACTTTCAGTGGATCTAGTGCTCATCCTTGCTGCTCTGTAACTAAACTCAGGTCTACATGGAGTGTATGTCCTCCATTCATTGCTCTTTTCATCTCATTGTAGGTGTGCTCTTTTGTTTCAGCTTAGCTTTTTAGTCTCCTGGTGTTTAAGCAAACCAGATATCCTTTCAGAGCTATAAAACTAAAATCCTTGAAGGAAGTACGCATGCAGAAGTAACAAGATAACAGCGCTACCAGCAGCAGGGCAGGTAACGACAGGTTTAGAGACTGAAATTATTGAGCTCATTTAGTGTTCCCACATCTTGCAGGAACAAGGTGTCCTGTTCTAAAAAACTCCTGAGTGTTAGTGATGCTCTTTTTCTGGCAGTCTGTAGTTCTGCTGACTCCCGAATTTATAACATAAGGAATTAGACTGCCATGTTTGAAGTCTGTGCATCCTCAAAACCAACCCATTTCATCTGCCTAATATTTTATCCTTTCTGGCCTAGAGCTGGCCTCTGTTTTGAGGCATTACTCATTATATCGTCCATTACAGAATTCCTTGTTCTCTTTGATGGCTACACAAGCCATCTCCTACAGTCTGATCTGGTGGCCAGAGGGTGAGTAAACTCTCACCGACCCCCTTCCTTCTCAGCTGTGACTAAATGGACAATGTGACAGAAGGAATCAGATGAGACTCCATTTCATCAGAAAATTTCAAACCTTTGATGTTCAGGTAGCACAGTGCATTTTCCATAACACATCCCTGCTCTCCCTAATACCCGCCTGCAGATTTCAAAGGAAAAGGCATCTCTACCTGTTTCTGTGATCAGTGATATTCAGATTTTGGCGTATTTCTTCCTCTTTGCTGCTGTTGTTTTAAAGCAGACACGAGCTGTGTAGTTCAGCATATGTAGCTACTAATTCTATACAGCCAGAGGATCTTCTGAGATGAGCAGGATTGCCTTTCTGCAAAGGTGTTTGCTGAAAGTCTGTAGTCTCAGAGGTTGGAATTACTTTTGAACTCTGATACCAGACACACTTGTGACCCATTATTGCTGTGTCAGTCCTCCCAATACCATTTAGAGATCCTTCCTCTCCTCCCACCCAAGAAATTGTGTGCCTTATTTTCCTCTTTAAAGAACAAGAAAAGGCTTGGGTAGTCCACTCAAAATAAGAATGTTTGCCCCAGTGTATAGTAGATGAGCACACAGCAGGAGAAACGCCCAACATAAATTAGTCATACCAGAACAAAAGGGTGCTTATTAAGACAAAAGCAGGAAGAAATATGTATACACAGTATATGCATATAATTTATATCCAGAATATTCAGCTTCAGCTGTAATTTAGTACATTTTGGATGGTGTGTTGAGTCCCCCCTGCCTCCTGAGATTCAGTAACATACTTTGAATGTGATTTTCCTTTGTACGCATCTGTGTTACATGAAAGAAGTTGCTAAGTCTCATTATACCAGACTTCCTTTCTGCAAGGCAGTAAGGAAGAAACCTTAGGAATGAATGAGTTCTAGAAACTGTCTTCTGTGTGAGAGTGGAGGTATTTGACCTGATCTTTCTTCCCTTTCTGCCTTCTGATAAAGTGACGGGGGTAAAGGACTGGCTGTGGGTGATAGATGTAAGACAGAAAAATATAGTTTAATTGAATATTTTCTCCAAGTGATTATTTCAGCATGTACACACCCTGAGCCTCTGCAGGAGCAAAATGCTTTATTTTTTTAATGACCTTTAACTTTGTGCTTGGAATCACTTGCAGACACATCTCACTGAAGCTGCGAAAGATAGATCTTGGATATCAAGCTCTAGCTGTGAAACAGCGGCATTCCCAGACTAGAGAAAAGCACATAAATTTCATCCCACACCTATTTTTGATATCCAAAAGACAGTTTTTGCACAGTTACATGCTTTTTACTAGATAGAGCTCTTCTTCTGTTAGAATAAAAAAAAATCCCAATGTTATTTCCCATTTGGTAAAGTTTAGAAAAGTGTCTTCCCTTAGGTCTACACAAGCACTTGTTTCAGTTTTCCAAAATGAACTTCAGAGCTTTATCTCTAATACTGAATATAACTCTTCACCCTTCAATTTTTAGCATTTCCTAAACTCTCTATATGCAACTGAAAAGCAGGATTCTGGCAGTTTCGGCATTCTTTCTCACAGCTGTCTGTGCTACCAGTACCTATTTGCTGTGGCCTTTATTTATTTATTTTAATTAAAATAAACACAGATAGGTTGATCAGTAGAGAAAAATATGGATATAGGTATTTATGTAATGCATACTGGATTTTCTCTGAGTTCCTGAGGCAGTTTTGAGGAGTTAATGGTAGACACTTAACCCAAAAAGCCTGAATCCAATCAATCAGAAGCCAATTTTGATTCAAAGTTCAATAAGAGGAGTGTTTATTTCCTCAGCAACATTTGAATGATAAAATAGCAGTGCTCAGATCTTGTAAAACTGTCCTCCATTGGGCACCAAAAAGGCTGTAATACAGTCCTGAAACCAGGGCACTCTTAATCACATGCGTTACGATGCATACGGGTTGGTTCTGTTTTGACTGTGCTGCCTGGCTCTCCTCTGCTCAAACCCCTCACACTAACCTAGTGGTGGTGTTTCCTCAGCTTTAGGAGCTAAATCTCTTGCAGGAGCTTCTGTGAGCCTGAAGACCCTTTATCTCAGCCATGTACACCAGGAGCTGGGAGGAGAGAGGGAAGGAGCAAGGCTCAGAAGCTTTCTGTAAAACCTTTTTTAAGTGCCTGTTGTCTTTGCTTCATGGATGAACAGTTATAGGGCTGCCCTTAACAAAGAGGTGACAAGAGTTTAATTTCACACCTATTGCAAGCAGCTGTGTGATTTCCCAAAGGAGAAGAAACCCACAGCTCTTGGAGAAGAGGCTCTGCTGCCATAGTGATGGATATGGTGTAAGATCTCACTGGGTCCTCACCAGGCACTGAAGCACTCTAGCCTTGTCCTTCCCTAAAGCTTTTGTAAGTTGACACTGGTAAAAATCCCAAATAAAAAAATGAAAGAGACACCCTGCTGAGAGGTGGGGAAAGGGAGATAATGTTCAGCTTCCAGATTTACAGCATGACTAACAGTGCTCTCTTGCAGCTCTCTCCAGTGATGGTCCTGGGGAAGATGGTAGCCATACCCATGGGGCAAGCAGTTGCTATAATGCGAGGAGTAGTTTATGATGCTAGCAGTAGTTACAATAATAGCCATAGAAGGGATCTGCTAGTTCAAGGGAACTTTGAGTGCCTGGTGGGCAGGGAACATAGCCCAGGGCATGGTTTCTACCAGCTCCTGAAAACCAGCTCTCCTTCTGCCTGCAGAGCTGAGTCTTACTCCCAGCAGAGAACGAGGCAGGCAGTGTATGGAATCCCATAAAGATGGGGTCAAAAGTTTAACATCCTACCCTCAATCCTTACCTAGTCACACAAAACTTCAGTTATTTCAGGAGTAAGAACTGAAGGTAGCTTTAAAGCTATCTTCTGCTGATTTTGCTGCAGGGGTCCCCTTTGCTGTCAAGTTCGGTTAACATTTGTTTAAACAAGAGATGTAGATACCTGATAAGTGGCAGCACCTGGCTTAAAGATGCATTATGGACAGCAGAGAGTAAACAGAGCAGCTATAAGATTCCAGTGTGCAGAGGTCAAGACAACATCTGTTTTGCCTCGTGTACATATTCATACATAGTTTTCTGTTCTAGAAGTCACTCAAGCATCTAATAACTTCCTGCTCCAGGTGATGTTTCAGCAAATTGTTTTCCTGCTCCAGTTCAGTCAGGATTTTTCTAGCTTTGGCAAAGTGGCTGAGATATCTACAGACTGCACATGCCACCCCAGTGTAATTGCAGTGTCACAAGTCTTGGGCTGGGAGCCAGCAACAAACAAGTTCAGCCAGGCAGGGAGGGGGACAGACACAGAGCCAGCAGTTCGAAAAGGGTGTGTGAAACTGATGCTGCTTTCACATACATTACAGCCATGGGCTGACCATCCACATAGCCACCCTTTCCACAGCTGTGTTGAATAATAGCTATATATCCTGGTAGTTTTTCCTTGATGCCTTGTCTTATTCTGTGGTCATGGATGCAGGCTGGGAAGTCACCTTTTACTTCCAAGGCTACCGAACCATATAGTATGTCTGACACACAGCCTTGCCTGCATCTACTGATTTTTCCCCATTCAAATTGGGAGTGTTGGGTAAGGCCATGGCTTAGTCCCCTGAAACCTTAGACTCAACTTCCCCTCAGGGACAGTGTAGACATTTTGTTCTAATGAGCATCTCCTAAGTCATTAGTCCCCTTTAAGCCAAAACCATTTCATATTCAGCAAATAAGGACTTCACACTCTGTTCCTAAAAATTAATAATTGAACAAATGTATCTAATATCATAGTTTAGTATTTTTGTTGCAGTAGCATCTAAAAACCCACCAAGATCAGGGCTCCCTTGCGCTGAATAAAGATGTGGTGAAAAACAGATTGTAGATAAGAAACATATATTGTAAATAATTAACACCAAAGGAAAAAAAATGCAATAATTTGATCCATCCTTATGGAACATTTTTTATCTTACTTGTCTTCCACATCTTCTCAAACTCGTACTCACCTAGTTCAGTTTTGCAACTGGGCTTTTTCTCCCAACATTAAAAGGAACATAGGTGCAATAGCAAAAATTGTGAACAACACTTTTGGCTTCTGCATACTGGTGAACAATGCCACAGATGCCAACTCAGATAACTGTGACATAACTCAGTGTGCCTGTGGTGTTATCCCCCTTTTGCTTGCAGTTATCCCCCTTTTGCTTCAGCCCTGTTGAAATACTTTAATCTTTCTCCAGTTTGGCAGTTGGTTTATTAAATGTTTATTCATTTTCTTTGTGTTTGGGATGGAGCTGAAATTAGCACGTCCATTTCCTTGTTTAAACAAGAGAAACTTCAGTGTAAATAACATCTCATCACACAAATGTTTTTTTGTCCTTCTACTGATGTCAGAACAAAATGAAGGATGCTGTTTGTGTAGGAAACAAAACCAAACCAAACCAACCCTCTTTCCTAAAACCAACAAAAGGAGCACAAACCGTTGGGGTTTTGAGACTTTCAGAAATAAGAGGTTGTGTCTACCACACCTTACCTTTCCAGTGGGAGCATGGCAAGTTAAAAAGATGTAAACATATTTTAAGGATGAGAAGCTTCTTCCATTAACTGCAACAGCTTGCACAAATTGGGATTTAGCTAGTTGTGTTCAGCCTGTTCCTGCTGTTGCAAAGGACTGGAGCAAGGAGGTGCCTTATTTCTTCTTCTTGTTGTTCAAACTTTCAATTTGTCATAGACTTTTTTCAAATATGGACACAAAATGTACCTGCCCTCCTCCTTTTTCACCACCCTTTGGCCATCCCCACTTCTGCCCACTTTGGTCTGCAGCTCAGCAAGCTCCACTCTCTCCTGTTCAATGACTCGCACTGCTGCTGAGAGCCTGCTTTCCCCACAGCTTGTTGTGCAATGTCTCTTTTGAACATTTGCATAAATACAACCTCTGCTAGAAATGGTCTGTCTCCTCATCTCTCTGACTTTATCATTTCATCCTATTTTTATAGACAATGAAATACCATTTGTGTTCACACAGGGATTTCTAGGGCATTTGGGAGTAGTTTCTTAGAGTTGCTGAAGGACGATGGTCCAGGTTTTGCAGCGGTGCAAGTTAGCATAACTCCATTTAAATCAGGGGAGCTACAGAAATTAGATGGTATAATTGTTGTCAGTTATAGTTGTGCTTGGCTGTCCTTCTAGAAGACACGTTCAGTTCCAGCACAGCTTGTTCAAAAAGGTGTAGTGACATAGCTGCCTGTGATGTACTGACTGCAGGACAGACATGCAGACAGTCCTGCCCAGCAGCATGGGAGACCTCCCCCACTTCTCACCTGGTGTTTGAAGTCAGGCAGGTCTCCATGTGCGCCAGGGCATTGTGCAATGTGTGGCTGTGTGGTTTACTATGAAACATTACCTCTTTTTCCACAGTTGTGCAAGGTTCAGGCCTCTATCTATTCAGACATTTAAAACAAGTGACCAGATGCTGAACGCTTACAAAAGCACTACACATAGCCAGCTGTGCCATATAAATCTTAGACTTCTTTTTTTTATCATCAAGCTGTGGTTTGTTTGTGGTGTCTCATTTTTCCATCAGCTAGACATTCCTGTCCGTGCTTCCCATTTATTTGTTGGGATCACATAAAAATGTAGCTTTATTTATGCATATGCTCTAATCCAGAACATAAACTGCTGCAGCCGACTCATCGTGTATTGTCTGAGGGAATGCACATCGTAAAGTGCATACGTCACAGCAAGAGGTTTCTTATAACTCTGTGCAGTCCTTTTAACTGGATCTCTTCTTTGGCCATCTGTTCTTTAATATTATAATGAATATTTCACACTTATTGCTGCTTTTCTCTCACTTTTTTTTCAAAGGTGATTAAGTATTACTATTATCTCAGTGTTTCAGACAGTGTAACTGAGGCACAGACAAGTTGGGTGACTTGCCAAGATGATGTGTTCGGCAAGTGTTAGAATTAGACTCACCCTTCAACTTTCCGTTTCCTATTCCTTGTTGCTTTATACAGTTGCAAGCATGCTTTCAGTCAGCCTGCAGTAACACATCATATTGTTCATCCTGTTCTTTGACCCAAATGCTATCATTTTGGTCAAACAAGTATTCTCTAGCTTGGCTACCAGCATATCACAGTGTCTAGACACACCACAAAAACCCTGGCAGATTTCAGCACCTGCAATTGCTCTCAAAAAAAAGTCTTTCTGTCAAAATTCTCTGAGTAGTTCAAGTCCAGTGCTGACATTTCCAAGGATTTGGGTTTAGCACTCAGTGCTAGTAGGTTGTTTTGGGATATATTTGAGTAATTGCCTACACACCTTGACTGAAGTACCTGTAGAATTGGGCTAATAGCAAAAGAAAAGATTTCTGATTTCTAAATTGCTTTCTCAAATCAAATGCTTCAATCTGACTCTTCTGATGTTTTTGTTGGTATTTTCAGAGGCATCAATGTGGCAACTTATCTGGAGGGTGTTTAGGTACTTTTTGTTTAGATGCAACACAGTATGCAGGTAAAGAAGTCTGTACAAAAGCAACCATGAACATTATGATCAAGCGCACTGAACTGGAAGAAAATGGAATTCAATCAATGAAGATATAGATTAAGCAAATTGCAAAACATTCCTATATAACATTAGGAATGGGCTTTCAGCACAGCAGCTCTGCCTTCGAAAGCCTGCTTCTAAGGTAGCTGATGAAATCAGCCATCTTCAGTGATCATCCCCTCTGCAGACCTAACAAATAAAAACAGACAACAACCCTCATCCTGCCAGGATTGGCCTGGTTTCCCCCTTAGCTTGAGAGGTAGAGAGCTTTAAAATAAAGACCAAATATATTGCATATGCATCTCAAGATAGCGAAAGGCTTAAATTCTGTCTCCATTTCAACACCACACCACTCATTACCAGTGTCTAATGTGAGTCCAAGCATAATTAACTTTAGTGGACATGTCTCGAGCACCTGCTCTTTTCCCACCTAGGGTTGCAAATGACATTTTCTGACCCTTGACTATGTTCATCTGAGTCCTGTCACTTCCAGATGAATCATGTTAGTCACAGAATCATAGAATTCAGGGTTGGAAGGGACCTTGAGGATCATGTCATGCAGCCTTTAAATGATGAGAGACTAACCTCCAGGTGCCTTCTACTCCAGGTGAGCCAGCAAGGCTAAGAAAGGTCAAGGTAGGACCCAGGTACCCAAAAATGTGGCTAGGATGGTGGATGTATACTAGCTTCTGAAAAGAGCCTATGACCCACTGATAAAACTGAAGTGATTTGAAGGTGGGGATCAATGGCCTGAGGCTGCTGCCCAGACACAAACTCCACTAATTAAGAGTACTAGGAGCTGAAAATGAATATACCACAATCACAGCTGAAATTGTCCACATATTTATCAGCATTTGCCAGGAAATTTTGTAGAATAAATAAGTAAATCAAAGCATGGAGGGCAATTTCTGGAGAATTTGCCAATCGGAGAAGGACCAAAAACTGCAGAGAGGTTTGTCTGCAATACGAAACCACCTCAGTGCTTCTGGTGAGCACTACACTGCCATTGTGCCACCGTTCAATTAACAAAGGCACTGTCTTAGAGATTAACTGGTTTGATCTGTGCATCCATCCAGCAAAGATATGGTCTTGGTAGTGTTCACCTGATGGGTGGCCCAAAATAAATGTACTCTCTGTGTTTCTTTAGCAGTCCCTCTTCATGAATCAGTACCCTGGCATCTGCTCCCAAACAGTTCCCATCCTGTTCAGAAAACTGACCTGCATATAGATTGGTCTTAATGATCAAATGTTTAAAAATTCATTGCACAAGAACAGCTGAAAGCAGTTGATTGGTTTGAACTTTATTGTATGCACCTTGATTCCCAGATCTGCAGTAAAGGAGAAGGTCAGCTGGTAAACATTTGAGCATTTAAAAATAAAAAGGGATGGATTTCCCACTACCCAGGCCTTTTATGTTCAACCTCAGTACAAACCTGGATGTACTGAGGTATTTCTCATTGTATGATTTAAATCCACCTGGACACTGTGGGCCACATCTTCCCTCAGCTGGTGTAAATCAGCATAGTCCCTTTGAAGTTAATGAAGAAAAGCTAACTTTGCACCAGCTAAGGATCTGGCCCAGTGTTACTGTAACTTATTATTTCAAGAATCCACAGGTATTCCTGAGAAACAGCAGAGCATTTAGAAAGACAAATTTCCTGACCTGATTATTCTAAAAGCACAGTCTTTCAAGACATTAATTGCCCCAAATTCCCTGTGACAAGCTGAGCTGGAAATCTCAGTGTGGGGTCAGACTTAAAGTTATACGTAAGGGCTCAGGGGGGAATAAGATACCAAGAGAAATCACAATGAGTTGTTAATACCCTCCTCTCTTCTTGACTGTCTTTTTTTTAATATAATCTTCAAATATACTTTAATTTTTATTTTAATTATAGTATTTTATTTAGTATCATAAAATGTTGGCAGAGTGCAGAAGTAGCGAGAACCGTATTCATTTTATCAAAGTACTTGCGTGTTATAGAACCTGAGTAAGATTAGGAGCAAAACTGCCATAAATCAGTTTTTTAGGCAGATCACATACGAAAAAGTTGCATGGATACAGGGTCAGTGAGTTGATCCCAGGCACCAGGAACATTAGGAGGGCACAAACAGAGATGGAAAGAGGATTTGCCTTTTGGGGACCTGGTTGGTTTTCCCTTGATTGGCCTTCACCATTGATGGGAGATACCCATCATTTACCTGACCAGTCAGATGTGTGTGATAGCAAATTGCTCAGCATCACCATGAATCAGTAAATAAATACAGTGTGTTCCGTGAAGGCATCTGTAATTTGTCAGGTTAATTGGTCTGGGAGCATTAAGTGATGCACATTACTCTGCCTTTGATCCCTCTGCCCTAGAGTGCATTTTTCTTCTAAGTCATGGAAACAAACTTTAGCCACACGTACATTTTAGGACACCGTAATCATGATGCCCAGCTCCTGGGGAAAAAGGGATCTGCCCTGAGAAGGGGTAATTCCTCATAGTCATCTTCTGCTTTGGCCATGCTACCATGAAGCAAGCATCCAATGGGGAGCACATATCAGGAGTAACAGTGTCTCCTGGTACTTCTTCTGGCTCAAAAGCGCATGTTGTGAATGTATGTCTTAGTCTCCTGCATACAAGACTACCTCAGTCCCATTTCAGCTCTTCCAGGCAGGATTTCAGCTGTGGCAGGCATGGGGCTGAGTTTCACTAACCCCACTCCAAGAGTCGCTGAGGGCAAAACTTCTTAACTTTCTTGTCTGCAAAGTCCAGGTCCGTTCTTACCAGCTCAAGCTCCAGGATTTATTATTGCTGTCTTCCAACAAATACATAAAATTCACTTTAGTTCAAATCAGTCAAGCATGGCAACTCTAATAATGATGTTTTAATAGCGTCTACAGAGTTAAAGTTTGTTGAAATCTGATATCTGACACTAGCTAATGTAAGCAGTATCATCCACTTTTTAATAAAACTGTTACTTTAGTGAGGAACTCAGTTGTACTTTACTGATAAAGACTAATGATTTTAAACACGACTTTTTCCTCCTGTATTTGTGATTTTCATTTTAACCAAGATTACTCTCTTGTTTCAGCATACAAGCAGTAATGTTCTCCCACCTAAGTACATTTTGTTCACCTCAAAGAATTTAGGTAACTAATTATCCAGAACTACTGAGGCGGTTACTGTTTGCTTCGTGTTCTATTGCATAGTAATGTAAGTTTTCTGTAATGGAACAAAAATAATCCAAATTCTTTGCTCTGTATTCCAGTGGCTTCCTTTTAAAACACTTGGTTGTGTTGCCTGCAAATTTTTTTGTAATGAGGACTCTGGATCAGCTTAATAAGGTTAACATTGTTTTGGGGGTTGCAGATGTGGACTTTACATCGTGTTTAATGAAATCAAGCCCAAAAGAGGCTCAAAAAACAAATGACAATGTTTGGAAAAGAGAGGAACTCATTTTGTTTGATAGGGTGCAGGGAATTCAACCAATCTGTGTTTATAATTACTGTCTGGTTTAGTTAGTGCGAAAGAATCTACTTGTTACCAATTTATAAACAAACAAACTCGACCTGCTTTTTCCCATTCTGCAGCAGTCATCTTAGAGTTTATTTTCTTTTTATTTGACAACAGAGCACTTACTGTACGCTTAATGCTTAAATTGGTTCGGGATTTTTCTCTCCTTTAACCATATACTGCAACTTTTGAAATTCTGGACTATTTTGCAAATTTTGCACCTTGTAATTTTATTTTCAATGAAATACTTTTACTCTATCAAAACTATCATTGTTAGTTAAAAATAGTCGGGTAGGAGGGGAGAAATCTGTTGTCCACATTTTGATCCTTGGTAATTTACCAAAGATATCATTTTTCTTGGCACTCTCCTGTATAGGCTAAGTTGCTACTGCTTAGTTAATTGTAAACCAAAATCAAATTAGCAGTCTTCGCAGGTTTTGGCTGCTACAAACGTGGAATTTTAAGCAAATTAAAAAGCCAGCATTTGGACTGCCTAAAATGAAGCAATTTACTATCATAGAAATTACAGCTTCAATTTTCAATCCATAGAATTGCAGACATCTTTAATAGATCTATTTTTTGTATAGGTCTTTAAATGTGTAGTTGTGATTTATGATTCCTTTTGCTTCTTAATTCTTTCCATGAACTATGGAGATTTCACTTTAAAATCCCTATCTATTTAGAAATGAAGGTTCATTTCAACTTTGCACCAGCCCTAATTAGTCATAAGATAATTTTTTTATTTTTTATTTATATAAAGGAAGTAATTTAAATTGCAATTTCTTGCGCTCTAACAGCAGTCACAGAGGTACAGCATTATTTAGCAAGTGACTGGTTTTGCTCCTTTGCATAACTCTGTGGGTTTATGATTTTGTGAGTCTTTGTAGTTACCACCAGGTTTTTTTAACTGGGATGTGAGTTTACCTTTGTTTTGGAAATTGCATAAATCTATCAGGAAATTCTGAAAAATCAATAAACTAATTTTATCGTTAGAGATATGTAAAGCAGTAAGCACTTTCCAGATGTGGCTGGGGATAGAAGCAAAGAAAACTGCTCTGTTCTAGGAGAGGAAAAACTGTTGACATTTCTTTGAAGTATAATCTCTTTTGTTTATTTGGGTTTTAATAGCTTCCAGCAGCTAGCTGCATATTTTTAAACTGATGCTGCTTGCATACTTATTTTCTAAGTTTTGTGAGTGGCATTCATTGACTGCCATATGGTTAAAGGCTAACCTGTATGTTGATGAATGAATGAGATAGATGAGAAGAAGAGATTTTTAACTAGAGATGGACTAAAAGTAAAATGCTCAATCCACACGTTACCTGAACTTCGGAGGTATTTGTAATTCAAACAACCAAAGCTGTATTTCACAAAGGTTTATTTCATTTCTGACTTCACTGCTGCTTGCTCAGGACTCTGGGTGCTTACCAAGAATTAAAATATCTGGGTAGGAAGTCTAACACTTTCAGGCCAATGATATAAATTGACATTTTTCTCCAATTAGAAATTCCCCCATCCAAAAATTTCCTAGAAAGTAACTACTTGTGCAGTGCCATGAGGCCCCACTTAAGCCATTGTACTTTCCTAAAAGGCCTCTTATCAAACAAATATCCCTGGTCTTCTCTCCACTGTTGACTAGGGAGCTTTTGCAATTGGGATTTGGATGCCACTCATTGATTCATGCTTGACATTAACTAGGATCTTAAAAACCATTTTCACTTCCCTGTGCCAGAATTGCTAAAATATTACAGAAGAATTACTTTGTTGATAGATCACTGGAGAGTAGGATTTGTGAATAAAATTTGTCTGCGACTTCCTGCACTGTGATGGAGTAAGAGGGAGGTTTTTGCTAAGTACACAACAGATTTTAGATACTTATTTCTGTAGATTTTGGTGCAAAATAGATACCTATATAGCTTCTGGAAGGCTGGACCTTACAGTCCAGCACCCACCTGGGTCAATGGGAAGCTCCCCACACTGGATGAAGCCCATTGTATCTCCCCACCTCCTTTAGCCCATCTGTAAAATGGGAGTAGAAATACTTATCTAAGTCCATAATGAGATTTCAAACTATTGGACTGGAAAGCGCTACAGAAGTGTGAAGCCCTAATGAAGAGGAGAGCAATTATACCAAATGCATGAATTTGCAGTGTAAGAGTTTTAAAGAAGTCATTATGCTTTTGTAGTATAAATGTACCTATTCAAAAGAATGGCTTTACAAATCATTTGTTACTGTAATAACAGCTATTTTGAGCTGAGATATCAGGGTGCAATCCAAAGCCCATTAAAGTCAGTGGAAAGATTCCTACAGATGCTAGTGCATTTTGTGTCTGTCTTTAAGCACATACTTAATATTAAACTCAAAGAGACTTAAGTGTCTACTAGAAGTTAAGTATTGAAACAGGCCTTAGTCCTTTGTCTCATTCTAGGCAAAAATGCTTCCTGAACGAGACTTCATAAGGCAATGCAAGTCAACCACCCTGCAAACTCTTCCATCTTCTTCACTTCATTTTCTGAGTGTGTTGTTCTGGTGCACAAGATAAACACTTGCACTGCTGGGAGTACTAACATGGAGTTGGCATTGTACCTTTTAACTTACTGGCCCAGCAAATATGTGCAGCATATTAAATATTAAATGAGTTATTAAAAATATTCACGTGACCAGTAAATTTAACACACAAATCATTATAGCTGGTCTAAGTGGCTGAAAAGGGGTTGACATTGAAAAATGAAAACTATTCTGGAAAGTAAGTGGAAACTTAAAAAAAAAACAACAAACCAAAACACAACTATATATGAGCTCTTGACATTTCCTAATGATTTATGTAACATACTGCATGAGAATACAATTTCATTTGATTTCAGATGCAATGCTGGCTGTTGCCAAATTCTAGCAAACAGTAAGCATTTCAGGTTGAGAGTGGCTTAAATGGTTTTTTGCTACAAAAATTAATAAGATTGACAACAAACTTCTCACTCAGTCCAATCAATAATTTTTATTACTTAGAAGGATGAGATTGGCTATGAAATGTTTTGTGTGGGAAAAGTCTCTTTACATAAATCCAGTGCAGTATCTCGGTTTCAAGAAAGTATCTAATTGTCCTAAATGCTTTAAAAGTACAAACACTAATTATGTATGGTTTGATACATTTTAATGGTCTGTGAGTTCTACGAATTAATGGTTAGGGAACTTAGCAAATGAACTTCTGTTTGGTTTCTGGTTTGGAATCCATTGCTAAACAATGCTCCTTACACATTAGTAATAAAATTATTCTAAATGATGCTACTTGAACAGTTGCTTTAGCTACGTATTAAGATTTGCTCTGTTTTTCATGTGTTTTCCATCAAGGAAGTCTGTGGTTACCTTCCTGATTCTGCTGGACTGGAAAAACATAGCTAATATAGTGTGATCTGGGGAAAGCTTTGATGCAGGGGCTTTACAAATAAACCTCCAGATGCCATATGGTTTACATTCATCTCTCAATTTATTTCCTATAAATGTCTATTGAATATTCCATTGAACCAACACATGTGAAACTAGAGCTGGAAAAGAGAGCGAGGTATAGAATGCTTTGTGGCAGCATGTGATTATCATATTTCTTTTCCAATATTGCTACCAGCCTTAAACGCACAGTAAATTAGTCAAATGCCAAAATTCTCAGAGTTAGGGTGGAAAATAAAGAAACAATATTTTAAACCCTACAAAAACAAACACTGCTCTCTCACATGTTGTAATGTATCTCTCACACTAGAGCTAGTTCTTCTCTGCAGTAAAGCTAATTTGTGTGTTTGGTTTCTGTCATTAGAAAATTAAAGTCCAGGGGAACTCAGTTATGGGAAGGAAAACGCTGTTAAAACTTTGCAAAGGAAAAACAAATGCATGAATGAGAAACTTAGATGTATATTTAGGCTTGATTAACTAATACCTTGTATCAGAGCTCCTTGCCCTTCTTAGTTTTATTTCTTTCTGTAGTTACACAGTGTAATTTAAACACATTTGATGAGCACATCACAGTCAATGGGCCTTTCTTAAGGCTTTATTTACTCAAGAGCTCCACTTCTCCAAATGCTCCTCATGGTGGAGGTGACATCTCTGAAAGAAACTCTCCATGTGTTATCTGGAGCTTCTCTTGTCTCTGGGAGGCTCCATGCCCATGTCCTCCAGCCCCTGCTTCACATGCTTGGCTATTAGAAGTTATATCTGCAAATTAAAAGAGAAAGACCCCATTGGTGTATAAATGAGGAAAAAGCTTCTGTTGAGATGGGCTAATTTATTTTACAGAGCTAAACTTTTCCGCAATCCTGCTTCAACGAACTTACCAGCTTGGACTTTCAGTTTATGTTGATCAAAGGAACATATTTTTGTGCTGCATATAGACGAGCTTCCTTCTCCATCCAAGACAAGTTGGTTTGCATTTATCCATGCTTCTGTCCAAGACTGAACGTAAATTTCTCACCTACACAGACTGTCTACATAAGAACTAAAACCCACTTAACACCTGCTTGTGCCTTACCAAGCTTATTAGCTCAAATACCATAGGCAGGAAATCTTTTGCCCTTAAGTTATTGAAACTTTGAATTTATCTGGAGAAGTCAAAACTGCATACTGTCTGTATGTCTGTACAGTTCTGTACTGGTTCTCTGTAAGTAATTTTATTTTACTCAAGGAACTTTGTATAAGCAAATCTTCATATCACTGACCCTACATATTAGAAAATTACTATTATTCTATCTTATGATACCAGGTTGAAAAGCTCCAGGTAAGCAGCAGAAAGTCTTATTCCTTGTATCTGAAAAACAAGCTCCGTTATAATGTAAGTTCCATAAATAGAAAAAACAGTTAGGAAAGCAAACCAAATCCACAGATGAAAAATAAGGTAACTAAATTTTTTACTGCATGCATCATCCTCTTATGTTCCACTGAGTCTAGGACTGGGAAATCCTATATTTAACATACAGAACTTTGATGTCTTCTACAGGGATATTACTCAGATATGTTTGGTTGAAAAGATGAATGGAAAAAAATCTCTTTGTTTATCCTCAGCCATAAAAGATACTAGAGACACTTTGCATGTATTTTCCATGCCAGGCTTTTTATTATTATTATTATTATTATTATTATTATTATTATTATTATTATTATTATTACTATTGCAAAACAGAAACTGCCAGGTGCTGCTGGGCAAAAATCTTAAGAGTTTCCTTTGAGAAATAAGATATTGGATTATTAAAATTAAAAAGGCCATAAAAATAGACTCCTACATAGTCACAATGGCCACGCACAGGTTCTGACAAGAGTATTGTATTGCTAAGAAATTTGTCAAAACAAACTTGCATTTAAGAGCAAAACAAACTGCTGGCAAGCAAATAGCAAATTACATTATATATCAGTGCGGAAATGTCAGTGCTTTCCTATTCAACTCCAAGTGTAATAAAAAAGGACTTTTTACTGTTCCCATGTACAGTAAATGTAATAATTTTCATTTTTGTGAAGTGTTATCATTTCTACTAAATTTCCTCTCAGTGACTCACCGTAGTTTCTTTTCTTGGCAGCTTGTTACTACACTATCCTCTTGGTTGCAAGAATTAAAAAGAAAGCAAGCATAGGACAGGATGGAGGTTTTTCAGCATAGTAAGAATGAAAATTTTTACACGTCCTGATATGTCCCATCACTTCTGAGAGGCATGAAGCAGGGCTGTGAGAGGGTGAGCGCTCTTCATCCACCCTGCCAGCTCCCTTATTCCTGCCCTCCTGGACAGCCTTTCCTTTTAATTTGTCCTGTAGTCATTAAGGCATTGAGTAGCTCACACATACACAGGCAGCATAATATGCTCTATTTTAAAATTACTCCCTCACCAAGTACCAAAGGATTCCTGGAACTAGCACATGAAAAAAAAAACAAAAAACAAACAAGAACCCAAACCCAAGTCTTTTCTCTCTTTGGCTTCCCATCTCCCTTCTGCATGATCCCATCTGGGCCCTTGACTGATGCCTTTGTTTCAACCCCAAAAGCTGTTTTGCTTACCTGTTCCCTACCTCTCCAGGTTCAGATGTCTGGGTACCAAAGCTATTTAAAAAATACCACTCCTGTTTGTTCTCACTCCTGGTTTCTACCCAAAGCAAAATCCTGCTGCAGCTCCCACATCTTGAGTGGCTGGGAACGGGAAACCATTCCAAAAGGCTGAGTGGAGCTGCAACCCTTCTGCTGGTATCCCAAAGTGGATGTGTCTCCTACACGCAGCCAAGGAGGGGGACTAATCAGTGGTACTATGGTTTTGCTTTACTTATCTTCACCCAAACAGCAATGGCTTACATTGACAAGGGGGACAATGCCCAGTTCTGGAGTGTTGCATGAAATCTACTTCAGGCCTGATGGCATAACCAAGCTGATTGGGTTATAGCATTATAAATGAAGCTTACATTTTGCACAAAAAGCCTGTGTTTGTGCCCAAAGCAGCACTGGGAAACAACACTGAAGTAATGTGGAAGTAGAACAGTCACATTGATAGTGTTGCTAAAAACAAGGGTTTCTTATCAAACGATGATTAAACAAGTATGGCTTGTGCAGAGCTCCGGGTTCATGCTGGTTTTCAGTGTGGCTAATCTTTACCTCTTCCACCATCAACACTGCTGCTCTTTCTGGCCAGGAGTTTCTCTCCATCATTGTGAAATTTCCAGGGCAGAAGTGCTCTGGCATTTCCTGAGCTGCTGTTTGGTTACAAAAACACTACAGTTGTTGCGTAAGTTTGTACCTCTTGTTTTGTACCTCCTAGGGCTTGGTCTTGTGTCTGCTGCTTAGAAATAAGGGTTATAAATGCTTTCTTACATTCTTCCATGATGGTCAGCCAATTGTTCATATTCAGCTGATATATTAAAACCATTTTAGGTGTTCTTCCATGCATGTCCAAGGTCTTCAGACGCATTCTTCTACGATCACAAAGGAACGATGGCTCTACCGCTGTCTTTGTCCTAGGTGGAGCCTGCCAAAGATCTCTTCCCAGAATGATCTTATTCAGCAGAAGCAGCATGGAACAAACTCTTCAGCCTGCTAGGAACTGTGTTCTCACCCAGATAGTTTCCTCAGAGAGAAGAAAAAGCATGCCAAGGTCATTCCCCACACTACCCATTAGACACATGACTACGGGAATAGCCTGTTTCATAGCTTCAGCCTTTAGGAGTAGGAGGGTTGAGCCCAGAGACATCTCCTGTCTTTCAGAGCCACAGAGAAAGGTGGCACTGTGCCCAAGGTAAATAAATAAGGAGAGAAAGGAGTAGTCTATCTCTTGACACTAGGCAGATGGGGAGGAAGAAGTGGAATTTTTATTTTGTTAAGCTTGCAAAACAGTGAATTCACCCAGGATTTACACTTTCACCTGCCTCTTTTGTCACTTAGTCCAACACTTTATTCTCTGAGATCCCAATTATCTTTTTAATTTAATAGTAGGTGCACTGAAATTCAGAGGAGACTACATTAAGCCTCTCAAAGTTTGGCATACTCAGAAGCTGTCAGTTTTCACAATGTTTGACAGTCCAGTGTGTATCTTGTGCCAAGCCTTACTGGTTTCCACGAGTCACGTTTCTTCTTCTCATCAGGCCCACAGAGCAAGTATGGGTTCTCAGACCATGGCAGCTGAAGACAAGTGAAAGGAAGGGAGACAATGATCACAGTCATGTCCATCAAAACACTTTGACCATTTTCTGCTTGAATTTATTACATTGTGAAGATTTATCTTCTTACTTGCAAGAGACTATCTGCTGGCGTTGTAGAAAGCTTTGGAGATTACAGGGGACATTTTTACTCTTGTGAGGCTTGTGGAGGAGTTAATTGAATGTCTGTGGAGCACAGGAAGAAAACCAAGATGAGCATAAATCTAAAGCTTAAACTTTAGCACCACCGCTGTGTTGTGAAGAGCATCTGTTTCCTTGAAAACATAGCCTAAACCAGTGAGATACTTAGCAGAACATGGACTGGAGTAGAAGTCTACCTCATACCAGTGGGAGATACAACCATCATAGTCTGATTTTGTGCTTACCCTGCTGTTCAAATCTTCCTTGCATTCACTGACCCTCAGCTTTGACAAATGGTTAGTTAGTCCATGAAAAGTTGGTCCCTGCAGGAAACAAGAGGAAGCCTGTACACTTCAAAGCATTACTTATGCTGAAAGGTGGGATGTGCTATGAGAAAGCTGTAGATTCACCTATATGGGGTGATTCACATCCACGATGTAGTTCTAAATAACTAAATACCAGGAAATACATCAGGAGAGGGAGTGGAAGAAATTAATGTTTGTCTTCTTTTCCTGTCTTGAAAAGAAGAGCTTGAACGCTTCATTTCAGGGCTGTGGTCCTTTAGTAGACCTCATTTTGCAGTGCAAATTAAGTTCCCTGTCTTCCTGAAAGTGGAGGGATCTAGACAACAATTCCTATTAACTGGTTAATTGCTGGCATCTCTTGAGATCCACCCTGATGGATATATGCGGGATTAAAGACCTAATTTCAGTGTAGTAGACTGCCATATGGCAGAGCACTTCTAGCTGTGCAACAGTAGGCACCTAAAATTCCCTTTGTAGGGAGCTTTGGGTCTCCATGCCAAAAGAGATTCTATTAAGAAAGCTGACAATGCAAAGCTCTTCAGAGGCACAACATGGCCTTTTCCTCTTGCAGCTGGGCACTTACTTCCAATGGCCAGAACCAAGAAGAGGGAGAGCCAAAGTTTCACTTGGTGTTCACATCAGGCCAAAGTGAACCACTGTGATGGACTTACTAGAAAGCCATCACTCACAGGGGATTTGTAGAAGTGCTAGGTTTTCTTTGCTTGCATTTTCTTTTCAGTACCAATTGAAGGGAAAGACAAGGGAACGGATAATACTTGGTCAGCAGAAACAGGAATTGTCTCCCTGAACACATGGCCAGACAGATCTGATGAGGAGGGCACAATATATTTATATGGACCTCTCTCAAAGTGGAACCACACTTTAAATATTGATTTTCACTGGCATGCAAAATGCTGATATCCACAGTCAGTTGTATCGCTGCTTTATTATTTTATTTTTTAAATAGATTTTCTACAAGACAGGGTAGATCCTAGTTCTCAGCCAAAAGAACCATCTCGGTAACATACAAAGAACTGTTGGTTTGACTGAAATCCAGCTGGAGCATACATTTCGAATCCAATTAATTGTAAGCAATATCTTTAAGGCATTTGAAGAACTGTGTCTTGCTTAAAATTTCCTAGTCTGTAATACATATACATTATATGCAATAGTGCATATTTATATATACACACTGGATACATATATATATACACATAAATCAGGTACAATACTATATACAACATTTTTTAACTTGAATGAAAATTACTGTGAGGTTTAGGAGTGCGTACCAGACTGCCTGCTAACATGAAGAACTCATGTTACAGTAGTTGTATACTTCAAGCATTCTGTATATTTCAAGTATTCATCTAATATTTTATAATAACTAACATAAAATGTGCTGTTATAGGATTGGATTCAAGTCATGTGCAAAAGCAGATTATTCAGGGCTACCCTTCCTATCCACTTTGGTCCATGAGCTGCTGGTAGTTGCCTCATGCAGTTTTGAATTCAACAGTATCAAAGACAGGACCTGCAGTCACAAAAGATTAACTGTTGTTTCTTTTACTGAACTAACCCCAAACCCCTGCCTTCCCAGGAGGCAGGCACTGCCCATAGTTAAAACACAAGAAAACAAATGTCCACACCCCAAAACACAAGGAGAATATCTAGAACACAGGAAAACCAAATTGCTATTATTCATTATCTACATTATCAAGTGTTGTAGAAATCTGACAGATTTATGACTAGATTGAGAGAGAAGGGCTCATCTTTATTAGAAGCGGCAAACGGGTGATTTATAGGCATGCTAACAAGTACTACACAGAGATGCTGGTGTGGTGGAGTGTGCATGCCAGGCTCCAGACCTGACCAGGTAGCCATACCAGAAGTGTGGCTTATGATTGAACTACACGATAATGTTTATATATATTTTGGGCCAGCCATCCCAGCTGTGTGTAACTATTGCTTTCAAATGGTCCTAATAGTACATCTTCCATACGTCCCTTCCTGTTACGCTGCCGGATTTGTGGGACATGAGTTACTGCTCATTAGCTTTTTCCTTGGGTATAATCCAATATGTCTTAAACTATACTGTTTAGTTACCAGCGGACTGTTTTTAGCACTGACAACATGTAGGAACCTTTGTGTTGTACTGCAGCTCAGCACCACCAAAGTCAGCAATGAGGTTGAATGCAGGTTTGTCATCCTATCAAACCTGCTGTTCCCTGGCTAGCACAGATCCCTGGAGCCAGCAAGCAGCAGCAGCCCTGGCTCAGCAACCACAACCCACCCAGGATCCTGGGTGAGCTGAACAGGTTTTCCTCATTTCTCTGCCCTGCTATACAAACTTGCTGGAGCAGTGCAGTCTCTGACTGCCAATGTCTGATCTGTGTGCGGCTGCTGATTTAGGCAGACATCCTCAGTGCACATAAAGACTACTACAGCAGTTCTTGCCTCTGTTACAGTAAGGCACAGGGACCACATTGCTACACAGCTGGGTGAGGAGATGACAGCTCACAACCACCCAAAACACTTCTAACTCACCAGTTTTAGGATACCATTGTCATCATTGCTGAGACTAGAAATGGTGGGATTGTCTTGCTGCACCTTTAATTTCCTATTCATGAGTCTGGATTTCCAGTGCAATTTAGTTGCCTTTGTACTGAGATAAGCAATTTGTTTTATCTTTGCAAGAATGGCTGTCTTGGACTTCCCTCCTAGTCATCCCAAGGGTGATGACATATTCATATGACATCTGAAACAATGTATGCAAGATTACCTGACCACAATTTATCGGGGAAATGGATGAAAAATGCTTTCATTTAACTGATTAACATTTAATTAACATTCTTAATTAACATTGATTTTAACTTTTTTTCAGCTGAAGTGTAACACTTAACATTGACCTTAACTTTTAAAATCAAAGCTAGGTGCTAAGAAAGCCTGGAGAAAACCATGATTGATATTATGCATTATAATCTAGCTGTATGTGATCTGTGTTGAAGTTATGGAGTAATGTGCATTGTACCATATAAAAGTCTAATGATAGTTAATGTTTGTTAATTAAGATGAACACTGAATGGTATTACCCTGTCTCATATGAGTCCTAGCATTGCATTAGAGTCTAACAAAATATTATTTTAGTTAAAACTACATATACTAAGTCTAGATTCTCTCTGAGAGAAATAAGTTCTGAATTCAATTAAAGTGCCTATTTCAAAACCATATGATGATCCTGAATGTCAACATAGCAAATTGGAAAGCAGGGATAAATGAGTCTCCTTTATTAAGTAGTACTAATGAGAGAACTTCATACTTATGTGTAGGAATTTTAGAACCATGGAGCAGAGATCTCCAGCCTGCTATTGCAGGAAAATGCATTGCCTTACATTATTCTGTTCATAAGCTTAACGATCTCCGTTTTCAACTGATAAGGTTTTTCTTCTGCCTTTTCGCACCCTGCCATCCTGAACTCCTCCTAATGAACCACTAATCCAGAGCAATGTTTTTACCGTGATATACAAAAGTTACAATCAGCCCTGCACTAGATCCCAGGACAGCCCTGTGTGCTTTTACTGATCACAGCATATCCTTGGCATGCTCCAGCCTTGCCCCCTGAGTATGATAGGGATGAACTGAGCATTTTGCTTTTTATAAAATTGGGTGTATTAGGTACAAGAAGTTATAGCCCCTTGAAGAAGGCTCAAATCACTGATTGTTATGTTAGGTGCTATTGAGGCTGATCAAAAAGCAACTCTGATCTCTAACCATTCCTGCGCTGGAAACATCCCTGTGCATACAAACATGCAAGGAACACAGGTATAGACAGGATTTCTCTCCTTTCCTTGCATTCATGAATGTAATAGCATCAATTAGATGTTCATAGTCTCAGGTAAAAAAGCAGTATCTAAAGTGAGGTAGAAATATGCAGAAATGTAAGTGTATATATATCCTTTAAGCACATGAATATACATGTGATATTAAATGTGAGAAGGATTTAAAGAGACCGTATTGTACCTTTAATTAGCAGGTGGTACTTAGCATTGTAAAAGAGATGAGCCCCGTTAAGTGATCTGGAGACAAGCATAATGACTAGAACTCAGGTTGTGAAGGGCATTTCTATAAAGAGAGAAGTAGTATAAAACAGCCAAACTTGTCATATAGTCATATTTACTCTGCATAGTCTTACCAGCAGAGCCAGGTGCTCACAGGCTGGTTGGTACAGCCATTGAAGTAAAGTAAGTACTAGATTTCCCAAAGCAAAGTTGTATTGTAAAAGCATGTGGAAAGGGAGGTTGAAGAGGAAGTAGAAGTGGGAGTGAGAGCAAAATTCAAGTTGGCTAGAGTGAATGAGGAAGGTGAAGAACAGTCTTTTATCAGATCAGATTGTATTTGAAAAGGAAGTTGAGGTTCATTGATGACAGGCCCTTTTCTTTCTAAGCCAAAGTCTCTGTGTCTGAGCACCTTTCATAGGTACTTTTCACTTCCATGGACATTTCTTTGATGCATGTCATTGATTCCAGACAGTTTAGGAGTGTGTTGCATATTTTGCTGCAACATATATGGCCAAGAAATGAAATTGCTGTTACAGTTCCAAGCATACTCTTCACTCCAGGATGAATGAGTGCTTTCTGCTGCATGGTAGGTGGCAGAGAAAACTTGTTTGCAAAAGCATTCTCAAAAAATTGATAAAACCTGGGGTTTGTACCCTGGCAGGAAGGTGGTACCTCCAGCATCACAAAATCTTTCTGCCACACAATGCTACCCAAGCTGTATCTGTCACTGTGTGCTGAAGGCCACAGGAGCCTTTTACCTATCAATGTAATAGAGAATTTCAGAAAGAGAAATTGCATCAATTTTAAGTGTGTTTGTGTCAAGAGAAGCTTCGCAATGAGAAAAGGCAACAGATTCTCGAATGTACAAGCATTACAACAACGTCCATGTTGAGTTTCTGTCAGCTCTTACCACCTCAAACTGTCCCTTGGTGTGATTTTTGAATGGCACTGCAAAGTACAGGACCCAGGTGCTGTGCTACTGATGATAATATTCTGAGGGTAGCATCTGACCCCTCTGTGAGCTCCAAAGGCAATTGTGTTGGTAACTTTGCATTTGCCTGTGGGGCTCTCTTATAATTAGGCTATTCATGAGCTATGGGGGTTGCTTTCTACTTGTAAATGCCTTTTTTTCCCTTTGACTTATCTTTGATTCCTAGGAATTTATGCACTTTCATTCACTTCAGAATCCAGTAATGTACAAATCTCTTTTTAAGATCCACAATATATGCATTCACCCCATGGGATGCCTCCCTGGGCCCATATTTGTTTTTTGTGTGTAAATATGAACAGTGGCCTCACTGCTGCTCACACATGAGAAGGGATCACACTGAGGTGACTGATTATGAATCAAAATTAAAACCACCAATTGGCATTAAAGGTCACATCTTTATTAGAATTATTCATCCAAATACAATCAGCTGTACATCAATCTGTTGGGAGGAGGAATGGAGGCTATCTGAGTCTGACCTGATCCTGACCCAACTTACACCAACATTATCTTAAATACAGTTTCTTCCAACTTATGGCGGAAATACAACTCATCTTCCACAGCCTCATTTCTCTCTCTCCTCCCAAGGGTCGCACAAAGGAAGGAAAGAAGCCATTAAGACTCTTGGCCTTGAGGGAATGTGGTCTGTTTTCTTTTTCTTTCTTTTCCCCCCCTGTTCTGTTTTATAAGTGACTTTATTCCTTATGCTGCTGGATGAAGTTCCATCAATACACTTGCTGTGGATGGACAGCATTTCTGTGGCAGTCACTCAATACAGTAACAGGGTGATGCACTGACGACAGAGAAGGAAGATAAAAAGAAGTCAGTGATATTAGGCTGATGAGTTCAAGAGGTCATTCAGGCCAACTGGTTAACATTAAGGCTTAGTCTCCAGGGACTGCGTGTAAACCATGGTAAATGAAATTTAAGATGGAAACATGCATAAGAATTGAAAAGCGGGCAAGTGAGCACCAACCTTAAAAGTGAGGGAAAAGATCAAGTAGCAAGAATGCAATACAAGCACTCTTTTACCTGCCTCTAACGTGTCCAGCGCTGGTTGCTCCCAGAGACAGTTTATGAGACTGCACAGACTCTTGTGTAGATTATTTATGTTGCAGAAACAGGTTTGTTGAAGTTTACATGGCCCCTTATTAGACCAACAGCTGTGGTTATATAGGTGTTTCTTCAGAGCTGAAACAGAAACAGCAAACCTGCATGTGCCCAAAAGTGTACTTGATACTATCACACCATCTTGATTTGAAAATTCATTATTATTTTTTAACATCTCTAAAATGTAAAGAAACAGAATCGAATAGACTTATCCAAGACAAAATAGGAGACCTAGAGGGGAAATCAGTCCTGATCCTTCTCCTTAGTCACAATGCTGTGATATGGAAGGGATAAGTCAAATGTCTCTCCAGAAGGCTGTTTTCCTTTACACCAAAGGAGTTATATGTCACAATGTGTTTAGTCTTTTTTCAGGGCCACATGATAAATTTGAAAGTTTGTCCTCAGCCTGATGAAGTTAAAGTAGAACAAAATTGCATGTACAGAATGGAGTGGAAGTTTTAGGTGTTCCTGATGTATAATTGCTCTTCATTCTTAGATAAGAATAACAATGTTAATTTTAGAGGTTTAAAAAAAAGAAGAAAACTTTCATTATCATACTTAATGGCCACATATTATTCAGTGATCTGCAGCCTTTCTAGATGCTCTGTTGTTTCTGATGTTTGAAGACAAAATACACTATCTTCCGTAGAGACACAGATACACATGGCAACACACAATGAGATGCAGGTAATACATTGCAATATCTTCACATCTATGTATTGATGCAGGAAACAAAGGGAGGGGAAAGATTGTGGGGGTTTTTCAGGAATAGTTTGGAATGAGTCTTCAAGTTAGTTCACGGAAAAAATATTTGCAAGCCTATCATTTGTTAACTGGATCTGTGCAAGCAGCTTATGAGCATGGCTTTCAAACTGTTATTCCTTATTGTCTGTCTGAATTCATCTTTCTAACCACAGGGCTCTTAAGTAATGCAATTCCCAAAGCTAAATGCACATACTGTGTGTCTGCAGATCCTCATAATGAGAGTTGCTACCACGTGCAATACCATGTAAACACCTTTCTTCCTCTAGTTTCTAGAAAAATAAAATAGAAGGAGATAAAGTTCCTATTGGTACATTTCAAATGCAAGGAATGTGTCAAAAGTCTCCCGAGAAGTCAGCTTTCCTTTATGCCACAGCAATGAAGAAGCAAAATGTGTTTTCTTTCTTTCACTTTGTCAGAATGGAGTGCTAAAGTCTGGGGGTCAGGACCAGTGTCAAATAAACAACTTTACTGTTTTGAATTTTTTAAAGGTTGAAGATCCAGATAAAACAACTGCCGTTTGCACACAATATGCCCTGTGATCGCATGGCATGATTGATGATAAGTCAAAACAAATTTTGTTTATTCAGCTTTAAAGTGAATGTGGTGTTCGGATTTTTCTGTGGTTTTGAATGTTATTAGACAAACAAGGTGCCCATATGGGATGTAGTAAAGGTAGAGGACTGTTTCACCAACAACATGCTTCCTTTCAGCACTGCTGAGTCATCTGCCAAGCCTCCCTAGGCAGGCGGTGTCCGGCAGTGGCCCCCTCCACACTGGGAGACTTCAGCACTTCCAAAGTCTTGGTTGTGATTTTGACTGTCACGCTCTCCCAGGAAGGTGTCACACTGGGGCAGGAGGTCTTTCAGCCTTGGGGCTGGGCTCCTCGGAGCTGGTGAGAGCAGGAAACAGCAGGGAAAGGACAGAACTGCATCTCTTACCCTGGTTCTCTGGTGAGCGCAGCAGTGCTGAGCTCTGGGTGTTGCAGCATCAGCCGGCACAAGGCTGCAGTGAGCAGCCACCCACTTTGACTCACAGTACAGCCCAACAGCCACCAATCACATCAAGAACTGTGACTGTGAACTAATATTTACCATATAGCATCCCTCTTCTCCTTCCAGCATTCAGACTCTGCCTAGGCATCGTTTTGGAGCTTTCCTTTAATCTGAAGTGCTCATCCAGGAGGTGTTTTCACACAGGGCTGCGTTTTACCACCCTTCCTCATGCTGAGTAGTCCCTTCCTTTCAGTAGGGTATAAAATGGATGGAAGCATGAAAGGTAGTTAATTCAGCTCAACATTGCCTCCTCTAGGGTGTAAGCCTGACCTCGTGGCAGTCAGGAAGGCACCTACACATGGGGAAATCTAAATGTGGACTCAGATGAGAGGCAGGAGCATGTCGTCTTTGTGTATGTTGGAATTTGTATTTGTCTTCATTTGTGCGCAAGAAGAGCAGGGAGGAGGCCACAGCATTCTGGATGGGAGGATTTTATGGGTTTACTGCTGAGCTAAAATAGCAGGTTGAAAATGTGAAAGGAAAAAACACTGAACTGCACAGTTATTTCTCTGTTGTCTAAGGTGGCTGTGATATATTTTCTTTACAAAATCAAACTTTCTTGCGATTATGCTTGAAAATATAAATAAGCTGAACTTACACTTTTCAAATAGGAAATCCAAGGGGTTTGGGGTTTTTCTCTATATCAATAGAGTTCAACTGAAAGCAACAATTGTTTTCAATTTTTCTTACAGGAAATATCATACCAATTCATTGGGAAAATACAAATGAGGTCATTTTTTCAAGACACTCATATTCCCTTGAGAAATCTCAGTAATTTCCTAGCACCACTGTCATTTATCCTTGGCCCTCCTTAAACATATTTTTCTAGAATTCTTAGCATAGCCCCTTCCACTGAAACTCTTTGTGTTAGAATAAGCCATTTGTTATAGATATTAGAGCATATAATTAGGTTTTATTTTGAAATCTTACATATGAAAACTTACATATCAGGATATCATGAATGGTGAGATACTGAAAGATTAATATTTTTAAATTAAATGTTTATTTGTAAAAAGAGGTAATGCTATTAGAGAAAAATAAAGTTGATGGCTAATTTCACCCCACTTAGTGTATTGTAATTACATGATTACCTATAGAAACTTCAGAGTATGGGTTTTGAAAGATCAAAGTTAGTGAAAAGTCAGCATGTAATTAGTTTCTTGCTTTGGAGCATTAGGTAGAATTACTGCAAAGAGGCAAAACTATCATTTTATAGAGACCCTTAGGAGATTTATAATGATGGTAGACAAATATATGCATACAATATCAGTTGGTGTGCTAAAATTTAATTTTAGTGAGGAAATGTGGTTGAAGGTGATCACAATACATGGGGATGTTCTTATTTTAATATTGGTGGATGTTATTATTAGAGAATCATATCAAAAGATATGTCACCAGGGAGAAAATATCATTTATAAATCACTAATGAGTAGCAAACAGTGTTTAGCTTGGAGGTATGAGACATCTTTTCACAATGTGCATTTATGATCAAACACAAAAGATCAAGTGGGGGAAAAAATGAACAGTAGATCTATATTTTATCTTTTAGTCCTCAGCAACATTTTTGATGGTTAAATGGGGTTATACAATGGCCGCGTTGAATCACACCCTTCCTATAAAGACTGAAAAGAGCCCTTTTTATGTATAAAAAAGAGCTCACATTTTGGCCCCAAAATGTTGTCATCTTTTGGAAAAATTCTTAATAAGTAGCACCCCAGTTTTGTGCTTCAATATTTCAAGGTATGAGGAAGTGCTGCAGTCAAAACGTAGGGTCACTGGAGGGCTGAGATTTTCAGGTGCTGGAGTTTGTCGCTCTTCAAAGCACACGTTGTTAGACCAAACAACTCTGCTGTCAGAAGTGTTGATTAAAGGCTGCCAAAACTGTTAATGTGTAAATGTAATTCTCTTACCATGAGCTAACTTTCTCCACAAGTCCCTTGTACCACTATATGTCACAGAGATTAAATGTTATGTTGGGTCTACCTTCCACACATGGAAGTCCAGAGGAATTTTGAAAGGATTTCAGTGGAGTACTGCTTGGGCCTGTTACATGAGTGGGGATATTCTCAAGACAGAGTCTTTACAGCAGCACACAACATATCAGGACTTCCTTTCCCACCCAGACCATTACATGAATGTGATTTTAGCATGGAACTCAAACATATAAGAAGTACCTGATGCCTAACCCTTTAAGACCTGACGGAGTAAATTAGAGAGCTGAAGCAAGTATGTGTAGGTGAGGAATTGTTATGAGAGACAGTACAAAGATTAGAGTCAAAAAAGGAAAAGCCAACAGAGAGGTTGAGATGGGAGTCAGGAGAATTATGCACACAAAGGAAAGAAGGATTTGAGAGCAGACATAGAGAGTAAGAAACACCATAGTACTTTCCAAGAATGGAGAAAAAGAAGGTGGTGACCGGTAGTGCCAGTTTTAAAGGTGGCTTTTTGTCTTTCCATTAAATGTTACTCATTGAGTATCCCAGCCGGAGGGGGGGGTGGAGAGGAAAGAGAACAGCTTTAGCTGATTGCAAAAATATAATACTGATGAACTAGAGGAAAGAGCTGATCCATTATTCTAAATTACTGCACATCCAAAGGTCTGAGGGAAGATAGACTTGTGTAAATAATTCAGACATTCATTTTAGTGCCCATAACTGTGAACAATTATTTCGGTATTGCTACTATATTTGTCCTATACATATGTAAGTTATGACATTAGAATCATCATAAAGTATACAGGACATAAAAAGTTTATTTGTGGATAAAGCAGGGATTTTTACTGTTTTATTTCATGTATATTAATTTGATCTAAATGCCTTGCTCTTTATTCTTTCTCCTTTATTAATGTCTCTTTTTGTTCTGGAATAAATTATCATTTGCTGCTGTCATATAACAAAATAAGTAAATATATATCAAGGATTCCAGAATTAAATTCACATTTACAGTAGATCAGAAAATGAAATATCTCACATTTCTCTTGTCTTGCTAAACAGGACACAAATTCTGCATCTTCCCCTTTGGTTTTGTTTTTGTGGCCCTAAACTGGATCTGGAAAATATCCTTCAGGTACTGTTTTTACAGTCACCTACACCTATTGCTAATGTCTTTAGGACAAACCAGTACACTCAGCTAGCAGCATCCAGTCTCAGCATGAAACAAAAGGATGCACGTACATCCGCACACATGGATCAGACTGAAGCACAGTGAGGTTGCTATCACAGCGAGCGAGATTCTTAAACTAAGATTAACCTTGAAGCTCAAATGAGATAAAAACAAATAGAAATTTCTCCACAGGAATAAGAGCTTATAAAGGAAAGTATTTCATAACTTGCATAACTTTAATTAAGAAAAAAGGCTGGCAGAATATATTCTATCTCAGCAGCCATATGTTTGAATGTGTGTTCAGTGAGGTGCACAGAAGGTGTGCATGTCTCATTATTAACTAAGTAGATCTGTATGTACAACTTCCTAGAAGTGCTGACAATATCAGTCATGCATTTACATGATACTCATCCTTTTGCCCATTATATAGCATCATGTCTGCACCAAATTGAGTGAGATGAGCTGTGCTGCTATAAATTGAACCTGTCCTGTAGCCAACTCAGGCATTTGGAATGGGGTTTCTGGGGGACAAAAAAAAATGAGGAAGGGGTAAATGAGTGGAATTTGAGAACTCCTTTCAATGGGGTGTCCTTCTTCTAGTAAAGGAAGCAGACAGGAGAGTTTATAATAATCGAGTTCTAGCCAAAGTCAGGTTACCTTCGCAAGGAGCACTATTGTTTTAAGAGAGGCTTGGGACTATCCGAGGTTCCAGGTGCCCTTTGGAGCCACATGTTTCATATTTGCTGTTTGGATGCTGCAGATAAGTCAAATGTTGGGAAAAGAGTCTCCAGGAGACTTTACAGAGGATGCATGGTGGGAAGTTTGCAGTGTTTTTCTGTTGAAGAAATCTGCCAAGGTTTGCTCAGCAGTACCCTCAGCCACTGTTTGAACAAGGATTGACAAAGGGATAAGAAAGGTGTATCTATTACTGAAATTACTCTGCATGCCAAGATCTTTATGTGCATCTGTTGAAGCCACAGTCCTTGTTTTTCTGAAGCAATGAGTAAATATTCAGTTTTGAATGAAGATGCCTGCATCTTGGCATAGGGTGGCATAAAAAAGGGAAACTGGTTTAAGGTTGACCCAACTGATAAATCAGACTCTGGAAAAGGGGGAGAATGGAAAGAGAAGTGACTCTGTGAGATTGTTTTCTCCCATGCTTTTTGGATATATGAGAGATCTTGAGTAAACTCATAGATACAAACTGCAGTCAGGCAGACAGCATGGCATCAGGATGTGTTGTCATGGGGTCAGTGAGCCTCAGCATGTCCTCAGCCACATCTCAGGCTGCTCAGGCTGTGGCTGATGAGATTTCTCACTGTTAGAAATCAATGCAGGCATAGGCGGATTCTTGGCTGTGTATAATCTGACATTGTCCCAGTAAATTGTATGATCCAAGCAGGGCTCATAATGGAGATTTCTTTGTTGATCCAGAGACCTTGCAAATAGAAAGGTGAATAATTATATGTACTCTGTCAATTATCTGACTTTGGATCAGCTGATAGTCTACATATGAATTTGTAATGAATCCAGAGAGAATCTTTGGCCACAGTCTGAATAAGCAGAAAAGCACTGTGGCCTGGACTTTGCTAAAAGATTCTGAATCCAAATTAAAACTGAAGAAGAGGAGGTTGCTGCATGAGTAACATCCACTGTGACTGTTTTTTGACCATGAGTATTTTGTGAGTGGGAGGAATGACATGGAATGACATAAGCCTCCCATTAAGAATTAGAAGGCATTGTATGAAATCAGGGTGAAGGCAGGCACAAACTGTTCCACGCATTGTCCACTCCTGCACTTGACACCCTCCACAAAACTTTTTGCTGTCAAACCGTTTATGAGATAGCTGCAAGACATCTCTGGCATCTCAAATCCATCCTTAGAGATCTGGGTGTGCATTGCTCTCAACAGCACTGTGGCTGAAATCTCTGGTTCTAATGTGTTGTACTTCTGAATTCTTATCTTTCAGGCCAGAAAGGAAAAATCATTCCTGCTTCTTTAAAAAGCAGAACTTTCATAACCTTCTTAAGGGACTCGGAGTGCCTTCAGAGATTAAAATCGCCATAGCTACACTTCTTACCACCCCACCACAGGGTGCTTGGATGAGTTTTTTAGGGAAAAAAAATCAGAAAATTATTGCTGACCAACACTTTAGGACCATCTTATAGTGGAGAGATGATGGAGGCCATTCTGCAGGAACCATAAAGGTGTGCAGAGAGAAGTCACTGGCCCTGTAGGCATTTATCCCAAAGACTGTCCACAGGATGTGAGCTACAGTGAAATACTTGTGGACATGTGCTCAAAGAATCACTGCGCCACACCTTGTGATTACCCTGTTGAAGGGTTAGAAATGATCCCAAAGTCTTGGACTTTCCACCACTACAGTGGTCCCCAAGCTTGGGGAATGTCAGAGCTCGGGGTTCCAATATTCCAGCCAGCAGGAAGTACTGGTACTCTCTTCATTACCACTGGTGTGACAGATTTTTTCTAATAAACATGAAAAAACGAAAGCTGAATGAACGCAGCAAACAGGGACTAAGAGATCTTCCAAAGGTGGCTTCTGCAAGGGGATGCTGCATTTCCCCAGCGGTTGGAGCTGGATAGCTACTCCTTGTTTAAATGCAGATTTTTCCCTGGAAAGCTTCATGAAGATGTTTCCCATTTAAAGTTAGACATCCTTTCACCAAATCCTTGTCTGAGGGATCAAGAAGGAAAAATATTTGGAGCCCAACAGCGCAGTGCACATTTTCATACATTCCTACTGTAACAGAAAGTTCCCTAATCACAGCAGCTACATAAAGCTGTATCTTGTGTCATTTAGGATTATTGTGGGATCTGGCATTCAGAGTCTGTCAACAGTTTAGAGAAGTCTGCCTCAATCAGTGTCACTGCTGGCCAAAGCTGTCTGTGTAGGTCGCTGTCAATCCAGCTTGTCTTTGTTTTAAATGCTGGGTTGGGGCAGGGGAGCGTTTCTTTTTTCTAGGGTAACTACCACATCAATGTCAGGGTCTGATGCTGCATCTTACTCAGACATAAGAGAGATTCACACAGCCTGATCATCAGGGGTTTAGGTTATTTCCTTAGATGAAAGCCCTCCTTTCTAACGCTGCTTCTCCAGGTTTCTGCAATGTTCAACAAATACCTCTTGTTTGCCAAGTAATGCTGACTGTGAGTCTGAGCAGAGCAGCTGATGGCATATAAAAATCACTCATCTTATATTCTCACCTTGCAAGCAGTAAAATTTGCCTGCTAAGGCACAAATTTCAGCTGGTTTTGTTCTTTATTGCATTGGGCTGTAGCACTAGTGACAACGTCTCTGGAAAGTGGTAAGAAGACAGGGAATGCTGCTATCTAAAGCAGACATTTAGAAATGGTCTGGCCTCCTTCTAAAGCTCTTTTGCGCTTCTATGTGGCTCATGTCCCCTGTCTTTGCAGTGAAGCACTGGGTGTCCCTGAACAGTGACTGTAACCTTTAATGTCTTCTGGATGGGGCACATCTCCAAAGTATGGGGAGACCAGGTTATCAGTTAAGCTATGCTGGAACCTTTTTGTTGGAATAACTGTATAGAGTTCTAGATCAGTCAGTACAACACAGTGTGGTGTAGCTGGCAACTTAAATTTGATGTTGTGAGCCTTTCTCTTCCCATACATGGAGCCTTTCCCTTCACTTTAGTTGCAGAAGAGACAGCATCTTTCCAGGATGTTGTTTTTGGCTGAGCATTGAGCATGGGGTGCAAAGAATTGTAGTCACGTTGCATGCTTAGGTTTTTTTCTGTTGAGTTCGGTCATGCTGTGATATCATTTGGTGGTAAGTAGGAGCCATGGGTTACAAAATAACTGCACTTACTATCAAAAACAAAATCAGGGACACCCTCTGCTTTAAAAGAAAGGAAAGAAGCACCGTTAGTGTCATTTGCAATGAGATGTGTTTCCAGTCTCCAAGTCATGTCATATATGTGAGGTGGCTCAGACCCATTACTATAGTCTCTTATCTCACACTGTTATTTCCACACAGCCAGTGGGTAGAGGAACAAGTTCAGACAAAATAAAATCGACCTTTACCCATTTCTCCCACCGAGGCGAAAGCACTGCTTTTCTGCACTGTGAAAGCTTGTCTCAGCTTTATTTCCATGCTCCTCAGTGCTTCCTGGTCTCTCGGGGATGGGAACACCAGTGCCCCAGCACTGTGAGAAAGCTGTTCTTGACCTGAACCTGACCAGAAACAGGAAGTAATAGAAATCTCACAAAAAAATATCTTTTCTCCTGAGATCTTCAGCCAGGGGGTCATTTTCTGAACTCTCTCTTTCCCTGGTGTAACCACGGACTTTGTTTACACCAGTGTAATGGAGCACGGCTTTAATTATGGAGGTTCCCCTACAGCTTTGCACAAGAGTCAAGCTTGAGTGTGTGTCCAAACCAAATCTACAGAGCTTTTGAGCTTCTACCATCCTAATTATTTGTGGGTTTTGGATATATACCAAGAAATTAGTTCATATCCATCTACAATTTTCTCTTTGTTTGATGGGCTTGAGGGCTGGAATTAAGAATGAGAATTACCTAGAATAATGCCATCTGTACTCCACATAAAAAGAATCCAACCAGAAGCAACAATGCAAGGTTTTTTAAACGGTATGATATGATAATACATAATGACACACTGCACAAAGCGACACATGGTTTCCACGAATACCAGTGAGGTTTCTCTTCAAGGAAAAAGTAATGAAATGGAGCAGACCTCAATACAACCACAGCAGTACCAACCTGAGCATCCACCAGGGACATAATCAGAAATCACATACTCACTACTGAGGAGCTATAATTAAACTAGATTTAATTTTAATGGAAATTCTTCCCAGAAAAAAAAATATACCAATGTTCCCCACCCCCTCTAATGTTGTTCCACTGTTCCAGGCTTTATGGAAATAGTTACAGGATTCATGTGTTTTGCAACCCCAAATGTTTTCAAAACAAATAGAACATCTTAAAAAATTAAATTAATAAATCTTTTACATTCATACTCAAAAGTCAGTCATGCTGAGGTTGTGTGGGTTCACCAGCATCAGATGCTTCCTGCCGGCTGGTGCCTCCACCCAACACATGTTTTAAATAATAATCAAGTTCAGACTTTGCAATCATATTTTTGTATTAACGCTGTTGTATAGTAATGATTCTTTTATCCTACTTTTATCTCTCAACTTTATGTCAGACAGTACTACTCCTATCTAGGGATGTGAAAACCTGATAATTCTAAGAGGATTAATACTGACAAAATGTGATTTATTAGTTTGGATTTGTTTTATTAGTACCCTGCAGTTTGATTAGGACTAGGAAGCAGTCAGAATATTGTTTGCCCAGGCAGAGAGAAAATAACACCAAACAGAAAGTTAAATATATATCCATTTATTGGGCCGGTGCTCTCACAAGCACACCAGATCTTCCTGTGGCTTACTCAGCCCCTCTATTTACAAAGGGCACAGGCCTCTTGGAAATGTAAAACAGAAACTCAGAACAGATTCTCCAGTGCAAACACATGCAGCTCAAGTCTGCCTACTGCCATGTTATTCATCCTTCACAGACCACTGAGTCCCTTTCTGGGGCATGTTCATGCAGCTCTAGCAGCCTTTGGAGAACCCCGAGCTAGTCCTGTGGGGCTGCCCCTGGGCTAATCCTGGTTTTGGGGGCTATTTCCCCAATCTACTCTCTCTTCCACATTTTCCTCCACTGCCCTACTTGGGCATTCTGTGATGGAGCATAACCCCTGTCCTTGCATACCTGGTGAAGTAAAGGCAAGAGCTGTGTGGTGCTTTTCCTGCTGCTCAGCACACCTTCCTACTGGTGTGGTATTGGGCAACACTTTCCAGGGAGAGGCTGGACAAATCCACCTGGCAGTGACACCCTGTAAAGCAAGTTTATGCAGAACTGATGAGGTGCTGTGCAGAAATATCTGGTTACCTCCTCCTTGGGATAAATTAGCTCAGGCTGGGTTAAGTGCTGGTGTGTGTAGGAGTCAAGCTAACCAAGCTAAAATTAGGCTGGGTATAGTGCTGCTGTTCTGCAGCCCTGCGATAGTCCCTTCTCCTCTGGGTGCTCATAGGATGACCATCAGAGAGCGTTTTGATGGAGAAAGAGAGGGTTAGGCATATTCCTGATGACTCTGACAATGAGGCTGGCATCTGTAGGAATAAGAAATACAGTTAAATATATTCCTACATCTGATAGGTGCATGGAAAACCCATTTTTCAAATTTTGGCAGAAAGGAATTGGAATGCAACTGGGCAAGCTACAGATCCATGCTCACTCTGCCAACTTTTGTAATAATAGGAAGCTAGTTACAGTAAACAGTGGTAAATAACACGCTCATGAAATCCAGCGGGGAATAAATGATTTGTTCTTATATAGGAAAACAAAAAAGGAGACTTTGCTTGAGTTTTTTAATACTATTGTGCTCCACCCACACTGTCTCCAGTTTATCCCATAACAGTGTTGGCTCTTGAGAAAAATGCATATAATGAGTGGACTCAGTCTTCTTGCACAGAAGCATGACTAGATAATAAAACAAAGATGCTGGCTTACCAAAAATCCACATTCAACTCTTTGCGACACATTCATTCACCACTCACTTTCTCCATTTTTATGTGTAGAAGGAGTTTGGTGACTGGATTTAGTCCTGATTTGTGCTGGTGAGAATGAAAACAGAATGAACACAATGCTATTTCTATCTGCGCCCTACATATATAGTACATTACTTACAAAATATTTATCTGTGTTTCTTCCCACCCACTGCTTTTTTACATTCATCACTGCCTGGGAGGAGAGGTAGAAGACACAGCAGACATAAGATGGGAAAGGATGTTTACTTGAGGAAGATTTGCTGTGAGTTATGAAAACAATACTTTCCAACATTTTTCTGAAAGTAAACAAGTTTAGTTATAGTAATTGATTATTGCAGTGCCCATAAAAGATCTGTTGCCTTTTCTATTATGAGCTACTTTTATAATTAGAAAGTTTTTACTTACTGAAATGTAAGCCTGCAACAACTTCTCATATCCCCCATAGTCAGGGAGAATAGTTTAATCCCTGCCCCTCTGCAACAGCCTTTTACATGTGACATCTCCTGTTTCTACCTTGACCAGCCCCAGTTCTCTATCTCCTTCCTTAGTCTTCCAGCCCCAGTGCTGGTTTCTACTGGATTCTTTCCATTTAGTCCTCACCCACTTAAGCACCATGCTGAAGACTGGATGATGACACTCATGAGCTGTCCCCTGAAGAGGATTGCTCCTTTTTCATTGCAGGGTGACTTGTCTCACATCTGCCTCGTGACACCCTCCACATAATGCGGGACAGATCAGAGTAAGACAACAAAATCTAGGTGTCATGAATACACAGTCCTGCTTCAGGCACGACTAGTGGCTAGCTGCATGACAGGACTGTATCTGGGGAGGTGAGTTGGTTTGAATAGCAGTGGGATCAGCCTTTCACTGTGGAAATGTTGTCTGAGAGCAAAAGTGGCGGTGTTGAAATAACTCAGATGTACTGCAAGAAGTCTCTTCTGTTTCTTCTGCTTCAGCCTAGCTCTTGCAGCCTGGGTCTGATGTGAAAACATGTCCTTCCTGTGAGGTTCAGACCACAAAACTGACTGCTTGCCACATTCCCCTGTTGTTTTTTCCTTGGGTTGCTGTATGAATCTAGTTTATCACATCCAGCCCTTTGCTAAACATGGTTAGTGTTTGAGCAATCTATGAAGTCAGAAGCTTCCCATGGAGAGTTTTTCTTTGCTTCATCTGGAATCCACCAACCCATACAAGCGTACACAGCATGGATCCTCAAAAGGTCCTCCCTTGTCACCTCTGGGACATTTTGCTACTTCATAGTTGAGCCATTTCACACAGAAACGTGTGGTGTCTGGCAGGGAGGGCAGGTCACATTGCTGGGAACCGGGTTCCCAGCTTTCCTGGGTTTCTCTTTAGGCCATAGAGGTGAAATACTGCTGAGGTATTTCCTCCCAGTGCTCTCCTGGGCTCTTCCCAAAAATCAAAGGAAGACAGCTAGGAGATGGGGAGATGATACTGCCGTGGTGAGCAAGGGCACTACCCTTGCTGCCACAGAGGACACACCATCACTTACTGGAAGACGAGGCGAAATATTGGCTGCAGTTAAGGGAAAAACTCTTTGGGTCTGGGATTTCAGCCAGGTCATGTAGATGGTGGATCAAAAGGAAGAGTAAGGACTCTATGTGCCTAATCACCCACTTGGAGCAACAGCAGAACAAGGGAGGCAAGGATGACTGAGCACTGCCAGGAAGGACCGTGTCCCATCTTAGGTGATCATGAGTACCATCCCATCACAGCAGTGTTTCCCAGCGCTGTGGTGTGCTCTGGGCATACTCCCTTCCCTCAGCTCCCAGCAGGACCATTTACTGGCCCCACAGGTAACTGATCTTCCATTGTATGAGGCACAGAAGACAGAATAATAAATTAATAAATAATAAATAAATCAGAAATAATCTTTTCTCACATAAAAATCCATGTTCCTGGGGAAAAAGTACACAAAGCTAAGGCCAGGAATAATCTGTTCAATTCCAGCAACAGCTCTGATTCCCTTCTTCTTTTGTGTAAGTCACAGACTCCCTTTTCTCCTCCCATAACAATCTCATGCATAATAAAAACAGGGCTTCCTCTGAAAATCTTTTGTTTTCCAAAAATATGAAGAGTTCCAGGGAGAGCCTCCAAGATCAATTTGCTATCTGATTCCAAACAGAGCTGAACAAAATCTCTGGTTTTCTCCACTGCCAAATATTTGTGGTGACATGCAGGATCTGCCCCTAATGTCAGCAGGAATATCAACAAAACATTTCCAGCATGTTTTCACAAATCTGCCACCAGTTCCCAGGCCGTTTGGTGGAACTCTTCAGACGTCATGGGTTCACTTTTTTAAAACCATCCATGTCATTTTAAAGAAAATAACATCTGATGACTTCCCATCACCTTTCTTGTAATTTTACAGACTCTTAAAATACCGTGTGATTTCTTCAAAATGTTCAAATAATCACTCCTGCTTTCATTGTAAACAAAGAAAACTTCAATTGTCTCTTCAGCCAAATTCAGGAAAATCAGATCCCCCTGCTCAGTTGGAGGGAGAAAGACAAACAAATGTGATGAAGCCAGGCAGCTGAAAAAAAAAAAAAAGCACTGATTAATGGAGAAAAACAACTTGCATTGTGGCTTTTTGTAAAGCCACTTGTCTTTCTACCAACAGCCTAAACACAAGGCAAAAGTGAAAGTGCAACCACTCTTCTCCTCTGGTCCTCCCCTGCCACCAGCACCCTGCTGCCCTGGGGTGGTGGAGCTGTGCTTGGACCCTTTCCCCTTCGATGTGGGTGTCCCTCCAGCCTGGCTGTTACCACATCCTCCAGTATGTGTGCTTCCCAAAACAGCTGCTGCTGTTACATTTCAGGTGATGATCAGACCAGCTTGTGTCCATCACGTGCTCACAGAGAGATGGATAATACCCAGTAAACTGGGAAACCGCACTTGACATCTCTGCTCTTTCCTAAATGTAGAGTGGTAGGAGCTGAGATCATTGGGAAATCAGGTGCTGAAGAAAATCAGCTTCTTCCAAGCTTGGGAGAGGTTGAGCAAAGATGCCCCCACACCGTCTCTCCCACTCCAACCCTGTGTCTGTTCCCAGCACATGACTTGCCCAAGATGTGCTCTCCATCTTCCCAAAGGTGCCCTCTGAAAATGTTGTTGTGGGTTCAGAAGTATTTCTCAGGGTGGGCTTTACCATTTCATGGTCCATGTTTGTAAAGTGGAAAAGAGACTCTCCCCATTTGTAACTCAATTTTCAATACCTTTGTTGCCACAGGTACTCCAGGAATAGCCTCTTGCAGATTCAAGTCTAAGAGACTTCAGTTTAAGGGACAACAAATCCAGAAAGTTTACTGATCTCCTAATGATTTCAAATATCACTCATATTACCCTAGAAGATGCCAAGTCCATAAGAGATAATGTAAACCTTTTCCTTTCTGTAGTTCCTCTTGAGATAAGCTAAATGCTGCAGACACATTACTGTGACTTGAATGCATATAATAGGTATTTGTGCATGCAAATGGCCGGTTATATGTGAGCAAGTAATTACCTGATTTGCATGCCCAGACATGGTAATTCAAATGTAAATTATCTGTGGGGTTGCAGATATACTTTGCATGTACAGTTGCCTATTTATAAAGAAATGTATATTTTTGTCCAGCCAGAAGGAACTTTTACCCCCTCAAAATGAGACATCAGTGGACCTTAAGTGGCACATGTTTGCATCGGCTCAGGGGTGAATGTCATCTGTATAAATCTATATGTGAGAACTGCTCTGCCCAAAGCAGAGTTCTGGAGTTCAACTTTATTTATAGAAAGCAGCAACAAAGGGTTTCTGTCTAACACCCAGCAAAATCAATGAGAGTCTTTCTGATGACTTTAATGGGCTTTGAACCAGGCTCAGATGGAGCAAAGATATTTCTTAAATTATTTTTAATGGAGGAAGTGTTGTGCACAAATATGTGAATAGATTGGCAGAGATCTGCAAGTGTCTCTAAACCGATTCTGATGATACTGAAGCTGCATGTTCATGGCTTTAAAGTTCCCTTATCAAAACTTGTGAAATTATTTTGATGATGCAGAAATCAATAAAATATTTACTTAGAGGAGCATTTTGCTTCTGCAGTTGCAAACTTCAAAACCAAAGTAACACACAAGCCATGATTATATTTTCCAAAGTTAGAAATGATGTGTTTCTCTACAACGCTATTGGTATATGCAAATAATTACTTTTTTCCTTTTTGATACAATTTCATTATTTGCATTGCTACTAGTGGTTCACCAATAAAGGCGAACATCACATTAGGATTCATGACAGTTTTCACATTGTATTATCAATATGTGGAAATAATTGTCTGCTCTGGGATTAAATTACATTATTGTGTATCTTTTTCATGCCTAATAAATAATGATGGATGGCTTTTATTTTCATCACCACCTGCAACCATTTAGTCACCCCTTGATTGTTGAAGATAAAATAATAAAAGGCAAGTGTTATGTTGCAAGCAAAAGAATGCAGTCAAAACAGTTGCATGCCTCATGTTTCTGTCTACCTTTTTCGAGCCCCTAAAGAGTAATAGATGGTGTTCTGGGAAGGCTGGCAACCTGCAAACTGGCTAAGAGTTCTCATAAATTGGGCAAGATGGGAAAATGTGGAGAACAGCTTTTTTTCTCTTAAAACAATAATTATTTCTTAGTGCATGATTCATAATCTGAAAATTAGTTTTTGTTCTGCTGTGCAAATCAGTTACATGCAATTACAATGCAAAGCAGAGGCACAAGTGTTTAGCCCTTTTAAATGGAAATGAAAACAGGCTGCAAATTGTATCAAAGTTTAAAATGCATGCTAGGTAATTTTGAAATTCAAAGAATAAAACCATATGTAATAAAAAGGCCACTCCAACTCATTCAGTTTTGGTTTTATAATTGCCAGTTGTGAGTCTAATAATGAAAATAGATGTTGCAGGTTTTGCAAACTGTAACAGTGAAGTTCTTTGCCAGTGTTGACATATTCATACACAGGCACACAGATACACTTGTGCACACACACACAGAGTCACAGTTTATGTCACTTTTTACATGATCATCTTTTCTACTAGGTCAAGTGTAATCTTGAAATTGTTATAACTCCTACACATTCTGATCCAGAAACTCTTTAAGCTGAAAACAAATGGAGTTGACATTTTTAGTTAAAGCTTACATTAGCTATTGTCACAAGTCTTTAATCAAACTCACCCTCTTCAGATATCTCTTATTGTTAGCTGGGGCTGCTCTGTGTGGAATGCCATAGGAGCCTTTTAAAAATAGCATGGCAATATTTAGAATGGAAAGTTATTGCTGGATAATTTCATTAGCTGCAAGTGTATCAAACTGAGCTCAAGACAAAGTTGTCCCCTTTTTTTAACAAAATAGTCAGTTCTGAGTCAAAGGTTTATTCTCTGTGTGCAGTTTCACATGCTTGGCTCTATTATCTTTAAATCACAAGATGACAATCTTCTCAGGCATACCAGAGAGTCAAACAAAATCCAACAGTAATAGATAATCCTATCAAATGTCAAGTTACTGAGGAGAAACGGTTTGAAAAATAGGCCAACAGTCCATTACTTGATTTACCTTGAGAGGATGTTAACATTTCTGCAGTATGCCTTCAACAGGGTAGACTTTCTCTGTACTGCTAAATAGTTTAAAAGCATGTTTCAAGCATTTAGAACTATTTCTGTTGTTTGTGTTTTAAAATATACTACAAATTTTAAATCATTTATCAACATTCCTGACAAGCTGAGGAGGTCCCAGTTGACTGGAAGTTGGTAAATGCGACACCCATCTACAAGAAGGGCTGGAAAGAGCATCCAGGGAGCTACAGGCCCATCACTCTGATCTCAGTACAGGGGAAGGTTACAGAGCAGCTTGCGCACAGGTGGCCAAGAAAGCCAGCAGCATCCTGGCTTGTACATGAAATGGTGTGGCCGGCACTATTGTTCCTCTGTACCCAGCACTGATGAGGCTGCACCTTAAGCACTGTGTTCAGTTTTGGACCCACAAGGAAGATGTTGAGTTTCTGCGATGAGCCCAAAGAAGGACAACAAAGCTGGTGAAGGGTCTGGGGCACAAGTCTTATGAGGAATGTCTGAAGGAGCTGGGGTTGTTCAATCTGGAGGAAAGGAGGCTCAGGGGAGACCTTATTGCTCTCTACAACTACCTGAAGGGAGGATGGAAAGAGGTGGGTGTTGGTCTCTTCTCACAAGTAACAAGTGATAGGACAAGTTGCACCAGAAGAGGTTTAAATTGGATATTAGGAAGAATTTCTTCATAGAAAAGGTTGTCAAGCATTGGAACAGGCTCCTTAGCAAAGCAGTGGAGTCACTATCCCTAGGGGTATTTGAAAGACATGTAGATGTGACACTTAGGGACATGGTTTAGTGGTGGACTTTGCAGTGTTAGGTTATCAGCTGGACTTGATATTAAAGGACTTTTCCAACCTAAATGGTTCTCTGATTCTCTATAAGCAGAAAGTGCTGTTTAAGATAAGAAATAATTTTCCTTCAGGAACAAAAAAGCAAGTTGGTTGATGCAGCCCTTGGTCCTCAAACAAACACCAACAAATTCATTCATCCAAAATTATGGCAGAAATTATGAATTAATTTCACTAATAGCTGAAGAGTGGAATTTCTTGAGGTGTCCCCTCTCTTGACCTATGGAAAAGCCTCAACCATAGGAAATTTCTCTCAGAAATCATAAGCAGGACCCCAAAGGGCAGTGCTGAGTGCTGATGTGCTTGAACCGCTTGTGTGGCACCATGCCATTCACGTTGTACACATCAGCCCTTAGCTACAGCACAATTCAACACACTAAAACTCCCCTATAGGGAAATGCTGTGCAAAAAATCTCTCAAAAATAATGGCCACACTGAACAGAAGAAGCTGTCCTGGACAAACTCACCATTTGCATCACTGATACTTTGGAAGTTCAAAAGGAGCATCCTCCAGAGTGAGACAAGGAGATGACATCTTTCTTGTCCCACTTTGCTCAGCCATAGCACCACCAATGTCTCCTACAGAAAGCAAAGAAAAGGGAAAGATCAGGGGCAGAAATAACATCTTGCATGAGAACATTCCCATTAGTTACCACAGTTGCAATGCAGGATAAGCTTCCTCTGACATATTTGCAGTCCTTTTACCTCTACTCAGTCTAGAACATTCAAATTGTTCCTACCTAGCAGGTTTGGTTAAAAGGCATGCATGAGTACACACATGTGCACACACAACACACAGAACAAAGAGCCAACTTCACAGCTTAATTTTTGACTTCCCATGCACAGACAGATGCTCCTTGCGGCAGGATGAGATCCTGCACCCCTAGAGCTGGAGCTGCAGGGCTGATGCATGTGCCAGGCGACAGGCAGCTGCATGACTGCGGTTTTCAGAACTTTACTGCACTCTCCAAAAAACCAGTTCAATCGAAAGTGAAAAATAAACACTCCAAGTTCTGCCTGCAGCCAGAGGCAATCACTGTCTTTCTCATCTGTGCACTCCATCCATGCCTTCATCAATAGAGAAGTAATTTTCGGACTCAGCTCATTAACACCGAGCTGTTGATGGAGCTGTAAACACTCCACCCCGCCGTCCTTCTGAGCCTGTTACCAGCTATTCTTTTCTGTTTAGCTGACCTGCCATGGCATTTAAGATGAAAAATATTTGTTTTAAATTCACAGCAGTTGCTCAAGTCTCTGAAGAGGGCTGACACTGGTTCTGACATCCGAAAGCACTGCAGCGCCGAAAGAGAAGCAAACTTTTTTGGCTGTAGTTCTGCCGGGAGGGTGGGACGTGTGGTGGCTAGGGACACCACGAGACATAGGCAGTGCCATTTTTGGCTTCAAATTAGGCTTCCAGCATGTAGAACATAGACACACATAACATAAACAGGCGTCAAGATAAGGAAATGACAAGGAGACAGAAGGAAAATGGGGTTAGCTAGAAGACGTCCTGGGGAGGAGAGGGCAATCTGACCCATCTGCAGGCAGTAGATACAAAATTCTACCAGACAGGCTGATTTGGGATTGTTTGATATCTCAATGGATAGTTTGGACTGCAGTGTCACTGGTGCAAGAAGGCAGCATGGGAGAAACAGGCCCTTTGTGGCTTATGCCATGACCCAGTCTGATTTTGGCACCACTGCGAAAGGATGCTATTGATGGCTGAGAGCACCCTAGTACAATTGCTGCTCCAACCAGTCCCATGGGCATTTGTTTCTGTCTCACAGCTCATCAGGACATTTTGACTCAGGTGCCAGTGTGTGTCAGGCCATGGCTTTGTAGGCTTCACAGCTTCAGCTAGAGCCAACTGGGGCGAGTTAGACAGCACCCGCCCACAATGAGCCAAATTAATCCCCAGGGTTTACGTTATTTCAGTAAAGAGAATTACTGGGGTGGACATGAAATTATGTCTCTGCTTTCATCACTGTTGTCAGTTCCTTCATTGCAAGGTTGGCAAAGTCACTTATTTTGGAGGTAGGGACAGTTACAGAGAGCAATGGTTCAAGAACTGCAGTTCCCATTGTTTTGAAGGCTCTGCCATGGGCATGGTATATATAAACCAGTATGGGATTCTCATGCTTTACTGGCATAAATATGTGGGTGATGAGGTGCAGCAGGTGACAGAGATGGGAAACATTCCCAGAACATCATAAAACATCTGTGCTCCTGGTTTCAAGAGAGATGTGCTGCCTGGCCCAAAGGAAGATCATGATCTGCACCCAAGGAACCAGCCACCAAATTTTCTGACAGTTTTACATAGTACACAAGAGGGAACTCTGCCCTGAGCAGGTAACGCTTGAAGTTTCAATTCTGTCTTTTTCCTCCTCTCGGCTTTGACTTGATTAAAATCAAACTGAGGTGGCAGGGCCAAGGGATATTAACCTTCACCTTGCAGACATTGAGCAGATACCTGGCCCTGGCAATGCCTCCACCTGCAGCTGTGTGTATCAGACCCATCAAGCAAGCAACCAGCAGCAAGAGCCACACAGCCTCAGTGCTGTTGTGAAGCAGAAGTCTCCAAAATGGCTCAGGGATCCTGTGATTCAGGGTGAACTGAATCAGCTTGCTTTAATGAAAATGGCTATCATCCACATTTTGTTTTCTTTATAAACATTTGCAGAGTATTAGTAGCCAATCTAAATGTCTCAGCAGACGAGTACATACTGTACTTCGGCTCTTTTTTTCTGGAGTGCTGGAGAAAACACATTAGCTGGAGCCAGCTGATGTGTTCTCCATGGGTCTCAAGGGCAAACTCCTTTGAATTAAGCATGATCTTCATGTCCCTTCCAAACTTGTTTTGTGTTCTTTTTTCTGCATCTTCAGTTCATCAAACCATTCCTGCCCCCCACCACACTCGGGGACATCTCCTTTCCCAGCCAGCTCAGGAGGGTTCCTGACCATTAGGCACAGCACCACTCCCCAGGTGTCTAACAAAACCTCGTGATGAAGTGTGCCTTGGTCTAGGAAAGAGATTTGTGAATAAATTATTCTCAGGAGAGCTACAGTCTGTTTTGCTTTTAATTGTGATGTTTTCCTCTTTTAGATGAAGATCTAGAGAGGGCAGTGTGTGTTTGGAGGTGGCAGAAGCTCTTCAGCAAGTGGCTGCAGGCTGTGCAGGCAACGGGCTCAGCTGTAAGATGAGTCCTACGACAGCCTCATTATTGGAAGCTGAGCCTAATGAACCTGCTGTCAGATCATCTCTTGTCTCTTTTAAGTAAAGGTAAAGGATCTAAGAAAGCTCTTTCTTGCTCATTCTTTGGATAGAGACATTTAGATTGAGTGCCGCTGCTCTCCCTCACTACAAAGACTACAAAGGTATTTTTATCTGAATTAGAAATTTTTGCTGGCCTACTTTCTTGCGAGCCCTTGTCCAGCCAGCTTGTCATCTCAGTCATCATTCAGTCACCCTCAAAACCACACCAGCTAGTTTCAGAGCAGTCTTGGCACCACTCTACCCAAGGGCTCCCACACACTGCAATGAGTGGGAGCATGAGCCTTCAGATACCCATTTGAGAAGGTCCTTGGCTGACATGAAGAGACCACAGCAGAGCCCTGTCCCCTCACCCCCCCCACCCCGAGGCTTTGTCAACCTGACACATGGAGGCGAAGGCTCACTCCCCACTCCATAGGCATATGCCAGCCAAGGCCCTGCCACTTGTTTCTCTAGGCTAACGCAGCAAGAGCAGCCCAATTCATTTTGACAGAGTGGTTAAGTAAGTGGCACAGATTTCACATGTCAGCCTTCTCCTGCCTAATCTTAGAGTTATCCCATAGCAAGTGACTGGCGAGAAGGTTCAGCATCATGTGGTGGCAGTAGTTAATACGCTTCAAAAAGCATGTGCTGCTATTACAAGTGGTTTGCTTGTCTGGTTTACACTGCCTAGATCCAAACTCAAAGGACTTTATATACCTGCACAGCTGCAGAGACAGGTTAGAACAAGCAAGCTTGCCAAAGTGTGGTCTTCCACAAAACCTCTAACATATTTGTGTACATGAATCCTTATATCTTGGCCTGGCTGGACAGGGCTTTGAGGAACATGGTCTAGTGGAAGGTGTTGCTGCCTGTGGCAGGGGGTTGGAACTGGTTGAGCTTTAAGCTCCCTTCCAACACAAACCAGTCTGTGAATCTATGATCTGTCAGTGGTAATTATTTTTCAATTTTCTCTAGTAATGTAGCTTGTTGGGTTTTGGGGTGGTGTGGGACTCTTGAGGGGGGAGCCGGTTTTTGCTTGGGTTTTTTACTTAAACAAAAGGAAACCGCTCTTCCTCATAGTAACACTGCTTTCTGAAGTAGTTGAAAAGAAAGTTGTCAGCAGTTTCCTTAGTACTGAAGGTGGCGAAAGCATCAGGGCTTTAGTAACTGGGTGAGTATCTTTTATATAGCTGGCTCCTCCTATTGTGGAATTTTCCAAGCCCCTGAGGGCACTGATAAGCCTTAATGGCTCTAATCAACCTCACCTGGTTCCTCTAAGCACTTCCCACAGCTCTGGGAGCCCATTTAAGTTTGACCCGGGGCATTTGCTCCTTTCTGTGAGCTACGCTGGTTGTCTTGACCTACAGGCTCACTTCCAGGTTGACCTCATTGCAATTTCGCCTTATGACCTAGGCTTTTGGTTGGACCTGGCCACCATCTGCAGGTCTGCCTGTTCCTCCTACTCAGGTACTGCAGAGAGGGGCTCCCTCCACACTGTGCCAGCTGGCCATGGTGTCTGTGTTGGCTCCCTGCTCCTTAGGGAACACCTTGCTGTTCCCTGATGATATCCAAGGCCTTGGTAGTCCATGTAGTCACATTCAGCTCCTGGAAGGGCTGAGATGCTCTTCCCCTTGTTTTCATGCAGGAGAAGGAAAAGCACAGCTTCTTCTGGGTGTGCCACTGGATCTGGAGGTGTGAGAGGGAAAGAATTGGAAGAAATGACTCATGGCAACTCCCTTACACCAGCGGTATTGGTACAACTGCTTCTGGCTTCTAGGTAAAGTTAAACCCAATGTTTCATGAGCACTAATTGCTGTGTTGCTTATATTAAATGGCCTTGGGTAAATAAATCGGTTACAAATGCTACTTGTAAAATTGAAAGGTGAGGCTACATGACAGAGCAGTAAAATGGCATTTATGTTTTACTAATGTCTCAAAACTTCTGCAGTGGGAAATCAAATACCAGTGACAATAGCTCACACTGCATTATTTTTCCTAAAAAAGAATAGATATAAAGGAAAGATATATCATGAATATATAGCTGATGTGAAAGTAGGTTTGCTGATGGCGATACAACTACCATATTCATGCTATAGGAATGGATGCTGGGTTGTTTGTCTCAGCTGAAGCTAAGTTATTGCTTTATCATGTTGTCATCAACAAGGTTACTCAAAGGAAAGAAGCTGTGAGTAACTTTTCACACAGAGCTAATTCCCACCACAAAGCATGTGACACAACTCTTTAGTGAGGTGCTAGTATGCTCACACCACCGTGAGAAGCCATGGATTGCTATCTCTGCTCTGTTCTTGAGATCAGTACACTAGCCCAAAATTTTCCATCAGTCAGCATCCTTGTATCTCTGGTGGGCTGTTACAGACATCACTTTTCTTTTACTGAGACACTGGCAGAGTACATGGAGAGGTACCACCATGATTGCCTTGTCCTTAAGCTCTTCTCCAGCCTTCTCCTGCCAGCTGCTGTTAGAGAAGGGGCACAAGGCTAGAGAAGTGGTCTGAGCTTGAATGGTGGCTTTTCTTATCAAATAGATAATGCTGTAGCTATGCATGCAGTCACAGTAAATCCACAAACCACAGCCCTGGCTCTCCTGGTCCCTCTATCATGCAGTCACTATGGCCCACCTTGAGAACAAATACTTTCAAATTTGTGTGTAAGTTCTTACCTGCTCTTTCACCATCATTCAAGTTTTTTCTCTTCTTTACAAGACCAGGAAAATGCTACTCTTAAAGTTACTGAGAAACCTGTGTACCTCTGGTGCTGCTAACGCAGCGTAGTAGAATTCTTATCGCTGAGGCAAAAGATTACCCAAAGGATGTTCATAGTGCCTGATATTATGAATAGAAAGCCTTAGGGACTGTTTGCATCCTCTGTAACAGACATATTTCTTCTGTTTCATTAGATTTGGTGGTTTTGTGGGCATTTTTTGTGTAAAGTTGTATTTCTATCAATATTTCACATCTGATTTATTGGTAGGTACAGGAAAATATTCTGATTTCACTAAAAAGTGGCAAAAACTCCATCCAGTTTTTGATTTCTGTGCATGTTTCTGGTTTTCCTCCTTGTTAAAGGATCTAAACAGAACTGTCAAGAAAGCTCTTGCTGATGTCACATGTTCCTGATCCAAAAAGTTCAGAGACCTCTCTAAAGTTTGTTGTTATCTTTCAGATCATAAAATAAGTATCACATTTTAAAGAAGTACAAAGCAGAACAAAAGAATAAATTATTACTGTGCTTAAGTTAATATTTAAGGAGCACATCTCAGGCAAGGCAAAGTCATAATCAACACCAAAGCAGAATCTCCCTAAACTTTTTAGTAAAGACATCAATAGAAACCTCGTGCTTTCATTAGTTTTTCCTTTTCTGAAATGTTTGGGGGGTTTGTTGTGTTAATATTCTTTCCATGATGGTGTCTATGTGAGAATTGGAGATAAAATAAGACAGATGTACTGACCATGGTTACCAAGGGAGCAGTTTCCTTAGCAATGGCAAAGCAGTTGTCAAAGCAGTCAATGTTCCTTCTCTCTCTCACACACACGACTTGTTTTTACTAGTTTGCATAGCTTGGTTACACAAACAGCTAATCGTAAACACCTCTCCCAGATTTCTTGGAGCAGGCAAACTAGACCTAGGTGGGTCATTAGTCAGATGATCCCAACCTCCTTTCAGTTCAGAGTCTACCTGAACTACTTTTGTTTCATAATTTTTTCATAAAACAATCACTGTCTAACTAACTCAAGAGTCATCCAGATGGAAACATAACCAGATACTACACACCCAAATAAAAGATATGGGGGTGGGTGAGTAGTATAAAATTGCCACATGTTCAAAGTACCAGTCCTTTCCTCTAAAGGGTAAAGATGGCAGGTAAAATAATCCCTATAAATAGGTCTTGTAACTGCCTACATGAAATGGTTATTATCTGAGAATGGAAGTCTGATCCTGCCATCCTTGACAAGGCTGAAGAGGGGATTATGCTGCACTATGACACTTACTGCTCTCTGCTGGTGCTTCTGGTGGTGGCTATATGTGTGCAAGGACTCCAGGCCACATCTGGAATTGCCCAGCTGAAGCCATTACCCAGTGGGTGGCCACCTCCAGCCTTACTGCATGCTGAGAGCTCAGAGTCCTCTCCATGTCCTTGCTCCAAAAGTGCATTCAGGCTCCTAGGGACAGCAAGGAAGTGAGATGGGGTCATGCTGCTCTGTGGAAGGTATCAGCTCTAAAAGAATGGTAGATCTCAGAAAGTGCTTGGAAAACCCTGTTATCTGTAAGGCCAGGCTCTGTGACCACCAAACTGTAAGTTATTCATCTTGAGCAGAATAACACCAAGAACATCAAGGCAGTGATGAAACTCTTCCCTATTCTGTATTTGAGTCCTCAGTTTTACTCAAACTGTAATTAAAAGTGTTGTGTCAATATTCCAATAACACAGAGACAGGTCTTTTGCTATAGTAGTAATTGCAAGAGGTACAGTCGTTTGTTCTGATGACTGGTGTTAGGAAACAAGCCTTGTTTTCCTGCCTCTATTTCCAGTCAAGGGCAAAGCTGTTTCATATCAAATATATTCCTATATGCAGATTATTCCAGGGAACCTCTAGTTGCAGGCTGGCAAACGACACTTAGTCATGTGTTTTTGAAAGCAATGTTAATATAACATGGTACTATTGACTGGAGTGTCATGTATGGAAGAAATACTGACTGGATTGCTTTTGGATTAATTCTGAATTGGAAAATGCTGATTTGATGTCACTGCTATGATCTGTAATTTTACATGTTGTTATTAGAAACATTTGCTATCAAATGGTACCCTAGAGTTTTCTGATAATTCAGCTGCTTTGTATTCTTCAACTTGTGGCTAAAATTCATACATGCTCATTTCCTAACATATCCTTATTTACTGCCTGCAACAAGTATGCATCTTTTTGTTCAGGTTGACTGGAATTTAATTAGACACTGATGAAGAGAAGGAAAAGTGTAGCGTATGTGCACATGGAGGGGCTGATTTCTGCTGCTCCCTCTGCTCTGCACAGCTCGGTGCTGTGGGGTAGGTTACCAACTACATCTGTGCTCCTCCTAGGGGCATTCATTTCATAACTATAGTATTCATGATGCGCTACTTGAGGCAAAGTTAGAAGTCTTCCTGAGCTCTGTTTACAAATACTTCTAGGAATCTGACTTCTTAGGAAGGCACAGAAAAAGCTGGAAGTGCAATATTAGGCAAAAGTGTTGCTGGCCTCTGATGTGTGACTTGTGTGCCCTTGCTCACAGCACCTGGACAGGGAGGGGGAACAGGGAGGGGGTGAGGAGCACAGTGCCACCTACAAATGCTGTAAGCAAAACCTGTCTGTCTCTCATCTGCCTTATTAGGAAAGCTGCATAGAAAGAGAAAAAAGAGGCCATGGTACATTTCTTAGCAATTTTTTCTATTTCATGTTGAGGCAGTTTCAGACTCAGAGAATCTCACGGCCCTTGAGTTCCATAAATCTGCCCGATCCTTGTGAAAGCCACTATTTTTGTGTCAAGAAATTTGGGATCAAAGAGAAGGGAAAGGTAAAAGCCACATAAGATCAAATAATGCTGGACTAGCGGGACACTTCCTCCTTCAGAGGAAATCATGCATGTGAAGGGATGTGGAAGGTCTTATGTTCAAAATGTAAGTATACGGATTGTTTTAAAAAATAATCTTCAGAATGGAGGAGGGAAGGTGGAGCAGTGGCAGCCATCTATCTGATGGAAGAAGGCAGCAACAGGGAGGGACTCTGAGATTGCTTTCTGCAAAGAGAAAGCTGGCAGTTTTAATTGTAGGAGGAACACACCCTGAGGTCAACCACAGCACTGAATCATGTCAAAACCCATGGCATGTATGGCTGTTCTTCCATCCCCTCCACAGCCCTTTCACCTCAAAAAACAAAGATAAGCTGATGAAAAGGTGGAGTCATTGAGTCACCTGGGAGTGCAATTTTGCCATGACAGCCACCCAGTTCCCATCTCCTAACTGCAGCTCTGTCAGTCCCTAATTCAGCAACCCCTTAACCACCCCACGGTGACCCCCAATTACCAAAGTGGCAGCTGTGCAGCTCCCTTGCATCTGGTTGAGCTGATTTTTTACCATTATGGTCCCAACCACCTGCTGTGCATTCGATGTAACTTTTCAATTAACATTCTCCAAGGATTTGTAGCCTTTGGTGTGTGTTACAGCCTCGGCCATTCCCACACCCGTCACCCCTGGGCTGCAGTGCTATAACTCTTCCTACCTGCTGCACAAACACATCAGGCACAGATTTAATGGCATCCACCTAAATCCCTCCAGTCAGAGATGTGTAAATGTGTATGTAAAGGCTGTGCAGAAGAAGCCTAAATGCAAAAGCAAAGTATTATTGAATGTGACTAGTGCCACTCACACAGACAGACACAGGATTACAGCCCAGCAAATGAAGGTTGATACGGTAACTGCACCAGGCAGGAGCAGAAGC